>NW_028146740.1:4717380-5317380 GCF_055883805.1 Amblyomma maculatum | reverse complement strand
AGTGTTGTAAAACCTGTCAAATCTCTAGAGACGGACCATGCACTCACTCAACTGGAGCCAGGACACTGCGCAGACCACCACACCGCTGCCATCCAGATGATATGATTGGAAGACCGGGGCCTAAAGGACTTCACCGCAAGGCGTTGAGGAAAGCAGACGACGGCTGGAGTTGTTAGGAGAAGAGTAAACTGAATATTGTAAGGTAGTGGTGACGAGGTCGACGACACAAATGAAGGGTCGATGATTGCACTAAAGAAACTCTTTATTTGGGCTGACTTGCGGCCGCAAAGGAACTAAGCAACTCGGTGGCGGCGATAGAAAAAAACGTGCTCGTCGATCGTCGAACAAAGAATGCCCGTCACACTCGGCAACGCTCAATTTAAAGGCTGCACAGAACAATCTAGATAACGTCGCAAACAGCTACCAACACGGGCTGGAACATTGTGGAAAGACACCCGAGTGGCCGGAACCTTCGAGACAGATCTCGCTGCATCTTGCGCTACAACGAAACTGATAAAGGTGTGACTCGCAACATAGAGCATTAACAAAGATTACGGAACTGATACGCGGTCCAGAATCAGAGTGATAAGCATGTATGCCGGCGGCTGTTAAAAAACAACAAATACTGTTTTGAAGGTTTCGCGGCATTGCTCCCCCCTTAAAAAAACATCGCCTCGATGTTTCAAAACAAAGAAACCTAAACATAAACACTGCAAAGTTTAAACACCACAGATTCTTTAACGCGCGTAACATGGCTTCAGTCGTACAACATGTACAATTTCTGGGCGTGCGCGTCGCCGTTGTGATGCTGATGTTCCGTCGGGAATGACTTCATAGTCCAGTGGTCCGACGCGGCGAAGGATTTTGTATGGCCCAAAGTATCGACGCAACAACTTTTCACTTAATCCGCGACGGCGAATTGGTGTCCAAACCCACACTTGGTCTCCTGGATTGTACTCTGCGTGGCGTCGTCGTAAATTGTATCGTCGGCTGTCGGTGCGCTGTTGGTCTTTAATACGCAGCCGTGCGAGTCGTCGGGCTTCCTCTGCACGCTGCAGGTAGGCGGCGACGTCAAGGTTGTCTTCGCTGGTTACGTGCGGCAGCATTGCGTCGAGCGTCGTCGTGGGCTCCCTGCCGTACACAAGCTTAAACGGGGTCGCTCTGGTCGTCTCCTGGACTGCCGTGTTATACGCGAAGATCACGTACGGCAAGATGGCGTCCCAGGTCTTGTGTTCAGCGTCGACGTACATAGCGATCATGTCCGCGATCGTTTTGTTCAGGCGCTCCGTAAGGCCATTGGTCTGGGGATGGTACGCAGTTGTTCGTCGATGGCTTGTGTGACTGTATTCCAGGATGGCTTGCGTCAACTCTGCCGTAAACGCTGTTCCCCTGTCCGTGATGAGCCCTTCTGGGGCGCCGTGTCGCAAGAGAATTTGTTCGACAAAAAATTTGGCGACTCCTGCCGCGGTACCATTTTGTAGTGCTCTTGCTTCGGCGTAACGGGTAAGGTAGTCAGTGGCCACGATGATCCACTTGTTACCCATAGACGAAGATGGAAAGGGGCCGAGGAGATCCATCCCAATTTGTTGAAAGGGCACGATTGGGGGCGGAATAGGGTTTAGTAGTCCTGCTGGTCTGTTCGGCGGCGTCTTGCGTCGTTGGCGCTCACGACACGTCTTCACGTAGTGGGCAACTTCGGCAGGCAGTTGCGGCCAGTAATACTTCTCCTGGATTCGACGCAATGTGCGCGCAAATCCGAGGTGGCCTGCTGTGGGCTCATCGTGCAACGCCTGGAGAATTTCTTGCCGAAGGGTTTTAGGCACTACGAGAAGCTGCGTGGTCTTGTTAGGTGCGAAGTTCTTCTTCACGAGGAGGCCATTGTTTAACGTGAAGGATGATAAATGTCGCCTGAACACACCAGGAGGGGAAGCGGTCTTTCCTTCCAAGTAATCGGCTAGCGCTTTCAGCTCAGGGTCTGATCGCTGTTGTTCTGCGAAACTGCTGGCGCTTACCGGTCCCAAAAAGGCGTCGTCGTCATCGTCCTTCGGGGGAGAATCGACGGGAGCGCGGGATAAGCAGTCTGCGTCGGAATGCTTCCGGCCCGACTTATAGCAGTCATGTCAAATTCTTGAAGTCGTAGGCTCAATCTGGCAAGGCGGCCGGAAGGATCTTTCAAATTAGCCAGCCAGCAGAGCGCGTGATGGTCGCTTACCACCTTGAATGGTCGGCCGTATAGGTATGGACGAAACTTAGAAGTGGCCCAGATGATTGCAAGGCACTCCTTCTCGGTCGTCGAGTAATTGACTTCGGCTTTTGTGAGGGATCTGCTAGCGTAGGCGATTACTTTCTCCTGTCCGGCACTCTTCTGGACAAGAACGGCTCCTAGGCCCACACTGCTCGCGTCGGTGTGAATTTCGGTCTCGGCGTTTTCATCAATGTGGCCAAGTACAGGAGGGCATTGCAGGCGGCGCTTAAGTTCGCCGAAGGCTTCTTCTTGCGGCGCTTCCCATTTAAAAGGTACGTCAGCCTTTGTAAGCTGCGTCAACGGTTCGGCGATCCGCGAAAAGTTTCTGACAAATCGTCGATAATAAGCGCACAGCCCAAGGAATCGGCGCACAGCTTTCTTGTCGGCAGGCGGTGGGAATTGTGCGATTGCAGCTGTTTTCTCCGGGTCTGGGCGAATACCGTCCTTGCTAACGATGTGACCTAGGAACCGGAGTTCTTCGTAGGCGAAGTGACACTTCTCTGCTTTTAGCGTTAGTCCCGATGACTTGATGGCTTCCAGCACTGTTTGTAGTCGTTTTAGGTGGTCTTCAAAGTTTGACGAGAAGACAACAACTTCGTCCAATTATACAAAACAAATTTGCCACTTCAAGCCTGCCAGGACTGTGTCCATTACTCGTTGAAACGTGGCTGGTGCGGAGCAGAGGCCAAATGGCATCACCTTGAACTCATAAAGGCCATCCGGTGTGATGAATGCGGTCTTTTCGCGATCTCTTTCGTCGACCTCAATTTGCCAATATCCGCTCTTCAGGTCCATCGATGAGAAGTACCTTGCATTGCAGAGCCGGTCTAGAGTGTCGTCGATGCGGGGAAGCGGGTAGACATCCTTCTTCGTTATGCCATTCAAGCGGCGGTAATCAACGCAGAAGCGAAGTGTGCTGTCTTTCTTCTTGACCAAAACGACTGGTGCCGCCCAGGGGCTGTTCGATGGCTGGATTACGTCATCACGCAGCATTTCCTCAACTTGATCGCGAATGGCCTGCCGTTCTCGGGGCGATACACGATAAGGGCTTTGGCGCAGAGGTCGGGCGTGTTCGTCCGTTATAATGCGGTGCTTGGCCAGTGGTGTTTGTCGTACCTTCGATGATGACGAGAAGCACTCCCCGTAGCTTCGAAGAAGACTAAGAATCTGGTCTTTCCTGTTGTGGGTCAATGCCGGGTTGATGTCAAATTTGGGCTGACGGAATTGGTCCTGTGAGCCTTCCAGCGTTTGGTCGTGGAGGGCGAATACATCTTTGAGGTCGGCTAATTCGTCGAGAAAAGCGATCGTCGTACCCTTGTTGAGATGCCGGTATTCTTCGGTGAAGTTTGTTACCAGCACCTGAGTTTGACCTCTCCGGAATTTCGCGATGCCTCTTGCGATACCGACACCTCGTTCTAAGAGCAATTGGATATTTCCTTCGACGATGCCTTCAGCGGTTTCGATGTTTGCGCTACCTACGCAGACTGCGATGCTTGATCGGGGCGGGACGGTCAATTCTTCATCGAGGACGTTTAGAGCGATGTGTTGCATCGACGTCGTCGTAGCAGGAATTGCTTTGTCTGCAGAGAGCTTGATGAGCTTGGATCGCAGGTCGATGATAGCCCTATGTTCATTTAGGAAGTCCATGCCTAAAATCACGTCGCGGGAGCACTGCTGCAAGACCACAAAGCTGGTGGGGTAAGTACGCCCATTTACGGTTATTCTTGCAGTGCATCGTCCCGATGGAGTAATCAGGTTGCCACCTGCTGTGCTAATCAGCGGGCCATCCCAAGCGGTGGTAACTTTTCTTAGCTGAGAGGCTAACGGTCCACTAATGACTGAATAGTCACCTCCGGTGTCTACTAGGGCAGTGACTCTGCGACCGTCGACATCAACTTCAAGGTCACTTGTTCGCGTCCTCGCATTGCACGTGGGCCTTAGTGTCCGATCCCGGCTGCGTCGTTTCTTCAGGTCATGGCCGGGGCATACCGTTGTTACTTCGCTGGGCGGCGGTCTCTGCTTGCCTTTGGTCGTGTTGTCGTCGATGACGTCGTGTGGAGCGGTGGTGAAACGGCTGCGTCGTCGTTAGTGGTCGTCGGCTGCGGAGGATCTTCGTCTTTTCGCCGTTGAGCAACCTCACCTCCAAAGGTTGCTGCCTTTAGTTTCCCCTACGGGGGCTTGGGGACCTTCCGCGCACACTATCGTCATAATTACGTCCTGGCGACGCAAAGCGGGCCCTGTACGGCGATGGAGACCTGAATCGACGGCTTGGTGGCGCAATCTCACCGCTACGCAGATAGTTGTCGATATCTTGCGGTCGTTCACCAGGGCGTGGTCGTGGAGCGTCGACTGCAAATCCGCGGAGACCGATTCGTCGGTACGGGCAGTGCCGCAGAATGTGGCCGGCCTCACCGCAGTGGAAGCATAATGGCCGGTTGTTTGCAGTCCTCCAGGCGTCGCACTTCCTGGGGTTTGGGGGTCGTTGGTAGGCTTGGCGGGCGGGGGCCAAGGGGCGGTTTTCAGGAACAGGACGGTTGCGGCGAGGGCTCGGAAAGTCATCACGTCGGGACGGGGGGCGACGTAATGCACCAGCGTAGTTCATCGCTGTTGCCTTGTGTGCTGGAACAGTCGCAGCCGTCGCTTGAGGAACGCCCAGCGCCTGCTGGACTTCTTCACGGACGACGTCCGCGAGCGTCGCTACCTGCGGTTGTTGCGATGATGGCATCAGTCGGCGAAGCTCCTCTCGCACGATCTCCCGGATGAGGTCCAGAAGGTTCTCTCCGCTTGTAGATGCGCTGGAGTAGTGGATTGAGCAGTCCGGCTGAAGTGGTCGCTCGTAGTGGCGCGTTCGGGTGGCCAACGTCTTCTCAATAGTAGACGCCTCCGTTTCAAATTCCGCCACAGTTCTTGGTGGATTTCGCACAAGACCCGCAAAGAGTGACTCTTTAACGCCTCGCAATAGAAGTTTGACTTGCTCACCTTCGGTCACATTAGGGTCGGCGCGGCGAAAGAGGCGCTTCATCTCCTCAACATACGCCAAGACTGGCTCGTTAGAGAGTTGAAGTCTTGACTGAAGGAGGGCCTGGGCTCTTTCCTTTCGGACGGCGCTTGAAAAGGCAGTCAGAAACGCTTCCTTGAAAATCTCCCAATCCTTCATAGCTGCCTCATGATTTTCGAACCAAACTCGGGCATGTCCTTGAAGAACAAAGTAGACTTGCCTGAGTTTCGCGGCGTCGTTCCAGCCATTGAATTCTGCAACACGGTCGAAAAGGTCCATCCAGTCTTCTGCATCTTCGTCCGGTCGTCCATGGAAGCAGGGGGGGCTCACGGGGTTGAACGAAAACAACCGGTACTGTAGGCTGGGCCATTGTCAGCGTCGATGTCTTCCGAAATCGAATGGGGTCAGGTAGCAGACCGTGCTCTGGCTGTAGGCCTTGAAGTCGGCGGCTGGCTCGGTGACCTGTAGGCTGGTCTTCCAGGGCGACAGGAACACGGCTTGGCTCTTCGCTTGAAGGATAAAAGGCAGCACCTCCACCAGATGTCATGTAGTGGCGACAAGGTTGGCGACACAAATGAAGGGGGGGTCGATAATTGCACTAAAGAAACTCTTTATTTGGGCTGACTTGCGCCCGCAAAAGAAATAAGCAACTCGGCGGCGGCGATAGAAACAAACGTGCTCGTCGATCGTCGAACAAAGAATGCTCGTCACACTCGGCAACGCTCAATTTAAAGGCTGCACAGAAGAATCTAGATAACGTCGCAAACAGCTACCAGCACGGGCTGGAACATTGTGAAAAGACAAGCGAGTGGCCGGAACCTTCGAGACAGATCTCGGTGCGTCTTGCGCTACAACAAAACAGGTGTGACTCGCGACATCGAGCAGTAACAAACAAAAATTACGGAACTGATACGCGGTCCGGAATCAGAGTGATAAGCCTGTATGCCGGCGGCTGTTAAAAAACAACAAATACTGTTTTGAAGGTTTCGCGGCAATAGTATATGCGTACGTGCGTTATGAGTGGATTGTGAAAACGCTCTACCTTCCCCCATACTGCGTGAACATGATATGCTGCAATCACTGTCACTACTTTTCGTTCCGAGGCCAAAAAAGGGGAGAAGCTTTCGCTTTCTACCAGCGTTGGCGTGGCCATTTCGTATGGTGCGCTTTCGCGCCGTCTGCTACACTGCCGCTCAATGTGTTTCCCGCCCGCTCCCGCATGATGGCTCCACATCCTCGTGCAAAAGGCGGATTCTTCTTAGCTTTAAGAGCATGTGGCACAACTGCAGCTCCGCCCGGCAGTAGATCAACGTTGGGCTTAACTCTCGGTGTGTAAGGGCGTACGCGAACCGGCGCCCCAAACGTCGTTCTAAACGGTCTCACAACAGTCTCAGGCATGACGTCACTCCGGCTGTAGCGCTCCCTCACGGAGGGAGCGGGAGTTAGGCCGCGCCTGTTAGCTACCGCCTCGCGAGCCGACGGTGCGAGTTGGGGCCCCTGTTTTTGCGGCAGATGGGAGGACGTCACTCCGGCTGTAGCGCCTCTCGTGTATGGAGCGGGAGTTAGGCCGCGGTTGGTAGCTACCGCCTCGCGAGTTGACGGCGCGAGTTGGGGCCCCTGTTTTTGCGCAGCTGTGCTTGGCGGTGAGCCTAAGATCACGCTGAAGGTCAGTGATAGCTACCGCCTCGCTACGCGAAGGGCTGAAAAGTGAAAGTAGTATAAAAAAAATTTCGCCTTGTCGGTTGTGGCAACCGAAGGCGCTGCAGCAGCACGGCATCGCAATGAAGCTTGCACGTGCAGCAGTTTCGTCGCACTGATGCGAAAATGGTGACCAGGGTGCGCCAGAAAAAACGCAAGATTACATGTTACACGCACTGGCGAATGGGAGAGCGGAGGAGGCTGAGGAGGCAGAAAATGGCGAGGAGGAAACTCTGCGGTGAGCGGGGTGGCGGAAAGATCTAATAATGGGAGTACATTGGAATGATACAGGGGTTTTAATCTCAGCGCATCTTGCGTGACAAAGAAACTGATAAAGGTGCGTCTCGCGACATCGAGCATTAACAAATCATGAATACAGAATTGATATGCCTGCCAGAATCAGAGTGATAAGGCCGCATGCAGGCGGCAGCTAACAAACAACAAATACAGTTTGAAGATTTTGCGATATTATCTGCAGCACTGCGAAAAGCAGAGGAGTCCTTGCAATTGTGCTCCTAAGTGCCTCTCGCCTCTTCACACAATAATAGAGAATTGTGCTCCTACTGTCACTCCCGCCAAAAACAAAATTGCTTATTGCAGTGCGCGTGATCCTGATTGGACCGGGGTGCCTCTGCCTTTAGCAGTACTGCAAACATCTTGTGAGACGAAGTATATGCTTTCGCCGCATTTAACTGCCACTCTCTCGCACTGTGCCGCCGTTTTCATTAGCTCCTACTTAATAATTGCGCTAAAGAAAGACAAAACGCATAAGGAGACGACAAAACTTTCACTAATTTTACTACATGCATGAAACATATATAGATTTGTCGTCACATCTGCAGAAAGGTCACTTAAAGATCAGGAATGGCCGTGTGATAAGGCACTCTCCAGGAATTACTTTTCGCAGTTATAAAATCAGATTGGTGTGTTGCAGAAGTTTCCTTTCTTTTTGATAAACAACGCTTGTATCAAGTCCCTAGCCTTTGCTTTTGCCCACAATGTATACGTCAGTGAAGCATGGCTCACAATTGCGAGACGGGCACTTTTTAATGTTCTTAGGTAGATGTTTGCCGTCCTTCATGTGTTGTACGTTTCTCTCATGTTCGCTCGTTCACGCACCGGCCGGTCTGACCAATGTATGAGTGGCAGCAAGGATTTCGTAGAGCACCCCTTCGGCACAAAAAGTCTCCTGTGATTTGTTCTACAGCCGCGCTCCGCGCTGTTCTCATTTCTGGCACGGGTGAAAAGGCCACCGAGCTTTGTCGGTGAAGAAAAAGCGTACAACATGGCGGCTGGAAATTTTTTCCAATTATGGGCCACTTGATGTACGTATGTCGCCACCATTGGTCCCTCTTCGCGGGGCCTAAGAAGCAGCGGATATACACTAAATTATATACTAAGTGAACCAAGTGCACTATATACCAAGTGCACTATACACCAAGTGCGCATGCATGTAGGCGCCACGACGACTCGTGACATGCGCCGAGAAAGTAGCGCTTTAATGTGCTGAAAAGAAGCAAAACACTGAGGCACTCAGAAGTCGGTCAAACAGGCTCGCAAGAAAAAGAACAGCTCCGGCTACTCCTCGGATTCCGTGTCGCTGCTCTTGCCTCCCGACGGCCTGCGAGGAAGCAAAGAGAGGGCACTCGTGGTGGTGCACGACAAAGAGACGTGCCCCGCAGGACAAGACCACATCGATAAGCATTTACCTCATTCTAAAACCGATTGGCAAGTGTTTCAGAGGCCGTCATGAGCAGATATGTCACCAGAATTAGCATGGCACACTCGTGTTCACACCTTTCCGCCGGCGAATTTCTAACTCGTAACGCGTAATTGCGCACAACGACCGTGGGTATGAGTGCAAAGTTATTCCAAGGCCAAATTCCAGTGACATCAACCAGGGACTCAATACCTCAAAGGAACACAATCGAAAGAATAGAAAACAAGGTATATGATTCAATTTCAATACTTGAAACATTAGATAAGTTGCTCCAGTTGTAAAATATTTTAACGAATTACACTTCCCTACAGAAAACAGCGGCTATCTACCATACTGAAATCTGCGGTGTGACCTGAAGCTGGTGACAACAGCTGAGAACACACTCCCTGACCAGAGCAGGATTTGGCCTCCTGAATGAATATACCAATAAATCACTGCTCCCCAGTAGCTGAGACCGAGCGAAGGGTGCTAAGAAACCCTGGACAGTGACAACTGGACCTAGCGGCATTTAAGCTTGCCTTGCCTGGCAACACTGTGCGAGGACATCAAATTTAATGTCACACTGATGTGAGCAGAGTCTATGGAGGGCACTAATGAGACTGAGCGTAGGGCCGAGAGGTTCTTAACGAAAGTTGCAGGCATCGTAATCAAGATTAATAATAGGTACAAATAGAAGGTGGAAGTCATAATGAAAAGCAGTCGAAGGCTTACATCATCATCCTCATCATCATCCTCAGAGGACTATACTCCCCACAAGGCGAAGGCCTCTCTAGTTTTCCTCCAATTAACCTGGTCCTACGCTAGCTGCATTCATTTGACCCCGCGAATTTCTTAACCTCCTCCACCCACCTAATTCTCTCGCGCCCCTGCTATGCTTGCCTTCCTTGCAATCGTCCTTAGCGTCCCCTTTCTTATTCTTATAAGTTAAGATAATGTTAGCGTTCTTCCATGATTCCGGTACTTTCAATGTCGTCAGGCATTTCGTATACAGGGTGGCCAGTTTTCCTAGCACAATATCCCCCCCCCCCCCCCGTCCTTAAACAAATCTCCAGTTACCTGAGCCTCTCGAGGTAGAGCGAGAGGAAGAAGATGGTTTACACGGCATGAAGGAGCACTGAACAAGGGTGAAGGGGTACGCCTCAGTTCGCAGGTCGAGCCAGCGTTTCGACAAGAGGACTTTCCTTCGTCCGGGCAAATTTTTTATTTTATTTATTGATACTGCAATCCCAGTCTTGGGATTTTAGCAGGGTGGGAATACAAATTAAGCAGTTCAACAAAACAAGCAAAAATAAACAATAATTAGAGTGCGAGTTGAAGCTCTTCTGCACAATTAGGAATAAAACCAAACATATACAACACAGCAGTGCAATTACAAATTCAATAAAAAGAAACTAGGTGATATGTGGCGAGAACAACGTCAGTGATGGCTGCAGCACTTCATTGTTGGTAAGGTTATTCCAGTCGGAAATAGTTCGTGGAAGGAATGAGTATTTAAAGCAGTTATTTCGAACGCGAAAAGGAGTTTAAGTTAGCTGGTGTCGTTGTCGGGTTTCGTATCCGGACGAAAAAACAAGCCAATCGGTGAGTTCTGATCTGTACTGCCTTATAATTAATTGGTATAGAAATTTAGGTCGTGCACAGCGATTTCTCTCAGTTATTGTCGGAAGGCCAGCTTGAATTAAAAGGTGTGTTACTGATGTACGCCGGTAAATGTTATATATGTATCGTGCCGCCCTCTTTTGAACTTTCTCTAATTTATTCATGTTAGTTTGTGAACGGGTCCCAAATGATTGAAGCGTAATCTAAGGTGGGCAGAACAATATATTTGTAAGCAAGCAGGCGTACAGATGGGGTAGACAACCGCAATGCCCGCCTCAAGAAAAAGAGCTTACGGAAAGCGTTACACATTAAGAGATCAACATGTTTATTCCAACTAAGATTGTTACTGACCCAGAGCCCTAGATATTTATATTCTGTCACTTCAGTTAGTGTCATGCCTTTAATACAATAATCGAAGGTTAAGAGAGCGATTCTCATTAGTACAGTTTTTTTAAAGTTTGTGGACATTTGCCATGCTTCACACCATGCGAAAACTGTAACGCACTATTAAGTAGTTGTTGATCAGATACATTTCTCACTTCTGTATAAATAACACAGTCATCAGCGTAAATTCCAATTTTTACAGGAATGTGAACAACAATATCATTATCATATATTAAAAGCGATCATCACTGGCAGGGGTTTAAATATGCTTTTGCTTCCGAAGAAGAAAAGTTGGGGAGGGGGACAGTGGTTGAGAAGAAAATAGGTCAAGGAGTATGGGGGGGAGGATGGGTGAGAAGAAAGTAGGTCATGAAGGGAAAAAAAAATTTTCTTCGTATGTATTTCTCAGGCTGGAACCAGGGATCCTGTGGCCTACAAAAGAAGTAAAAGCGGCAGTAAGTTTTCCCTGGTACTGCCGCTTTTACTTCTTTTGCAGGCCACAGGATCCCTGGCTCCCTTCCAGTGATGATCGCTATGCCCAGACGAAGACAAGTCCACTTGTCGAAACGTTGGTTCGACCTACGAACTGAGGCGTACCACTTTACCCTTGTTCAGTGCTCCTTCATACTGATCCTCTCCAGCTGCTTTCCCCCTTTTCATTGTTTCTCAAGCTTTCCTAACGTCGTCCTTCGTCATTGGCGGAACGTCTGACTGCTTTTTCCGACTGCCAATCTCATTATTGCCCTAACTACATTGGTTACTGTTCAGATCAGTATAGAACTCCTCAACTGCATTGACTATCTTGTCCATATTCGTGATGACGTTTACCGCCTTGTCCCTTAGCGCATACATTTGATTTTTGTCTATGCCCTATTTCTTCTTCCCCGCTTTAAGTTTTCCCTCGTTCTTTACAGCACGTTCAATTTTCTCCATTTTAAACCAGCCAAAAAACAGGACACAGAGAATAGAAGCGAACAAGACTAGGCTGGACTAACAACTGAAATTGTTTCAACTTAGAATCTGGCGTTACACGTGCAATCTTGGTAGAATAAATGGGAGGACGACCCGTCTCTTAGACACGATTGATTTCAGCAACACTTCTGTTGTTTACGGAAGTGGAAAAAAAATTTGTCGGGAGGTAGTTGAGTCATTTTACCTCACTAAGGACAAGGACACGTGTATAGCTAAGCCATTGGTTAACCTTCATAGTAAGGAATTCGCTGTTTTAGATAAATCCATAGTTAGACCATGGCTGTGAATTGTTTCTGCACTTTCAGTGGTTTGAGTATTGTGCACGCGCATCTCAGTGCGAGTCTTCGCTGTCTTCTTTCCTTCAATAAAACTTCAGTCCAGCCTTGGCTTCTTTTCTCTGTGTCTTGTCTTTTGGCTGGTTTAGAATGAATGCTTACCAACTCGCCCAGTCGCCAACCTTGTTGGATGTTATACTTCCTTATATCGGCCACATTACGCTTATTGATTAGCATCGATATTTGCTGCAAGTAGTATGTGGCGTCTTGGGTTGGAAGCTTTCATACTTTGGCGAGTCTTAATCAAATATTTCGTCTCCTTAGACAGCTCACCTGTATCCTAACTATCCTACCGCCTACTTCTACAGCGCACTCAGTAAAGATATCTCTAAAATTATTGCTCACTGCTTCTAAGCTAATGTCGTCATCCTCGATTAGAGCTGAAAATGTATTCTGTAGTGAGATCCTGAAATCATCTGCCCTCCCCCTCACCCCTAATTCGTTGATCTTCTCTCTTACTAACCAGTTTCATTCCCTCCTCAGATTTAGACTAATTCGAGACCTTATCACCTTGTGGTCACTGTATCGCCCTTTCCCTATTACCTCTACATCCTGTATACTGGCGGTGTTATAACACAGTTTGAAGTCAATTTCATTTTAGTCTCCCCATTGGGGCTTTATCCATGTCCACTTCCTGTTCTTCCGTTTGGTGAAGAAGGTATTCACGATTCTTAAGTTATTGCGCTCTGCAAACTGAACTAGTTACTCCCCCCTGATATTCCTAGAGCCAATGTCACAGTCACCCACTGCCAGGTCTCCTGCCTGCTGTTCCCCTAGATTGGCATTGAAAACGCCAATTGCAGTATACTGCGTCTTTCCTTTCCATATTGCCAATTCTACATCTTCGTTGAAGTTTTCAACTGTCTGTTCATCATGACTACATGCCGGTGCGTAGGCCTGTACAACCTTCACTTTACATCGCTAGTTAAGCTTAATTACGATGCCTGCCACCATCTCATTAATTCTATAAAGATACTCTATATTACCAGCTATTGCCTGTCCGGTAAACCTCGATAACACAGAACATGCCCATCCTTCAGTACAGTATATGCCTCATTCGGCCTCCTAACCTCACTAAGCCCTATGACATCCCATTTTTGCCCTCTAGTTCCTCTAACAGCACTGCTAAACTGGCCTCAGTAAGTAGGGTTCTGGCAATAACCGTAACAATATTACCAGGGTCAGTTGCCAATGGCAGCCTGTCCAGTAGAGTCAGGAATTCTTAGCACCCCCCGCTCATCACAGATCTAACAGCGGCCGTGGTCAGTTCCACACATCCGCTGGTGACTACGGGCCGGGGTTTTATAGGAATAATCATAGGAAGGTTCGGCCAGTTACTGTTGTAATGTTGACAGTTGGGCTACTGTACCAGGGTGGCCAACTCCTGTTTTGGTGAAGGAGTGCGTTGCCGGAGGTGTTCACCGGCATCAGGTCGCACTCCTAACCTGTTTAAGCAATTCCATCGACACCGGGATTCTTTTTAATACGATGGAGATTCGAACCGCGATCCTCTTGCATGCGGGGCGCATTTTCTACCTCTACGCCACCGCTGCTAACTACACAAACACAAAAAAAAAAAAATAGTATTTGATGTCTCTTAAAAAGAGAATAGTGAAAGCTTACCTTTCCTATCCTATCATTTGCCTCTCATCACTTGCCTCCTATTGTCATTATGAGCCATGCCTAGTCATTGTAACCATTACCACTCTAAGCATGCTAAGCATGTTTACTCATTTCCAGTCACAGTCATTACAAGTTGTTTGACATATTGGTCGTTCCGTACTCATTTTAGTCATTTTATGAACATTTTATTCGTCATTATTCATTACCTTATTCAATATTTACCGCATAACTTTTATTCATTACCAATCACCATCAATCGCTTTCATCGATCCGTTATTAGCAAGTGACACATCATTCAGCGCACAGATCCTAGAAAGGCTTTCGCTTTCATACTAAACTACCTCGTCATAAAACAGGCTTTACACAAAACTTGAGTGAAATATGGGACCCATACAAAACAGCACGAAGGGACGAAGCAGAAGACACACACGGCGCTGTCTTCTTCTTCGTCCCTTGTCTTCGCGCTGTTTCATGCGAAAAAAAAATTGCATAAAATGCGAAAATTTCTTGGAATAAAATTTTTATTTTTATTATTTAAATATAAACTTGGAATAAATCCTTCACCGTACCTAATACTATCGAACACCAGACAAACCCGACACTCCCTCTCTGACCCCGTGCTTTGCCAAATCTAGCTTATTTCAACACTCTTTCTTTCCCCAGACCATTAACGATTGGAACAGCTTGTCAGCCTCCTGCCTACAGTCTCTTGACCTGATAAATGACCATGTTTAGCATAATTTCATGCTCTGTTATTATTATTTTTCATTTCTTGCTGTTCGTGCTCTGTTTTGTTTGCATTTTGATATTACTGATCACTGTAATAATTTCTTTTTAATCCACTCCTGCTTGGGCCTCACGGTCTGCAATATGTAATAAATTAATATCGAAACTGAGCCGGTGCCGAGACGGGCTTTAAAGGGGCGCCGCGACGTCCGCCACACCACTAATCGGCCTTTTGCGGGACGCGACTGCGCATGCGCCCAACCCCTAGCAGCGTAGTCGCGAAGCGGACTGTGGCCGCCGCAATCGGCTCTGGCGGTGGGGTAAACAAACCGGCGGCTGCCCGCGGCGCCTGCATTTCTGCGGTTGTTTTCGGGGTCGCTGTTGGATAGTACGACGCTCCTGACGATGCGGACAACTTGTGTAGCGTTTGGTTGCGATACACAATGTTTAAAGAGAAGCGGCCTCGGCTTTTTTCGCTTCCCAAGCGCTCCACGAGACCGTCTTCGACGCGAAGCTTGGATAAAAGCTATTCGTCGGCAGGGCTATCAAGGGCGCAATTGGGAGCCGTCGAGCGCATCAAGACTGTGCGGGAACCACTTTGTAACACGTACGAACTAGGTACTGAAGTTAAATATTTGTGCAAGCTGTAATGAAACCTTTTATTAATAAGCCTTCCATGTCACCGCGGCACCCTGATTTCATCCCGACGATATTCAACTTTTCGAGCAACGAGGCCAAGCGGGCGAATGCGATGAGCCGTTTTCAACGTGCGACAAACCGGACAGCGAAACAAAAGCAACCAGAGGAGTCAGCGACCACCTGCCAGAACAATGCTTGTGGGGACAAACGTGCACACGTCTTAAAGCTATGGAATGTAGTAAACATTTCACTTAAAAAAAAAAACATGGCAGAAATTTTTCTGTCATCAACCTGCCATTATTTGAAGCTTGTTTCTAGATGTCGAATACTGTTTCTTTCGTCACTCGTTTTTTTTTTTTAATGAACTTGAGTTGCTGCAAGACCGTTCTCAGTCAGACCCCAGAGATTTTGATGGCTGTCCCCTAGCACCACCAAGTTGGTTGCCTTTGAAAGTGCTCACTGAAATTTCATGTAGCATGGACTATCCACATTAAGTTCGATTACCATTTGCTCGTAATGCAATGAAACTTGATGGGTTACTTGTGTTGCTGCATTATTTGATGGACATTTAGTGTCACGTGCTGACTGAGAAGAGCCAGAGAGCTGTTTTAGAAACTGCCAGATATGTGGTTGCAGCAGAGTTGCTAAATTTTCTTTCCTCACATAAGTTGTCGCTGCTTCTGCATCAAGAAGTAGTCATAGCAGTGTATCACAGGGTTATCAAGTCATTGTTTAAGACATTAGCATAATGTACAGAAGCAAGGCATGGTTCAGTCACTTCAACTTGTCATTTTTATTTATTTGTACCTTCTGCAGTACCGTAGGAACTTTGCAAAAGTGGGATGAAGTACATATGAAGTGGGATAGAAGTGCACAACTATTACAGACTACACAGTTTCTTTCATTTACACTGCTAATTAGAGCACTGCATGGGCTGTAATTATTAGCCTGGGAGCCCAAAGAAATCCTTAACTACTTGCCCAGCCCTCAATGTAGGTGGACCCAGCTGAAGCCCGAAAAAAAAAATTAACTAAGCACATTTCACTAATGCAGACGTTCTGGTTACTTCAAATTTCAGTGAAAGAAAAGGCCAGAATAGTAGCATGAAACTAACTCCTGGTTCTGGTTTCATTGGTCTTTGTTTTTTTCTTGCCTTACATCCCATTGATACGAATGTTTCGAAACATTACGTTTCGTATGTAGCCCTCATCTTTGAAGCGGTGGCCCTTGCTCAACTGGCGATCGCATCGCATGCCGGACGACTGGAGGTACCGCTGAATTTGTTCGTCAGTGGGCTTCGCTGCATTCCTCAGGCATGACACCCAGCCATCACTTATCTCTAGATACCCGCCAGGTATCAGGTGCTGCCCAGGACACGCCATCGTCGACAGAACCAGAGTTATGTGCGCCAAGAAAACGTGCTCCGCAGCGGGGCAAAGCGTGCGGAGGAGCGGTCCGTGCGGTGCAGTTTGGTTGCGGCGTTGTGCACAAGGTGGCAGCACAGGAAAACGCAAAAGGCCGATTCCAGCCAGCCTCTTTACGCCTTCCCAATGCCCGAATCCGTATCATAACAGTGAAATCATAGCACCAGATATTTGAATCCGCTTCAAGTGTTTTGGCACCGATGTCTGCGACACAGGACGGCGAAGTTAGTTAACGGATATGACGTTTCCTTGTTGTGTCGAGATCGCTCGTGAAGCGCCCTCGCCACACCAGAGTCCGCAGAGGGCTTCCGCCAGCAGGCAACTGCCCAGGGAGTTGTCATATATAGTCGTTCCCGGCAGAGAACCTCCTTGCTGCCCCTGTACAGGTACAGAGTAGGCTTTGTCATAGCTCCTGTACGCCATTCCTTCGTCTCTGCATTTCGCATTCGTTCTCGAACTTTCGCACAAGTATTTATTTTTTTTATTCATTTATTTATCCAGGTTACCCCTAAAGGCCCTCCAAAGGAGTGTATTACATAGGGGGGGGGGGGGGAATACAATTGTAAAAAACACGATGCAATTAGCAACAATTACAATAAGAACCATTAAATATAACATCAAAAGAGGAAAGAAAAATAACACCAAGTATTCTACACATTTCCGTCACAGCGAAGTAGCTCTTTGAATTTTTTTATGTTAGTTTCTGTAGCAATGTGCGATGGCAAGTAATTCCATTCAATGATACTGCGAGGTATGAATGAATTGGCATAAGATCATAAATGACACTTTGTGCGTTTAACTTTGAAGGCATGATCAAGTCGTGGATAAATGACATCAGGTGACTGAAACAAATCACTGCGCAGTAGTGGATGGTGACAAAGCTTATCGAAAAGTGTTAACCGAGCGTGTTTACGACGACATCATAAGTCTTCCAGTTCAGCACGTTGTTTTAATGCTGTGACGCTAGTGAAAGGTGAGTAGTCTGAAAAAATAAAACGCACAGCACGGTTCTGCAAGGATTCGATGTTGGTCAGGGTCCCAAATAGCCGCAGCATATTCAATTTTAGGGCGTATTAGAGTGATATGAGCAAGTTTTTTAACATGGATAGGAGCGTGTTTGAGAGTACGTTTAAGAAGACCAAGTTAACGGTTAGCAGCAGCTAGGGTGAGGTCGATATAGTGATGCCATGTTAGATCAAACTGAAGGTGCACGCCAAGGTATTTGTAAGTGTTTGTTAGTTCAACAGCATTGTCATGAGCATGTTAAGTGGTGAAATGCGAGCGGTACGACGGGTGAAAGATATCTGTTTAGTTTTAGAAACGTTTAAAGTCATTAACCAGGATGAGCACCATGAGCTTACTGCGTTCAGGTAAGATTGTAGGAATTGGCGATCACTGTCATTAATAATGTTACGGTAAATTACGCAGTCATCTGCGAAAAGACGAAATCTAGATGTTACACAGGCCGGTAAATCATTAATATAGATTAGAAAAAGCAAAGGACCAAGCACGCTTCTTTGTATACAACAGATGTCACATAAGTCGAAGAAGAATTATTAACTGAGGTATACTGAGATCTAGAAGAAAGAAAGTCCTTAATCCAGGCGAGCACATTAGGGTGGATATTAAGCCGTGCTAGTTTTAGTAAAAGTCTGTGATGAGGGACCCGATCGAATGCTTTTGAAAAATTCAGAAAAACTGCGTTGACCTGAAAGCCTGCGTTAAGTGATGATTGTAAGTCATTAACAAAGCCAGCTAGTTGAGTGTGACATGAAAACCCCTTGCGAAAACTGTGCTCATATTTTAAAATAATGTTATGATCTTCGAGGTAGTTAATGACTTGGCTATGAATGATATGCTCTAGAAGTTTGCAATAGATGCTGGTTAACAAGATGGGTCGACAGTTAAGTGGGGAGGAACGTTCACCTGATTTGAATATAGCTATTACCTTTGCTACACGCCAGTCACTAGGAATTAGTCCGTTCGATAACGACTGCATAACGAAAAACAGCGCTAGCAGACGAAGGAGAAGAAAAAAGAGAACACACAACTGCGCTGACTAACAACTGTTATTCCGAAAACAGCCGAACCGTGCCTTATGTACAGTCGAGCGCGATTTGAAGGTTATCACGCGAGCGTCGACCAGCCTTGCACTCCAGGCACCTGGCGGCACGGGTTTGGAACAGGAAAAATCTAATTTTGCACACTTCTCTCCCTCGTTCCCTGTTCCATACAACAACCATCACCCCCGCGACAAACTCACCGCCCTTTCGCTCCATGCTAAGCTTTCCATTTGTTGCGATAAAGTGTCCAATTTCAGATAATACCGAAGAATACGTCGTGCGCACAACGATCACTGCCTGTTCGAAGAACCAAAAGAAAAAAAAAGAAAGTTATGTCCCAGAAGGGAGTGACGGCTGCTAAAGGAACAGCAAAAAGAGTGAGGGAAGCTGGCCTGATACCTCCCTCGCCTCGGCAGAGAATTCTAGGCCATGGCGCTGTTCATGTTCCCGGTCGACGCTCGCGCGATAACCTTCAAATCGCGCTCGACTGTGCAGCCAGAAAAACGAGGGATTCATGCGCATGCGCCCGTCTCAAAAAACTAATCAGGTCATCCGCCCAACAAAAGCCACAACTAGCTTATCAACATCAACAAGAAGAGAAGTTGCCTGAAAGCGAAATGATGGGTAACAGAAGTAGAAAAAAACGCACGAAAATTTCAGAGAGAGAGTAACGGAATTGCATGGGTGATTTCCTCAGTCCGGTAAGCAGGCCCCGCTGCTCAGAGACCCGTGTGGACCAGCTCTGCCTCCCACTCCGCTTGGCTTTATATTTCTGTAACTGTTCAGTTCTACATCATGTACCGGACGTCCAATACTTCACCGTATCCAGCATATGTTATTTTTAAATTTTGGGGGCTAGATTTTGTGGTACTTTGCTAGGTTTGGGAATGTCCTAGCCTGTATGTTCCTCGAGGGTAATGCCTCCTGTCTGCTGAGGTCTTTGTGGGGTTCTGCGTATCGTTTTCTTCCTAATTTGAAGTATTGTATTAGTTGCCCGTGTGTGAGAGGGGTTGAAGGCTCTGGGGCAACCAGAAACCGTAGGCCGTATATAAAACGCGTGTAAACGATGTAGATGAAAGGCCAATAACCAAGCCGGCTAAAAAAAGACAAAGAAAGAACAAAAAGAGAAAGCGTCAAAAACTGCAGCGACACGGCGGAGGCCTCGCGACTAAAATATCGGCGGGGAAATGGGCACTAAGACCGGTCAAAGGTAAAAAAAAATGAATGGATGAAAAGCAAACAATCAATGCGGCTAAAAGTGTGGCAAAAACTCGACACAATGAAGACACTAAAACGAACACCATTGCGGCATAGCTATGCGGCAAGTTTTTGAACTGAGGTGGGCGAAAGAGCCTGCATGCGAGAAGACATCACATCAGACGTTATCTTCGAGTTCAATGTGATGCCCTTTGGCCTTTGCTCCTCACCAGCCACGTTCCGGCTAGTAACGGATACTGTATGGCTGGCTGGAAATGGCAGATTTGTCTGGTCTACTTGCCTTCTCTTCGAACTTTGAAGAGCACCTGAAAAGGCTGCGGACAGTGTTCGACGCATACAAGTCAGGGCTAACGTTTAAAGCCGAGAAGTGTCACTTCGCTTACGAGGAGCTATTGTTTCTGGGTCATATCGTAAACAACGAAGGAATTCGTCCAGACCTGCACAAGACTGCTGCGATTACATTTTCCAGAGCCTGGTGATAAGAAAGCAGTGCGCCGATTCCTTCGGCTGTGCGCGTATACCGACGATTTGTCAAAAACTATTCGAGCATCGCCGAACTTTTGACGCAATTTAAAAAAGCAGACGTTCCGTTTGAATAGAAAGTACCACAAGCGGACGCCTTCGAGGAACTTACTATTTCTGTAACTGTTATTTGCAGTTCTATATCTTCCTCTCCTTTCCTGCGGCACTTTGATGTAAACGCCCAAACTTAAATTATACCGATGCAAGCAGCGCGGGCATAGGCGCATTCCTTGTTCAGAACAGTGCCAATGTGGAAAAAGTTACAGCTTATGCGAGCACGTCTTTCAAACGCCGAAGCAAATTACTCGAACGCCGAGGAGTGCCTCGCGATAATTTGGGCCACGTCCAAGTTCCGTCCGTCCCTATCATCATCATCATCAGCCTGACTATACCCACTGCAGGACGAAGGCCTCTTCCATATTTCTCCACTTAACCCGGTTCTGTGCTAGCTGCATCCACTTGACCCCTGAGAACTTCTTAATCTCATCCGCCCACCTAACTTTCTGCCGCCCCTTGCTACGCTTTCCTTCCCTTGGAATCCAGTTTGTTACCCTCAGCGACCATCGGTTATCCTCTCTTCGCACTACATGTCCTGCCCATGTCCATTTCTTCTTCTTAATTTCCACTAGAATGTCGGTAACTTGAGTTATTTCTCTAACCCATTCTGCACGCTTCCTATCTCTTAATGTTACCCCTACCATTTTTCGTTCCATAGCCCTCTGGGTTGTCGTCAACTTAAGTAGAAATCTCTTGGTTAGCCTCCATGTTTCAGCCCCATAGGTGAGTACAGGTAAGATGCAACTGTTGTATACTTTCCTCTTGAGCGATACCGATACGCTGCTAGTCATAATCTGCCAGTGCTTGCCAAATGCGCTCCATCCCAATCTGATTCTTCTTGTTATTTCCTTTTCATGGTCCGGATCTGCGGTTACTACCTGTCCTAAGTAGACATATTCGCCTACTACTTCCAGTACTTCGCTACCTAATGTAAACTGCTCTTTCTTCCCGAGGCTGTTGAACATTACCTTAGTCTTCTGCATATTGATTTTCAAGCATACCTTCCACGTTTCCTGTCTAGGTCATCATCAATCATTATTTGCAGTTCATCCCCCGAGTTGCTTAGCAAGGCAATGTCATCAGCAAATCGCAGATTACTGAGGTATTCTCCATCTACCCTTATCCCTAACTGCTCCCATTCCAAGTCTCTGAATACTTCCTCTAAACAAGCTGTGAATAGTACTGGGGAGATTGTGTCTCCTTCCCTAACGCCTTTCTTTATGGGAATTTTGTTACTTTCATTATGCAGAACTATGGTTGCTGTGCTGCCACTATATATATCTTCCAGCACTTACACGTACGGCTCGTCTACCCCCTGATTTCGCAATGCCTGCATCACCGCCGAGGTTTCAACTGAGTCAAATGCTTTTTCGTAATCAATGAATGCTATGTATAACGGCTGATTATATTCCGAGCATTTTTCTATCACCTGATTTTTGGTATGGATATGATCGATAGTAGACTACCGTTTCCGAAACCCTGCTTGATCCTTTGCTTGATGGCAGTCTAAGGTGGTTCTGATTCTATTAGCAATTAGTAAATGCCTTATACGTAACATACAGTAATCTGATTGGTCTGTAATATTTAAGGTCCTTAGAGTCCCCTTTCTTATGAATGAGGATAATGTTTGCATTCTTCCATGGTTCCGGTACCGTCGATGACACCAGGCACTGGGTATACAGGGTGGCCAGTTTTTCTAGAACGATATCCCCCCCCCCCCCCCGTCTTTTATCAAATCTGTAGTTATCTGATCCTCTCCAGCCGATTTCCCCCTTTTCAGAGTTTCTAATGCTTTCCTGACCTCGCCCTTCGTCACTGGTGGAACGTCTGACTGTTTTTCTCTGCCGCTAATCTCGTTACGGTCCTGACTACTTCGGCTACCGTAGAGATCTGTATAGAACTCCCCAGCTACTTTGACTATCATGTCCATATTCGTGACGACGTTGCCCGCCTTGTCCCTTATCGCATACATCTGGTTTTTGCCTATGCCCAATTCCTTTACCGCTTTAGGGCTTCCTCCGTTCTTTACAGCATGCTCAATTTTCTTCATGTTATACTTTCTTATATCGGCCACCTTGCGCTTATTGATCAGCTTTAATATATCGGCCATTTCGATCTGGTGTGTTGGATTGGAAGCTTTCATTCTCTGGCGTTTCTTAATCAAATCTTTCGTCTCTTTAGACAGCGTACTGGTATCCTCTCTGACTATCCTACCGCCTACTTCTACCGCGCAATCAGTAATGATATCTCTGAAATTATTGTTCCTTGCATCTAGGGTAATGTCGCCATCCTCGGTTAGAGCTGAATGCCTATTGTGTAGCGACATCCTGAACTCTTCTGCCCTTCCCCTCACCGCTAATTCGTTGATCGGTTTCTTTCTTACTAATCCGTTGCGTTCCTTCTTCAGATTTAGGCTAATTCGGGACCTCACCATCCTGTGGTCACTGCATCGCACTTTCCCGATTACCTCTACATCTTGCATAATGGCGGGGGTTGAACACATTATGAAATCAATTTCATTTTTAGTTTCCCCGTTCGGACTTTTCCATGTCCATTTCCGGTTCTTCCGTTTGCTGAAGAAGGTATTCATGACTCTTAAGTTATTGCGCTCTGCAAAAGTCAACTAATAACTCCCCCCTGCTATTCCTAGAGCCAATGCCATAGTCACCTACTGCCTGGTCTCCTGCCTGCTTTTTCCATACCTTGGCATTGAAGTCGCCCATTAGTACAGTATACTGCGTCTTTACTTTTCGCATTGCTGATTCTACATCTTCGTAGAAGCTTTCAACTGACTGGTCATCATAACTACATGTAGGTGCATAAGCCTGTACAACCTTCAGTTTATACCGCTTATTAAGCCTAATTGCGATGCCTGCCACGCTCTCGTTAATACTATAGAATTCATCTATATTACCCGCTATATACTTATTGACAAGGAAACCTACTCCTAGTTGTCGCCTCTCTGGTAAACCTCGATAACACAGTACGTGCCCATCCTTCAGTACAGTATATGCCTCATTCGGCTTCCTAACCTCACTAAGCCCTATGACATCCCATTTCATGCCCTCTAGTTCATCTAACAGCACTGCTAAACTAGCTTCATTAGCTAGGGATCTAGCATTAAACGTTGCCAGGGTCAGTTTCCAATGGCGGCCTGTCAGCGGAGCCAAGCATTCTTAGCACCCGCTGCTGCGTCACCCGTCTGACCGCCGCCGTGGTCAGTTGTTCCGCAGCCGCTGGTGAGTGAGGGCCGGCGTTTTGCGGAGCTTATCTTGAGAGGTTGCGGTCAATTACTGCACCAGGGTGGCCAACTCCTGTTCTGGTGAGGGAGTGCGTTGCCGGAGGTGTTCACCGGCATCAGGTCGCACCCCGAACCTGTTTATGCAATTCCATCGCCACGCTGATTTCGTTTCTTTTTAATCCGGTGGAGAATTGCGCGACACCGGGATTTGAGCCCCGGTCCTCTTGCATGCGAGGCGGATGTTCTACCGCTACACCACCGCTGCACCAGATCATACACGTATTAGTCTGCAGATGGGGCCCTTGATGAAACAAGAAATGGAAATTAGACAAAACGTAAACGCAAAATTAAACGACGATCAAATAGCGCAGATAGCAGCAGACATAGAGGAAGCAATAGAGAGAAAGCCCCATGGAAGACCGGGATTATGAACAGGTAGAACTACTCATAAGGAGGAAAATTAAGGAGGTTAAAGTAGCAAACCACTGGAATGGAAAGAGGAAGCCACGGAGCTGGTGGAATAAGGAAATCAGGGAAGCTATTGAACAACGACGGGCTGCTTCAAGGGAACACCGAGTGGCAAAGAAAGCACAGGTATCTCAGGAGGAAATCGACCAAAAATGGGAATCCTATCGACAAAAGAAACTTGAAGTGCAGGCCCTCGTCCGAAGTATATATAAGACAGTCCACCGATCGCTGGATGGCTGATATACACGATGCATCTAGAGGCGGAGCAAGAAACATCTGGAACCTTATAAGCTGGCTAGGGAAGAAGAATCAAAGAAAGTAGGATCGGATTCATGATAACGAGGGAAATTGTTTAAATGGAGACAACGCAGGGAAGTACATTACATCAGTTATAGCCGAGTCATTTAAGAGCGACGATAGGGTAATCTCCGCAAATCAGGAAGCAACACAAAAAAGCAGAATACAAAGCAGCTTAGAACTCACCAATCAAAACTGGAAAAAGACAGAAAAAAATATTCCTAAAAACAGATCTACAGGAATAGATGGAATTCCGATCAAGCTGATTAATGAACTCGGTCCAAGAAGTAAGGAAACGTTGTTAAAAGCTTTGGAAACAGTCATAACGTATGAGCAAATTTCGGACAGCTGGCGGCAGAGTAAAATGAATTTGATTATAAAGGGAAATGAGAAAGGATGCACATAAAATCCTACGGGCCGATTACCATTGAGCCGATTACCAGTGGGCACGGCAGCAGCCTCAGCGGCAACATGCTAAGGAACCCTTTCTGTTTTGTGCTGCAGGTTGTTGCGGTTCTGCTGCAAGCTGAATTATCGTCATGCAGTTGTTTCAGCGCAACACAAAGTCACAGTGAAAGCCTGGGGGCGTGTCCGATATCATCGACACGTGTCGGTAACATTTGTCTCGTGGAAGATCCGACAGCGCCAGCTATCATCGCCACGTCAATGCCAACAGCGGTTACGCCGGTCCACATGACCTGCTTCCCCGCTATAAAAGGACAGACCACATCGAGCCTCATCAGTGGGCACTGCAGCAGTGGGCACGGCACATCTTGTTTGATGTATTGTACTCCGCCGCCCTGCTCTGTAAGAGGCAGCCAGGACCTCTCAAGCTGTTTATACAGCTTTTTCCCTGGCTGTCCTCGCAACACCAGTTGCGGAAAATAAACCTTCAAACCTTCAAACATGCTAAGGAACCCTTTCTGTTTTGTGCTGCAGGTTGTTGCGGTTCTGCTGTAAGCTGAATTATCGTCATGCAGTTGTTTCAGTGCTACACCAAGTCACAGTGAAAGCCTGGGGGGCGTATCCGATATCATCGAAACGTGTCGGTAACATTTGTCTCGTGGAAGATCCGACAGCGCCAGCTATCATCGCCACGTCAATGCCAACAGAGGTTACGTCGGTCCACATGACCTGCTTCCCCGCTATAAAAAGACAGACCACATCGAGCCTCATCAGTGGGCACGGCAGCAGCCTCAGCGGCAACATGCTAAGGAACCCTTTCTGTTTTGTGCTGCAGGTTGTTGCGGTTCTGCTGCAAGCTGAATTATCGTCATGCAGTTGTTTCAGCGCTACGCAAGTCACAGTGAAAGCCTGGGGGCGTGTCCGATATCATCGACACGTGTCGGTAACATTTGTCTCGTGGAAGATCCGACAGCGCCAGCTATCATCGCCAGGTCAATGCCAACAGCGGTTACGTCGGTCCACATGACCTGCTTCCCCGCTATAAAAGGACAGACCAAATCGAGCTTCATCAGTGGGGATGGCAGCAGCCTCAGCGGCAACATGCTAAGGAGCCCTTTCTGTTTTGTGCTGCAGGTTGTTGCGGTTCTGCTGTAAGCTGAATTATCGTCATGCAGTTGTTTCAGTGCTACACCAAGTCATAGTGAAAGCCTGGGGCCGTATCCGATATCATCGACACGTGTCTGTAACATTTGCCTCGTGGAAGACACGACAGCGCCAGCTATCATCGCCTGGTCAATGCCAACAGCGGTTACGTCGGTCCACATGACCTGCTTTCCCGCTATAAAAGGACAGACCACATCGAGCCTCATCAGTGGGCACGGCAGCAACCTCAGCGGCAACATGCTAAGGAACCCTTTCTGTTTTGTGCTGCAGCTTGTTGCGGTTCTGCTGTAAGCTGAATTATCGTCATGCAGTTGTTTCAGTGCTACACCAAGTCATAGTGAAAGCCTGGGGCCGTATCCGATATCATCGACACGTGTCGGTAACATTTGTCTCGTGGAAGATCCGACAGCGCCAGCTATCATCGCCAGGTCAATGCCAACAGAGGTTACGTCGGTCCACATGACCTGCTTCCCCGCTATAAAAAGACAGACCACATCGAGCCTCATCAGTGGGCACGGCAGCAGCCTCAGCGGCAACATGCTAAGGAACCCTTTCTGTTTTGTGCTGCAGCTTGTTGCGGTTCTGCTGTAAGCTGAATTATCGTCATGCAGTTGTTTCAGTGCTACACCAAGAACAGTGAAAGCCTGGGGGCGTATCCGATATCATCGACACGTGTCTGTAACATTTGCCTCGTGGAAGATCCGACAGCGCCAGCTATCATCGCCTGGTCAATGCCAACAGCGGTTACGTCGGTCCACATGACCTGCTTTCCCGCTATAAAAGGACAGACCACATCGAGCCTCATCAGTGGGCACGGCAACAACCTCAGCGGCAACATGCTAAGGAACCCTTTCTGTTTTGTGCTGCAGCTTGTTGCGGTTCTGCTGTAAGCTGAATTATCGTCATGCAGTTGTTTCAGTGCTACACCAAGTCATAGTGAAAGCCTGGGGCCGTATCCGATATCATCGACACGTGTCTGTAACATTTGCCTCGTGGAAGACACGACAGCGCCAGCTATCATCGCCTGGTCAATGCCAACAGAGGTTACGTCGGTCCACATGACCTGCTTCCCCGCTATAAAAAGACAGACCACATCGAGCCTCATCAGTGGGCACGGCAGCAGCCTCAGCGGCAACATGCTAAGGAACCCTTTCTGTTTTGTGCTGCAGGTTGTTGCGGTTCTGCTGTAAGCTGAATTATCGTCATGCAGTTGTTTCAGTGCTACACCAAGTCATAGTGAAAGCCTGGGGCCGTATCCGATATCATCGACACGTGTCGGTAACATTTGTCTCGTGGAAGATCCGACAGCGCCAGCTATCATCGCCAGGTCAATGCCAACAGCGGTTACGCCGGTCCACATGACCTGCTTCCCCGCTATAAAAGGACAGACCACATCGAGCCTCATCAGTGGGCACGGCAGCAACCTCAGCGGCAACATGCTAAGGAACCCTTTCTGTTTTGTGCTGCAGCTTGTTGCGGTTCTGCTGTAAGCTGAATTATCGTCATGCAGTTGTTTCAGTGCTACACCAAGAACAGTGAAAGCCTGGGGGCGTATCCGATATCATCGACACGTGTCTGTAACATTTGCCTCGTGGAAGATCCGACAGCGCCAGCTATCATCGCCTGGTCAATGCCAACAGCGGTTACGTCGGTCCACATGACCTGCTTTCCCGCTATAAAAGGACAGACCACATCGAGCCTCATCAGTGGGCACGGCAACAACCTCAGCGGCAACATGCTAAGGAACCCTTTCTGTTTTGTGCTGCAGCTTGTTGCGGTTCTGCTGTAAGCTGAATTATCGTCATGCAGTTGTTTCAGTGCTACACCAAGAACAGTGAAAGCCTGGGGGCGTATCCGATATCATCGACACGTGTCTGTAACATTTGCCTCGTGGAAGATCCGACAGCGCCAGCTATCATCGCCTGGTCAATGCCAACAGCGGTTACGTCGGTCCACATGACCTTCTTTCCCGCTATAAAAGGACAGACCACATCGAGCCTCATCAGTGGGCACGGCAACAACCTCAGCGGCAACATGCTAAGGAACCCTTTCTGTTTTGTGCTGCAGGTTGTTGCGGCTCTGCTGTAAGCCGAATTATCGTCATGCAGTTGTTTCAGTGCTACACCAAGTCACAGTGAAAGCATTTGGCCGTATCCGATATCATCGACACGCGTCTGTAACATTTGCCTCGTGGCAGATCCGACAGCGCCAGCTATCATCGCCACGTCAATGCCAACAGCGGTTACGTCGGTCCACATGACCGGCTTCCCCGCTATAACAGGACAGACCACATCGAGCCTCATCAGTGGGCACGGCAGCAACCTCAGCGGCGACATGCTAAGGAACCCTTTCTCTTTTGTGCTGCAGGTTAGTCGATACTTATCTACTAAATGCTATCGAAACGATAACCACTTCTTAGTGCTGCTGCCCTGCCCGCTACCTTTGATGAATGTCTTCAGTTATGTCATTTCTATATCGAGAGACCTGTTGGCGTGTGTGGATGTTGAGGCAAATCCGGGCCCTACTGAAAAAGAAATGCTTTTAGAATTACTGGACGGCCAGGGAACGTTGACCGCAGCTATGGAAGCCTTACGTAGTTCTCAAACCGATATTGAGCGGAAAATTTCAGCTCTGACCGAACGCATAGAAGGTTTTGAAAAATAGCTGACAGATTTGAACGCTTTCGACAACCTTGTGAGTCTAATAGAGGATACTGTCGAGAAAGTTGATAGACAGTTATCGGCACTTCTCTCCAAAGTCGATGACTTGGAAAATAGGAGTCGCAGAAACAATTTAGTTATATACGGATTAGTTGTTGAAGTCGAAGAAACAGCAGCTGAACTTGAAAGTAAACTGATTACTGAGGTGTTTCAAGACAAATTAGGGTTAACTGTCTATGGCATTGATAGGTGTCGACTTGGTCGAAAAAATAGAGATAAGGAACGTCCTGTGATAGTGAAGTTTATAGATTGCCGAGAAAAAGCATCAGCATTAATGTCCGCCTACAAGCTAAAGGGATCCTCAATTTCAATTTCTGAAGACTTTACCAGAATGCGGGAAATTCGAAAGCACCTGTGGAAGAGTGCCACCCAGGAAAAGAACAATGGAGCCAAGGTGAAATTGGTGTAGAATAAATTGTCCGTTGACAGTATAATGTATGGCTGGGATGAAGTGAAACATGCCCGTTTCAAGCTAAACAGCAAAAATAACTGACAGCAAAAGCCCGTTCCCAAATCACTAAAAATATTAAATGTAAACTGCAGAAGCATATTAAATAAAGTTTGTGAGTTCGAAGGAATTTTTCTTTCCGAAGATCCAGATATCGCGGTTTTAACTGAGACATGGTTAAACGAAACCCTTTACGGTAGCGAATTCGCACCAGCTGACTACAGTGTACTTAGAAAAGACCGTGGTAGCAAAGGAGGAAGAGTCGCCATAATCTTCAAAAATTATTTAAATATAGTGAGCATGCGTGGAGTGCCTAATATCGAATTCATTTTCTGTAAGGCTTACCAGAACAATGTCCGGTACATTGTTGGATCTTTGTATAGGCCTCCTCGATCACCTGTCAGTGTTTTAAATAATCTAGCAGATTATATGAGAACATTTATTAGGCCAAATGATCGAATTATTTTAGCAGGCGATTTCAACTTACCGGACATTGACTGGCCAAATTTCGCAATCAAAACCTATAGCGATGAATCAAGTGAGGTCATGCTTGATATAGCGTTCTCATATGTAGAGCAGCCGACCCGAATACAAGGGAGTTCAAAATCCACACTAGACCTTTTTTCTTTTTGTTTCTGGCACAATTTTAGATGCAGCTAAATCTGTAGTCATACCCGATATCTCTGATCACCAAGCCGTTCTACTTACTCTTTCCGACATAACTGTTGATAAAATTTGCTCAAAAATGCATTTTAGAGACTTCTCTCGAGCTGATGATGTATGCATTGTCAATGTTCTTTCCTTCAACTTTGATACATTTTGCTATAGCACTGATAGTGTTCACAAGCTTTGGGACCGGTTTAAAGCTATGATACATGAATGCATTGAATGCCACGTGCCGGTTATTGTTAAAAAGATAACAAAAAACCCATGGATTTCTCGGGCGACACTGCAGTTAAAAAGAAAACTGAAACGGATGAAAAAAGAATTGCTTAGTTCTCAGCTCAAACAGAACACTATCGCTGACAAACAGCGTTACTTTGAAGAATCGTTACCCAAATTTATCTCGGAGTCTCCCGGGAAATTCTGCCGTTTGGTCTCCCCAACATCAAAGGTTAATAATGAGTTTGAAATCAAAGGTGTTTTGGTCAGTGATGCAAAAACAGTATCTAATGAATTCAAAGAACATTTTAAGTCCGTGTTTAACGATGACAATAACATTTTTCCGAAATTTGAAGCTTCCCTCCCGCCTCTGGATGACGTTGTAGTTAGTGAGCATGGCATTTTAAACATGTTACTTAACCTTGACATAAAGAAATCACCTGGACCAGAGAACATACCTAACGCCTTTTTCAAAATATATGCACAATGGACATCTAAGTACTTATTTGTTATATTTAAAAGGTCCTTACATGAGGGTCAAGTGCCGAGAGACTGGGGGACTGCTAGAGTGAAACCGCTTCATAAAAGTGGAGACAAGCGATTAATCAAGAACTACCGCCCTATTTCACTCATATCAACTGCTTGTAAACTACTTGAACACACAATTCACAATCACATATCAAACTTTCTCGAACTTTCACATCTGTTATGCACAGGTTAGCCATGCAGGCGATGACATTAAAAGTTCAAGCATGGGTTGAAAGTAACAAGACACTCGTAGAACTTCAGAACGGCTTTAGAAATGGTAGGCGCTTAGATGATAGCCTGTTCGTGCTTAGCCAATGCCTCGAAATATCTAGAGTGGAAAATAGATCTTTGTATTTGGCCTTCCTGGACATAAACGGGGCGTACGACAACGTAAGCAGGGAACTCCTGTGGAACATAATAAAAGAAGAAGGTATCGGTTATAAGATAATAGAGTTCCTACAGGAAATGTACCGGGATAACAAAGTAGAAATTACGTGGGAAGGGATAAGAAGTACGGAGGATGTCAAAGTATGCAAAGGTATAAGACAAGGCTGTCCTCTAACACCGGTGCTGTTCATGCTTTATATGATAAACCTGGAACGGAGGATACAAGACAGTAACCTAGGTTTTAACCTGTCCTATAGATTAGGTGGAAAGGCGGTAGAGCAGCGCCTCCCCGATTTGATGTATGCAGACGATATTGTGCTGCTAGCTGAGAGTCTGGAAGAATTGCAAACTCTAGTTAAGTATTGCGGAGACGAAGAGGACGCTCTAGGCTTCAGTTTCAGCGCAGTTAAGTCGTGTCTGATGATTTTCAACGGCTCAACTGATCAGGGTCTTAAAATACAAGACCATGAAATACCTAGAGTAGCAGAATATAAATATCGGGGGGTATGGGTGAACGAAGGATTGGCATACATTGGAAAGCATGAGCAATCACGTAAGGCCAAAGGGCGAAGGAATGCCGGGATAATGGAGCATAAGGCATTGTGGGGATACAATAGGTATGAGGTTGTGAGGGGTATTTGGAAAGAAATTATGGTGGCCGGACTTACTTTCGGAAATGCGGTTTTGTGCCTAAACTCAGAGGTACAGTCGACATAAAAAACAAATCAGAGATCCGTTGGACGATTAGCACTAGGTGCCCACGGCAAAACTACAAATGAGGCGGTACAGAGAGATATGGGCTGGGCATCTTTCGAAGCACGGGAAGCTCAGAGTAAAATATTATATGAGGAACGCCTGAGGAAATTGGACAGTAACAGATGGGCAGCTAAAGTAATTAAATACCTGTACCTATAAAACGTTGACTCACAATGGAGGAAAAGAACTAGGAAACTAACCAGTAAGTATGCTGGTCACAAGGACGAAGAAATAAAGAGCGTTAAACAACACGTGAAAAACACAGAAGGTAAAAATTAGATAAATTCGATGGAAAGGAAACAGTGTGGAATTATACCAAAAGTGGAAGATGCAGATTAGGAAGGAAGATTTCTTTGATAGCTCAAGAGGCAGTGCCCTACTTTTTGAGGCTAGATCAGGATGCCTTAGAACACGCAGCTACAAAAAGAAATTTAACAATGGAGATGACGCATGTGCTGTATGTGGTAACTCCAGTGAAACAATTGACCATATTATACTCGAATGTAATGGTATTCATCCGGAAGTTGATGCAGGCGCAATCACTGTTCCTGAAGCTCTGGGGTTAAGAGATACCAGTGGCCGAGTGAATAAACCTGCGGTGGAAGCTAGCAAAAAGCGACTGGAAGATTGGTGGCTTAAAAGCAGAGAAGTGACATAAGGTTAGTAATGTGGAAACGAAAATTCAATAAATAGAACGATGGTATAGTTAACCAATCTAAAACCATAGAAAAAGGAGCATGACAGCAACTGGTACCACCCTGTACCGTTGAGAGAATGGAATCTCGGCCACGGCCCCTGGAAGCGCACTCGAAACAATGCCATCTAAAACGTAAGACGACTTAAAACAAGTAGCAGTGAATGTAAAAAACTGATGATAGGCTTGAGATAAAAAAATAAACCAGAGCTAAGTAACAGATGTATCATTATTTATTGTTTGTAAAAAAGACAAATTAGAAGGATGAGAGATCGCAGCAAGTGAGTTAGTAAAAATATTTTGAATAGCTAATAATAGAGTAGACGCTTAAATTTTCATCAGGGGCAGATTGTTTTGCCCATGCAAACAGTAAACTTGAAACTTGCCAAAACAGCAAGGGACCCAGAAATTGAAAACACAAGGAAACAAATAAATGAATACAGCATTGAAAAAAATACAACATACATGACTGCTGCGCGCGCCGCTACCACAGCGACTGCATCCGCGCATCGTAATAAAAAAAAAAACGGTAAATTTACCATGGCGAGTTATCACAGTGAGAGAAATCATCCCATGATGCAAGACAACGTAAGCGATATGGCGTATACGAAACCCATTTGCTTAAAAGGATAGTTAAGCAGACGAGCTTTTGCTTAATCACGCGCATTCTAAAGTATTATGTATTATAAGAAAAAAGTGAAATGAAAGCTGTAGAATTTTTAGATTACAGCAAACCTATTAATCCATACCAGTGTCTGTGGCAGTTAACAGCATTTTTCTGTTATAAACCCGCACACAAAACGTGCGAGCAGCCGCTTATCCCTCCTATTCAAGGTCGTGTCATGAAGTAGTGGCATGGAACGAAATGCTATATGCCCAAGTACTATATACGATCAAAGTACCCGTCAAACAGCCTGGCCTAAATAATCTGGAACCTCCGTTAAAACCACAGCCTCCCTCATAGCTTAAGTTGCTTCGGGACACCAAACCAATTTATTACGCGTGAGCTAACCGAGTGTATTCATAAGCCGAGCCTTGCAATCGTGTCGATAATGGAGGTCATGGCCTGAATAAAGTCCCTCTCATGTCACAGCTCTCGCGAGAAAAAAGTCAACTGAAATGCGCTAAACTCCGAGCCCATGCAAACGCTTTTTTAAAGAGGCAGGAGTCAATAAGATATAAAAGAAACTAATGAACCATGCCACTTACTTCACAAAATGCATGCATTTTTTGCAATTTCCTTGAAGTCAGCCCGCCCGATCCTGTACAGTAAAACTTCTTTTTTTCCACTGGCCGCATGAGGAAAAAAAAATTGGCAGTGGCTTAGCTTGGTTAAGCCTGGCAATTGCGAAAGCAATAGCTATGGCTAAGACTAGGTTCAGCTGGTGGTGTAGCTGGTTGTGGTTATGCTTATGGTTATGCAGTGATTCACTCTGGCCATGGCATATGGTTCAACTATTGTTCATTGCGGGATGCTACTTGGTTATTCTATGTATTACTAGTAGCGAGGCAAGGAGTGCCGTGGCTGCAACGATATACTTGGTTGTGGGTTTGGTTAAGGCAGAATGTACAACTGCGCTCCGGCACCGGCTGCAACGGCATTCTTTACGCCAGCAGAAATGAAAGCATCCCTGGAGACTGCGTTGGTTCCACCTGCCGCTAGGCCCCCTCCTATAGTATCCAACGTTGCACCCCCGGCGGCTGCAGCCCCATAATCCGCCTTTTGCGCGAGTTTTCTGCGCATGCGCGAAGTCGTAGCGGCGACCGATGGAAACACATTGAGCGGCGTCGACGGCGTTTCTCGGCGCCGCCAGTGCACGGGGGCTGGCGGCACCGGGCGGCACGGTGGCCGCCACAGGCTTGGCAAAGCGATGCCAACCACATCTGCCGCGTACGGTTGCCACTCTCCAAGCGCGCCAAGATGCAAGACGCGGTTTTTCAGGTTTCCTTCGCCGAGCCGCGGCCAACAGGGCCACCAAGCGTCAAGATGTGAATGGCCGACCTTAGCTACCTACTGCGTACTCTCGACTGTACGAAAAACACTTCGTTACAGGTATGTATGCATCTAAAGGAAATGTGCATAATGAAAAGTATCTACCGGAGTTTGCACCAAGCCTGTAACCCACCAGTGATAGCCGCAATGAGCATTTGTTCGGCGCGTCTGATGGCGATGTATTTTGTCGTTTGTTTTCTTTATGTGCGAAGGGGCCGGGTAGCGCAGATATCAGGTGGCTGTGTGCGCTAGACCGTAATATTTAGCATGTTTTATCGCGACTGCCGCCTGACTAAAAAGAAGAAAAAAAGGGTGTTTATTGTGATGCACAGCCGTTCGCGAGCCGAGTGGTTGAGCTGGTCATGAGGCTCGCGAACGGCAGTGCATTAAAAGGCCGTATTTTTTTTTTTTTACTTGTTAGGCAGTCACGATAAAACATGCTAAATATTACGGCCTAGCGCACAGAGCCGCCTGTGATGTATAAGCTACCTAGCCCTTTCGCACATAAAGAAAAGAAAGGACAAAATACATCGCCTTCAGGCCCCGGCGCAACTAAAGCAATCACGCACCGAAAAAATCCTCATTGCAGCTATCCCTGGTGCGCTACAGCCTGGGTGAAAACTCCAGTAGGTACTCTTCATCATGCATATTTCGTTTAGATGCATACATACATGTAGTATCTGTGTTTTTGCCGCTCGGAGCATATGACGCACTTGACACTCTTGCACAACGCACAGCATTTTTTTTTTAATTAAAGGCTTGCCTTCGTGCACGCCAAAGCATCCGGATTTTGTTCCTTTCGTGCAAGCAATCAGATGCACTTCGTTAGGGAGCTTGATAATCGTCGTCTTCGTCCAACCGTTTGCAACGGCAAGGAAACCGCCCGGCACAATAAACGAGTCTCCTGAAGGGTTCATGCTCGTTCACTTGCAGAGTGGATCGCTCTGGACGTAGAACAGGGTTGGTTCCTGACCGAGATGCCCATCCGATATGTGAGGCAGAAATGAACGTTGGAGATCCTTTCACAACAGAATGACCATTCTCTGCGCACCGAGAACCTTTTCACCACTGCGACCACATCCGTTCTGACTCCTGAGGCCAGAAACCGGCTACAGCTCTGAATCATCCACTGCCAGAAAAATGCAGCGCGTTTCCTGCAGGTGTGCATTCCGGCCGCGACAATGCCCTTTTCACGGGGTGTGTATATGTGCCTCTCTGCCGATCTTCGTGGATGAAATCCTATAGCTGCACGGTTGTAGATGACGCGAGGAGGAAGCGACGCCCATTGCACCATGCCGGCGCTGCGGTGACCGCATTGTGCTCGGTAACTCAAGACACCCCGCGCATACGCGCCCCTCAAAGTTACAGGAGACGATTCCACCTAGCTCTGCAGCATCAACAAACCCCTGGCTGCTTTGCCCTTTGAGATCCCCCTCTCTCTCTCTGCCCCCACGCTCTCCTGTCTGCCAAAAACCTGCACGCTGAGAGCGTCTCATTCTGTCACATCGAACACAGCCCGCGCTACACGCTCTTACAATACGAAGATAGTATATGCGTACGTGCGTTATAAGTGGATTGTGAAAACGCTCCACCTTCCCCCATATTGCCTGAACATGATATGCTGCAATCACTGTCACTACTTTCCGTTCCGAGGCCAAAAAAGGGGAGAAGCTTTCGCTTTCTACCAGCGTTGGCGTGGCCATTTCGTATGGTGCGCTTTCGCGTCGTCTGCTACACTGCCGCTCAATGTGTTTCCCACCCGCTCCCGCATGATGGCGCCACATCCTCGTGCAAAAGGCGGATTCTTCTTAGCTTTAAGAGCATGTGGCACAACTGCAGCTCCGCCCGGCAGTAGATCAACGTTGGGCTTAACTCTCGGTGTGTAAGGGCGTACGCGAACCGGCGCCCCAAACGTTGTTCTAAACGGTCTCACAACAGTCTCAGGCATGACGTCACTCCGGCTGTAGCGCTCCCTCACGGAGGGAGCGGGAGTTAGGCCGCGCCTGTTAGCTACCGCTTCGCGAGCCGACGGTGTGAGTTGGGGCCTCTGTTTTTGCGGCAGATGGGAGGACGTCACTCCAGCTGTAGCGCCTCTCGTGGATGGAGCGGGAGTTAGGCCGCGGTTGGTAGCTACCGCCTCGCGAGTTGACGGCGTGAGTTGGGGCCCCTGTTTTTGCGCAGCTGTGCTTAGCGGTGCGCCTAAGGTCACGCTGAAGGTCAGTGGTAGCTACCGCCTCGCTACGCGAAGGGCTGAAAAGTGAAAGTAGTATAAAAAAAACTTTCGCCTTGTCGGTTGCGGCAACCGAAGGCGCTGCAGCAGCACGGCATCGCAATGAAGCTTGCACGTGCAGCAGTTTCGTCGCACTGATGCGAAAATGGTGACCAGGGTGCGCCAGAAAAAACGCAAGATTACATGTTACACGCACTGGCGAATGGGAGAGCGGAGGAGGCTGAGGAGGCAGAAAATGGCGAGGAGGAAACCCCGCGGTGAGCGGGGTGGCGGAAAGATCTAATAATGGGAGTACTTTGGAATGATACGGGGGTTTTAATCTCAGCGCATCTTCCGTGACAAAGAAACTGATAAAGGTGCGTCTCGCGACATCGAGGATTAACAAACCAAGAATACAGAATTGATATGCCTGCCAGAATCAGAGTGATAAGGCCGCATGCAGGCGGCAGCTAAAAAACAACAAATACAGTTTGAAGATTTTGCGATATTATCTGCAGCACTGCGAAAAGCAGAGGAGTCCTTGCAATTGTGCTCCTAACTGCCTCTCGCCTCTTCACACAATAATAGAGAATTGTGCTCCTACTGTCACTCCCGCCAAAAACAAAATTGCTTATTGCAGTGCGCGTGATCCTGATTGGACCGGGGTGCCTCTGCCTTTAGCAGTACTGCAAACATCTTGTGAGACGAAGTATATGCTCTCGCCGCATTTAACTGCCACTCTCTCGCTCTGTGTCGCCGTTTTCATTAGCTCGTACTTAATAATTGCGCTAAAGAAAGACAAAACGCATAAGGAGACGACAAAACTTTCACTACTTTTACTACATGCATGAAACATATATAGATTTGTCGTCACATAAGCAGAAAGGTCACTTAATGATCAGGAATGGCCGTGTGATAAGGCACTCTCCAGGAATTTCTTTTCGTAATTATAAAATCAGATTGATGTGCTGCAGAAGTTTCCTTTCTTTTTGATAAACAACGCTTGTATCAACTCCCTAGTCTTTGCTTTTGCCCACAATGTATACGTCAGTGAAGCATGGCTCACAATTGCGAGACGGGCACTTTTTAATGTTCTTAGGTAGATGTTTGCCGTCCTTCATATGCTGTACGTTTCTCTCATGTTCGCTCGTTCACGCACCGGCCGGTCTGACCAATGTATGAGTGGCAGCAAGGATTTCGTAGGGCAGGCCTTCGGCACAAAAAGTCTCCTGTGCTTTGTTCTACAGCCGCGCTCCGCGCTGTTCTCATTTCTGGCACGGGAGAAAAGGCCACCGAGCTTTGTCGGTGAAGAAAAAGCGTACAACATGGCGGCTGGAAATTTTTTCCAATTATGGGCCACTTGATGTACGTATGTCGCCACCATTGGTCCCTCTTCGCGGGGCCTAAGAAGCAGCGGATATACACTAAATTATATACTAAGTGAACCAAGTGCACTATATACCAAGTGCACTATACACCAAATGCGCATGCATGTAGGCGCCACGACGACTCGTGACATGCGCCGAGAAAGTAGCGCTTTAATGTGCTGAAAAGAAGCAAAACACTGAGGCACTCAGAAGTCGGTCAAACAGGCTCGCAAGAAAAAGAACAGCTCCGGCTACTCCTCGGATTCCGTGTCGCTGCTCTTGCCTCCCGACGGCCTGCGAGGAAGCAAAGAGAGGGCACTCGTGGTGGCGCACGACAAAGAGACGTGCCCCGCAGGACAAGACCACATCGATAAGCATTTACCTCATTCTAAAACCGATTGGAAAGTGTTTCAGAAGCCGTCATGTGCAGATATGTCACCAGAATTAGCATGGCACACTCGTGTTCACACCTTTCCGCCTGCGAATTTCTAACTCGTAACGCGTAATTGCGCACAACGACCGTGGGTATGAGTGCAAAGTTATTCCAAGGCCAAATTCCAGTGAGGTCAACCAGGGACTCAATACCTCAAAGGAACACAATCGAAAGAATAGAAAACAAGGTATATGATTCAATTTCAATACTTGAAACATTAGATAAGTTCATCCAGTTGTAAAATATTTTAACGAATTACACTTCCCTACAGAAAACAGCGGCTATCTACCATACTGAAATCTGCGGTGTGACCTGAAGCTGGTGACCACAGCTGAGAACACACTCCCTGACCATAGCAGGATTTAGCCTCCATAATGAATATACCAATAAATCACTGCTCCCCAGTAGCTGAGACCGAGCGAAGGGTGCTAAGAATCCCTGGACAGTGACAACTGGACCTAGCGGCATTTCAGCTTGCCTTGCCTGGCAACGCTGTGCGAGGACACCAAATATAATATCACACTGATGTGAGCAGAGTCTATGGAGGGCACTAATGAGACTGAGCGTAGGGCCGAGAGGTTCTTAACGAAAGTTGCAGGCATCGTAATCAAGATTATTAATAGGTACAAATAGAAGGTGGAAGTCATAATGAAAAGCAGTCGAAGGCTTACATCATCATCCTCATCATCATCCTCAGAGGACTATACTCCCCACAAGGCGAAGGCCTCTCTAGTTTTCCTCCAATTAACCTGGTCCTACGCTAGCTGCATTCATTTGACCCCGCGAATTTCTTAACCTCATCCACCCACCTAATTCTCTGGCGCCCCTGCTATGCTTGCCTTCCTTGCAATCGTCCTTAGCGTCCCCTTTCTTATTCTTATAAGTTAAGATAATGTTAGCGTTCTTCCATGATTCCGGTACTTTCAATGTCGTCAGGCATTTCGTATACAGGGTGGCCAGTTTTCCTAGCACAATATCCCCCCCCCCCCCCCCCGTCCTTAAACAAATCTCCAGTTACCTGAGCCTCTCGAGGTAGAGCGAGAGGAAGAAGATGGTTTACACGGCATGAAGGAGCACTGAACAAGGGTGAAGGGGTACGCCTCAGTTCGCAGGTCGAGCCAGCGTTTCGACAAGAGGACTTTCCTTCGTCCGGGCAAATTTTTTATTTTATTTATTGATACTGCAATCCCAGTCTTGGGATTTTAGCAGGGTGGGAATACAAATTAAGCAGTTCAACAAAACAAGCAAAAATAAACAATAATTACAGTGCGAGTTGAAGCTCTTCTGCACAATTAGGAATAAAACCAAACATATACAACACAGCAGTGAAATTACAAATTCAATAAAAAGAAACTAGGTGATATGTGGCGAGAACAACGTCAGTGATGGCTGCAGCACTTCATTGTTGGTGAGGTTATTCCAGTCGGAAATAGTTCGTGGAAGGAATGAGTAGGAATGAAGGGTTTCGTATCCGGCGAAAAAACAAGCAAATCGGTGAGTTCTGATCTGTACTGCCTTTTAATTAATTGGTATAGAAATTTAAGCCGTGCACAGCGATTTCGCTCAGTTATTGTCGGAAGGCCAGCTTGAATTAAAAGGTGTGTTACTGATGTACGCCGGTAATTGTTATATATGTATCGTGCCGCCCTCTCTTGAACTTTCTCTAATTTATTCATGTTAGTTTGTGAACGGGCCCCAATTGATTGAAGCGTAATCTAAGGTGGGTAGAACAATATATTTGTAAGCAAGCAGGCGTACAGATGGGGTAGACAACCGCAATGCCCGTCTCAAGAAAAAGAGTTTACGGAAAGCGTTACACGTTATGAGATCAACATGTTTATTCCAACTAAGATTGTTACTGACCCAGAGCCCTAGATATTTATGTTCTGTCGCTTCAGTTAGTGTCATGCCGTTAATACAATAATCGAAGGGTGAGTGATTCTCATTAGTACAGTTTTTTCAAAGTTTGTGGACATTTGCCATGCTTCACACCATGCGAAAACTGTAACGCACTATTAAGTAGTTGTTGATCAGATACATTTCTCACTTCTGTATAAATAACACAGTCATCAGCGTAAATTCTAATTTTTACGGGAATGTGAACGACAATATCATTAACATATATTAAAAGCGATCATCACTGGCAGGGGTTTAAATATGCTTTTGCTTCCGAAGAAGAAAAGTTGGGGAGGGGGACAGTGGTTGAGAAGAAAATAGGTCAAGGAGTATGGGGGGGGGGGGGGGAGGATGGGTGAGAAGAAAGTAGGTCATGAAGTGAAAAAAAAAATTTCTTCGTATGTATTTCTCAGGCTGGAACCAGGGATCCTGTGGCCTACAAAAGAAGTAAAAGCGGCAGTAAGTTTTCCCTGGTACTGCCGCTTTTACTTCTTTTGCAGGCCACAAGATCCCTGGCTCCCTTCCAGTGATGATCGCTATGCCCAGACGAAGACAAGTCCACTTGTCAAAACGTTGGTTCGACCTACGAACTGAGGCGTACCACTTTACCCTTGTTCAGTGCTCCTTCATACTGATCCTCTCCAGCTGCTTTCCCCCTTTTCATTGTTTCTCAAGCTTTCCTAACGTCGTCCTTCGTCATTGGCGGAACGTCTGACTGCTTTTTCCGACTGCCAATCTCATTATTGCCCTAACTACATTGGTTACTGTTCAGATCAGTATAGAACTCAACTGCATTGACTATCTTGTCCAAATTCGTGATGACGTTCCCCGCCTTGTCCCTTAGCGCATACATCTGATTTTTGTCTATGCCCTATTTCTTCTTCCCCGCTTTAAGTTTTCGCTCGTTCTTTACAGCACGTTCAATTTTCTCCAATGTATACTTCATTTTAAACCAGCCAAAAAACAGGAGACAGAGAATAGAAGCGAACAAGACTAGGCTGGACTAACAACTGAAATTGTTTGAAGGAAGAATCTGGCGTTACACGTGCAATCTTGGTAGAATAAATGGAGGACGACCCGTCTCTTAGGCACGACTGATTTCAGCAACACTTCTGTTGTTTACGGAAGTGGAAAAAAATTTGTCGGGAGGTAGTTGAGTCTTTTTACCTCCCTAAGGACAAGGACACGTGTATAGCTAAGCCATTGGTTAACCTTCATAGTAAGGAATTCGCTGTTTTAGATAAATCCATAGTTAGACCATGGCTGTGAATTGTTTCTGCACTTTCAGTGGTTTGAGTATTGTGCACGCGCATCTCAGTGCGAGTCTTCGCTGTCTTCTTTCCTTCAATAAAACTTCAGTCCAGCCTTGGCTTCTTTTCTCTGTGTCTTGTCTTTTGGCTGGTTTAGAATGAATGCTTACCAACTCGCCCAGTCGCCAACCTTGTTGGATGTTATACTTCCTTATATCGGCCACATTACGCTTATTGATTAGCATCGATATTTGCTGCAAGTAGTATGTGGCGTCTTGGGTTGGAAGCTTTCATACTTTGGCGAGTCTTAATCAAATATTTCGTCTCCTTAGACAGCTCACCTGTATCCTCTCTAACTATCCTACCGCCTACTTCTACAGCGCACTCAGTAAAGATATCTCTAAAATTATTGCTCACTGCTTCTAAGCTAATGTCGTCATCCTCGATTAGAGCTGAAAATGTATTCTGTAGTGAGATCCTGAAATCATCTGCCCTCCCCCTCACCCCTAATTCGTTGATCTTCTCTCTTACTAACCAGTTTCATTCCCTCCTCAGATTTAGACTAATTCGAGACCTTATCACCTTGTGGTCACTGTATCGCCCTTTCCCTATTACCTCTACATCCTGTATACTGGCGGTGTTATAACACAGTTTGAAGTCAATTTCATTTTAGTCTCCCCATTGGGGCTTTATCCATGTCCACTTCCTGTTCTTCCGTTTGGTGAAGAAGGTATTCACGATTCTTAAGTTATTGCGCTCTGCAAACTGAACTAGTTACTCCCCCCTGATATTCCTAGAGCCAATGTCACAGTCACCCACTGCCAGGTCTCCTGCCTGCTGTTCCCCTAGATTGGCATTGAAAACGCCAATTGCAGTATACTGCGTCTTTCCTTTCCATATTGCCAATTCTACATCTTCGTTGAAGTTTTCAACTGTCTGTTCATCATGACTACATGCCGGTGCGTAGGCCTGTACAACCTTCACTTTACATCGCTAGTTAAGCTTAATTACGATGCCTGCCACCATCTCATTAATTCTATAAAGATACTCTATATTACCAGCTATTGCCTGTCCGGTAAACCTCGATAACACAGAACATGCCCATCCTTCAGTACAGTATATGCCTCATTCGGCCTCCTAACCTCACTAAGCCCTATGACATCCCATTTTTGCCCTCTAGTTCCTCTAACAGCACTGCTAAACTGGCCTCAGTAAGTAGGGTTCTGGCAATAACCGTAACAATATTACCAGGGTCAGTTGCCAATGGCAGCCTGTCCAGTAGAGTCAGGAATTTTTAGCACCCCCCGCTCATCACAGATCTAACAGCGGCCGTGGTCAGTTCCACACATACGCTGGTGACTACGGGCCGGGGTTTTATAGGAATAATCATAGGAAGGTTCGGCCAGTTACTGTTGTAATGTTGACAGTTGGGCTACTGTACCAGGGTGGCCAACTCCTGTTTTGGTGAAGGAGTGCGTTGCCGGAGGTGTTCACCGGCATCAGGTCGCACCCCTAACCTGTTTAAGCAATTCCATCGACACCGGGATTCTTTTTAATACGATGGAGATTCGAACCGCGATCCTCTTGCATGCGGGGCGCATTTTCTACCTCTACGCCACCGCTGCTAACTACACAAACACACAAAAAAAATTAGTATTTGATGTCTCTTAAAAAGAGAATAGTGAAACCCTACCTTTCCTATCCTATCATTTGCCTCTCATCACTTGCCTCTTATTGTCATTATGAGCCATGCCTAGTCATTGTAACCATTACCACTCTAAGCATGCTAAGCATGTTTACTTATTTCCAGTCACAGTCATTACAAGTTGTTTGACATAATGGTCGTTCCGTACTCATTTTAGTCATTTTATGATCATTTTATTCGTCGTTATTCATCACCTTATTCAATATTTACCGCATAACTTTTAGTCATTACCAATCACCATCAATCGCTTTCGACGATCCGTTATTAGCAAGTGACACGTCATTCAGCGCACAGATCCTAGAAAGGCTTTCGCTTTCATACTAAACTACCTCGTCATAAAACAGGCTTTACACAAAACTTGAGTGAAATATGGGACCCATACAAAACAGCACGAAGGGACGAAGCAGAAGACACACATGGCGCTGTCCTCTTCTTCGTCCCGTGTCTTCGCGCTGTTTCATGCGAAAAAAAAAAATTGCATAAAATGCGAAAATTTCTTGGAATAAAATTTTTATTTTTATTATTTAAATATAAACTTGGAATAAATCCTTCACCGTACCTAATACTATCGAACACCAGACAAACTTGACACTCCCACCCTCTCTGACCCCGTGCTTTGCCAAATCTAGCTTATTTCAACACTCTTTCTTTCCCCAGACCATTAACGATTGGAACAGCTTGTCAGCCTCCTGCCTACAGTCTGTTGACCTGATAAATGACCATGTTTAGCATAATTTCATGCTCTGTTATTATTATTTTTCATTTCTTGCTGTTCGTGCTCTGTTTTGTTTGCATTTTGATATTACTGATCACTGTAATAATTTCTTTTTAATCCACTCCGGCTTGGGCCTCACGGTCTGCAATATGTAATAAATTAATATCGAAACTGAGCCGGTGCCGAGACGGGCTTTAAAGGGGCGCCGCGACGTCCGCCACACCACTAATCGGCCTTTTGCGGGACGCGACTGCGCATGCGCCCAACCCCTAGCAGCGTAGTCGCGAAGCGGACTGTGGCCGCCGCAATCGGCTCTGGCGGTGGGGTAAACAAACCGGCGGCTGCCCGCGGCGCCTGCATTTCTGCGGTTGTTTTCGGGGTCGCTGTTGGATAGTACGACGCTCCTGACGATGCGGACAACTTGTGTAGCGTTTGGTTGCGATACACAATGTTTAAAGAGAAGCGGCCTCGGCTTTTTTCGCTTCCCAAGCGCTCCACGAGACCGTCTTCGACGCGAAGCTTGGATAAAAGCTATTCGTCGGCAGGGCTATCAAGGGCGCAATTGAGAGCCGTCGAGCGCATCAAGACTGTGCGGGAACCACTTTGTAACACGTACGAACTAGGTACTGAAGTTAAATATTTGTGCAAGCTGTAATGAAACCTTTTATTAATGAGCCTTCCGTGTCACCGCGGCACCCTGATTTCATCCCGACGATATTCAACTTTTCGAGCAACGAGGCCAAGCGGGCGAATGCGATGAGCCGTTTTCAACGTGCGACAAGCCGGACAGCGAAACAAAAGCAACCAGAGGAGTCAGCGACCACCTGCCAGAACAATGCTTGTGGGGACAAACGTGCACACGTCTTAAAGCTATGGGATGTAGTAAACATTTCACTTAAAACAAAAACATGGCAGAAACTTTTCTGTCATCAACCTGCCATTATTTGAAGCTTGTTTCTAGATGTCGAATACTGTTTCTTTCGTCACTCGTTTTTTTTTTAATGAACTTGAGTTGCTGCAAGACCGTTCTCAGTCAGACCCCAGAGATATTGATGGCTGTCCCCTAGCACCACCAAGTTGGTTGCCTTTGAGAGTGTTCATTGAAATTTCATGTAGCATGGACTATCCACATTAAGTTCGATTACCATTTGCTCGTAATGCAATGAAACTTGATGGGTTACTTGTGTTGCTGCATTATTTGATGGACATTTAGTGTCACGTGCTGACTGAGAAGAGCCAGAGAGCTGTTTTAGAAACTGCCAGATATGTGGTTGCAGCAGAGTTGCTAAATTTTCTTTCCTCACATAAGTTGTCGCTGCTTCTGCATCAAGAAGTAGTCATAGCAGTGTATCACAGGGTTATCAAGTCATTGTTTAAGACATTAGCATAATGTACAGAAGCAAGGCATGGTTCAGTCACTTCAACTTGTCATTTTTATTTATTTGTACCTTCTGCAGTACCGTAGGAACTTTGCAAAAGTGGGATGAAGTACATATGAAGTGGGATAGAAGTGCACAACTATTACAGACTACACAGTTTCTTTCATTTACACTGCTAATTAGAGCACTGCATGGGCTGTAATTATTAGCCTGGGAGCCCAAAGAAATCCTTAACTACTTGCCCAGCCCTCAATGTAGGTGGACCCAGCTGAAGCCCGAAAAAAAAAATTAACTAAGCACATTTCACTAATGCAGACGTTCTGGTTACTTCAAATTTCAGTGAAAGAAAAGGCCAGAATAGTAGCATGAAACTAACTCCTGGTTCTGGTTTCATTGGTCTTTGTTTTTTTCTTGCCTTACATCCCATTGATACGAATATTTCGAAACATTACGTTTCGTATGTAGCCCTCATCTTTGAAGCGGTGGCCCTTGCTCAACTGGCGATCGCATCGCATGCCGGACGACTGGAGGTACCGCTGAATTTGTTCGTCAGTGGGCTTCGCTGCATTCCTCAGGCATGACACCCAGCCATCACTTATCTCTAGATACCCGCCAGGTAGGTGCTGCCCAGGACACGCCATCGTCGACAGAACCAGAGTTATGTGCGCCAAGAAAACGTGCTCCGCAGCGGGGCTCAGCGTGCGGAGGAGCGGTCCGTGCGGTGCAGTATCCCGCCAGTTTGGTTGCGGCGTTGTGCACAAGGTGGCAGCACAGGAAAACGCAAAAGGCCGATTCCAGCCAGCCTCTTTACGCCTTACCAATGCCCGAATCTGTATCATAACGGTGAAATCATAGCACCAAATATTTGAGTCCGCTTCAAGTGTTTTGGCACCGATGTGTGCGACACACGACGGCGAAGTTAGTTAACGGATATGACGTTTCCTTGTTGTGTCGAGATCGCTCGTGAAGAGCGCTCGCCACACCAGAGTCCGCAGAGGGCTTCCGCCAGCAGCCCAGGGAGTTGTCATATATAGTCGTTCCCGGCAGAGAACCTCCTTGCTGCCCAGGGTAGGCTTTGTCATAGCTCCTGTACGCCATTCCTCCGGCTCTGCATTTCGCATTCTTTCTCGAACTTTCGCACAAGTATTTATTTTTTTTTTTCATTTATTTATCCAAGTTACCCCTAAAGGCCCTCCAAAGGAGTGTAATACATAGGTAGGGAGGGGGGGTTACAATTGTAAAACACGCCATACAATTAGCAACAATTACAATAAGAACCATTAAATATAACATCAAAAGAGGAAAGAAAAATAACACCAAATATTCTACACATCTCCGTCACAGCGAAGTAGCTCTTTGAATATTTTTATGTTAGTTTCCGTAGCAATGTGCGATGGCAAGTAATTCCATTCAATGATACTGCGAGGTATGAATGAATTGGCATAAGATGATAAATGACACTTTGCGCGTTTAACTTTGAAGGCATGATCAAGTCGTGGATAAATGACATCAGGTGACTGAAACAAATCACTGCGCAGTAGTGGATGGTGACAAAGCTTATCGAAAAGTGTTAACCGAGCGTGTTTACGACGACATCATAAGTTTTCCAGTTCAGCACGTTGTTTTAATGCTGTGACGCTAGTGAAAGGTGAGTATTCTGAAAAAATAAAACGCACAGCACGGTTCTGCAAGGATTCGATGTTGGTGATAACATAGGCTTGATCAGGATCCCAAATAGCCGCAGCATATTCAATTTTAGGGCGTATTAGAGTGATATGAGAAAGTTATTTAACATGGATAGGAGCGTGTTTGAGAGTACGTTTAAGAAGACAGAGTTAACGGTTTGCAGCAGCTAGGGTGAGGCCGATATGGTGATGCCATGTTAGATCAAACTGAAGGTGCACGTCAAGGTATTTGTAAGTGTTTGTTAGTTCAACAGCATTGTCATGAGCATGTTAAGTGGTGAAATGCGAGCGGTACGACGGGTGAAAGATATCTGTTTAGTTTTAGAAACGTTTGAAGTCATTAACCAGAATGAGCACCATGAGCTTACTGCGTTCAGGTCAGATTGTAGGAATTGGCGGTCACTGTCATTAATAATGTTACGGTAAATTACGCAGTCATCTGCGAAAAGACGAACTCTAGATGTTACACAGGCAGGTAAATCATTAATATAGATTAGAAAAAGCAAAGGACCAAGAACGCTTCTTTGGGTACACAAGATGTCACATAAGTCGAAGAAGAGTTAGAATTATTAACTGAGTTATACTGAGATCTAGAAGAAAGAAAGTCCTTAATCCTGGCGAGCGCATTAAGGTGGATATTAAGCCGTGCTAGTTTTAGTAAAATTCTGTGATGAGGGACCCGACCGAATGCTTCTGAAAAATCCAGAAAAACTGCGTTGACCTGAAAGCCTGCGTTAAGTGTAAGGGATGATTGTAAGTCATTAACAAAGCCAGTCCGTGTATTTTTTAGCGCAATTCCCTTTTTCAAGTATGTATGACCCCAACAACTTGCTCAACTAGTTGAGTGTCACATGAAAAACCCTTGCGAAAACCGTGCTGATATTTGAAAATACTGTTATGATCTTCGAGGTAGTTAATGGCTTGGCTATGAATGATATGCTCTAGAAGTTTTCAAAAGTTGCTGGTTAACGAGATGGGTCGACAGTTAAGTGGGGAGGAACGTTCACCTGATTTGAATATAGCTATTACCTTTGCTACACGCCAGTCACTAGGAATTAGTCCGTTCGATAACGACTGCATAACGAAAAACAGCGCTAGCAGACGAAGGAGAAGAAAAAAGAGAACACACAACTGCGCTGACTAACAACTGTTATTCCGAAAACAGCCGAACCGTGCCTTATGTACAGTCGAGCGCGATTTGAAGGTTATCACGCGAGCGTCGACCAGCCTTGCACTCCAGGCACCTGGCGGCACGGGTTTGGAACAGGAAAAATCTAATTTTGCACACTTCTCTCCCTCGTTCCCTGTTCCATACAACAACCATCACCCCCGCGACACTCACCGCCCTTTCGCTCCATGCTAAGCTTCCCATTTGTTGCGATAAAGTGTCCAATTTCAGATAATACCGAAGAATACGTCGTGCGCACAACGATCACTGCCTGTTCGAAGAACCAAAAGAAAAAAAAAGAAAGTTATGTCCCAGAAGGGAGTGACGGCTGCTAAAGGAACAGCAAAAAGAGTGAGGGAAGCTGGCCTGATACCTCCCTCGCCTCGGCAGAGAATTCTAGGTCATGGCGCTGTTCATGTTCCCGGTCGACGCTCGCGCGATAACCTTCAAATCGCGCTCGACTGTGCAGCCAGAAAAACGAGGGATTCATGCGCATGCACCCGTCTCAAAAAACTAATCAGGTCATCCGCCCAACAAAAGCCACAACTAGCTTATCAACATCAACAAGAAGAGAAGTTGCCTGAAAGCGAAATGATGGGTAACAGAAGTAGAAAAAAACGCACGAAAATTTCAGAGAGAGAGTAACGGAATTGCATGGGTGATTTCCTCAGTCCGGTAAGCAGGCCCCGCTGCTCAGAGACCCGTGTGGACCAGCTCTGCCTCCCACTCCGCTTGGCTTTATATTTCTGTAACTGTTCAGTTCTACATCATGTACCGGACGTCCAATACTTCACCGTATCCAGCATATGTTATTTTTAAATTTTGGGGGCTAGATTTTGTGGTACTTTGCTAGGTTTGGGAATGTCCTAGCCTGTATGTTCCTCGAGGGTAATGCCTCCTGTCTGCTGAGGTCTTTGTGGGGTTCTGCGTATCGTTTTCTTCCTAATTTGAAGTATTGTATTAGTTGCCCGTGTGTGAGAGGGGTTGAAGGCTCTGGGGCAACCAGAAACCGTAGGCCGTATATAAAACGCGTGTAAACGATGTAGATGAAAGGCCAACAACCAAGCCGGCTAAAAAAAGACAAAGAAAGAACAAAAAGAGAAAGCGTCAAAAACTGCAGCGACACGGCGGAGGCCTCGCGACTAAAATATCGGCGGGGAAATGGGCACTAAGACCGGTCAAAGGTAAAAAAAAATGAATGGATGAAAAGCAAACAATCAATGCGGCTAAAAGTGTGGCAAAAACTCGACACAATGAAGACACTAAAACGAACACCATTGCGGCATAGCTATGCGGCAAGTTTTTGAACTGAGGTGGGCGAAAGAGCCTGCATGCGAGAAGACATCACATCAGACGTTATCTTCGAGTTCAATGTGATGCCCTTTGGCCTTTGCTCCTCACCAGCCACGTTCCGGCTAGTAACGGATACTGTATGGCTGGCTGGAAATGGCAGATTTGTCTGGTCTACTTGCCTTCTCTTCGAACTTTGAAGAGCACCTGAAAAGGCTGCGGACAGTGTTCGACGCATACAAGTCAGGGCTAACGTTTAAAGCCGAGAAGTGTCACTTCGCTTACGAGGAGCTATTGTTTCTGGGTCATATCGTAAACAACGAAGGAAATCGTCCAGACCTGCACGAGACTGCTGCGATTACATTTTCCAGAGCCTGGTGATAAGAAAGCAGTGCGCCGATTCCTTCGGCTGTGCGCGTATACCGACGATTTGTCAAAAACTTTTCGCGCATCGCCGAACTTTTGACGCAATTTACAAAAGCAGACGTTCCGTTTGAATAGAAAGTACCACAAGCGGACGCCTTCGAGGAACTTTCTATTTCTGTAACTGTTATTTGCAGTTCTATATCTTCCTCTCCTTTCCTGCGGCACTTTGATGTAAACGCCCAAACTTAAATTATACCGATGCAAGCAGCGCGGGCATAGGCGCATTCCTTGTTCAGAACAGTGCCAATGTGGAAAGAGTTACAGCTTATGCGAGCACGTCTTTCAAACGCCGAAGCAAATTACTCGAACACCGAGGAGTGCCTCGCGATAATTTGGGCCACGTCCAAGTTCCGTCCGTCCCTATCATCATCCTCATCATCATCAGCCTGATTATACCCACTGCAGGACGAAGGCCTCTTCCATATTTCTCCACTTATCCCGGTTCTGTGCTAGCTGCATCCACTTGACCCCTGAGAACTTCTTACCCTCATCCGCCCACCTAACTTTCTGCCGCCCCCTGCTACGCTTTCCTTCCCTTGGAATCCAGTTTGTTACTCTAAGCGACCATCGGTTATCCTCTCTTCGCCCTACATGTCCTGCCCATGCCCATTTCTTCTTCTTAATTTCCACTAGAATGTCGGTAACATTTCTACCTGCCGCAGCAACGGGACCATCGGGTCACGGCCGCAGCTAATTCCGTTCGCTCAAACCACGACTGAGAGCACCACAATCGCGGCGCACAAATGCACTAGTCACGTGGTATTATTTGTATTTCGCGGGCGAGTTCTGAGCCCAGAAAAAAAGATACACGTGAGACTTTCTTTACCGCAATTAATGAAATGGGGGATTCTGAAGGTGCTCTACAACTTTCCAATTCACATGTCTGGCCGAAAGTCAATATTTAATAAATTAGAGAAATTAACATAATTAGCTAATTAAGTAATTGCAAAACAAAAAATTGCCTGTAGTGCGCAAGGAGACTGGCAGTTGTATGCAATTGGTTTCACTGAGCTACCTCAAATATATTATTTTGTACCCCTTGGCTCAAGTTAGCTGAGACACCCGGTATATATATATATATATATATATATATATATATATATAGGTGCTACAGTGAACTAGAATATTGGGTAGTGTTACAGTGGCTGGAATATGTAGTGTGCTCACAGGCGCCGCTCGTGGTGTCCCCGCCAGTGTCGACGGGGAGCGGCGGCGCGCGGTGGCGCTGCGCGCGTCTCCACGCTAAAATCCTTTGGTAATTTGAAAGTAGCGACACTTTCCTCCGCGCCGCGCTTTCCTCCTCAATTCTCCTCGTGCGGCGGCGGCGAGCGCTGCGCACGACACGCTTTTTCTCCTTGGCGCCCGCCGGCCGGCCGCAGCAGTGAGTGAAGCGCGAGCTTTCGGGCCAGGTCTGCGCTCCAGGAGTGCACAAAATTTTTGAAAAAATGCGAGAAAAGCATTGAGAATGCCTAAAGTAACGTTCATGAATAGATTGGCTTCTTCTTAGAACTGTTTGAATGGGAAATACTGTTAAACAAAGCTTTCAGGCGAGTTATGTGCTGCAGACAATTTTTAAGTCACATGATAAGGTGTTTTACTTTGTGCACCTAATCTAGTACTGTCTCTGACATTGTGTTTGTTTTTTAGAGCGTGAAATCTGTCACTGCGGTAAAACTTCGGAAAATGATCCAGGCTGGTGCTTTGAACTTCAAGATCAGAGAAGGTCAAAGCAGGACTTAGCCTATTTCGCTGCTGTCAAGCTATCTGTCTAAGCATAGTATATGTTACGTGATCAACCATGAGATTAGAATATTGGTTAATTGTACATGTATTTGATCAATTGCAGGGCCAAATTATTTGATATTTAGTAAGTTGCAATTAAAATCTAAATTTTAGCTGCAACATCGAACCGTATACCGTTAGAAAGCTTAGGCCAAATGTAATGGCACTGTGCTAGTTAGCGATCCGCAATAATCTGCGTTAATTAGTTAATTTTGTATAAAATCAAACTTTGAGCTGTTCCTTGCCGCTTCGAGGCAAGGAACAGGTTTGCCACGGCTGTCTTGCTATGATGCTGATGGATCGAATTAAATACTTTTATGAGTAGACAGCAGGGTAGACTGGAAGAAGTGGTGGGCCCTATTGCCGACACACAAGTTCTGGGGAAAGCATGCTGTGGCCTCATGCGCTATGTAAAAGAGCGTAATTTCATTGAACGCAACAATCAAATAAAAAAACAGGGGGCATATAAATCTTCAACGTGCGGAAATGAGAAAGCATATAACTTCCAATTAATTAACTATCGCTATCCTATCTATCACTATATCTACTAATGCCGTCAAGTTACCTATCATAACTGTCACTATTCGCAACGAGCACTATCACCTCACTATCCGGGCCTATTACTATCATTTGCTATTAATATCCGTAACAGTCACCATCATTAGCTATCACTATTTGTAACCATCACTATTTAATCTGATGCCGTCCCATGACCCATTGATATACTTCAATTTTTATTGACTCACGTTGTCAGTGATCTCTATTACCTATATCTGACGAGACAACTATACATTGACTTTTAATTCTTATACTTTCTTATTTTCTCATAAATGGAGGTGGGAAAAGAGCTAGCCACAGAAATAACTGACTACTATCAGCGCGAGGTTCATGTCTCTGTCGAGGAGGCTTCCTTTGCTTCAGGACAGGTCGGTGAGAGAAAATTCATGGAACTGCGTTGGGTCTCAGTTTTTTTTTTTTCGAGTTCGTGTAATATTGGCGCCTCAAACCGGTTATCAATGAAATGTAGCTAGAACATACAGCGATGAGTTAATCACTCAGGCTAGGTTAAAAAAAAATCTTCTTGCATACAATTGAAATGAGTAATATGTTAGAGTGCGAAGAATTGTTGCTCGCAAAATGTTCCCCCCTTTTTACATCATAACTATAATCATTATTGATTGTTTAAGTTTCGTAAATACAGAAAATTGATGCAATGATTTCGGCTGATTTGACATCGATGGGATAACCTTTCTCGAAGTAAAAGAATACGCGGAATCGCGGTTTTACAGCTCCAGCTTTCAAAGCGAAGGTAACCTGCCAACGCCTAGTAGTCATGGTTAAAGTGAAGCGTGTGCGATCATGTGAACACCCCCTACATTGGCCGCATTTCTGATAAAACGAACGCATACGTTTTAACCCACGCGTGCGTCGAAGCATGGCAAGACACATTCAAGAATTGAAAAACAAAACGCCGTACGACCTAACTAGTGGAGATTAGTAAGTGAAGTAAGAGTGAAGATGCATTATTTACAATTCGCGTTTTTCGCAGAACAGGAGGCGCACCACAAGGTTTTCAAACAACATTAACAGCTACTGCATACTTATTTGGAGAGACATAAAGTCACTGCTTTTTGAAACATATGAACAGATTTTTCACCGCTGCATATATTTATGTTCACGCATTTTGCCGCTTATTTCCTTCACTTGCTCCAGCACTTCACAGCAGCGTTAGTAATGGCTTAGTTTGAGGTGTTTCGCCCGTTCTCGTTTTTCTGCCTTTTTTGAATTAACCCCTTTCACATAGAAGTGCAGTCTGGTGACTAAATAAAACCTTATTACTTCTTCAGATCGGCCTTCTGCTTGAACGGGGCAACTAACTTCTTTATGCAGTCTATTTCTAACCACTTCCAAAATATCAAGAATAATCTCAGAATCTGTTCGTTTGAGGCCGATTCCTACTCTTCTGTTGTTACGGGTATATCGGGCAGACTAGAAAATTTTGTTTTCGAGGCACGTATGAGTTACAACACCAGTGGGTTTACTCTTCCTTTGTTGTCTTTCTTTCGGTATATTTTTTGAAAGATAGGCCGGCAGATTCAGCAATAGCGTCGGTGCGCCATCGGGGGATAATGCTGGCTTCCCACGAGGGATGCGGACTTCTTCCCCGTTCACCCTGCACCTCCACCAAATGTTACGTGGAAGATTTACAGTCCCAAAGCTGTCCGCACAACAAACGTTGATGAGGGTACCGATTTCACAACACTCAGCGTCGTCGTCTTCTCGGAGTCTGTTGCACTTCTTCATCCTCATCACGGACAGCGAATACAGCTAAGTAACACTATGAACATAGTCCCGTAGAACGAAACGAGGTTCGAAATGAAGCTCACAAACAGCACCGCTACACAGCTCTCATCCAGCCGCTTGTCCGAGTGACGGAGGTTGATCTCTCACTGCTTGCTTAGAGCGTCATCTTTGGGAATGCCGAACAGGGCTATTTTTGGGCCACCTTTAGTATGCACATTGCCAGTCTTGCATCCAGGCGCGTAGGAATGGTTTTGGTGACGAGCCGGCATAGTTTGGTTTGGGCCTATCTGCATTGAGGCGGTAAGTTTGGTATGCGGTTATATGTGAATGATTTTGTGACCACATGAAAGCATCCACTATATTCCTTTACGCCGATGACACTTTGCTAGTATCAGGCAACCCTGAGTTTTCATGTGCCCTGGCTAACCTTCAGGAGGCGCTATTAAAGTTAGTGATTGGTTTGTCTCAAACTTAATACAAATAAATAGCACCATATCCCGACTTGTCTGTTTTCGTAACCCGCGCAAAGATGTACCAAATGTAGGCTCTATATTGTAACAGTACAGAAGAAGATGAAGTTTATAACACAAGTGAAGGAGAAAGACGTTGGAAAAAGACTCTCGTGCCAGACGCGCTGCCGTTGACCAGCTGAGCTCCCTGCCCTATCATCGTGTTGTTCAGCGCTCCGACGTCCTAACCCCGTCGTAACAAATTGGTGGTCAGGTGCTGGGTACGACTACCCTCAAGACGCATCCTCAACCGCTGGAGCTTCGTCGGAGCCGTCGCCTCGATGGTCTCCCACCCTTTTCAACAAGAATGCAGCAGACTACCGAGCAGCCCCGAACATCAACACGTGACCCTCTACCCTCGTCTCGGGATGTGCCGCCGACCACCACGAATGCGACGCTACCGTTTCGCGAGCCTCGTTCCTTTGCCGGTCAAGCAGGGGAAGATGTTGCTGACTAGCTCACTCATTATGAACGTGTGAGCCGCTATAACCGCTGGGATTCAGTGGCTAAACTAGCCAATGTAGTCTTTTTTTTTTTTTTACGCAAACCGTCTTGATGTGGTATGATAACCACAAGGACTCCCTGACAACTTGGGAATGTTTTGTCGAAGCAATCAAGGAATGCTTCGGTGACCTAGCTGCAAAGAAAAAACAGGCCGAGCCGGCACTTGCTCAGAGGGTCCAGGCAACCGGAGAAACTTGCACCACCTACATAGAGGCCATACTCAAGTTGTGCAAGACCGTCGACAGCAGGATGACTGAAGACGATAAAGTAGGCCATCTGCTCAAGGGAATTGCGGAAGATGTCTACCAGTTCCTCATTGCCAAGGAAAACTTGAGTTCGGTCTCTGACGTTATCCGGCACTGCCGAACATTCGAGGCCCTAAAGACCCGCCGCATTACACCGAAATTTGGACGGCTCGCAAATGTGACTACAGTGCCTAGTATTGAAGAATCGCCATCTCAAAGCCTCCTGTGCGCCATCTGTGAAATTGTTCGAGATGAGATGACACGACGTGAGCAGCTTGCCCGGCCCAATGGCTTCGGAGAGGACGTATATGCTCTTCCAACCCTATGGGGGTGCGTGCCCGCCATGTCCGCGAATGTCACCGACTTTTCCTGCCGCGAAGATTTATACACTCCGCGACCAAGACCGGAAGAGAGTTCCCAACAATTCTCTTGCCATCAGCGTAGAAATCCTCGCCCTTACTCCAGTCGTACATCGCGCCGACCGCCGGACAACTACGTCATCCCGGAACCACCATCTAGATATTCGTCGCGGCCTACCATGCAGGAACCAGCTGACACGCCACTTTTTGACCGACCTCTTCCAGTGTGCTACCGGTGTGGTGCCGCGGATCACATTTCCCGCTACTGCAATCGGCGCACATCTTTCCGGAATCCCCCGACGGCATCGAACCGGCGCATCGTCCAGCCCGACATCGACAGCTATCGGCCAGAACATCCCTCCCGGAGGGGCCGTTTTCAAAACGAAGGGCTCCGCAGCCATTCGCCAGCGTCTGACCGTAGTTTGACACCACCTCCGTCATTTTGTGTGCGCCGCTCCCCGTCCCCACAGCGCCGATCTCCGCTTCCAATGACGAAAAACTGGCCAGCTTAGCCAATGGAGGTGAAGTCGCTGGACAATGTGCGCTGATACCTATTATTCCTCCGTCTGTGTGCATGTTAAAGAACAAGGTCAATGTGATTGTTGATGGTTTGCCAACGATAGCGTTGGTAGACACTGGTGCTACGGTTTCAGTAATGAGTTTAGATTTTAAGAACCTTTTCAAGAAAAAAGTTATGTTTGTTTGGGACAAAACTGCAAATTTTTATGGGGTAAGTGGAGAATTATTGTATCCGGTTGGGGTATGCAGCGTTAAAGTTTCTTTTGGGGGGCACAGTATTTCCGACGGACTTTGCAGTACTGCCTCGATCTACACACGACGTAATCTTGGGAATTGACTTCCTGCGTATGTGCGGCGCTACAGTTGATTGTCGAACGGGAGAGCAAAGTGTTAGTGGTTCTCTTCCCTGAACTTTTGGAAGAGACGTCAAATTATGAAGACGTTTTGTGTGTGTGTGATGAAGTCGTCATACCGCCACATTCTGCAGTATGTGTCCAGGTGTCCTGCTCCCGTGCTATTAACGACTCTTTTGAAGCTACTGTGGCGCCTCTTAATTTACAGTGCGTAAAGAAAAATTCGTTAGTGCCGCATTGTTTGGTTCGCGTGAAAAAAGGCCGTACCGGACTGTGGACTATAAATTGCTCATCGGAACCAGTTGTTTTTCCAGCGGGCTCCAAACTAGCTTCATATAGCGCAACTCTCCCGAATTGTGTAGCTGTCGTTACTCCTTCCCTAGACAACCCCGCTACTAACTTACCTGCTAACGAAAAGCTTCTTCCGATGATCAGCGCATTGTTGAACACCTCACAACGACAGATATTGAAGAACCTCTTGTCCCAGCACCTATCCGTCTTTGATTTCGCGCACTCCGACGGCTCGCAACGTTTTCCGCTGTCGCGCGCACGCCACAGGATTGACACGGGATCTGCCCATCCGATCCGTCAAAAGCCGTACCGTGTGTCGCCATCAGAGCGTAAGATCATCACCGAGCAAGTCAAAGACATGTTGAACAGGGGCGTAATACAGGAATCCTCCAGTCCTTGGGCTGCTCCAGTGATCTTGGTGAAGAAAAAAGACGGAACATGGAGGTTCTGCATTGACTATCGTCGCCTCAACTCCATCAGTAAAAAGGATGTGTATCCTATCCCGCGCATCGACGATGCCACAGATTGCCTTTTCTCCGCGTCTTATTTCTCTTCAGCTGATTTGCGATCGGGGTATTGGCAGATTCCGATGGACCCTGCTGACGAGGAAAAAACTGCATTTGTTACGCCGGACGGCCTATTTGAATTTAACGTGATGCCCTTCGGCCTACGTAATGCGCCGGCCACATTTGAAAGATTTATAGACACAATACTTCGTGGCCTCAAGTGGGAAATCTGCATGTGCTGTTTAGACGATGTTGTTATTTTTGGCCGGACTTTTACTGAACATAACACACGACTCGCTGTTGTTTTAGATTGCCTACAGAAGGCTGACCTTGTCCTGAATTCCAAAAAGTGCCGTTTTGGTGAACGTCAAGCGCTGGTACTCGGGCATCTCGTCGACCGCGATGGAGTTCGGCCAGATCCACAGAAGGCTGCAGCAGTTGCAGCATTCCACCGACCACAGACTCAAAAGGAGCTCCGCAGTTTTCTGGGGCTGTGTTCCTACTTCCGACGATTCATCCCAAGAATTGCCGACGTCGCTTACCCTCTGACATCCCTTCTACAAAAGGACGTCCCTTTCAGCTGGACCTCAGATTGTGACGCGTCTTTCCGCCAACTAAAGTTTCTGCTTACGTCACATCCCGTACTACGGCACTTCAACTCCTCCGCTCCGAGTGAGGTCCACACTCATGCAAGTGGGATTGGTGTTGGCGCTGTGCTTGTGCAACGTTCGAGAACGGGCGAGCATGTAATTGCGTATGCAAGCCGTTCCCTCAGCAAACCTGAGCGTAACTACACTGTTACGGAGCAGGAGTGCCTCGCTGTAGTTTTCGCTGTTCATCGGTTTCGGTGCTACCTATATGGACGCCATTTCACGGTTGTGACGGACCATCATGCCCTGTGTTGGCTCGTCAATCTTCGTGATCCATCTGGTCGTCTCGCACGCTGGGCCCTTCGTCTGCAGGAGTACGACTTCACTGTTTCGTACAAGAGTGGCCGCAAACACGCCGATGCAGACTGTCTTTACCGTCTTCCTCTTCCTACGCCCGAATGTGACTCGGTTGATTTCGATCATTACATCGCCTCCGTCGTGCCCGAGTTTCCCGACGCCTCGGCTCTGCGGACTGCACAAGAGACCGACAAAAGCCTCGAGCCACTGCTTGCGGAGGAGCGGGATTACACTGCTCCCAGCCCATTTTGTCTCCGGAATGGTCATTTGTGCCAAAAGGCTTACTCAAGCACCGGCACGAATTTTCTGCTTGTGGTTCCAGAGAGCTACCGCTCGTGCATCTTACGTGCCATGCACGACGACCCCACTTCCGGTCACCTGGGCTCTGCACGAACGCTCCATCGTGCCCGCGACCGGTTTTATTGGACAAAGATGCGCCAGACGACTGAGCGATATGTGGCGAGCTGCACTGAGTGCCAACGACACAAACGTCCAACGTCCACGTCACTGGGCCTGCTACATCCTGTGACTCCACCACGTGGCGCATTTGAGAAAATCGGAATCGACGTTATGGGTCCCTTCCCAAAGTCATCCGACGGAAATCGTTGGATCGTGGTTTGTGCCGACTACCTCACCCGCTACTGGAAACGGCAGCTCTTCCTTCAGCCACCGCTCACCACGTGTCTCTGTTCTTGCTCCGTTCTGTGATCCTCCGCCATGGACCTCCGCGAATGATCATAAGTGACCGAGGTCTCTAGTTTATGCCAGATGTTATGGAAGAGCTTCTTCGTTTGTGTGCGTCGCATTTTCAGCATTCCACACCATATCACCCTCGAACCAACGGCTTGACGGAGCGCACAAACCGCACACTTGCAAACATGCTATCTATGTACATCGCATCTGAAAAAAAGAATTGGGATACTAGACTGCCATTTATAACGTTTGCATTCAACACTGCAACACATGAGACGATTGGCTACAGCCGTTCTTCCTCCTATATGTCCGTGCTCCTCGGTATTGTCTAGACACCATTCTTCCTTACTCCGTCCATGACGAACTGTGCATCGCGAAAACTCTTTGTCGAGCCGAAGAAGCTCGCCGTCTCGCCCGTTTGCGAATTCTCGCTTCGCAAGAGCGTTCAAAAGCTCGGTATGACAGCCGGCATAACCATGTGTCTTACGCCCCTGGAGATTTAGTGTGGCTTTGGCGACCTCTCCGAAAGCGTGGTTTAGCCCAGAAAATGTTGGCGCATTACGCTGTTGTGCTTGAACGCGTCAGTGAAGTGAACTACCACGTATGACGGAAGCCGCCCATGTCGCCCGGATGAAGCCGTTTCACTCTTGTGGAAACGAATGACTACCTCGCCATGGGGGCTTTAAGTTTATAACACAAGTGAAGGAGAAAGACGTTGGAAAAAGGCTCTCGTGCCGGACGCGCTGCCGTTGACCAGCTGAGCTCCCTGCCCTATCGTCTCGTTGTTCAGCGCTCCGACGTCTTAACCCCGTCGTAGCAATATATTTACACCCCTCATATTGCTCTCTGTGTTCTTGTCAACCTATAGCTAGCGTCCCGTCGGTTACGTATCTTGGTGTACCCAAAGACAGTGATCTGACATGGAATACTCAGTTAACCCACATTTGTAGTGCTGCATGTTTGTTTAATTTGAAAACCATGATGCCTTTTTCTATCAGAAAACTAATCGCCCATTCTCTGGAGAAGTTATAAGGGAGTAATTACTCATTGCATCCACCCAAGCGCAGCCATACGGCTACAAAGGAAAGCTATACAGCTTTCTCAGAAACTTCGTAGTTAAAGAAAAATTCGTCCTGATCCGGGAATCGAACCCGTTCGATTCGGGTTCGATTCCCGGATCAGGACGAATTTTTCTTTAACTACGAAGTTTCTGAGAAAGCTGTATAGCTTTCCTTTGTAGCCGTATGGCTGCGCTTGGGTGGATGCAATGAGTAATTACTCCCTTATAACAAAACTACTCCACCTTGGGGGATTCCCCTAAATATTTGACCAACACCATTCCCACTTCGAGTTATAGATCAATTCGCTCTCGCCCTACCATCTGTTCTGCTGACCGTCCTGGTTAGCTCAGTCGGTAGAGCGACTGCCCCGGAAAGGCGGTGGTGCCGGGTTCGATTCCCGGATCAGGACGAATTTTTCTTTAACTACGAAGTTTCTGAGAAAGCTGTATAGCTTTCCTTTGTAGCCGTATGGCTGCGCTTGGGTGGATGCAATGAGTAATTACTCCCTTATAACAAAACTACTCCACCTTGGGGGATTCCCCTAAATCTCTGGAGAAGTGTTTAAAAACGCGGTATGTGTTGTTTTTCTAGCTGTTCTTTCACATGGAGTTATTAGAATTTTGAAAAACATCGCTACAAGCGTCCTCTACATGCCACAGGAGAATTTGCCCGCCAGTATCTTTAGAACAACCGGTTTGCCTTCTTTTGACAATCTTTTTAAACAAATTATAGTACTAAAATATTTTGGAGCTGTGTATGCAGGCACATAAACACGGAACCGGTACCGTTGAGACATGTTCCTCGTTATTTTAAACCGAGAGTGCGCATTCATTAGGGTAAAGCAACAAGACGCTATTATGTTCCAGCCATCTTCAACGAACTACCGGACGACGTATTTTCTTTGACCACCCGCAAAACATTGAGAGTTGATGTTCAAGCGTTAGAGAACCTATAATATGTACTGATGTTATCAGTGCATTTTTGATAGTGTGTTGTGCCAAATGCTTCATTTTTTTTTTTTTGCCTCTGATGGAGTTCCGATGTGGCGCGAAGATTGCAGCGGCTGCCGGTTGTCGCCGCATAAGCCCGCTTGTGGCTTCGGCGCTTCCGTATGTGTATGTTGTTCTAACTATCCTAAATAAAGATTGCTATTATTATTATTATTATTATTATTATTATTATTATTATTATTATTATTATTATTATTATTATTATTATTATTATTATTATTATTATTATTATTATTATTATTATTATTATTATTGTCAGTCTCTCCCAGTGAAGTAACCGGTTACTACAGGCCACATGTCCGCTTACCCCATCATGTGCGAAAGAAAAGCACGAAGAGTTCTGATCTCCAGCAGAACATGCATACACCGACGCACGTGGTGTAGTCAACACTCACTTTCGATGGGAGCTTAAACAAGAGCCTGAACTGGCCTTTACTGAACAAACGCTTGAATTGACCGCCGATAAGCGCTAAAAAAGATGCGCACAATAGAGCACCAACGAAGCCACAAATGACGCAGTGACAAATTGAACCGGCTGACAGCGACGGGCGGAGCAAAATCCTACCGGATGGATGGAATGGATGGAATATAGGAGCGTCCCTTTTGAAACGGGGTGGTAGCAGTAGCTATGATGCTCATTTTTTTCCCTATATCTTAATTATTGATTTAGAATGGTTAACTAACCCATCATTCTATTTATTAAATTTTGTTCCTACATTACTAACATTATGTCACTTCTCTGCTTTTAAGCCACCAATCTTCCAGTCGCTTTTTGCTAGTGTCCACCGCCGGTTTATTCACCCGGCCACTGTTATCTCTAAACCCCAGAGCTTCAGGAACAGTGATTGCGCCTCCACCAACTTCCGGATGCATACCATTACATTCCAGTATAATATGGTCAATTGTTTCACTGGAATTTCCACATACAGCACATGCGTCAACCCCATTGTTAAATTTCTTTTTATAGCTGCGTGCTCTAAGGCACCCTGATCTAGCTTCAAAAAGTAGGGCACTGCCTCTTGAGTTATCAAAGAAATCTTCCTTCCTGATCTGCATTTTCCACTTTCGCTATAATTCCACACTCTGTTTCTTTTCCATCAAATTTATCTCATTTTTACTTTCGGTGTTTTTCCCCAGTTGCTTAATGCTCTTTATTTCTCCGTCCTTGTTACTAGCATATTTACTAGTTAGTTTCCTAGTTCTTTTCCTCCATTGTGAGTCAACGCTTTTTAGGTACAGGTATTTAAATACTTCAGCTGCCCATCTGTTACTGTCCAATTTCCTCAGGCGTTCCTCATATAATATTTTACTCTCAACTTCCCGTACTTCGAAAGATGCCCAGCTCATATCTCCCTGTCACGCCTCATTTGTAGTTTTGCCGTGGGCACCTAGTGCTAATCGTCCAACGGATCTCTGATTTGTTTTTTATGTCGACTGTACCTCTGATTTTAGGCACAAAACCGCATTTCCGAAAGTAAGTCCGGCCACCATAATTTCTTTCCAAATACCCCTCACAACCTCATACCTATTGTATCCCCACAATGCCTTATGCTTCATTATCCCGGCATTCCTTCGCCCTTTGGCCTTACGTGATTGCTCATGCTTTCCAATGTATGCCAATCCTTCGTTCACCCATAGCCCCCGATATTTATATTCTGCTACTCTAGGTATTTCATGGCCTTGTATTTTAAGACCCTGATCAGTTGAGCCGTTGAAAACCATCAGACACGACTTAACTGCGCTGAAACTGAAGCCAGAGCGTCCTCTTCGTCTCCGCAATACTTAACTAGAGTTTGCAATTCTTCCAGACTCTCATCTAGCAGCACAATATCGTCTGCATACATCAAATCGGGGAGGCGCTGCTCTACCGCCTTTCCACCTAATCTATAGGACAGGTTAAAACCTAGGTTACTGTCTTGTATCCTCCGTTCCAGGTTTATCATATAAAGCATGTACAGCACCGGTGATAGAGGACAGCCTTGTCTTACACCTTTGCATACTTTGACATCCTCCGTACTTCTTATCCCTTCCCACGTAATTTCTACTTTGTTATCCCGGTATATTTCCTGTAGGAACTCTATTATCTCATAACCGATACTTTTTCTTTTATTAGGTTCCACAGGAGTTCACTGCTTACGTTGTCGTAAGCAGGGATGTCCAGGAATGCCAAATACAAAGGTCTATTTTCCACTCTAGATATTTCGATATATTGGGTAAGCACGAACAGGCTATCATCTAAGCGCCTACCATTTCTAAAGCCGTTCTGAAGTTCTACGAGTATCTTGTTACTTTCAACCCATGCTTGCACCTTTAATTTCATCGCCTGCATGGCTAACCTGTGCAGAACAGATGTTATGGTAATCGGCCTGTAGGATTTTATGTGCATCCTGTCTCCTTTCCCTTTATAAATCAAATTCATTTTACTCTGCCGCCAGCTGTCCGGAATTCGCTTATTCGTTATGACTGCTTCAGAGCTTTTAACAACGTTTCCTTACTTTTTGGACCGAGTTCATTAATCAGCTTGATCGGAATTCCATCTATTCCTGTAGATGTGTTTTTAGGAATATTTTTTTCTGCCTTTTTCCAGTTTAGATTGGTCAGTTATAAGCTGCTTTGTATTCTGCTACCTTGTGTTGCTTCCTGATTTGCGCAGATTACCCTATCGTCGCTCTTAAATGACTCGGCTATAACTGATGTAATGTAGTTCACTGCGTTATCTCCCTTTAAACAATTTCCCTCGTTATCTTGAATCCGATCCTGCTTTCTTTGATTCTTCTTCCCTAGCCAGCTTATATGGTACCAGAATTTTCTTGCTCCGCCTCTAGAGGCATCGTGTATATCAGCCATCCAGCGATCGGTGGACTGTCTTATTTTAATTTGGACGAGGGCCTGCACTTGAAGTTTCTTTTGTCGATATGATTCCCATTTTTGGTCGATTTCCTCCTGAGATACCTGTGCTTTCTTTGCCATTCGGTGTTCCCTTGAAGCAGCCCGTCGTTGTTCAATAGCTTCCCTGATTTCCTTATTCCACCAGCTCCGTGGCTTTTTCCATTCCAGCGGTTTGCTACTTTAACCTCCTGAATTTTCCTCCTGATGAGTAGTTCGACCTGTTCATAATCCCAGTTTTCCACGGGGCTTTTCTCTATTGCTTCCTCTATGTCTGCTGTTATCTGCGCTATTTATTCGTCGTTTAATTTTGCGTTTACGTTTTGTCTAAGTTCCATTTCTCTTTTCATCAAGGGCCCCATCTGCAGACTAATACGTTTACGATCACTTCCCAGACTACACTCCCCTTCTTCGTCTATTTCCATTTTTGTGACCTTGCTATAAATTTCATGCGATATTAGACAATAGTCAATGGTCGTCTGCCTGTTGCGGAATTCCCACGTGATTTGGCCTTCACATTTTGTTTCTCTATTTACTATAACTAGATCGTGTCGCTCACAGAAATCTCGCATTAGCTTGCCGTTACAATCCGTGTATCCATCCAGATCGTCGATGTGGACGTTCATGTCCCCCAGTAGAATAATATTGGCCCCGTTTCCAAACTGGCTTATATCGTCACTGAGACATTCAACAAGATCCCTGTTTACTTGCCTGCATTGATGTCCTGTTCCTAAACGAACTACCCCTACCCATGTCCTTATGCCGGCAATTGTTCTTGAAACCCAGATATATTCTTTACAAGATGATTTAATTCTTTGCCAATTTGTTCCCTGGTGTATCAACATACCTACCCCTCCACCCTTTTTTTCCGTTCTCGTTCTGTTGCACCCTTCCCAGACGTAGCCTTCTATAAACGGCGGGTCTTCTAGATTCCTGAGATGAGTCTCGCAAAGAGCGTACACACCTATTTTGTCATCCTTCAACTGCTGTTCTATCTCTAGCCATTTCGCTCTTTTTCTACCTCCTTGCATGTTTATGCAGCTGATCCTAGTGTTAAATTTCTTTTTTGTACTTTTTTTTCTCGACCTACTCTTCGCCATTTTTGGGTGCCCAGCCTCCATTATTACACTTTCTTCTGCTTCACTTCTAACTACCTCTGTGCACAGAGTCCTCGCGGACCCCCTAAAAAAGCTACAGCCCTGCCTGCCAGGCGCCAGCCGATCTCTGCTCCCACCCTTCTGTTAAAATGAATGCCATCTCGCTGAAAAACCCTACCAAAACCTGCTTTATGTACCTCCCTGTTTACCTCAACCACTTCGAAACGCTTCTACAGGCTTAATTTTCTTATGTCCTGATTAACTGTCACCACGTCCTTTCCATCTTTCCGTTCAATCCTAGCGCCTCTGGTACTATGCATACAACTATCTGCGTCTGCTGTGCTATCTCCCTGATCTCGTCAACTCCCTTAGCTAAACTTTCCACCACTCCTGCAGCGTCACCATTTAGGACATCGTTTAGCCCCGCGGCTACTATTACCATACTGCGCTGTACGGAATTCTTCAACAGCCTATTTTTACTCTCTTTTAGCACTGCCCTCATTGCTCTCTCTCCCTGGGAAGGCTCCAACCAACACTCTCTTATCACCCCTTACACGTTCCAAAATATCTCGCTTGTACCTGTTCATGTTAGAATCTCCGGCGATAAGCACCTGGGCCTCCTCTCTCCCTCTCCCAACTGTTGGCTCCTGCTTTCGGTTATCTGTGTCCTTATCTCTGGGATTTTCATTCTTCCTTACTTTTTCCTTTTTTTCCAGCGTCTTAGATGCTTCTAAATAACTCTGACGGTTCGGATCCGCCTGACCTACTTTGCTTACGCCTTCCATGCCAGTGCTGACCCCAGCCACGTGGCCCGCATTGGAACGTTCGTCCTCGTTGGTTCCAAGGATAAAGTCGGCCCCTTTTTTTTTTTTAATTTGAGTAAGCTGTCCAAGCAGTTTCTGATTTTCCGCTCTTAACAAACGTACTTCATTTTCTAAATCATCCACACGAGACACTAAACTGCCCCTCTCTTGATCAAATCTATCTAGACGCGCACTCTGTACGCAACACCGACACAAAAAGTCGCTGCCTTCCGCTTCACCTACAGAGTCAAAACACGTTTCCTTGAGATTAACCTGCGCCTCACACTGAGTACACTTTACCTTCTTTTGACTGCACATCGTAAGCGCTCATCGACTGAACTATATCTATTACGAATTCTCAGAATATACAAATTGCCAAAAGAAGACACAAGAAACGACTAGCAAACACGCGTTAAAATCCAATTCTGTAAATGCCAATAGCCTAGAAAAAAAAATATTTATCTAAACAAGATAGCTAAATAATGAACGCCGAGAAAACCTAGCTGCCGGCACGAAAAACCAGGCCGCTAGGACCAAGAGCTAAAATCTATTCTTTAGGCTGCACCTAACCTAACTAGCTGAAAACGAAATAAAGTTAATAAAAGAAAAAACTCATCTATTTGACGCTTCGGAAGCTCCCGCTGTCGCCAGTCCGTCAATTCCGGTAGCCACGTGCAATCAGAGGAGCGATCGAACACGCGTCCTCCCACACGGCTGTCAACTGTCAAACCGTGAAGTCTACCGTGGCGCCACCTGGTACCGGCGCCGCGAAGCAGACGCCTGTCGACGTGCGCGGGGCCGCCGCGGAGTGAGCACACAATGGCCCCAACTATGCCGCCGGCGGCCATTTTTGGGGTGCACCTAGCAAACTCCGGCCAGTACTGCTCCGAAAGCGAGCTTTCGTCTTGTTACACTGGCTCGCATGCCGCATTTTATATTGTCACTTAGACCCCGCATGCATCGGAAATCGGGTCTGTAATTGTCGCACTCGATAATTGCGTGAAAGTGCGTCTCAACAAATGCCACTTAGGGTGGGCGCATGCGCTGGTTAGCGCTGCTCAAGCCGAGAAACGCGAAAAGAGCGCAGCGACGACGTTGTTCGTGGGATTATGTATCGCTCTATTCCAGAAAGAAAGCTCGTACAACGGTGACAATAGCCGTTCCGTGCATCCGGAAAGCCGCACGTGGTTCTGCAGCGAGTCTACGGGGCTCTTGCATTACTCTAGATGACGTATATGCGACTCTTAGTTTCGATCTCTTCATATGTGACCTAGACATAGCACTTCAGAGTTTACCCTCGGAGTTTACCTGCGAACGTTTTGGACGAGGTGTATCCCGGATAAGCGCAGGATAGGCACCGATTAAGGTTTCCTAAAAGCTGTACGTATAAAATATGTGACCTTGTCCTGTTTCGGACCTTGAAAAAGTCGAGTCCTTCGACATGCGCTGTTTCCCGAGGGTGTCGTGGCTACCTTGGCGATTACTTTTTTTTCCTTGTACACATGCTGGAAATCTATGCTTGCGCTAGGGCGATAATGCAAGCTCGCCGCCTGGCTCAACAACCCGCCAGTTTAACTCTACCCCTGCACTGTACGTGCACTGTGTTTACAGATGCCAACACGAAAGACAGACACGGCAGGGATGAAGAGAGGGTATATCGAGTATCGGCTGCGCACTCTCCTGTCGGCCTCTGTTAACACGCATGGCGAACAGCCAATAAAGAAACCACCCCCATGCACTTAGCCCAGTTGGGTGATTTAATGAGCTACCATTAATTGCGACAGTGGACAGCATTTTTGTTTAAAAAAATAATCATCTGGCGCGGTAACAATAGCGCTCCCAAATTCCGACTCTCCGATTTCACGGAAGCGCTGCTGCCCCTGACCATTATCTGTCACGGCGTCGTTGGATGTTTCTCGACCTCGGTTCCAGCAGCGCTAAGAAGCGCAGCTGACCATCTGAAATAACATGGATTTGCGATTTAGTAGAGCGTTTTAGAATAACGGAATCCAAGGCTTGAGGCCCCCAAGAAAATAGCGTGCCGTGGCGCAACCTTCGAGCCGACCGGCGAGTTTTAGAATAGGGTTTTACAGACGCAGCGGAGCGGGGCTTGAGTTTGTCGATTGCAGCGCCCAGACGGTAAACCATGAAAAGCATATAAATATATAAAAGCCAACCAATGCTATTTTATTAAAAAGAAACTGCTGTCATTATAAACTCTTTTCTTCAGACAAGACGAAATCGGCCAATGTTTACCAACCTCATTTGAACCGTCCGCGCTTTCCGACGCCTGGTCCCCACGGCAACCAAACGAGGCGAACTCGCTAAGCCTAGCGGCTCGGTAAATCTGGAAGCAATCAGAAAATATGGGGCGTTTTATCGCTTAAATTTGCTGATGCGGGCATCATGAGATATAGCACAAGCTTCGTTGGCCTTTCGTTTGTCGTGAACGCGTGGCACCATGGAACGGGAACGACGAATGTGTGCCGAGGCGAGCGGCCGCCGCTTGGCCGGACGCCGTCATGTTCCCCGACCCTATCCGGCGATAGGGTCCACGCTATTTCGCCGAGATAGGGTGACCGTCGTCCGCTGACCCAAAAACCCAAAGCACGCTTGGGTTCTGCACATGCGCACTCGCGCCCCGCTATTACCCTATCCCCCTATTCTAAAGCTCCCTAGTGTCCTGCTGCTGCCGCGCGCTGCGAAGGCCGGCCTATTCTCCCGTGTTCGCGAGTTCCTAAAGGCAACATGAATGCGCCTCGTGAGAAAAGCATGTGAGAAAAGGCGTTCGTCTTCTTCGTGCACCACAAGTATGACAGCCGGCGGCTTAGTTGGGCGCCACGTATATATATATATATATATATATATATATATATATATATATATATATATATATATATATATATATGCCGCATGGATTTAAACACAGGCCGTGTTTAAATCCATGCGGCAGCTACGCATCGCATCGTACCCTACTCCTACCCTAGTGAAAAATCCCGTATCGCGACAAACGGGCTTGAACCGGTCCTGTATTATCCGTATAAATTTGATACCAGTGTGACCAGACCTGCATGAAGTTTAAACGGGTTTATATCGGACAGGTCATGTCCGGTATGAATCTCAATCCGGACGGTCCAGCCCGGTATAGAGTTAATACAGGGCAGACCAATTCCAGTATGCAACTTATACATGACATCTCAGTCCGGTATGGATATGAAACAGGGCGGATTAGTGTTGTATGAAGCTTAAACGGGTTTATATCGGACAGGTCATGTCCGGTATGAATCTCAATCCGGACGATCCAATCCGGTGTCATGTTAATACAGGGCAGACCATTTCTAATATGCAACTTATACATGACATCCCAGTCCGGTATGGATATGAAACAGGGCGGACCAGTCCTGTATTGAGCTCATATACAGGACAGGTCATGTCCGGTTTAACAGAAACCGGACAAATCCGATATGAATGAAACTGATACGGGACAGAGTATTTCCGCTTCTCAGTACAACTCGGGCGGGCGGATCGTGAAGCTCAGCCAGGATGACCACGTCGGAACATGCCTTCACGCTAAATAAGCATGAAACCATACATAATATACATTAAAACAGAAGCTTGGGCATGTTGGTAATTCATTGTGTAGAACAGCGCGAAAAACACGACAGGGACGAACGAAGACAACAAGACGAGCGCTGTGTTCATAAACCTTACTTCACGTTCCGATAAAGCTATAGACGGGCTGCTGATACAAGTTTCCTTTATCCTGTTGATTTATTTTGCTTCTAAAATATCCCGTACTGTCTGGTCATTATGCCGATTGATTATTTTTGCTTCCTGTAGAAATGGCTTGCAAGCGTCGCTTTTACAGTCCCTGCAGTGTATGCCCATAGTTTCTTTTACCGTACCAGCGCTCGTCTTGTTGTCTTCGTTCGTCCCTGTCGTGTTTTTCGCGCTGTTCTACACAATACATTAAAACTTTTCTGCATATGCGGAGTACGCGTTGTTTCGTACATACCTAGAAGATATGAAGCCGTGGATGTGTGCGCTAGCAAGTACATACATGCATCGCGTTTTGTTTTTGCGTGTGCACTATGCCCCAGGAATTGCGACGCCTGGAGGGCATCTAACAACCGACCGCTCTGTTTTCATTGTGGCGAGGCAAGACACATCCTCCGTCACTGCCCGTACAGGCGCATCGGCCTCCGCAGTTTCGCTGTCGACGCTCCACGACCCCGCCCTGGCAGGCGACCACAGGAAATCAACGACTTCCTGCGCAGCGGAGAGCACTCATCGCCAAGGCATCTGTCACGCTCCCCATCACCATTCAATGCCCGATTTGCGTCGCCGGGCTGCGGTTACGTGCCAGGACGGTCTCCTAGCCCCCGTAGGGGAAACTAAAGGCAGCAACCTTTGGAGGTGAGGTTGCTCAACGGCGAAAAGACGAACATCTTCCGCCGCCCACGACCACTGACGACGACGCAGCCATTTCACCGCCGCTCCACACGACGACATCCACGACAACACGGCCAGAGTGCAAACCGACACCGCCGCCCAGCGAAATAACAACGGTGTGCCCCGGCTATAACCTGAAGAAACAACGGAGGCGAAATCGAACACCGAGGCCCACGTGCAATGCGAGGACGCGAACAAGTGAACTTGAAGTTGATGTCGACGGTCGCAGAGTCACTGCCCTTGTAGACACCGGAGCTGGCTATTCAGTCATCAGTGAACCGTTAGCCTCCCATCTCAGGAAAGTTACAACCGCTTGGGATGGCCCGCTGATTCGAACCGCAGGTGGCAACCTGATTACTCCATCAGTACGATGTACTGTGTCACGAAATCGGCGCACATTTTCATCAAGCCGGCACGGCGCGAGGCCCGCGCGGAGTCGCATGGAAAGCTCCAGAAAAACCTCCTTCCCCGCGCGAGAGAGCGCGTAGCCTTGTACGCGTCGCCGTCGCCCTCTTTCTCGTCACCCGGCAATGACGCGGACTCATCAGTCTGGAATACGCCAGAAAACTCGAGAATTTTCTATGGGACCTGGCCAATGACGACGCGCGGCTCGACGAGAGAAGAGAACGCTATAAACAGCGAAGCTTAGTGCGTGTGCGCGCTAGCTTTGACGCGTGCTGACAGACAGACGCAGTGCGCCTTATTTAAAGAGACCGCGCTGCGTGTTGAGTCAGTCAGTCAGTCATTTCGTCAGTGGTTGCGGCGTGTTCGCCAGTGCTTCGACTGGACTCCTGGGGATCACCCGCTGCTGGCAAGCCCACCGACCTGCAAGGGAGCGGCGCTCGTCTCGTATGGCGGCCACATCATGATTCTTGAGGCGTGAGGACTGCAACAGTGCCCGGTCAACAATTTGGTGTTTGTTTATGTAACTCTCTCGTGTTTGATCCGTTGTAAAGCCTCTGTGTTATTGAATCATTCTGTAGTTGCATGCTTAGCGTTTGTATTCTGTGAACCTCTCGTCTGTGCATTTCAAGTGATCTTGTGTATTCCTTTGTATCGTCTCTTGCTGTGCATAAAGTTTGTATTGTTTGTTACTTCTGACTCCGATCCTTACTCTGGCTTGAGAACCGGCGACCGCTGGGCACCAAACGACCACCCCCTTCTGTCACTACAAGGTAGTTGAATTCCGGCTGAGCTTGCCACGCATGTCGAGGGCATCTCCTTTGCGACCGGAACAGCTACCCCCACTCACTCTAAGGGTGTCTAGGAGTGTGCGCACTGTTAAGGGCGCATCGTTGATAATACCCCCTAATTATTAACGGGTGACAATTATTCAGGCGTCCGCGAAAGGACGTTTGGTGCACTCAAGCTCAGAGGACGGAGAATGAGTTTTAAGAGTTTACGAAGAGGTCGTAAGCTCTAACAGCAGAGCGATAGCGAGAGGTTGTGCCGCGCGGAAGCGTTTCGGCGAGGTTCGCTAAACAGTGTTTAGGCTACACCCAGACGGTTCGCGCTTCAGATATGAATCTGAAAGAGCTGATTGAGGCTGGCACCCAGCTTGGGTTGTCCTGTGCTGAACTGCGGAAATGGGTTAGCCAGACAGAAAAAGAGGAAAGAGAGAGGGAAAAAGAAGAAAGAGAGAGAGCAGAAACAGAACGAGAGAGGGCTCGAAAGGAAGCCGAGGAGGAACGAGAGAGGGTTCGAAAGGAAGCTGAGGAAGAAAGAGAGGAGAGAAGGCTCGAAAGGAGCGGGAAGAGGAATTTCAGCGGGAAAAGGAATTACTATGAAACTTCAGCTCCAAAACTCAGGGAACAACGGTTTTGCTGAAGTGCATAGCCCCAGTGAAGGACATAGCAGCTTGCGGATAGACGCAAGTAAACTGATCCCGAAGTAAGACGAGAGAAGAGACGATCTCGACGCATTCCTCTTGCGCTTTAATAGGATCGCCATTAATGCAAATTGGACAGACAGTGAATGTGCTACCATCTTGAGCACTTGTCTTAGCGGCGAAGCATTAGCGTATTTGGAAGACTTCCTCCTGAGGATGCAGGCAGCTATAACAAGGTGAAAGCTGCATTACTTAAGAGGTTTAGATTTACGACAGATGGGTTTCGAGAGAAGTTCAAGACTGGAAAACCAATGGACGGTGAAACGGCAACACAGTATGCTGAGCGATTGAGTCATTATTTTGACCGCTGGACTGAACCCTCGAAAATTAAATTAGAGTATGGCGCACTTCGCGAACTCCTAATTAAGGAACAATTCCTGGGCAGCTGTCACCCTGGTCTGTCACTTTATTTAAAAGAAAGAAAAGCGCATACATTGGACTAAATGATGGATCTGGCAGACCAATATTTGGAAGCCCAGGGAGGCGAAAATTTGAGCAGGAATGCAAATTCTGAAGCCCCTCAAAAGCCCGAATTCCGGCAGACAAGACCTAGCGTAAAGTCACCCCCGAGGTGCTATCTCTGCGGACAACTAGGCCATTATGCACCTAACTACCGCAAACTCGCAACCAACAATCCATCCGGGTGTTGGAAATGCGGACAGAAGGGCCACAAAGCGATGTCGTGTCCCGATGCTGACAAGGCAGCTCCGCAGGCGGCATGCGCGAGGACTCCGTCAGAGTCCGAATGTCGCCTGGAGGAAGAAGATGCCGATGGCTTTGTTGAGCTTATGAACGGCAGGAAAGTCCGCGTGGTACACGGCCTAGAGAAGGAGGAAGCAGAGAAGGTGGTTAATTGGAAGAAGGACAAGAAAATCTGGGTGGTGAACGCCGTAGTACACGCCCAACCTGGAGCTGCGGTGAATCGGATGCCGGTTTCGAGGGGAAAGATAGGAAGCAAATCAGTTTCTGTGCTACGAGATACAGGTAGCAGTGCCGTGATTGTTAAACGCAGTTTGATTCATGAGAATGATCTGACTGGTGAGACATGCCCTGTGAGGCTAATTGACTGCTCAATTCAATTGCTACCTGAGGCACAATTTGAAGTGCGAATGCCATATTATTCTGGAAAACTGACAGCCCTTTGCATGGAACGCCCTATCTATGATTTGGTGTTGGGAAATATCAAGGGCGCAACATTTCCCGAGGATCCTGATCAAAGTCCCGCGCCTGTGCGCTGCAGTGAGTCTAAAAATAAAAAGGCAAGGCGAGGCAAGCAAGGCCCTGAGAAGCCGGAAGACCCGAAAAAAGAATAAACAAAAGGAAGAACCTCAGAAGGAAACCGAAAAGAAAGAGGCGACACAGGAATTTAAGTCAGGAATGCCTAGGCTGTCGTTGATGCAGGTAGCTCAAGTGTTTTTCCTACTTATGGGGGCATTACTTGGAATATTCCACCTTCCGCGGAAGTAATACCGGTGCTTAGGAAAGAGCACTACTACAGTGATTTTTTTTGCTGGTCTGTGCGCGTTGGCACAGGTTCCCGTGTATCCGTCGGCGCTACTGGTTGTGCAATTATCGGCACACATTGACTGTGTGATTTGCAAGGGGACTATAAGTCATGCCTCAGGGAATTTTCAGTAGCCCGATCGGGGAACATAGAAGCGTCTCAAATGCGAGAGCCTAGAGCGAAGGCAGAATCCCTGGCGGACAGAAGCGTGTCACGCACTGATCGCCGGTTGGAATTACGCTCGGAAATTTAGGTTTGTGCGTTTCGCATTTGAAAAGCTGTGTGTTGTTTATTCCTATGTGTATCCGAGAACAGTGTGATGCTATGTTTGTGAATTTCATGGCATTGATGCGTGAATTTTGTAATGTGTTATTACAGTTTGTGACATTTGTGCAATGTGTGTGATGTGGACATTTGCCCCATATAATTGTGAGCGCATGCATGTGCGCGCGATGTTCGCGGTTGTTGTGAATATTGTGGGACAATATTCTTTAAGGGAGGGGCAGTGTCACGAAATCACGCATTATTTCATCAAGCCGGCACGGCGCGAGGCCCGCGCGGAGTCGCATGGAAGGCTGGAGAAAAGCCTCCTTCCCAGCGCGAGAGAGCGCGTAGCTTTGTACGCGTCGCCATCGCCACTTTCTCATCACCCGGCGATGACGCGGACTCATCAGTCTGGAATACGCCAGAAAACTCGAGAATCTTCTATGGGACCTGGCCAATGACGACGCGCGGCTCGACGGGTGGGAGAGAGAACGCTATAACCAGCGAAGCTAAGTGTGTGTGCGCGCTAGCTTTGATGCGTGCTGACAGACAGACACAGTGCGCCTTATTTAAAGAGACCGCGCCGCTTGTTGAGTCAGTCAGTCAGTCAGTTTGTCAGTGGTTGCGGCGTGTTCGCCAGTGCTTCGGCTGGACTCCCGGGGATCACCCGCTGCTGACAAGCCCACGGACCTGCAAGGGTGCGGCGCTCGTCTCGTATGGCGGCCACATCGTGACTCTTGAGGCGTCGGGCTGCAACAGGGCCCGGTGAACAATTTGGTGTTTGTTTATGTAACTCTCTCGTGTTTGATCTGTTGTAAAGCCTCTGTGTTATTGAATCATTCTGTAGTTGCATGCTTAGCGTTTGTATTCTGTGAACCTCTCGTCTGTGCATTTCAAGTGATCTTGTGTATTGCTTTGTATCGTCTCTTGCTGTGCATAAAGTTTGTATTGTTTGTTACTTCTGACTCCGATCCTTACTCTGGCTTGAACCGGCGACCGCTGGGCACCAAACGACCACCCCCTTCTGTCACTACAAGGTAGTTGAATTCCGGCTGAGCTTGCCACGCATGTCGAGGGCATCTCCTTTGCGACCGGAACAGCTACGCCCACTCACTCTAAGGGTGTCTGGGAGTGTGCGCACCGTTAAGGGCTCATCGCTGATAATACTCTGATAATTATTAACGGGTGACATACTGCAAGAATAACCGTAAATGGGCGTACTTACCCCACCAGCTTTGTGGTCTTGCAGCAGTGCTCCCGCGACGTGATTTTAGTCATGGACTTCCTAAATGAACATGGCCTATCATCAACCTCCGATCCAAGCTCATCAAGCTCTCTGCAGACAAAGTCATTCCCACTACGACGACGTCGATGCAACACATCCCTCTAAACGTCCTCCATGAAGAATTGACCGTCCCGCCCCGATCAAGCATAGCAGTCTGCGTAGGTAGCGCAAACATAGAAACCGCTGAAGGCATCGTCGAAGGAAATATCCAATTGCTCTTAGAACGAGGTGTCGGCATCGCAAGAGGCATCACGAACTTCCGGAGAGGTCAAGCTCAGGTTCTGGTAACAAACTTCACCGAAGAATACCGGCATCTCAACAAGGGCACGACGATCGCTTTTCTCGACGAATTAACGGACCTCAAAGATGTATTCGCCCACCACGACCAAACGCTGGAAGACGCACCGGACCTATTCCGTCAGCCCACATTTGACATCAACCCGGCATTGACCCACAGCAAGAAAGACCACATTCTCAGTCTTCTTCGAAGTTACGGGGAGTGCTTCTCGTCATCATCGATGGTACAACAAACACCACTGGCCAAGCACCATATTATTACGGACGAACACGCCCGACCTCTGCGCCAAATCGTGTATCGCTGCGAGAACGCCAGGCCATACGCGTTCAAGTTGAGAAAATGCTGCGTGATTACCTAATTCAGCCATCTAAGAGCCCCTGGGTGGCACCAGTCGTTTTGGTGAAGAAGAAAGACAGCACACTTTTTACCGCCGCTTGAATAGCATAACTAAGAAGGATGTCTACCCGCTTCCCCGCATCGACGACATTCTCGACCAGCTATGCAATTCAAGGTACTTCTCTTCGATGGACCTGAAGAGCGGATATTGGCAAATTGAGGTCGACGAAAGAGATCGCGAGAAGGCCGCATTCATTACACCGGACGGTCTTTTTGAGTTCAAGGTGATGCCATTTGGCCTCTGCTCCGCACCAGCCACATATAAACCAGTAATGGACACAGTCCTGGCAGGCTTGAAGTGGCAAATTTGTTTGATATATTTGGACGACGTTGTCTTCTCGACAAACTTTGAAGACTAAACGAATGCAGACAGTGCTGGAAGCCATCAAGTCATGGGGACTCACGCTAAAAGCAGAGAAATGTCACTTCGCCTACGAATAACTGCGTTTCCTAGATCACATCGTTAGCAAGGATGGTATTCGCCCAGACCCGGAGAAAACAGTTGCAATCGCACAATTCCCACCGCCTGCCGACAAGAAAGCTGTGCGCCGATTCCTTGGGCTCTGCGCTTATTATAGACGATTTGTCAGAAACTTTTCGCGCATCGCCGAACCGTTAACGCAGCATACAAAGGCTGAAGTACCTTTTAAATGGGAAGCGCCGCAAGGTGAAGCCTTCGACCAACTAAAGCGCCGCCTGCAGTGCCCTCCGGTACTTGGCCACTTTGATGAAAACGCCGAGACCGGAATTCACACCGGCGGAAGCGGTTTGAGCCTAGGAGTCGTTCTCGTCCAGAAGAGTGTCGGACAGGAGAAAGTAATCGCCTACGCTAGCAGGTCCCTCACAAAAGCCGAAGTCAATTACTCGACGAACGAGAAGGAGTGCCTTGCGATCATCTGGGCCACTTCTAAGTTTCGTCCATACCTATACGGCCGACCATTCAAGGTGGAGAGCGACCATCACGCGCTCTGCTGGCTGGATAATTTGAAAGATCCCTCCGGCCGCCTTGCCAGATGGAGCCTACGACTTCAAGAATTTGACTTGACTGTAGTCTATAAGTCGGGCCTGAAGCATTCCGACGCACACTGCTTATCCCGCGCTCCCGTCGACGCTCCCCGGAAGGACGATGACGACGACGCCTTTTTGGGACCGGTAAGCGCCAGTAGTTTCGCAGAACAACAGCGATCAGACCCTGAGCTGAAAGCGCTAGCCGATTATCTGGAAGAAAATACCGCTTCCCCTCCTGGTGCGTTCAGGCGACATTTATCATCGTTCGCGTTAAAGAATGGCCTCCTCGTGAAGAACTTCGCACCCAACAAGACTGCACAGCACTACAATTCTGCAGGCGTTGCACGATGAGCTCACAGCAGGCCATCTCGGATTTGCGCGCACGTTGCGTCGAATCTAGGAGAAGTACTACTGGCCGCGACTGCCTGCCGGTGTTGCCCAGTACGTGAAGACGTGTCATGAGTGCCAACGACGCAAGACGCCGCCGATAAGACCAGCAGGACTACTAAACCCGATTCCGCTCCCAATCCTGCCCTTTCAACAAATTGGGATGGATCTCCTTGGCCCCTTTCGATCTTTGTCGATGGGTAACAAATGGATCATCATGACCACTGATTACTTTACCCGTTACGCCGAAGCAAGAGTTCTACCAAATGGTACCGCGGCAGAAGTCCCCAAAGTTTTTGTCGAACAAATTCTCTTGCGACATGGCGCCCCAGAAGTGCCATTACGGACAGGGAAACGGCGTTTACGGCAGAGTTGACGCAAGCCATCCTGGAATAGTCATACAAGCCATCGACGAACACTGCGTACCATCCCCAGACCAATGGCCTTACGGAACGCCTGAATAAAACGATCGCGGACATGATCGCCATGTACGTCGACGCTGGACACCTGGGACTCCATCTTGCAGTACGTGATCTTCGCGTATAACACGGCAGTCCAGGAGACGACCAGAGCGACCCCGTTTAAGCTTGTGTACGGCAGGGAGCCCACGACGACGCTCGACGCAATGCTGCCGCACGTAACCAGCGAAGACAACCTTGACGTCGCCGCCTACCTGCAGCGTGCAGAGGAAGCCCGACGACTCGCACGGCTGCGTATTAAAGACCAACAGCGCACCGACAGCCGACGATACAATTTACGACGACGCCACGCAGAGTACAATCCAGGAGACCAAGTGTGGGTTTGGACACCAATTCGCCGTCGCGGACTAAGTGAAAAGTTGTTGCGTCGATAATTTGGGCCGTACAAAATCATTCGCCGCGTCGGACCACTGGACTATGAAGTCATTCCCGACGGAACGTCGCGTTGCTTCTCGCATGCGGACGATTGGTACATCGGCTCCGTGACTTTTCGCTTGTTATCGTGGCACAGAAACTCGGCCCTTGAAGAAATCATAGCGACTGCATCACGCAAGTGACATCTGAAGCCACCAGTTTTATCCAGTTTTATTTTTTTATGGGCCCAAATTTCACCGATTAGGGGCTGAGTTTCACCCGTGCATCGCGACAGCGGCGCTAAGCCTGCGCCGCTCTTTCTTCAATATGACTTCTACCTTGCAACGCGGCTATGATCCGTCCGAAATGTCATGATTCACCATTTCGACGATCCAAGATACTGGTTCTTCAGTCTCATAGCCCCTTGAGAACGAAAACCTTTTTAAACTTGTACAACGCCGCTTCCAGTCCAGAAGCGGACGCAAGATGGCGGCCGACACTTAAGCTGCCTCCCAACTGCATGCCAACAAGGACGCTGGCGCGCAGCCCCACGCCCGTCCTGTTAAAACTGCTGACCAACCGCAAATTGCAGCAGGCATGCATTGGAGTCCACGACCCATGCCACACCCGCACCCCCAAGACATTGTTGTAATCCTCAAGCCCCGCGTCACGGCGAACTTGCGGAGTGTGTTCCAACATGGCGAACTGGAAGCGGTGCTCACCGCCTACCTTGGCAAGCAGGCGGGAGCCACTCTCAACATCATCCCGGCATGGGACCAAAATCTTGTAGTAGTGGGAACCCAGGACACACACACAGCGGACCGCCTATGTCGCGACTTCAACTTGAATACCGACAAGGGACCCCTCCCTATGCGTGGACATTTGAAACAGACCGGCGAAATCTGCCGAGGTGTGGTCTCTGTGGCCAACCAGGAGACAAGCAGCACCCTGAAAGAGAAAGTGCAGTGGCGAGCTGGCGAGCTCGCAGAAGTACGCAAGCTGGGAAAGACGAACGTCGCGGTTCTCACTTTTGTGGGGAAGATGGTGCCGCGTTTTGTGCATTACAATTCAGAACTGGCTGTCGTGCGTGAATACCAGCGTGCTGTGCCGGCGTGTATGAGGTGCGGTACTATCCGGCATCGGGCAGACACGTGTCCTGCCCCGAACCCCTCAAAGTGCGGCCTGTGTGGTCAATGTGTGCAGCTTACTCCATAATGTCCAGCTCCACATGAATGTAAACCGTCGTGTGTAATCTGCAGCTTGGCCCACCCCACGGGCTTACAAGATTGCAAAGCAAAATTCCGAGGACTTCGGACGCCCAGAAACAAGCCTCGGCAACGTGGCGTCTTGAAAACGGACACACCTGGCAAAAAGCCAGGTCACGCCACTGGCGGAGCAAATGACAGCGCGGAACGCGGCAACCGCGCCGCCAGCTCACGTGACAGTGACGTCAACGATTCTTCCTCCCGTAACCTGACGTCATCGAAAGACAAGAAGAAGACGCCCCCAACGCCTCCAAGCGGAAAGAATGACAGACACTTCCCGGCCCTTCAGACAAGGCGCTGCCGGCGCCCATGCCTCCGCGCCGCAGCATAAGCAGGTGAGCAGCTGGGCAGGGGTTGCCTCCTCTCCTATCTCTTCCTCACCTTCCTTCCCTCCCGCGGTCACCGGCGTAGATGCCGAGAGCCGCAAACAAATCGAGCTGTTCAGGGCACAGAATGAGCAATCGCTCACTAAAATCCGAAATTTAGAAGCTAAACTCACAGCCGCGTCGAATCCCCAGAGCTCAGACGCCATGGAGAGTGAGCCGGAGCTGCCGGCCGCGGTCGCGGCAGCAATGGCCGCTGTGGAGGCACGTCTCGCCTCCCAACAGTAAAACATGGTAGAGGCTGCCATGGACCGCGTCGCAGTCAAATTCTCGTCAATGGTTCCTGAAACTGTCTCCAAATATATGCAGGATCATTCCAGAACGAGTCGTGGGGCTGGGAAACTTAAAACATGTCCCGTCTCACAAAAACAGGCCGTCGAGCAAGGAACCTTAATCATATGTCCCGGCTCTCAAAATACTCTGGAATTATTGCGGATTTGGATAACGAGGACTCCCACCCCGCACCTATTTCAGGTGGCGGCTCCGGGGTGGCGTCTGTACCAGTCTCACTAAATATCACTCATGGCGGGACCGCCTAACCAGCAGTTCCTCCCCCCCCCCCCCCCCAAATCATGTCAATCATTATTGGTAACGAAATGGAACTGTAGGGGCTTCAGGAACCGCCAAAAACGCGCGAATCTACGCCTCTACTTAGAAACAGTCAAAACTTTGCCCGGCGTGGTCGCCCTCCAGGAGCCAGGAGCGGCGGCCAATTTAACAAACTACACGACGTTCCAGCGAGACCCCTCGTCCTGTCTGTTCGTACACAAATCATACACGGCCACAGAAGTGGATCTAGACCTAACACTTCCCTATTCGAATGTCATGGTAATGATCTTACCCCTCCGCCGCTCAGATCCTCCCATGCACATAGTGAACATATACTGCTCCCCCAAACCAAAGCGAGTGACGTTCGCAGACATCTTTAGCCGTGCGCTGAAGACAGCGGGTCGAGACCCCCTCCTGATATTGGGTGACTTCAATGCCCCAGTCAGCTGTGGGGGTACCGTAAAGAGGAGGTGCGAGGACGCAAACTGGCGGAGCTTGTGTCCACACCGGGCCTCACCCTCCACACCGACTCTGTTTACCCAACACGCGTAGGTAACTCCGTGACGCGGGACACGTGTCCGGATCTTACCTTCACTCGCAACATACGACATGCAGACCGGGTTAACACCGAGGATACCCTCAGCAGCGAGCACTGCCTTCTTAATACCACGATCTACACACGCCCTCTCAAGCGTCCTACCACACAAGCCCACATCCCTAATTGGACAACCTTCCGACCACTACCAACACTGCCATAGCAGAGCAAGGGTACACCAACTGGTCCCGGTCACTGATGTCACACCTTCGCACACATGAAACGCAGATCCAGCTCACAGAGGCAATAACGGACGTGGATAATCACCTCATTCACCTCTTGGAAGCTCGCCGCAGCCTTACACGCCGCTGGCGTCGCCAAAAACACAACCGCAAACCTAAAGAACGTATTGCCGATATCACTCACCGAGCCGCCGAGTATGCGGCCAGCTCGCTGACTCGAACTGGGTGGATCGTTGCAATACAGCGGCCCGACAAATGTCTAGCAGCAGTACATGGAGGCTCTTTCGAGCTCTCATCAATCCAACGCAGACCCGCACCGAAACCCAAAAACATTTACACCGAGCAATCCACTCCTTTAAAGGCAACACTATGCAGCTGGCACAATCGCTCCGGGACCGCTACTTGTGCACAGCTCAAGACCCCCGAGGATCGGTCTACTCTTACGCAGGCAAGGAGAACTCGGAGCTGGACAAACCTTTCCAGCTTCACTATCTTCGGGCCAGTCTAGTCAAAATGGAGAGAGGCACCACGCCTGGTCGGGACAAGGTCACCGTCAAGCTTTTGGCGAACCTGCCCGACTCTACGTACCAGTTCCTACTCGAATACATTAACGCAATCTGGACAGAGGAAACCTCGTCTGTTGTGCGTCTCTTCTTGTGTTTTGTCTTTTCACGCTGTTCCACCCACTATGCTGGACAGGGGAAACCCCTTACCCATCGATTGGAAAACGGCACTTGTAATTTTCATCCCGAAAGCTGACAAAACAATAGACACGGATAACCTCCGCCCCATCTCTCTCACCTCCTGCGAGGGCAAACTAATGGAGACTATGGTGCGCGATCAGCTATCCGAGTATCTTAACACAGGCACACTTTCGCGGACACCATGCTCGGATTTCGCCCACACAGATCCGCACAGGATTCCTTCTCCAACTTAAAAGAGAAATTCTCAACCCATTCGAATGTCCCCACAATGACCGGGTTGTACTCGCCCTAGACTTAAAAGGTGCTTTCGATAACGTCACATACGAAGTCATACTGACCCATCTAAGTGAAACACACTGTGGCAGCAATACGTTCAGTTATATAAGACAATTCCTTACAGACCGACAATCCTACATCAAAATACAAGACAAGGAGCACGGACCACTCATGCTCGGCGCGCGGGGCACACCTCAGGGCGCAGTTCTCTCCTCGCTGCTTTTTAACATTGCCATGATGCGTCTGCCGGCCCAGCTGGCTGAGGTTGAAGGCGTGCAGCACGCGCTCTACGCCGACGACATCACCCTATGGGCAACGCAGGGCAGTGTGGGCGACATTGAAACCTGCCTGCAAACAGCGGCGAGCATAGTGGACCGCTATGCCCGGCGCTGTCGTCTTCAATGTTCCCCCCAGAAATCACAGTTTGTGCATCTCCGCCCCTCTCTGAGATGCAGTACACAAATGTCGCTCTCGCTTGCGAGCGATCCAATTCATGAATCAAAAGAGATCAGAGTACTCGGTCTGCTCATCCATCACAAAGACGCCCTGACACAACACTAGCCAAGCTCCGCCAGGTGGGGGACCAGGTGGGCCGTATGGTCCGCCGGGTGTCTAACAAACGCGGGGCGTTGCGAAGTAAGGATGCCTTGCGGCTGGCAAACGCCTTCGTAACCAGTCGAATCCTGTATTCGACTCCTTACCTTTACTTGCGGAAGCACGAGGAGGATACCCTCGAGCTGATCCTCCGAAAAATCATGAAACGTGCCCCCGACCTCCCAATCTCCACCTCCAACAGTCGGCTCATGGCCCTTGGGGTGGTGAACACTTTCAGGGAGCTTCGAGAAGCACATTTGATGAACCAATACACCCGCCTCACACAGACATTGTCGGGTCGCCGCCTTCTTGCCCGGCTGAACATTCAACATAAACAGTTCACAGAGGTAGTTTAAACAAAACTTGAAGTTGGGCTAGATGGTGCATTGCAACTTGATTGAAGATAAAGCTCACAGGAAGACACACACAAGAGAAGACACAGGACACGCGCTAACTCTCACCTGGTTTATTTGCAGCAATAACAGCAAATATATGCTGAAACAGGGTCATGCGTAGTACATAACAATAACATAAAGACAGAGTCAAAATAAGGAATATTACAAAACATGATCAAGGAATATCACAAACCACGATCAAGAAAACTGATCTCTGCCTTCCAGAGCCGCACCGACGCATCGCTGACACACATATCTCCCCTTTTCCCGATATGGAATGCCTCCAAAAGCTCACGCGCTGTCTTATCACGGCCTCTGCCCAGAATCTTAATATCAGCCAGTCGCGGCTCGCACGCAGTGCAGTTCGCGCAATGCGCTGCCAAATTTGTCCCTCCACTTCTTAAAGCCCGCAAATGATCTCCTGCTCGATCATTATTACAGCACCCGGTCTGGCCAATGTAGGCCTTCCCACAGGTCAGCGGGATCTCATAAACGATCCCCATGCAGCAGTCGACAAACCGCTTAGCATGTTTTTTTCACAACCGCTCGGTGCTCACGCGAAATGCGTGAGCACAGCTCCGTCATCTTCTTCGGAGCGGAGAACACCACCGGCACGCCATGTCTGTTCGCCACTTTTTTCACGTGGTGCGCAACCTTATGCATATACGGTACCACAACAGGTTTAGCCGTATTTCTCACCGGAGGAGTTTTTTCCCAAACATGGCTCGCTTGGGTTTCTGGAGCAGGGCTTCCATCCCTGACATAATGACTGCGCAGGGGTAACCAGCAGACAGCAACCGCTGTATTTGCCTATGAAAACTCGAATGCACAGCATGCGGGCACGACTTCGTGAGGGCAGACCCTAAGCATTGGCTAGCAATAACTCTTTTAACAGTTTTGACAGTTTTCAGGCCATGAATAGCTCGCGCTTAATCGGCAAATAGCTAGGAAGGCTGCAGGAGAAGACCAAGAAAGATGCCTACTTGATGGTGTGGACACGCTGATGAAAACTGCCAGGACCTCCGCGGGCCGTTCCAAGGATGGGTGGGGGAAGGTTGTATCCTTCTTCCAGCACAATAAGTTACGGCTGCTTCAGTCGGACAAGGAAGGAGGCTTCGTGGTGTTGACTGAAGAGGAATACCACAGGAGAGCGCAAGATGCGATCGCCAAGAATTTTGAGGAAGTAAAGTCCAGCGCCACTAGAGTGAAGGGTAAAGCGGCTGCCTTGTGCAAAGACTTGGTTCTCGACAGGCTAGCAAATGATATTGTTAGTACTAGGTGCAATGCCCTCTCAGTGTTTTTTACGGCTAAAACACATAAGCTGAATGTGCCTTTTAGGTCAGTTGTTAGTGATAATGGTACTTGGCAGCATGCATTAAGCAAGTACCTTCAGAAGCATTTAAATTCACTGCAGATTCAAGACCCCTTTATAACGAGGAATGAGGTGGTGAGCTTTCTCGAGGATAATGCGTCGATTGGCTATGTATTCTCTGTAGACGTGGAAGATTTATTTTATTCGGTGCCTCATGCTGCCCTGTTTGTTGATGTGAGAGATGCTATTGAAGAAAGTGGGGTTGTGTAATTTCAGAACTCTAGTGGTCTAACAGTGAATAATTTTATACGTGTGCTTGAGTTTTATATTGGTGTTACGTTTATCTCTTTTGAGAACAGATTTTATCGCCAGAAACAAGGGATATGCATTGGTTCTTGTGTTGCCCCGGTTCTTTGTAATGTGTTTTTAGCTTTTGTTGACCGCGCCCTTGAGCAGAGCTTTAATGGGAAAGGTGCGTTAAAGGTATTTCGGTACGTGGATGATTTTCTGATTATTCTTAACAAGCTACCAAACTCGACGTACACTGACGCGGTGGGTGGGTTTTGGACAACTTTCGGCAGAATGGGAGAGGTCTGGTTTTCACTCATGAACTTCTTCACTGGGTTCATTGCAGTTTTTAGATATTAACGTTACTTTAGGGAATGGTCATGTTTGTTGGTTGTACGCTCCGCGGACACAGAAACAACTTTTTCCCTACTCTTCGGCACATTCTAAAACTGTTAAAAGAGCTATTGCTAGCCGATGCTTAGGGTCTGCCCGCATGCTGTGCAGTCGAGTTTTAATAGGCAAATACAGCGGTTGCTGTCTGCTGGTTACCCCTGCGCGGTCATTATGTCAGTGACGGAAGCTCTGCTCCAGAAAACCAAGCGAGCCATGTTTGGGAAAAAAACTGCTCCGGTGAGAAATACGGCTAAACCTGTTGTGGTACCGTATATGCATAAGGTTGCGCACCACGTGAAGAAAGTGGCGAACAGACATGACGTGGGGGTGGTGTTCTCCGCTCCGAAGAAGATGGCGGAGCTGTGCTCACGCATTTCGCGTGTTGGAAAACCGAGCTGTTGTGAGAAAAAACATGCTAAGCGGTTTGTCGACTGCTGCATGGGGGTCGTTTATGAGATCCCGCTGACCTGTGGGAAGGCCTACATTGGCCAGACCTGTATTAATGATCAAGCAGGGTATCGTTTGCGGGCTTTAAGAAGTGGAGGGATAAATTTGGCAGCGCATTGCGCGATCTGCACTGCGTGCGAGCCGCGACTGGCTGACATTAAGATTCTGGGCAGAGGCCGTGATAAGACAGCGCGTGAGCTTTTGGAGGGATTCCATATCGAGAAAAGGGGAGATAGGTGTGTCAGCGATACGTCGGTGCGGCTCTGGAAGGCAGAGATCAGTTTTCTTGATCGTGGTTTGTGATATTCCTTGATCATGTTTTGTAATATTCCTTATTTTGGCTCTCTTTATGTTATTGTTATGTAGTGCGCATGACCCCTTTTAAGCATATATTTGCTGTTGTTGCTGCAAATAAACCAGATAGGGTTAGCGCGTGTCCTGTGTCTTCTTCTCTTGTGTGTGTCTTCCTGTGCGCTTTATCTTCAATCAAGTTCACAGAGGAGAGGCTCCGCATCCCAGAACTCTGGAGACGCGCCCTCAGAGTGCGGCCTCTCCCTGCCAACATGTCACGAGAAGACCATAATGGGCGGCGCCTGGCGCGGGCGGAAGCCTTGGCCAGCCATTATGGCAACAAATCAGGTGTGTTCTACGTGGGAACACAGTCGATGGCCTTACATTCAAGGCAAAATCTATAACACACGCTGAAGACGTAGCCATTGCACTCGCCGCCTCAGGCCACACGAGGGGGCTTGCCGGAACTTCGCCCAAGGGTGGACCACCTCCTTAGCCTATAAAATATTTCAAAATTGCTGTCGGGACACGGACGCGTCGTGCCGATATCTCGTCTGGGCTCCTAGCCACCAGGGTTTTGCAGGGAACGAGGCAGCTGACGCAGCCGCCCGCGCGCTTTCTCTCCGGGCAGTTTCCTCGGGACTCGAATCGGCTGAGGACATCGATTCCAATCCGGCCTACCCATTCAAAAATATTGTAATTTGTTATCAGAACTCGCATCGCAAATACCCTAACCCCTGCAAAGGGTTAGGAAAAGCGAACGAGAGGCTGCTCCTGCGCCTTCTCACTAACACGATGCTGTGCCCGGCAGTACTTGACTCCCAATTCACTGGACAATGCCAGTACTGTGGGGAGGTGGCTGACACCTACCACATGGCCTGCCAACAAAACCCATCCCTTCCCGAGAGGACTGGGAGGCGACCCTGCTCGGCTGCTGCGACCTACAGGCCTAAAGGGCGCGGCGTGCGCCAATGGGGTGCCTGACTAGGGTCTCCACCCAGTGTTGCAAGGCCGAAGCCCTTAAGGCTACGCGTCAAACCTGCCAATATTTAATAAACGTATTCACCACGTCAGCATCACAACGGCGACGCGCACTCCCGGACATTGTACATGTTGTACGACTGAACCCATATTACGCGCGTTAAAGAGTCTGTGATGTTTAAACTTTGTAGTGTTTATGTTTAAGTTGCTTTGTTTTGGAACATCGAGGGGATGCTTTTTTTGAGGGGGGAGTAATGCGGCGAAACCTTCAAAACTGTATTTGTTGTTTTGTTAACAGCCGCCGTCATGGGGCCTTTCACTCGGATTCTGGATCGCGTATCAGTTCTGTATTTTTTGTTTGTTAATGCTCGATGTCGCGAGTCACACCTTTATCAGTTTCGTTGTAGCGCAAGCTGCACCGAGATCTGTCCCGAAGATTCCGGCCACTCGTGTGTCTTTCTACAATGTTCCAGATTGTGCTGGTAGCAATTGCGACGTTATCTAGATTGTTCTGAGCAGCCTTTAAATTGAGCGTTCACGAGTGACGGGCGCCGACGATTCTTCGACGATCGACGAGCACGTTTGTTGCTATCGCCGCCGCCGAGTTGCTTAGTTCTTTTGCGGTCGCAAGTCAGCCCAATAAAGAGTTAATTTCAGTATCATCAAGCCTGTGTCTTCTTTTGGTGTCAATGGCCTTGTCACCACTAAGTGACAATATTAGCATACTTTAGGGAATGGCCATGTTTGTTGGTTGTACTCTCCGCGGGCGCGGAAAGGACTTTTGCCCTACTTATCAGCACATTGTAAACTGTTAAGAGAGCTATCGCTAGCCACTTCTTGGGGCCTGCCCTCACAAAGCCGTGCCCGTATGCTGTGCAGTCGGTTGCTGTCTGCTGGTTGCACTGCGCGGTCATTTTTTCAGTCACGGAAGTCCTGCTTCAGAAAACCAAGCGAGCCATGTTTGGGGAAAAGATTGCTCCAGAGAGAAATACGGCTAAACCTGTTGTGGTACCGTATATGCCCACCACGTGAAGAAAGTGGCGAACAGACATGACGTGCCGGTGGTGTTCTCCGCTCCGAAGATGGCAGAGCTGCGCTCACGCATTTCGCGTGTTGGAAAACCGAGTGGTTGTGAGACGAAACCTGCTAAGTGGTTGGTCAACTGCTGCATGGGGGTCGTATATGAGATCCCGTTGACCTGTGGGAGAGCCTGCATAGGCCAGACCGGGTCCTGTATTAATGATCGGGTAGAGGATCAATTGCCGGCTTTAAGGGGCGGAGGGACAAATTTGGCAGTACATTGTGCGAGCCTCGACTGGGTGAGAGTTTTAGTACTGCGTACGTAAGCATACGCAGAACCCTTGCGTACGTAGGCGTGCTGCTTACTGCGCATGCGTCATACGCATCACGATTCTTGCGTACTGCGTTGCTCGCGTACGCAGAAATCCCTACCTCTCGCTGAACCGTCTGCCCGTTGCTCTCGCGTATGAGAAAGCTCGATAGACACGTTTGGCCCCGCATGATAAGCAGCAAACACGCTTTTCATTGCAGGCGATTTGATGTTTCGCAAGAAGTAAACTAATTCATTTGTTGCTCCGCAGTAGAGGGCGTGGATTGCCTTATGCGACGCACAAATTGTTTTCTATGAACGCGCTGCGCGAACGCTCCAACTTCTAGCTGGTGTATTTCGTCTCCAGGATATCTGAAACTTGAAGCAGTAAGTACCAAGTTTCCTGTGGGCTTTACACCTATAGACAAACGCCGTATTCACAAACAAATGGAGCGCTCGCGACCCCGCCGAAGACTGGGATTGAAATGTATAGGCTTACCACCTATGAGAGTATGTGGAAGCGAAAGATTTCAAAGCCATTGTATGCCTTCACGGGGGCACCTATAATTTTGTTTTTGCTATAGAGCAACAACAAATCCTAGAACAGACTGGGAAAATATGAAATGCCATTTCAAAGGCGGAGTATCTATATAACGCTGCGTGACTTATAGGGGTACGAGCTGGTAGGGCCCTTAGAAAACATATAAACACAACTTACCGCAGTATATTTCTTGTTTAGTACAGTACCAATGGAGGCTGCTTATCATTAAATGTTGGCGAGTGCTTTGAATAAATGTGTGGCAAAGTATGCTGAGTCATTCCGCGGGTAATCTATTTATAAACGCCGCTAAATTATAAGTTGTGAAGCCGTACATACCGCACACACGCTCGCTATGCGCTGGGTGCTTCTCCCAATCGCGGAAGCTTCTCGTATGCAGCTGCCGTATGTACTAAATTTTCTTAATACCTTTCATTCAAAGTAAGCAGCCCATAGACAAAACTACATTCAAAAGGCATTTTTAAACTTCGGAGGGGGCGGTCCATTGTAGCAGACGGCGGCGCAGCCGACGCTCTATTCGATCGCAGACGACGCCGACGACCGCGAATGACATTCGTGTGAGCAGACGGACTGTTGGTCGTCTGCTGTTGTGAACGGTTCGTTTTTCGTGCTAAGCGATGACTACTTTTAGCGTAAAAGCTTGTATCATTTGAGCGTCCGCCTTTAAGAGGGAACGTTGAAACTTTCGGAAGAGCAGACAGCTAAATTTCAGGCGTATGTATAGGTTTTTACAACGCAGATTTATCGAGGCGCGTTAAATATTGTTTGGCTCCAAAAAAGCCGTAGCATATTTTGTCATAATTTTTCTTCAAAACATTCGCTGACTGTTAACCATCTGCCGTGTTCATTGGGGCTGGCCTAAACCGGAAAATTATTTTGGTAAGTTTTCTTTGCCTATGGGCCATGGTGTCGACTTTTACGGCATACGTTTCGTGGCATTTTAAATATACTCCGCCTCTCTAATGAGACTTCGTATAGTTTCGCAGTGTATTCTCCGAGGTTCATAGTTACTTTGCACTGAATGATGACATCATAGGCGCACTGTTAACTCGGAAAACTGCTTTGGCATGACATTGTTTCTTTCGGAAAAACGGTTTGCTACTTCAGATTTAAAATTTGCACGCGGTTGTATTGTTAATTTTTGTTTTCTACTACGTTTGCTGGGGGTAGTGCTCTGATTCGGTTAAAGTTATTAATTATATCATCATCCTCTGTAACAACGACGAACCAAATCAGCGCCTTTGCAGCATGGGTTTCATCTCTCGCCTGTCGGAAAAACAAAGAAGCAGGAGTTCCTGCGCTGGAAATTTCAGTTTTTCAATGGCTGCGAGATGGCACTGCACAGGCCACTGCGCTTGCCGCGTTAGCTTTCAGACCCCTGCGTACGTATACACTTCCGCCCTACTAAAAGTCTTTCTGTGGCATGTACGCGACCGTGGCGTAGCGTTCCGCAAAGTACGTGGGCTGTGCGTACGTAGCGCTCACTACGCAGTACTAAAACTCTCTATTGATTCTGGGCAGAGGCAGCGTAAGACAGCGCGTGAACTATTGGAGGCATTTCATATGGGAGAAAGGGGAGACATGTGTGACAGCGATACGTCGGTGCGGCTCTGGAAGGCAGAGATAAGGTTTCTTGATCGTGTTTTGTAATATTCCGTGTTTTGACTCTGTGTTTATGTTACTGATATGTACTGCGCCTGTCTCCTTTTCAGCATATATTTGCTGCAAATAAATCAGATGAGCGTTAGCGCGTGTCCTGTGTCTTCTTCTCTTGAGTGTGTCTTCCTGTGCGCTATTATCTTTAGTCAAGATGTTAGGTGACCGGCAGATGGGCCATACAATGTCTACAAAAAGGACTGTATAATGTGTCCTAATGTGTGAGGGGTGTGGTTCGTTGTTTTCGCTGAGATTGTGATGGCGTTCTTTGCTAACGAGCGCCGAACCTATCGCGCGGAGCGAAAAAAGGTCAAGGCATCAATGAGTGGCCAGAGCTCAGATGAGATCTACATTGGAAGGTGGAGATTTTTCACTGTCATACGATTTTTAGACGACAGCCAGTGCCAGAAATTGCAGCGAGGCGCTGAGTAAAGACACGGAGGAAGAGCTGGTGAGTAATAATAATATTGATAGTAATATTTCCATCAATGATTAAGGAAAAGGACTTTTAAGAATTTTTGTTATTTCGTGTGCACGTTTCTCGCTTTCCTTCGTTAAATCATTCATGTGCCGTATTTATTCCAGCCGAATTTTAAGCTAGTTGCAGTATCAACGAGCTGTAAACCCGAATGAACCTTTCTCCGGTAGCACTACTGCGTATGCGCGAAGCCTCCTCAGTCGATATTTTCGCACGTGCGATGCCACATGAAAATGGGGGGGGGGGGGGGGGGGGGGGGGGTGAGTTTGCTGTAAGCGCTTTTCCACGGAAAGACATCCTTGACAGTTCTGTCATCTTCGGAATTCTGGCACTGCATTGTCCCCGCCCACCGTCAAGGGATAATACACGGTCAGGTTTGTCAACGTCGTAATGCCATGGGGATGGGGTTGTAAGTGTCTCTGCGCAGGCTAGGCAAGTCCTCCCTCCCCCCAGCACTCAACTACTGCGTGGAAAATAAGCCCACTCAACTATCCTGCACAACCTCTTCCCATTAAACGTACTTCGCTCGGCTGCCGCTGCTGGAAAAAAGTCTATTAGCCAGGGGTTGCATGCAAAGCGGACAACTTTCATTGCAATGAATTTCCTATACTTGGTCTCACAAGATGTTTTCAGCACTGCGAAAGGGACACCGGTCCAATCAGGATCACGCGTACTAGAATAGGCAATTGTGGTCTCACCTTACAAACCAGTACACGTGTTTATCGCAAACGGAGTGGGGTCGGCGATTTTTTGCTCGGCTCCGTATCGAATACACCATTCTCATTGAAGACAGGTTTCGCATCCCAGAACTGTGGAGACGCGCCCTCTGTGTGCGACCTCTTCCAGCCAACATGTCACACGAAGATCATAATGACAAGCGGAGCCTGGCACGAGCGGAAACTCTAGCCCGAAATTATGGCAACAAAACAGATGTATACTACGTGGACGCATCCGGCCCTCACCACGGGGGATGGTATGCGGCCGCTGTAGTTCACAACAGCAAAACGGTTCACGGTCTCACCTTCAGAGCCCACAGTACAACACACGCAGAAGCGGCGGCGATTGCTCTCACTGCCTCACACTCCGATTGAAAGTACATAATTATAGACTCGCTAGGAGCCTCTCGGAACGTCAAACAAGGCTGGACTCCCTTTCTAGCCTATCAAATGTACTCAAATTGCATACGGGATGCGGACCCCGCACACCGTTACCTTATATGGGCCCCTCATCAGGATTTGGCAGCAAATGAGGCAGCAGATGCAGCCACTCGCGCGGTCTCACCGGGCGGGCTGTTTTCTCCTCCCCACCCGATCAGGAACCCGATTTGAATCCGGCCTACACCTTCAAAGATATCACGACGTACTATCAAAATTGTCATTGCCTTTCCCCGAGCCCATGTAAAGGCCTCAAAATGGCATATAAGGACCGGTCCCTTATGGGCTGTTTCAAACAGACCTCCTTGCATAGCCAATAAATGTTCTTACCACCACCACCACCAGTACTCGTCGAGATCTGTGTGCTGAAGCTCTCTGTAGAGGTGGTTCTACACGCCCAGCTCCTTTCTGCAAAGCCAGTCCTTCATCCAGCACGTTCGCTGACAATAGCGCTTTGATAGGGCCAGAAGTTCATCTTCGTCATGCAGCAGCGCCATGGCAGCGAGCCGACGTTTCCGCCCGACTTCCATGATGATCAGACTGAGAGAGCAACGTGTTTAGATACAAATACAATACAATAATAAGTTTATTTCCAGGTTCAACTGGAGGGTTTCCCGGATAAAAGCTGCCTTCGCAGCTTGACAGTGTCCAGGAAACCCTTACAAGCAGCAGCAGACGAGTGGTGAAGGAAATCTCCAAATCGGTCACTAGTCACATTCAATAACAAAACATTAAATACACACGGAAATTTACAATAAGCTTTAAAGTAAATGGCACAAAGAGAAAAACAGTTGAAATGCGCAGTTTTTAAGGGAAAAATGTCAACTGGGCAAACATTCAGCAATCTACAACAGAAGCATAAAATCAGATTTGAACAAAATATCTGCGCAGCTCGGTTTTTGTGTATCCTATTGTATTTTGATAAGTGTTTAAAACATGGGGTAGGTTGTAAGATAGCATTTGTAATTTATAATCAGTGCGAAAACGTGGTACATTCCATGCATTAGTACTTCTTGTGTGCATGTTAGCACGATGCGTCTCCAAAGATGCTAAGGAAGAATAATATTCGGCAACCGATGCCTTCGAAAAATACATGATTTGTAACCTATAATTATACAATTGATCAACACGGATAATATTATGAGCTTGGAATGCATATTTGGAGGTGGTCGCATAATCAACATTAGCTATTATTCTAACAATTTTCTTTTGCAATACAAGAAGCTTATTTATGTTTGCCTTGGTCATTGTGGCCCACACTAAACTACAGTAGTTAAGGTGAGAAAAAAATAATGCGTAATAAACTTGTAGTTTACACTTCATAGGTAGAGTTGTACGACATCGCGAGAGGGCCCCACAGGCAGAAGAGAGTTTTTTGCAGATATGTTCAACGTGAGCATTCCAGTTTAAATGAGATGAAAAATATACACCAAGGGATTTATGTTCCTCAACAATTTCTATTTGTTGGTTTTCAAACTTCAGTACACAGTTTGGTGTTGGCGGCTTATTTCTTGCGCGAAATATTACAGCCTTCGACTTTGTAGGATTTATCTTTAATTTATTCATCATTGACCACCTAGATAATCTATCCAGTAGGTCGTTACCTTTCGCTATTACATCATTGAGATTATGGCCTGAAAGAAGTAATGTGCTATCATCGGCGTAAATTACAAAATGAATAGAAGGATCTATAGTTACAATGTCATTTAACAGGTATTAAACAAAAGGGGTCCAAGTACGCTCCCTTGTGGGACACCACAGCTAATAGGTAAGGGGGATGAAAGTTCATTATCTACAGATACTGACTGGCTTCTGTTTTGGAGGTAATCTTCAAGCAGTCTGAGTGGTTTACCACGGATTTCGTACATTTGAAGCTTATAAGCAAGGATCGCATGATTTAAGCAGTCAAATGCCTTACTAAAATCAAGGAAAAGGCCCACCTTATACAAGTTGTCATTAATATTGTTCAAGATAATTTCTTTCATTGCTAATAAGGCTGTTTCTGTTGATTTGCCTGTTCTGAACCCAAACTGCGACTGAGACATTACCTTATGTTTATCAAAAAACTTCGTTATTCTTGAAGAGATAACCTTTTCCAGTCCCTTAGAAAACACGGGGAGCACCGAAATCGGCCTATAGTTTCCTGGTAAGTTTTGGTCACCCCCTTTATAAATTACTGACACCTTTGCAGTTTTCATTCCGTTGGGAAAAACCCCGGATTCAAGTGCCAGATTATAGATATGAGAAAGCAGGGGACAAATTATAGATATGACATATTTCAACGGTGTCATCTGCATGGCGTTTATATGGTACATATGGCTTTGCTATTACTAATTCCCATATACACGTTGTAAACTTCACTTGCATCAGTTGGCTCGAAGAATATAGTTTCGCTAACCTGACTAGGATAACCGGCGATAAGGGTGCCTGTAGGATCTTGAGATGAAGTAACACTATTAAGAAAATGTTTGTTGTATTGTGCGAGTGCTCTTCCCCTTACTTCGTTTCCACTGACAAGCATCGTTTTCGTAGCATGGTTATTTACACGGCGACCAAGGACATCATTTAAAGCTTTCCAGGTAATATCAGGTCTACTTGAACTGACGTTAGAAAAGAGCCGCTAATAATAGATATTTTTAGCTTTCCGTAGCTCCGCGTTCAATCGGTTCCTTAACTTTTTGAAAGAAAGCAGCGCATCTTCTGTGCGTGTTCGAAGGAACATTTGATACCGGCAATTTTTGTCCTTTATCATTTTGAACAATTTTTTTTGTAACCCATGGTTTTCTTATCTTTTTGGGAGGGGTGTGTACTTCCAGCGGAAAGTGCTTCGAATAAAAACGAAGGAAATGGTGAAAAAATAGGTCGTACGCATCATTGACGCTCGTTTTCTGCAACACACAAGACCAGTCAAAGTTGATAATATCGTGCTTAAAAGCTTCCAATGAGCTATCGTTGATGCGCTGCACACGTATGGACTGTTTCACAATGTTTCGCTTAACATGCTCATTCCGAAAAACGACAAATACCGGACAGTGATCACTTACATCAGAAGCAATTGTACCGCAAGATAGTACACTGGTTTCAATATCCGTAATTAATAAATCAAGTGCAGTCGCACTAGTGCACGTGACACGTGTTGGTGTTTCTATTAAGTTTACAAAACCGCAGGACATAAGTTTCATGTTAAAATCACGTACAGTAGCATTCTGGTCAAGCATATTGATATTAAAATCACCCCTGCACAAAAGCGAGCATTTGTTCAGTGACGCATATTCTAGAATCTGGTCAAAATAATCTGTAAAAGCCTTCATGTTGCCATTTGGGGGGCGATATACAACAGAGATGACTTGGTTTCGATTTTGCAGTGTTAAAACTTCATAATCTTCTGTAACCTCACTAAGATTAGGCAGAATGTGGCATCTTTTGCACGCGAGAGTATAGATAGCGACACCGCCGCCTCGTTTATTTGGTCTGTTAAGGAAGAAGGTTTCGTAACCGGGTAATTCCAACATCTTGCAGCCAGATTGATACCATGTTTCAGTGAGCATCAAAACCGTAAATTCAAAAGTGAACTGTCTTAACAAGAACGTGATTTCTTCTTCCTTATTTCCTACTGAGCGGGCATTAAAGTGCAGTTTCACACCTTCGGTCCTTTAGTTTCACCTGTTGTGGTAGTGCAAGTTCGTGATAGGCCATTTTTTTTTAATTGTTACGGATTACCAAGCAGAAGGACTCCCCATTTCAATTGCTAGGTGAGCTATGAATATCGCCTGTTTCTAACTCAGCACGACTGCTTTCCGACGAGAAGATCTTGATAAGGTCTTTCTCGCTGGTTATCGGCATAACCGCCGAGCCATCAGATTGCCTCATGAAAATTTTTCCATTTTGCGACCAGACAGACTTCCACTGATGCTCATACTTTTTTTTAACAGCGTATGCAAGCAGTTTCTTTTGTGCCGGGCAGAGGTGTTCGTTTACGTATATAGGGTCAGAAGTTTTTATCCCAACATCAGTGTTTGTCAGCCTCATGTTTTTGGCTTTCTGAAGTACCTTGTCGCGTTTGGCTTGAGACCGGAACTTAACCACAATATTCGACTTGTCTGCCTTACGTGTCGGCACTCAGGCTTCAATATCCCGTTCTTCAATTGGCTCACTAATTGCAGTTCCTATTTTTGAGACTATGTCAAACACATACTTGCTGTCATTTTTTTTGACTGCTTGAATTTCTAGGTTGGCTCTTCTCGAGTATTGCTCAGAAAGAGTAAGTCGCTTCTCCAAGTCAAGCATTTCCAGACTCGTGTGCAATGACTGAAGGGTCTCATTTTCTTCAGCAAGGTTCTTGTTTTTAGCGATCTCTGCAGTTAGCTTTTCCTCAAGCTGTCTGATAGAGTCATGTGCGAACTGGAGGCTTTTAATTAAGCCTTGTTTTTCACTCTTCAGTTCTCTAATTTCATTACGCATTTCTCGCTCCATCGATTCACGAAATGTTTTGATTTCAGCTTTAATTTCTTCTCATAGCTTTGCGATATCAGCTTTACACTCATCTTTCACTTTTACCGCCTCTTTCGCAGTCATTTTTGAAAATATGTCTCTCTACAGAACACTCGATAGGCCTCAGCAAACAGACGGAGAACAGCACAAGTTCACAAAGCACTTTCCCTTAAAACCACTTTCACTTGAAAGCAAATAAAATGAACTGAAATGAAAACGCTTGGCAGCAGCGACGAGGGGTCAATAATAATGCTTAAGATCAATGTGTTGTTTTCACTAACCTGCGATGAATGCAGAAGTAGATTAGGACGTTTCCAACGCACTCGTCGCTACTGCCAAGTGCCGCGAACGTCGATGAAGGTGTTCCTTTTGTAGTGGCTGAGGTGACGTGGAAGCAAACGCAGCAGGTCACAACGCAGCCGACAACGACGCCTCCTTGAACCGGGTGGTGACCAGCGTAATCCGCGTTTTCACGATGGTAGCTTTCAGATGAAACAGTGTTGGCGCCTAGTACGGCTGCGCAGGTGTGCCCTGCGATGAATGCAGAAGTGGATTAGGACGTTTCCAACGCACTCGTCGCTACTGCCAAGTGCCGCGAACGTCGATGAAGGTGTTCCTTTTGTAGTGGCTGAGGTGACGTGGAAGCAAACGCAGCAGGTCACAACGCAGCCGACAACGACGCCTCCTTGAACCGGGTGGTGACCAGCGTAATCCGCGTTTTCACGATGGTAGCTTTCAGATGAAACAGTGTTGGCGCCTAGTACGGCTGCGCAGGTGTGCCCTGCGATGAATGCAGAAGTGGATTAGGACGTTTCCAACGCACTCGTCGCTACTGCCAAGTGCCGCGAACGTCGATGAAGGTGTTCCTTTTGTAGTGGCTGAGGTGACGTGGAAGCAAACGCAGCAGGTCACAACGCAGCCGACAACGACGCCTCCTTGAACCGGGTGGTGACCAGCGTAATCCGCGTTTTCACGATGGTAGCTTTCAGATGAAACAGTGTTGGCGCCTAGTATGGCTGAGCAGGTGTGCCCTGCGATGAATGCAGAAGTAGATTAGGACGTTTCCAACGCACTCGTCGCTACTGCCAGAGAGAGAGATAGCGCTACATCGCACCCCACACGGCTACGAGGAGAGTGTCTTCAGCGGGCGCCGATTCACACGACGGAGTCCGTCCCGGTCGCATCGCATTAGGGCAAGGTGGCGGCGTCGGTGAAACGGCGACCGCTCGCTTCACCACCAATTCGTCCTCCCTGTGCGCGTTTTTCGAGCAGACTGGTGTGGAGGCCCGTAGGCTGCAGTGGTTACGGCGCTCGACTACTGTTCCCAAGGACGCGGGATCGACTCCCGGCCTCGGCGGCCACTTTTCGATGGAGGCGAAAAGCAAGGCGCCCGTGTGCCGTGCGATGTCAGTGCACGTTAAAGAACCCCAGGTGGTCAAAATTTCCGGAGTCCTCCACTACGGCGTCTTTCATAGCCTGAGTCGCTTTGGTACGTTAAACCCCACAAACCAACCGAACCAACAAGCAGGGAGAGGATGTTTCCTGCACTGCGCATGAAGCGCGCCGCCTCGGAGAGCTGACTGAGTGGAGCGGGGAAGCACCGGCATCGCTACGCATGAAAGTGGATTCTGCCACAACGGAGTAGTTTCGACCACCCGGTATTGAAAACGTGCACTACATCGCAATGTACGCAGACGTCTCTCCATTTCATCTCCACTGAAACGTGGCTGCCGACGTTCGGCTTCGCATCCGGGAATCATAGCCATGGATCCAAAGTGGGACAAGACAGAGGAAATGAGAGGGGAGGACCGGAAACGGATCCATATCACCCCATTACCAAAGAACATGCATCCTGAAAGAACATGCAAGCAAAGACGAGCGAAAAGAGCAGAAATTCAGACACGGAGATTCGAGACAGAAAATCCAGGTAGAATTGCATACGTAGACGCTGCATACTACGGCAAAGGAGAAATGAACGCAGTCGTAGTCTGCGAGCAATAGTTACAGCAATCTCTATAAAAACAAGATCGATACAGATAGCTGCAATAGCACTGGCTCAGATCGAGGCAAAGCACATAGTGGCAGCAATAGCGCAATCAGGAGCTACACCGCAGGAGTCATAGCGACGACCAATCACAATTTAATAGACACCCTTGTTTGAACGCCAGCCCGGAGGCGGTACACGAGATCTCAAACACCAGGATTGTCACCGGAGCAAGGCAAACAAGACGACCTGATTAATTATAGCGAAATAACAACGCAAGAAATGTGAGCAGCGCATCGCAACGACGTCGCAGCTAGGCCGGCTGAAGCCCTGGTGGGAGAAGATGGATTTCAACTCATCGCGACCAGAACCTGGTGATTTGTCCAGGATACCTTGCACCGATGGTGAGGCATGAAATTGGTGTTTACATAGCTCCCCAGGACAGTCAACCACAAGCGCTCAACGTCATCTTGACTTGCGTGCCAAACGAGTCGACCCAACGTCTGGTTGCGGTTGGTGTTGTGTGCGCGCGAACTGAAGCACGCGTGTCGCTATCGCTTACTGCATCAGCATGCGCTCTGTTCGCGTATCGCTTATCTGTTAGTGCGTGCTGGCCATAAAAGTCGCTGGCGCGGATCCTTTAGCTCCAGAATTTTGTCTGGTTGTGGCTGTAAAAAGAAGGAAAAGAAAATGCACGGGTCTGCTACTGACAGATAAAAATTCGGTGCCAGGCTAGCCCCCAACTGAAGCGGCGGTGACCAACCTGTCCCGGCCCAGGAGCAGCCACCCTCCATCCCATATCGATCCAGAATGTAACCAGCTTGCGGCCTGCGAAGCAGCACGAATAAATGCTATTTGTTGTTCCGTCTGCGCCGCCCAATTCTTCGATGCCAAGATATGACAGTTGGTGACTGTAATAAGTACTCGAGCAAAAACAAGAACTTCATACAAGAGATTCAACCATAGAGAAAGAGATTGGGTAAAGAGCGGACCCTTCCGCCGCCTAATTGACTGTATGGCACCAAGCGGCTGGACCTTGACGCACATCCGCTTTCGGTTAAAGGCACGCAGTTTGAGTGCTGAAATGCGCTGCGCCATGGCGTGCAGTTTGAATGCTAGCAAGCGCTTGCCGTACTGCCGCGCCCTGTTGGCACATTATTTCTATTCTGAAATATAAAATTAGGTCACAATTACTGCTGAATGGCTATCAATGCAGCTGCGTCAAAACATTTGCCAAACAGCACAGGAGCTCTGTGAAAAAGACATTTATTTTGTTCCATACAAACCCGATTTGTACATTGTGTCGTGTTCTCTTTTGCCAAGTTAGCGCACTCCTATTATTACAATTTTGTCACAATTTGGTGCATAAAAGCAACCAGAAAGACACACAAAACGTAGGATACATCCACCCACGTGTAAATTAGAAAAAAAAAGTTTTAAAAAATGCACAAGGCAAGAAACAATACATAGGTAGACAAATGTAGCATTACAAGCAGATATACAAAGTATGGAAAGTGATACATAAGAAAATAGACATACAATATGCTCAAATACACTCGCGGCTCCCTCAGAATACCCTGTATTTTATTTTAAACACAGTTTCAAGCAAATATTTTTATTTATTTATTTATTTATTTATTTATTTATTTATTTATTTATTTATTTATTTATTTATTTATTTATTTATTTATTTATTTATTTATTTATTTATTTATTTATTTATTCAAATACCCTAAAGGCCCGGGCGGGCATTACATGGGGGGGGGGGCGGAAAGTGGGACAAAAGTACAAACAATGCATCCAAAATTGCGATAAGTATACAGTGGTTAACAATATAGCCAGGCGCAAAATGTTGAAAAGCTAGTGCTTCAAACACTCAAATAAAGATACAGATGGCACCTAACATTCACGTTTTTCGAAGAGCAGCGCTTTAATACGAACATAAAAAAGAAATGCAAAGATGAAGGTTACAGCTCGAAGTGATTGTTTAGTCCGGTTACAAACGTTTCATAATCACTGGAAGATGCAATGGTGGCAGGCAGCAGATTCCATTGACGGATGGCGAGTAGGAGAGGTGAGTGAAAGAACAGATTGGTTCGAGCAAAGATGGGTTGCACTTTCAGTTGGTGATCAGTGCGTGGGAATACATGATGAGCTGGCATGATATGATACAACACGGAGGAAAAATTACTATAATATAATTTGTAGAAAAAGGACAGTAAGGAAAACATTCTCCGTCTTTCAAGAAGAGGTAAGCTGTTTTTATTTCAGTTATACTTGCTGATCGCGAATACTTTTTAAATATGAAACGGGCGGCTTTATTTTGCAGACTCGAATTCTGTTACTAGGTATGCTTGATGAGGGTTCAAAATTAAAGAGGCGTACTCCAATTTAGAGCGCACTAATGTGGTGTATGGTAATAGCTTTGTGTCTGGATTAGCTAATCGCAGGTTGCGTCTGAGGAAGCCGAGTGTTTTGGAAGCCTTATTGATGACCGTATCTAAGTGACAGTTCCATGAAAGGTCTGATGCTAAATGTACACCTAAATAGTTTATGATGGGTACCGATTCAATACGCACGTTGTTCAAAGTGTAATGGAATGGTTCGGTGTTAGATGTTGTGGTAAATCTGACAAGTTTTCTTTTGAGGTGTTAATTTCCATTTGCCATTGTGTACACCAATTGTTGATCTTATCAATGTCTGATTGTAAATGAGTACAGTCTCGAAGATCAGTTATCTGTATGTATACCACACAATCATCAGCAAATAATCTGACCGTGGAATTTAGGTTATTACTGATATCATTTATATAAACTAAGAACAAGATAGGTCCGAGTAGAGACCCTTGCGGCACTCCAGATTTAACGGGCAGTGGGAGGAAGAATGGCTGTTAACAAACACTGATTGATAGCGATTAGCCAAAAAACTCCTTATCCAACAAATAACCTTATAATTTATGTTTAAATTTTCAAGCTCCTTTATTAGACGTATGTGTGGGACTTTGTCGAATGCTTTGGCGAAATATATAAATACGGCGTCTATTTTAGAGTGCACATGAACAGCATGATGAAGGTCAGTAACCAATTCAAACAGTTGTGTTTCGCAAGACCTACCATGTAGGAAGCCGTGCTGATTGGGAAAAAAGAAGTTATGCTTCACCAGATGACCCATTATGGCGGAGGAGATTATGTGTTCTAGCAATTTGCAGCTTATATTGGTTAAAGAAATTGGTCTGTAATTTGATGGCAGAGTAGGCTTCCTTGTCAATAAGTATATAGCTGGTAATATAGATGAATTCTTTAGTATTAATTAGAGGGTGGCAGGCATCATAATTAGGCTTAATAAGCGCTGTAAACTGAAGGTTGTACAGGCCTATGCACCTACATGTAGTTATGATGATCAGGCAGTTGAAAACTTCTACGAAGATTTAGAATCGACAATGCCAAAAGTAAAGACGCAGTATACTGTACTAATGGGCGACTTCAATGCCAAGGTAGGGAAACAGCAGCCAGGAGACCAGGCAGTAGGTGACTATGGCATTGGTTCTAGGAGAAGCGGGAGGGGGGAGGGAGGGGGGGGGGTTACTAGTTGAGTTTGCAGAGCGCAATAACTTACGAATCATGAATACCTTCTTCAGCAAACGGAAGAACCGGAAATGGACATGGAAGAGTCCTAACGGAGATACTAAAAATGAAATCGACTTCATAATGTGTTCAACCCCCGCCATTATGCAAGCTGTAGAGGTAATCGGGAAAGTGCGATGCAGTGACCACAGGATGGTGAGGTCCTGCATTAGCCTAAATCTGACGAAGGAACGCAACAGATTAGTAAGAAAGAAACCCATCAGCGAATTCGCGGTGAGGGGAAGGGCAGAAGAGTTCAGGATCTCGCTAGAGAATAGATATTTAGCTCTAACCGAGGATGGCGACATTACCCTAGATGCAAGGAACAATAATTTCAAAGCTATAATTACTGAGTGCGCGGTAGACGTAGGTGATAGGATAGTTAGAGAGGATAACGGTAAGTGTCTAAGACGACGAAACACTTGATTAAGAAACGCCAGAGTATGAAAGCTTCCAATCCAACAGACCGGATCGCATTGGCCGAGATATCAAAGCTAATCAATAAGCGCAAAGGTGGCCGATATAAGGAAGTATAACATGGAGAAAATTCAGCATGCTGTAAAGAACGGGGGAAGACTTAAAGCGGTAAAGAACAAATTGGGCATAGGCGAAAACGAGATGTATGCGATAAGGAACAAGGCGGGCAACGTCATCACAAATATGGACAAGATAGTCAAACTAGCCGAGGAGTTCTATATAGATCTCTACAGTAGCCAAAGTAGTCAGTACCGTAATGAGATTGGCGGTAGGGAAAAACAGTCAGACGTTCCACCGCTGACGAAGGACGAGATCAAGAAAGCATTAGAAACTATGAAAAGGGGGAAATCAGCTGACAAGATCTGATAACTACAGGTTTGCTAAAGGAAGGGGGGATATCGTGCTAGAAAAATTGGCCACCATCTATACGCAGTGCCTGGTGTCATCGACGGTACCGGAACCGTGGAAGAATGCAAACATTATCCTCATTCATAAGAAAGGGGACTCTAAGGACCTTAAAGATTACAGACCAATCAGCTTACTGTCTGTTACGTATAAGGTATTTACTAAGGTTATCGCTAATAGAATCTGGACAACCTTAGACTGCAATCAAGCAGGTTTTCGGAAACGGTACTCTACTATCGATCATATCCATACCATCAATCAGGTGATAGAAAAATGCTCGGAATATAACCAGCCCTTATACAAAGCATTCATTGATTACGAAAAAGCATTTGACTCAGTAGGGTAACATGGTAGGGGTAACATTAAGAGATAAAAAGCGTGCAGAGTGGGTCAGAGAAATAACTCAAGTTAACGACATTCTAGTGGAAATTAAGAAGAAGAAATGGACATGGGCAGGACATGTAGTGCGAAGGGAGGATAACCGATGGTCGCTGAGGGTAACAAACTGGATTCCAAGGGAAGGAAAGCGTAGCAGGGGGCGGCAGAAAGTTAGGTGGGCGGATGAGATTAAGAAGTTCGCAGGGGTAAAGTGGATGCAGCTAGCACAGAACCGGGTTAAGTGGAGAAATATGGGAGAGGCCTTCGCCCTGCAGTGGGTATAGTGAGGCTGATGATGTTGATGATACTTCAAGTTGTCTTGGGTATTATGCCACAGATACATTGATTTCAGCTTATATGCGCACCCCTTCCCCATACCATCATGTGTTTTTGGATACGACCTTGGCAGGAACATTCCAGCACATGATCACGTCTTTCATTCTCAGCATTATACCTTTTCCAGAAAGTTTGAGGGGTTTCTAATCACAAATATTCTGTAAGGCCGAAATAAGCTGGAAAACATTGACTCATGATACAAAGTGCCTTGTATTTATTTTACAATGACAATGTAACTAGCACTCGTTAAATTCATAGCCAGAATACTCAGCAGTGTCATTATAAGAATGCTTCCTCTATTATGCGCGCCTTTATAGCCTGGGTCTCTTTGGGACGTTATCAAGCTTAGCTTGCAATGTCGTCAGATGGTCAATTTGTTGGAATTAAAAAATATGTACTGATTGATATTAATATTTAAAGAAAAAATTGGGACCTTTATTTCATGCCTATTACAGATCTTTTATGTTAATTGCATCGTTGTAGAAATACCTGATGTGCATATTAAATCATGTGAAATTGCAAGCCGCAAGTGAAAGTTTAACATATCGACTCGTAAAATGCGGGATATTGGTCCGGACCTCTTGCACGTATGCTTCAATCGTCTCGCCAGGGCACACAGCAGAGACTGCCGAATCCTGGCATCAGCTGGAAAATTTGCAGTAGAAATAAATGTCATCGTGATACACCTTTCACCGAAACTGTGTAAACGCGAGAAATCAGTAAAGAAATAAAGTTACGAATATTGGTCATTGATTTATGTACCCAGTAATTTCCAAGCATTGCTCCATTTCCCGATGTTGTTCTTTGGTTTTAAAAGCTGCGCTGACAGCCGACTACGCGTTTCATTCGATAAAAACGTCTGATACGCGGGCGGCAACCACACAGGGGCTACCAGCCAGACGTCCACAGTGCCGTGGAATGCATTCCCTGCGACAGAATATACCTGGGAAATAACAGAATGACTCTGCGCATTCTCATTCGTTCACGGCCATGTTTTTATTATGCTTCTTTTTACTGATAAAATTATATGACTAGGTTGCTGCTATATTATCTTTGTACTTTTTTTTCTCAATTCACAGCGTACATTTGCTATGTCTGTTTTTTATTCATTTTAAACTTTTTGCGCTATTGGTTGAAGCTCAATCATGTATTTATTATTTGCTTTATTGACATCTTGTTCATTTGCAGCTGATGCTCTGCTTTTGTACAGGGGATGGGAGCCTAGTCAAGCTGCATGATAGCAGCTTTTTGTCCCATCTCCTCATGTATCCACAATACATGAAAATAAATCTATTCAATTTAAATTCTATTCAATCCAAAAACGGAGAAGACGGAATTATGGGCGCGTCACTTCTTAGTATCAAGCTGTTTAGAAGCACTTCGGCATTTCCTTTTCGTCTGCATTTTTATTGCGAAAGCAATACTACGCCAGGTTTCGCCTTTTTGCCGTACCGGAGCCTACCCTTCACGGTCGGTGGTCGGTCATGTGACAACTGACGTCATACCAGAGCGAGAAAACGGCTCTTCGGCGCGCCGTAGCTACGCTTCACGGTCGAGCGACGGCGGCGGTCGGTCACGAGACTACTGACGTCATACCAGAGCGAGAGACGGGGAACCAAGTCGGATCTTGAGCGCTCTGCAGCTACGCTCCACGGCCAGTCGACCACCTGCGAACGGCGGCAAGCGATTGACGTCATACAAATTGCAAGAGCTTGCTGCGGTGATGGATGTGTGGTATGACGTCCGTTATCGGGGTGTAGAGAATAAAAGTAGCGCCTACTCGCCGGTTTCTTCAGTATAGCTATATGGAAGACTTCGGATGTGTTACCGTTTAACCTGATGGAGGCACCAGAAGAGAAACGCCTTTCGAGATTTCCAGGCTTAACTAAAGCTAAGCCCCAGCTAATTTTTTTAAAGCGCTTTCCCCGCGGGTTTTTCGTCGCAGATGACAGTCCTGGACCCACAAGTTTCTGGTTTTCCGGCTTTTTGTGCGCTACCTTTTTTCTCTCCTGCCATCTTAACAGTAACGGTACCCCATATACTACGCGAGAACGGTCGTCTTTAACACATTAGCCTACTCTTTCTATGTTCAGATTTCACCCGGACAACATATGTCACCTAAAAGAGATTGTGCACTGATGAAGGCCATAAAAAAACACCCCGACACGTAAAACTCAACTAGAAACGACGCAAAAGTAACCACTAGGCAGACCAAGCAAAGAACGTCAGGTGTGGTTTCGCCCTTGTCTAACTGCGCAGTAACCGGCGAGCCCTTGTTGCGCAGTAAGTGCACATATAGGCATTCCGTTCACAACCACGCCAGCCAGAGTGCTGAGCTAAACTGCTTGAAACGCAGCGTAGCTTGCAAAGAGAAAACATTTCTCACCTTGCCTTTGTTGAAAGCCGCCGGGGTGTCACGAACTCGCCGACCCATGACGGGTGCACTGACCCCTGTTCACGAGCTGTGCAATTCAAGAAACAGGCCAGCGCGGTCAGACTGCTTTCGAATGTAGCATTTTTCGACAAAATAACGTTACTCACCTTGTCCTCCTACCAAACTGCAGTAGTTGCGCATCGAAGGCCAAGAAAGCCGCAAAAGTAAGCAGTCTGACCTCATTAGCAAACAAAGCAGCCCGCGTAGACGACCTTCCGGAGTCTTCTCCGGCGGCTCCAGCGCGCGTGGCGCGACAAATGCTGGTGGCGCCATCCATTTCGTGATGCTGTTACTAACATTATCAGTCATTTTCTGGGGCCAGATTTCGCCGAGTATCCGTTCTTTACACAATGCTTTCTCTGTGGTTCACCTTAGCGTCTCACAACATGAGCCCAAGACTCGGTGGAAATCCTGTTAGGGCTATCCCGTGACCAAGAGCATAGCAGTTTCTCAATTGATGGAATAAAATACATCCGCTTCTGGTGTCACATAAGTGTCTTTATTGAAATAATCAAGGAAACCACAATTAATGAAGCGTAACTTAATGCTGTACCTGGCGTAGCCACGTGAAGCTATCGCGACTACGCAGTTTAATCAAAGCGAAACCTCTAGAATTCTTTATGACAAAATGACGTGCGCCACTCGGGACCTGCTCTTTTCAGGCTCGCAAAAGGGGAAAGGGTCTAATGCTCGTGTCGATGCGCCAGGGAAAAATGTTGCCCCTCTCGTTCGCATCGACAATTCGATCGGCATTGGAACGTCGTCAGTTCACACTAGTTTGGTAGCCGAACTGTTTCATCGCTAATGCTTTAATATCAGCAGTATCCGAAAACACTGTTTCTCTGCTGTAACTTCCCCTTCTATTTGCAATGTCGTTCTTTCAACAACAACAAAAATGTTCTGTTGGCCCCATTATTTCTTATTCTATACTAGGTTATCATTCCTTTTTATGCACTCTCGAACAGCGTAGTGGAGGGGGCGCGGCTCTATTTCTCAAGATATATGGTTTGTATCAGAAATACTGCTCCATTTTTTGCAACCTAAAGTGGTTGGTTTACAGCTGTGCTCATCTAATATGCAAGTTGCTATATTCTCTGTTTATCGGTCCACTTTTGAAACGTTCGTTAAGTGGAGAAATATGGGAGAGGCCTTGGCCCTGCAGTGGGTATAGTCGGGCTGATGATGATGATGATGAGCCCGCTCTGCCAGACTTTGCTGCATCACATGAGGGCAACTCTTCTTTAAGGCATTTAAAAAACAAGTTTGCAATGCTGCGTAACTTAGTAACTTAATCTGCATCGAATCGTATGGCAAAAGTACCTTCTTAGATCTGGGCGCATATTTCCAGCACATGCGTTGATTGAATAAAAAAAGTCAATTCTAAATTCAGGAACCTAATGGTCTTGTCAGACGAAATCTCATTTGTAAAAAGTTCTTAGAACAGGTTAAAAACATTTAAAATGTGGTCTGGCACAAGGGTAAGCTGGTGAGTTTCGGGTAAGTTCAAAATTACTAAAAAATCGTCAACATATCTAAAACCCTTACAACACGTGTGTCATTTAGAGAGCCTTGTAGCATCGAGTCAAATTTTGCTAAAAATGTATTGCACAGCAAAGGCGCAACACAGGAGCCAATACAAATTCCTCGTTTTTGCACAACATAATCATCTTCATGCTGTGCAGTCGTAGATATCAAATACACCTTTAAAAGTTCGAGGAAGGATTCCAAAGTGATGCCACACTTATTCTGAAAAGACATTGTCTCAGATATTTCAATTAATTCGCGCACAGCAATAAAAAGTTCGTCATGGGGCACAGAATAAAACAAGTCTACAATGTCTACCGAAAAGGCTGCATTAGCGCCGGGGATACCGCGACTGAGGCACTTATTGAACTCTGCACAACGAAAAGAGCCGCAGGCCCCGCTGCGGGTAGTTTGAAACCACTTTTTGTCACGAACCATCTTCCGTGACGATCACCCTGAAAGCGTCTTTGCTGTGAAGAGCACGGCGTCTTGTTGGCCGTTACGAACTTGATCCTAAATTCTTCCCAAATTCGTCTATAGCTTCGGCCGCTTTCGTCTTAAAAAGGGAAGCACCACGAAGCTTGAAGGAGGCCTTCGGGTTACCAAAGGGCGCAGATCCTTGCTTGGTTGACGTCGGCCCGTCCAGGTTCTCATGAGACAACTCCCTCTGAGACGAGCTTTCTCCTCAAAAGTGGCCTCTTCAGCCATTCTGTGGACCGCTGCCAGAAGCTCGTGCTTAGGTCCCAGCTTCAGGATGTCAAACTCTGAGGGGAGAGGCGTGACAGGTACGTGACAGCTGTACCAGTTGCTTTCTGTATCTGGGCAGATATCGCCGAAAGTCATTCCAGTAGGCCTCCGTGAAGCGAGACGAAGCTTACTTGCAGCCGCCAGGGTTGTCCGACTTGAAGGCACACTAGTCGCATCCATTCCGCTCCGACTTCATCATTTGCATACACGCATCCTGTTCAAGGTTGCAGAGGTCCGAAAAGCTGGCACGCTTCTAATGATGGGATGCCCATGCGACAGCGCTCGTAGTCAGAGAAATAGCGCTAACGCAGGAAGATTCGTAGACGTACGGAGACACATAAAAGAGCCCGGTGTAGAAGAATGCTAGTAGTGCAGACTGCTGGGCTCATGTTGCATAGAAAGAGAACCACCGCATACAGAGCAAAGAAGGCACACGTACACCACAACGCTGGACTTACAACCCTACACACTTCGCGCACCACATTGTGAAACGGCTACTGTAATGATAAAAACTTGCACTCCTTTTCGGTGATGCATTTCTGCTTATCAGGAATGCTTCCAATAGCTCACGTTTAGATTTCCCCCGTCTGATAATGCATCGCCATTCCGACACCATCACGCTGAACTTACCCTCCCTAACGGTGTTTTTTGTTTTTTTTCACCCACATTTTATTTTCACCATGGAAGGGATACATGACGAAAAAGGAGGACGGGAGAAAAAGCTGCACAGCAGCAGCTTGACAACGCTCCGGCGACCCAGGCAACAGTGACACACTGTTTGGTATAAAAGTTTCTCCAATTATTGTACAAAGAAAACTCATTACACTGTCATATACAGATGCGAAATACAAATAATATATAATTGTACGTAAAATGCACACTGAATATTATACAATGAGTAAAATAAATATTATAGGCTGATTCTCAATGAGAAAAAAATACAGGATATAATTTATTTATTTATTTATTTATTTATTTATTTATTTATTTATTTATTTATTTATTTATTTATTTATTTATTTATTTATTTATTTATTTATTTATTTATTTATTTATTTATTTATTTATTTATTTATTTATTTATTTATTTATTTATTACATACTGCAGGCCGTGAGGCCCAAACAGGAGTGGATTAAAAACAAATTATAAAAAGCTGTGTACAGAAATATTTCAAAGATATGCTTTCAGCTCAGTTCCACTACAGTTATGTTTTTCTTCGTGAAGTCGTTTAGTATGTTTGGAAGTGTGTGAGCAATTCGTTGATGGCCATAGTTAGTTCGCGAGAAAGAAATGTTCCATGGCAGTTGATGGCGGTAAGTATAACGCTGTTTCTGTAGATTAGCTAGTGTGAGAGAAGAATCGAGTTTTCCTTGTCCCTCTTTAGAGTAATTTCTTACGAATCTTTACTTGTAAATATTGTCAGCTTTTATCATTTCATTTTTCTGCAAAAAAATTCGGTATGCTCATAAAACGGTACATTTTCTATTGCTCGAGCGGCTTTTTTTTTTTTGCAAAAAGAGTCTATTCAAATTTTGTGAGGTGGTTTCTCCCCATACCATGGTGCAGTGGCTAAGATGGGACTGGAACAAGATGTTATACAATAGCTTTTTCTAATTTTGCTAGAAATAAATGGCGATTTCTATTCAGGATACCCACCAGTTTTCGCACTTTGGAGCAAACGTGGTCAATGTGTGCGGTCCAAATCATGTAGTCTGAAAAAACAACGCTAGTGTATTCACAGATTTCGGTGTATTACCATATGCACCAAGAGTAATGCTTCAACTGATTTACCTAGTGCACGAATTATAACGCATTTTGTTTTTGACTCATTTATAATAAGTTATTATTCTGGGCCAATTCTTGTACTTTAAAGCAAACTGAGCTTGCATGGGGTAAATACATTCCAGATCACTTCCGGTAAAAATACATCACAGTCGTCAGCATAGATAATAAAGCCACACGATGTATTACTTAACCCCAAATCATTAATATAAAATAAAAAAGGACAGGACCCAGAATGCTACCTTGCGGTACCCGAGATTTTATGGACCTTATATTGGACGTATTGAGAGCGTGAGGATAAATATGATCGGATGAGTTGCAAGCATGTTTCGCGGAAACTGTTCTAATTTATGTATTAACAGGTCGTGATTAGCGCGATCAAAGGCCTTACTGAAATCTAACTGGATTCCTAAAGTCAACAGCTTCTTTTCTGTATTCTCTAAAATATTTTCTTTTGGGTCAGCAATGCTCTTTCAGTAGACCGTCTTTTCCTAAAGCCGTACTGGTATTCAGTTAATAACTCGTGCTTTGGGGAAAACGTTTCAATTCATGTATTAATAACTCTTTTTAAAAAAATAAGCACGGTTGCGCAGATCCCCTTGGACTCAAGCAAGCATATGTCTGTACAAATATATTTTGCATCTGGACCTGACACCCTGCGATGCATCGTCTACCATGTAGACGATGCATCGTCTACCATATAGACGAAGTGAGAGCAAAAATATTCATTGCTCAACACACACAGTACTCCAAGCCTGACCTATGGGACGCCGAGGCAAGTACGTCCTTACCCTTCAAGACCCTCCAAATCTGCCAGATTACCTTACCAATTATGATGCGATCCTCAGGCCTTTCGCTCACGGTGTTATCATGGCCATAAAGAAGGGCATATGCAAAACGCCTGCCCAATCCTGCAGTAATTGGACGAGCCAGCAGGCCTTTATGCTGTTTGCAAATCGATGGACCGCGACATTTGAAGAGCCTCATACTGTCGTCGACAAAACCGGCGCACCTGATTGGTCAACAGAGAAGTGACGTCGCCAGCCGCCAAATTCGAAGCGACCAGCCAGAATTCTCATCTTGTCTGGCGTTCCTGCCATCTGCAATCCCACACATGAACGCGCGCCAAGGAACGCCACGCGACAGGAGCGATGGCGTATCGTCCAAACGCACACTTGCCGGAGAAAGTGTGAAAGATACTGTGCCTTTCCTTTCCTATAAATCAGTTATATGTAGCACTGCAACGAACGCCGATAAAAAAAAATATTTATTATAAGAAGGGAGAGGCGCGGTAACTGTCTCACTTGTTTTCTGTGGACACCGCAACCGCGCCGTAAGGGAAGGGAGGAAGGTGGGAGTGAAAGTGGAAAGAGAGAAAGAGGAGCTGTAGTGGAGGGCTGCGGGGTAATTTCGACCACCTGGGGATCTTTAACGTGCGCTGACATCGCACAGCACACGACGCCTCTTCGTTTCGCCTCCATCGAAACGCAGCCGCCGAGGTCGGGTTCGAACCCGGGTACTCCGGCACAGTGGTCGGACGTCTTACCTCTGCACCACCCCGGCGGGGCGAACGCCGATAAAAAGCAGTCAGGCAATTGATAGTAGAGGAAGGGTAGGCCTTCGTGACGTCATTCTCCTCTTAATAGATATCTAACGTTTGCACCTGAGCGCCTTCGGGTTGTAGATAAACAGTTCCGATTTTTGTGGAGAGCACGAGAGGCCCCTTTCGGCCGGGTAGGACACCACGGTGTCCGCCGCCACTTGCAAGCGCTCCTCGATGCTCGCGTCGCTCCCCTGGGTGGCCCACAGGTTGACGTCGCCCGCGTACATGCTGAATTTCAAGTTTTCCACTTTCCTCAGTTCTGCCGGGAGGTTCGCATGGCAACATTAAAGAGGAACGGGGACAATACCGAACCCTGTGGCGTACCCCTGCTTCCTAGTTTGCCAGATAAACATCAGCGTAACAGTAGACGGCCAAAAGTCGAACGGATCCTGGGGCTGTTTCTACAATCAGATGGACGCGACAACGGTAAAGAAACTGAACGCGTACGCCACGCAAGTCACTGGTCTGTTCAAGAGAATCGCACTCAAGGGTCGGGGCCTTAAGGAACGAAGCCTCCTGAAACTAATGCAAGCTTACATCACTAGCCGCATATGTTACGCCACATCATTCCTAAACATGAGATCAGACGAAAAGCAGAGAATAGACGCACTCATCAGACGATGCGCAAAGAGGGCTCTGGGACTACCCACCTCGACCTCGACTGAACGCCTCCTCAAAATGGGGGTGCACAACAATTGGACGGAACTAGCGGAGGCTGTGCGCGTGGCGCAACTAGAAAGATTGAGCAGAACCATCCTCGGCTGGGTGGGACTGCAGTCAGATAGAGGAACAAGCCACAAAGTGGACATGCCACGAAGTGTAGCGAATATATAATAGTGCTCTCCTTACCTTAAAACATTCACCCTACCTACAACAAGGAGAGGACACAAAAGAGCTCCGAGAAAGCGGGAAAAATGAAGCTTGGGGAGGTCGCCTACGTGGACGCGGCTAGCGCGAAGTCGGGGGCGGCGGTGGCTGCGGTCGTCAACGGCCGCGGCGTACCCGCCGCCGCCGCGTCCGTTAGAAGCCGAAATGTAGACACGGCTGAAGAAGTTGCGATAGCGCTCGCTTGCGTTGAAACGGAAGCCAGCAGTTATTAGTGACAGCAAAACAGTTGTCTGGAACTTTGGAAAAGGGAGGGTCTCGAAGGAGGCAGCCAAAATTTTAGAGAAAGGAAAACTTGAAAGAAGGATTCAATTATTTCGACCCCCGCGCACGAGTCCGTCCCCGGCAACGAGGCGGCGCACGAACTAGCCCGAGCTCTCTACTTCCGGGTAGCCGTAGAGCCGCCTGATTGCGATGGGATGGACGAGAGGCTGCAAACTTATAAATGTTAGAACACTACAGACTTAGCAGAAGGTCCCTGCCGCCACCAGACCGAACGCTAACTAACAAGGAGGTCGTCGCTTGGAGATTTCCCAAGTCCCGTCTGGCTTTTCCACACGCAAGTGGAGGAAAAGGCGGACGATAAATGCGAAACCTGCGGAGAAAGGGGTACTCTGGATCACATAATCTGGCAATGCCTTGATTCCCCTGGCGCCAAGGGAAACATAAATAGTAGAGACGCCTGGGAACTGCTACTGCGGCGCGAGTCCCCCGCCAACCAGCAGCAAGCTATCCGCCTGGCGGCTGAAGCCGCGAAGAAACACTGTCGCTTCGCCTGTCTTTAGTCACGGAGGCCTCGGCCTCCGTCCCATAAGCCTGCGTGCCGGGGGCGGGGAGTAGGGGGCCTCCTACACATCGGTGGAAAAATAAAGTTCATAACAACAACAACAACAACAAGAGATACATAAGGGACCCTACAATTTGTTCTCCCGCTTGTCCAAAGAAGAGGGCAAGGAAGTTAAACAAGGCGTCGGTCACCACAAGCAATCGCTTTGATGCTCTCACTTGCGATGAAAGTGACTACGTTCTCCGCAGCATCATACACGAAAGCTGCTGACTGCCGACTATGGGGCGGCAGAAAGTTAGGTGGGCGGATGAGATTAAGAAGTTCGCAGGGGTCAAGTGGATGCAGCTAGCACAGAACCGGGTTAAGTGGAGAAATATGGGAGAGGCCTTCACCCTGCAGTGGGTATAATCAGGCTGATGATGATGAAAGTCCTGCGCCGCTTAAACAGCGTTAATTACGAATTCATTCCAGATGGAACTGCGACCGTCAGTGTTCGGCGCCAGCGGCCTGAAATTGTGCATGTGGTGCGCTTAAAGCCGTACTTTTCCCGTGACTGAGCGCTTCCTCCAAGTAAAACCTTGCGTTATTGTACAGTTCACCTTACACCGAAATTTTTTTCTCCTCTCACCTTGTCGTCGGGACGATGTTTTTCTTTAAGGGGGGGAATAATGCCACGTGCCTAGCGCCGCGCGACAGCCGTGCTTGGTGCCGACGATGACGAAGCGGTTGTTGGCACGAGCGGCGCGCTGGTGCTGGACTCTGTGATCGGAACTACAAGCCGACCTTGTTCTCGGGTCCGCGGCTACGTGTACCTTCACGGCTCCCTGTGACTTGAGTCGTGACAATATGATAGCTGCGCAGATGCGGAGTTGTGGTCGAAGTGATAACGTGCGTGATCACACGCACGAATGATGTGTTTGTGATTTGACGAGAATGCTATATGTATATATGTACGTGTTTTGTCGATAAAAATAAACAGTTGTAAGTTTGCGCTTCATTCCTATGTCGTCTTTCACTTGTCTAAGTCAATCAAGTAGCGCAGTGTTCCCCAGTATGATCAACCAACTGGCCCCGTGTTTGCATTGTTAGTCCCATGTAGTTGAAGATGCCGCTTCTGATTTTGTTTTGCCTGAAGCGACTTGCCTGGAACGGGGACTTCCGTTGTTGTCAATGCGAGGAGTTTGCTCGGGGCGATGGGCTGCGACCTGCATATGTTGCATTGTGCAGTCGAGCAGATAACAAAGCCGGATACCGACGTTGAGCAGCTATGCTTGTCGCGGTGCACAAAATACCTTGTAAAAGATCTTCACTTTTCTGGGGCTCTGTCAGCCGTGTTGAGCATTTCTCGACGATGATAAGCTTTGCATAGTTGCGGAGCGACTGAGATCTGGATTGCACCATGACTTGCTGTTCCCATTATATTAAAGTCAACTCGTCGGCTAATGCATCCAAGAAACCTTTCCGCCATGAGTCTCACGTTAGAAACTGGGCGCCAAGTGTCAAGTGCCAGTTTTTTACGGTTCCTCTCGGCTTACATGCAGCGATGAGGCGAGTGGGCTGCATGGTGTGCATGCCTCTCCTGTACACAAGTCAATCAACATCTTTGACGGGTACTTCACGCCATGGAACACCCTTCTCAAGTAGCTGATCACACCAAAAGCATTCGCCTGACCCTGAATGTGGATGAATATTCATTTGAACAACAGGCAGCCCACTAGTATTTCCCAAATAATGAGTGTATTCCTTCTCCTCCGGTGATATCAATGTCTGACCCCCTGATGTGAGACTACAAATCAAGTCACATTTATTTACATTATGATGAGGGCAGGCTCGGGCAAAAAGTGAGCAATTTTCGCTCGAAGAAGCCTAAGTCCCCTACAAGGCAAACAGAAAGGGCAAGCTTATAAATTGCATAACGAAAGTGGCATACAATATACACAAAGCCATCAATAAAAATTACTCTTACATGTTCGTTAATATGCTAAAAATGCAAACACAGAAGTACATTATGTGCAAAATTTAAGACAATGAATAGAGAAGCTTACGAAAAACGGCCGCCCGTGAATTAGATGTCCCAACGGAAACATTTCTTGAAAGGAGTTTAACAATCTTGGGACAGCATGACGCATCATCTGTCGACCGTGCTATGTGCGGCAAACAGGAATGTACTAATGCTCCTGTTTTCGAAATGGATATGGCGCTACGTTTGGTTTGAGGGATGCCATTTGTAGAAAGATGTGGTCAGGGTAAGAAACAGATGTTTTATATCTTGTGGATAAGGAAAATTCGTTCAAATTATGAACTGGCATAACACTGAATCGCTTGTACAGTTCTCCGTGTGTGCAAGGTAGTCCACATTAGCTATGTAACTTACGGCCTTCTTTTGAAGAATGTATATCTTGTGTAGATTAGTGGTGGCGCCCCATACAAAAAAACCGCAGTTTAGATGAGACATGAATAACGTCCTCATCATCATCAGCCTGATTATGCTCACTGCAAGGCGAAGGCCTCTCCCATATTTCTCCACTTAACCCGGTTCGGTGCTAGCTGCATCCACTTGACCCCTGCGAGCTTCTTAATCTCATCCGCCCACCTAACTTTCTGCCGCCCCCTGCTACGCTTTCCTTCCCTTGGAATCCTGTTTGTTACCCTCAGCCACCATCGGTTATCCTCTCCTCGCACTACATGTCCTGCCCATGTCCATTTATTCTTCTTAATTTCCACTAGAATGTCGGTAACTTGAGTTATTTCTCTGACCCACTCTGCACGCTTTCTATCTCTTAGTGTTACCCCTACCATTTTTCGTTCCATAGACCTCTGGTTTGTCCTCAACTTAAGTAGAACTCTCTTGGTTAGCCTCCACGTTTCAGCCCCGTAGGTGAGTACAGGCAAGATGCAACTGTTGTATACTTTCCTCTTGAGCGATACCGGTAAGCTGCTAGTCATAATCTGCGAGTGCTTGCCAAATGCGCTCCATCCCAATCTTTTTCTTCTTGTTATTTCCTTTTCATGGTCCGGATCTGCGGATACTACCTGTCCTAAGTAGACATATTCGCCTACTACTTCCAGTATTTCGCTACCTAATGTAAACTGCTGTTCCTTCCCGACGCTGTTGAACATTACCTTAGTCTTCAGCATATTGATTTTCAAGCCTACCTTTCTACTTTTTCTGTCCGTGTGTTTTTTAGCGCTTTCCAGGTTTAACATGTCTAACCAACTCGCCCAAACGCTGCCATTACTGTCTAGGTCATCAATCATTACTTGCAGTTCATCCCACGAGTTGCTTACCAAGGCAATGTCATCAGCAAATCGCAGATTACTGAGGTATTCTCCATCTGCCCTTATCCCTAACTGCTCCCATTCCAAGTCTCTGAATACTTCCTCTAAACAAGCTGTGAATAGTAATGGGGAGATTGTGTCTCCTTGCCTAACACCTTTCTTTATGGGAATTTTGTTACTTTCTTTATGCAGAACTATGGTTACTGTGCAGCCACTATATATATCTTCCAGCACTTTCACGTACGGCTCGTCTACCCCCTGATTTCGCAATGCCTGCATCACCGCCGATATTTAAACTGAGTCAAATGCTTTTTCGCAATCAATGAATGCTATGTATAAGGGCGGGTATATTCCGAGCATTTTTCTATCACCTGATTGGTGGTATGGATATGATCGATAGTATAGTACCGTTTCCGAAACCCTGCTTGATCCTTTGCTTGATTGCAGTCTAAGGTTGTCCTGATTCTATTAGCGATTACCTTAGTACATACCTTATACGTAACAGACAGTAGGCTGATTGGTCTAATTTTTAAGGTCCTTAGAGTCCCCTTTCTTGTGAATGAGGATAATATTTGCATTCTTCCATGGTTCCGGTGCCGTCGATGACACCAGGCACTGCGTATACAGGGTGGCCAGTTTTTCTAGCGCATGTCCCCCCCGTCCGTCAGCAAATCTGTAGTCATCTGATCCTCTCCAGCTGATTTCCCCCTTTTCATAGTTTCTAGTGCTTTCTTGACCTCGTCCTTCGTCACTGGTGGAACGTCCGGCTGTTTTTCCCTACCTACAGTCTCATTACAGTCCTGACTACTTTGGCTACTGTAGAGATCTGTATAGAACTCCTCGGCTACTTTGACTATCTTGTTCATATTAGTGATGACGTTGCCGCCTTGTCCCTTATCGCATACATTTAGTTTTTGCCTATGCCCAATTTGCTCTTTACCGCTTTAAGGCTTCCCCCGTTCTTTATAGCATGCTCAATTTTCTACATGTTATACTTCCTTATATCAGCCACCTTGCGCTTATTGATTAGCTTTGATATCTCGGCCAATTAGATCTAGCCTGTTGGATTGGAAGCTTTCATACTCTGGCGTTTCTTAATCAAATCTTTCGTCTCCTTAGACAGCTTACCGGTATCCTCTCTATCCTACCGCCTACTTCTACCGCGCAATCAGTAATGATGTCTCTGAAATTATTGTTCCTTGCCTCTACGGTAATGTCGCCATCCTCAGTTAGAGCTGAATACCTATTCTGCAGCGAGATCCTGAACTCTTCTGCCCTCCCCCTCACCGCTAATTCGTTGCTGGGTTTCTTTATAACTAATCTATTGCGTTCCTTCTTCAGATTTAGGCAAATTCGGGACCTCACCATCCTGTGGTCACTGCATCGCACTTTCCCGATTACCTCTACATCCTGCACCATGGCGGGGGTTGAACACATTATGAAGTCGATTTCATTTTTAGTCTCTCCGTTAGGACTTTTCCATGTCCATTTCCGGTTCTTCCGTTTGCTGAAGAAGGTATTCATGATTCGTAAGTTATTGCGCTCTGCAAACTCAACTAGTAACTTCCCCCTGCTATTGCCATAGTCACCTACTGCCTTGTCTCCTGCCTGTTTTTTCCCTACCTGGGCATTCAAGTCGCCCATTAGTACAGTATACTGCGTCTTTACTTTTCGCATTGCCGATTTTACATCTTCATAGAAGCTTTCAACTGCCTGGTCATCATAACTACATGTAGGTGCATAGGCCTGTACAACCTTCAGTTTATACCGCTTATTAAGCCCAATTACGATGCCTGCAACCCTCTCATTAATACTATTGAATTCATCTATATTACCCGCTATATACTTATTGACAAGAAAACCTACACCTAGTTGTCGGCTCTCTGGTAAACCTCGATAACACAGTACATGCCCATCATTCAGTACAGTATATGCCTCATTCAGCCTCCTAGCCTCACTAAGCCCCACGACATCCCATTTCATGCCCACTAGTTCCTCTAACAGCACTCCTAAACTAGCGTCACTAACTAGGGTTCTAGCATTAAACGTTGCCAGGGTCAGTTTCCAATGGCGGCCTGTCCAGCGGAGCCAGGCTTTCTTAGCACCCCCTGCTGCGTCGCAGGTCTGACCACCGCCGTGGTCAGTTGTTCCGCAGCCGCTGGTGACTGAGGGCCGGGGTTTTATGGAGCTTATCAAAAGAGGTTGTGGCCAATTACTGCACCAGGGTGGCCAACTCCTGTTCTGGTGAGGGAGTGCGTTGCCAGAGGTGTTCACCAGCATCAGGTCGTACCCCAAACCTGTGTATGCATTTCCATCGACACGCGGATTTTTTTTTTCTGTTTTTTTTTTTTCATCCGGTGGAGAATTGCGCGGCACCGGGATTTGAACCCCGGACCTCTTGCATGCGAGGCGGATGTTCTACCGCTACGCCGCCGCTGCACCTGAATAAAGCATGAATAACGTGTTGTATTTTAATAATTTAATTGATACATGTAGATAGGAGCACAATTTTGCGATGATTCCGACACATTTTGGTAAATCTCTTCAAATGGAGGTAATGTGAGGGTCCCAGTTCATGCCCTTGTTAAAGAAAACTCCTAATATTTTTACAGGGTCCATCACATCTATAATAGAGTTGTCTATATTTAATCTAATATCTAATGTAACGATGCTCTGTGGATCAAAAAAGTAGTGCTTTTGCTTTTTTAGCATTTATAAGCAACGAATTTGTTGTGCTGCATGATTTCAACTTTTCCAGAACACTGTTAATGTTTGAAATGAACAATGTGATATCACTGCCTTGAAACAAGAGACTTATGTCTTCTTCATGTAGAAGGTACTTTGGAAATTTGCTTACAGTTGTTATGTCATTGACATACAGAATGATAGCTGTCCTAAAATACTACCCTGCGGAATGCCAGTAGTTATTGATTGAAGGGTTGAAACATTCTGTTCATTTGTTACACATTGAAGTCGGTGCTGTAGGTAAGACAACCCGCATACAACCCGCAATGTCGTGGATGCCATATCTTTCTAACTTATTGAGTAGTGTCACATTGTTGAGGCGATCAATGAGAAATCCACAAACACACCTATGCATATCTCTATTTTCGAGTGCTTCGAGGATTATCTCGTTTTGCATTAGTAGAGTTGTTTCAGTGGACCTGTTTAGGCGGAAATCATGTTGAGACAGATGAGTGATATTAAACTCAGAGAAGAATTTAACGAGTCTCTTATGAATTACCTTTTTTTAGCCTTTAGAAAAGATTGGCCATAGCTCGCCTCAAGGCAAACACTGCCCCCGGACACGACGGCATACCTAATTACCTAATTATTATGAACGGTCTGCTTTACATTCTCTGCTTGATACATTTATTTACATTCTGGAGTAATTCCGGGAGAACGGAAACATTCTCTTGCACCCAAGTCAGGTGAACCGCCAGTTTCTCTAACGGCCCTTACGCCTACTATTTGCAGGTTTTACGAACATCCCTTATCATGGTGATTGAAGTCGAGTGCTTGTTATCCATAATCACAAATCGGATTCCGTCTTCAAATAGGAACGAAAGACGGCCTTGCAGCCAAAGCTGCGAGGCCTTAACCATTCTCCCCAGTTATTTGGTTCGTACTGTGATAACGTCCTTCACTCTGCAATTCTTGGCACCCTTCAGGATGTCAGTCTCCCAATTCGATTTTTGTTCTCTCAATCCACTCCTTTTTAACAAACAGAATCTTTAGTATTCGTGTGCATGGGAAGCCTTTTGGTCACTTTACCTCCAACCGCGGGGTGCCCCAGGGCTCCATCCTCGTCCCCACATTTAACGTGGCTCCTCTTGTCCGAGGCCTAGAAAGCATGCCTTCTATACGCATTCTTGCGTATGCCGACGACGTAACCTGTCATCCTGCCGTGCCGTCATCCAGATGCATCTGTATAACAGTCGGCGCTCCAGCACGCGCTGGATGTCATCTGAACTCCCCACATTGGGTCAGTCCTTATCTTGTAATAAATCATATTTCCTTCGCGTCGGAAACAAATCTGATTTACAAAAAGAAGCCCCTTTTACGGTAGGTATGTGTTCTAGGTCTTCTTCATACATATGGGACTCCTTGTCTAACAGGCGGAGCGCGTTCTGATACTCCGTCCTTCAGCCGTGGACCAGGCACAATTTTACCGCATCATCAGTCGACAATGGCTATGCGCACCCCAACATATCTCCCTCGTCTTACACACATACCCATAAGAATACGCTGAAGTGAACTCATCGACCAGCTTCAAACAGAGCACGGAAAATGTCGCTTCAGCTCCATCGCTTATCCTCCTTGGTCGTACTGTCAACTCCCAGATAATAGCTTCACTGCTTCGCCGCCAATATCAGCCCCGCGTTTACCTCCAGGGCGCATAAATACGCCGATGCATCACACACAACACTGCAGGGAGTTACCGCTCTGTACAGTCCCTCCCATCCTCATTTTAACTCTCGCACGGCATATAGCGTGGATACCTGCCCCCCCTCTCTTGCCTTGGAGCTTCAGGCGATACACAATGCAATTACTTCTCTTCCACTCAAATCCACATTTGATATTGTTCATATTTACACTGACTCCCCCGTCGCCCTTAAGCTGCTTAAGGCTGTTCGGCACTCATTCAAAATTACACAATCAATTCACCAACTCTGCAAAAAATACCGCTGTCCTGTGCATATACGTTGGATTCGCGGCCGATCTACATAATATCCATGTGGATACAATGGCACATCCCGCCATCTTCCCCTTTTCCCCTTTTCCCCCAGATCCGTTCCTGTCCCATATGTTTCCGAGCAAGATTCTTTGCTCAGCGAATTCCTCCGTGTTCGTATATCCTCTCCCCCGTAATCTCACTCGGGAGGAGGAGGTGCGACGGATTCGTGCATCATCGGTGGCTTCAAATCACCGACGAATGCCCGCATTGTGCACCAGAACTGTGCGACATGAAACACCTGCCCAGAGAGTGCTCCCTAAGGAAAGTAGGCATGCGGTTGGACCTACTGCACGTGGACACTAGAAAATATGTTTATCGGGAAGCTCTGCGAATTTTTAAGAACCCAATTTACACTCCTTCTAACCTTCTCCTACTTCCTGCTCCCTTTTTCACTATGCCTGACGGCAGACGCCTCGAATACAAAAAATTAGCTGGACAACAGAATTGTCTCACTCGTGTGGCACCGACAGTGACTCAGCCCCGACATGATGCGACTGACACCTTGCTGCGCGCCGTGGTTGCCCGCATAGGCGCACCGCGCCATTGCACGGCACGTCACACCACACCAGGATGGCGAGTGAGCCAGGTCTATTTACAGCATCCCGAGGCGCAATGAGTTTGAACGGGAGAGAAGACGCAGTAAACGTGAACACGTTGCCTATGTGTGTATATCCTAGAGCGTAATCAAATCGAAACTTAGAGCAAAAAAAAATACCGACCAACAGCTAAACCGAATTAAACTGTGCTTTTGCACGAGCAGGGTTAACAGCGTAGAGTGACCACAGTAACACGAAACCTTGATTAGCGCATGTTACACAGCGGACCAAATCGTGGTTGCATCACTAACCGTGGTTATCGCGAATCGAGCTTGACGACCTCAGTTTGCGTCATTAACCGGGCGTTTATTGACGGCGGCGCCCGAAGCATACAAGCGGGTCCGCTTCAACAATGCACTCACGATGTCACGTTTAAAGACCGATGCCTGGCAGTGTCTACTGTGTCGCCCTACGGCTTCGGTTATGGCCGGCGGTGCAGCGACTGAAGCCCCATGTCGGCAGTATCATTTGCTTTACTAAGCTGACCGCCAAAAAGTCCAAGGCTTTAGCTGGACCATGCAAGCACACAAGTTTACAACGCTTGCAGAACTGCTTGCCGCGAGCTGGTTGAGCTAGATTCGCGGTGGTGGAGCACGCGAACGGAAGACAGCGCCATGCAGTATACCGTTGCAGGACTAAATTGTTTCGAAGCCGCGGCGTCGGCGCTTTGGATCAGCGCTGTAGTAAAGGGTCTACTCATGAAACTGCCTTATTGTGAGTCCTATTCGGCCGTAGTAAAGAAATATGTGATTAACTTTGGCGACGCAATAGTCGCAGAGCTAGCGTGGGTGAGCCGCGATGCGCCGGCGGCAGCTGGCTTCAGCAGGAACTTGCTTGTATCGCCGCTGGTCAGCGATCCTCAAGGTTGGCGGTTCGTGATATTCGACTCCAAACGCCAACAAATTTTAGCATGCTTTTTCTGGCGTCGGCCGCTGACTCGTTCGCGTTGCGTGCATTTGGCGCGACGTTTATGGCGATCAATGACCGCGCTTTTGACGCGCCCTCGGGGGCACTCCAGAAACCACGTTATAAATATTTCTAAATGAAGCTTCGTTCCACCGTTGTACTTAATGGGCAAAGGCCGCCCTAACCGAGAATGGCGGCGTGCTGTGCAACAACATCGAACCGCGATTGGCGATTAGCCATGGTCAAGTTCGGTAACCACGGTTAAGCTGGCCGGGTATAACTCGATTTAACCTTAGTTGAAACCCTGCCAACATTTTAAATTGTATTACGGGAAAGATGCAGTAAAAAAATGGCTGTGGTTTAGCTTCGGCTAAACAGCGTGTGAAGCGATAGCTGAAGTGTGGTTACACATCATCATTAAGCGGGTTTTTCTTTTATTATGGCTGTGGAGAGACTCTAGTGATGCGTAAAGTTCGTCTTGGTTTGAACTTGCCGTACGACAATTTTTATATTAGCAGAACCCAATAGTCACTTGTACAACAGCCAAAGATGCATTTATTGATGAGATATTGCACCGGTTGCATTCAAACAGTCCAACCCAACTACGGATAAAACGATGCCATCCACGACGTAATACAGACTCCGTGATTGCTGGTCCTTGGCGAGCGGTGGGGTCTAGTAGCAGCCAAAATGCGACGTGCCGTCAACACTGTGCGCGGCGCGCACGGAGGCGCAAAGCAGTGCGCAGTGGTCTAGGGTAATGCAGACTGCGGTGAAGTCAACGAAAATACGTCGCAGGCGAAACGAAGATTCAGCTGCACATCGAAAACGAAACTATGTCGGAACATCACCGAAACTAAAAGCAAGGCATGTTTCTCCTTGCCTTGTCTCATTTAGGTTGCCTTTTCACTGTCGTCTCCACGTGATAAAAGCATGTTATTATGTCGGAGACAAAACCTCCGCAGCGCAATTAAAATTTGTCAGCTACATTGCGCGTCACGTGACTCGCAATTCGAGCTTCGGCCGTTTCGGTTGTGGCGGGATACGTGTATCTCTATTCTTGCTCTTTTCTACCTTTTTTGTTTTCATTAAGAGTGGTGTCTATGTGATCAGGAACTGGTATTCTATCGATGCAAGCCCACTTCACTTTTCTGTTCAGTGTCCCTTTCGTTAGGTCTAGGTTACTTAAAAGTCAAATTCCTGGCCACGGCGACCTTGGCTTTACCTAGCGTAGTGAAAATTTCGCTTCAAACTGCCTGTTCAATCGGCGACAGCCAGTCTCGGACCGGCCTGCCAAGATATACCACCCTGAAAGCAGCGGCATCTGGCTGCCCTCAGCATGTCATCGTCGCTGAGCAGTGCTAAAGGCGACAGCCAGTCGCTAACACAGCCGTATCGGACCACCCGATGAGGAACTTGTCATCCGCTAAGTAGCTCCCAACATTACAACAATGTTTATTGTAACATAAATATAACATTAGTAAAACATTAAAAAAACATTATTTTAATGTTTCATGGAAATGTTTAGATACGATTTAAACGTTAAAGTAATGCTTGAATCATAACTATAAAAAGCGTATAATACTTGAACAATCGATAAAACATCATCATCATCAGCCTGACTATACCCACTGCAGGGCGAAGGCCTCTCCCATATTTCTCCACTTAACCCGGTTCTGTGCTAGCTGCATCCACTTGACCCCTGCGAACTTCTTAATCTCATCCGCCCACCTAACTTTCTGCCGCCCCCTGCTAGGCTTTCCTTCCCTTGGAATCCAGTTTGTTACCCTAAGCGACCATCGGTTATCCTCTCTTCGCACTACATGTCCTGCTCATGTCCATTTCTTCTTCTTAATTTCCACTAGAAGGTCGGTAACTTGAGTTATTTCTCTGACCCACTCTGCACGCTTCCTATGTCTTAATGTTACCCCTGCCATTTTTCGTTCCATAGCCCTCTGGGTTGTCCTCAACTTAAGTAGAACTCTCTTGGTTAGCATCCATGTTTCAGCGCCATAGGTGAGTACAGGTAAGATGCAACTGTTATATACTTTCCTCTTTAGCGATACCGGTAAGCTGCTAGACATAATCTGCGAGTGCTTGCCAAATGCGCTCCATCCCAATCTTATTCTTGTTATTTCCTTTTGATGGTCCGGATCTGCGGTTACTACCTGTCCTAAGTAAACATATTCTCCTACTACTTCCAGTACTTCGCTAGCTAATGTAAACTGCTGTTCCTTCCCGAGGCTGTTGAACATTACCTTAGTCTTCTGCATATTGATTTTCAAGCCTACCTTTCTACTTTTCCTGTCTAGGTCATCAATCATTATTTGTAGTTCATCTCCCGAGTTGCTTAGCAAGGCAATGTCATAGGATAAAACATCAAGTTGGGCTAGTTGGTAATTTCTTGTTGGAATCACTTTGTAGCGGTAAAAACACGGACACAAAGAACACGAAACACAAGGGACCCCCGCTAGTGTCCCTTGAAACACAAGGGACACTAGCGGGTGTCCCTTGTGTTTCGTATTCTTTGTGTCCGTGTTTTTACCGCTACAAAATGATTCCAACTTGAAAAACCGAGTTCGAGCACTATTGCCCTTTTTCCAGTAACCTTGTATTTTTCAGCAACATTTCTTTGCATCTAGAACTTTGAGATGATGCCCGCTATAGAATGCACTCACAGCCCTAATATTTTGCGAGAAAGCTTTGCTTGTTATCTATTTCCACCATCACTCATGGAACACCAATCAGTGATGGATATAAAAGCTTGACCCTATGCTATTTACTCAGGGATGGCGTACTATATTGCTATGAATCATTCTAATCTTTGTTCTTTTTAGACAGCCGCTGGCATGCATCACTGTGAATATAGTGCGCGGATCGATTCTGTATTGTTTATTCATTCCTGTTGTCCCGAGACAATGTTGCGCAAGATGCGTCGAGCTGCATCTAGTGCGTTTCTACAATGTTCTAGGTTGCGGCTTTATCTAGATGTTTCTTCGTCGCCTAAAATTGAGCATTGGCGGGCGCGACAGACATTCTTTGTTCGACAACCGCCCAGCACGATTGCTGCTATCGCCACCGCCAAATCACTTAGATTTTATATATTTATTTATTCAGGTACCTACAGCGCCCTAAAAGGGGCATTAATGTAGGAAGGAAACAGTGGAAAGTCGTACAGGTGGCACGATTCAGTACAAGAAGACATAACCCCCCATACGTCGTTATTAAAAATAAGACGTTGAAAACCTATTCTCACCATATACAGAAACCGGTAATGTAGAACAGTAGTTATAAAGTGGATACATATAACATCTAATTAAACAAAAACTCCGCAAGAACATCGTCAAACGAAGAGGGCAAAGCGGTGACAGTCTCTTCCGGCAAACCATTCCAATCGCGGACTGTTCTAGGTATTGGTATTCTCGAACCTTTAAGATGTGATCAACTCGGGCAGACCTGTAAGTTGGATCCAGTATATATGTTTCTTTCCTCAAACCTGTTTCACCTGTGAAGATTTTGTGAAATAGTTTTAGGCGCATGTAGTTGCCTCTTTCTTGCAGATCTTTTGCTGGCGCCCAATAAAGAGTTTCGTCCCATACATCATTTGTGTCATCGGCCCATCACGTGACATCGGTGGAAGTTCTGAAGACGGAACCGGCCGGGCAGGTACAGCCTCTAGTTTTCGTCCAGCCCCCTCAGCTTCCAAGGACGGCCGGATGAGGACGCCAAATACTGGACTGGCATTTTCGAGCGCGTGGCATCATTCAACGCTTGGGACGACACAGAAATGTTGAGCCAAATGTGCTTTACCCTTCAGGGATCCGTCCCAATGTCGTTTGAGAATCGCGAGGCTCTTTTCAAGGATTGAGTCACTTTCAAGAAAGAGCTGTTGAATGTTTTTACAAGTACCATCAGAAAAGAAAGAGCCCAGTCATTCCTTCAACAAAGAATTCAGCAAAAGACGAGTAAAATATTCCCTTTTTGCGTGCCTCGTGAGCCGTCATGAGCAGTACCGAAGATACACGTATCTTCGATACTATATTTAAATACATTTTGTGTATCGGTATCAGCTATCGTGTACTGAAAATGAAAGTATCGGTAGCGAAAATACATCTTTGGTGTATCGTGCATTTTGACGATACTCGATACTCCGCAAAATATTGTTGTTGTTGTGGCTGTAGGAAGAAAGAAAAGAAAATGCACGGGCCTGCTACTGGCTCTCTAGCTGAGCCACCTCCGCTGTCTCGTGTGGACAGAATAATTAAATAATTGGTTCACTGGAAGGGAAAGGCGCGGTAACTGTCTCACTCGTTTTCTGTGGACACCTGAACCGCGCCGTGAGGGAAGGGAGGAAAGTGGGAGTTAAAGTGGAAAGAGAGAAAGAGGAGCCGTAGTGGAGGGAGCCTCCATCTATCCATATTCCCCTTTTAATCTTAAGGAGCCAATTGCAAGTAGGTGCTCATGAGGTTGCGTACCTGTGAGCACCGAGTGCGTTGTTGCTGTGGCTGTAGGAAGGAGGAAAAGAAAATGCACGGGCCTGCTACTGGCTCTGTAGCTGAGCCACCTCTGATTTATAGGAAGCGGGGTAGTGCAGTGGTAAGACGCCCGACTACTGTGCCGGAGTACCTGGGTTCGAACCCGACCTCGGCGGCTGCGCTTCGATGGAGGCGAAACGAAGAGGCGTCCGTGTGCTGTGCGATGTCAGCGCACGTTAAATATCCCCAGGTGGTCGAAATTACTCTGTAGCCCTCCATTACGGCTCCTCTTTCTTTCTCTTTCCACTTTCACTCCCACCTTCCTCCCTTCCCTTACGGCGCGGTTGCGGTGTCCACAGAAAACAAGTGAGACTTGTTACCGCGCCCTTCCCTTCCTATAAATAAATCACTTTTAAAGGCGCGGTAACTGTCACTTGTTTTCTGTGGACAGTTCAACCGCGCCGTAAAGGAAGGAAGGAAGGTGGGAGTGAAAGTGGAAAGAGTGAAAGAGGAGTCGTAGTGGAGGGCTGCGGAGTAATTTCGACCACCCGAGGATCGTTAACGTGCGCTGCCATCGCACAGCACACGGACGCCTCTTCGTTTCGTCTCCATCGAAAAGCAGCCGCCGAGGCCTTTTGTGATTGATTTATAGGAAGGGAAAGGCACGATAACTGTCTCACTTGGTTTTATGTGGACACCTCAACCGCACCGTAAAGGAAGGGAGGAAGGTGGGAGTGACAGTGGAAAGAGAGAAAGAACCGTAGTGGAGGGCTACGGTATAATTTCGACCACCTGGGGATCTTTAACGTGCGCTGACATCGCACAGCACACGACGCCTCTTCGTTTCGCCTCCATCTAAACGCAGCCGCCGAGGTCGGGTTCGAACCCGAGTACTAAGGCACAGTAGTCGGGCTTCTTACCACTGCACCACCCCGGCGGGGCAACCGCCGAGGCCTCATGCGTGCAGAAGCGAAAATAGAGAAGGCAAAGAAGACGGAGAGAAAGAACGCGCCGCAACAACAGCCGTCGTCCACCATCGAAGCAGTGGCGGGTGCAATGACGGCCTACAACAGATATAATTCGGTGGCAGGCTAGCCTCCGCCGCAAGTGGCGGTGACCTACCTATCCCAGCCCCATCAGGGCCAGGATCAGCCACCCTTCACCACCTCCTTCCACGAAGCCACTAAGCCGTTAACAGACACGCAGCAGAAAAGAACAAAATCGACAAAGAAATACCAAAAAATACAAACAGGCAGTAGGGACCACGCGCACTTCATCCATAGCTGCTCTCCCACCCTTTGCAATCCGCCTCCTCGTCCGTCTCTGAGGCATGTGATTCTTGTCAAGCAGCATGCTCAGTGTGCTGACAAACGCAGTAACTTAGGCACGACCCTTGAGCTTCGCATGTCGGCTTTGCTTGGCGGCAAGAACATGAGCGTCTAAGGCATCAGTCGGGCACGATGCAGTCGTCGTTTTTGCAGTTTACAGCGTTTGACTCGAAACAAACACCTTTCTTTGTAACTGCGTCAGGAAGAGGCTTCCACTAGGATTTTTCTTTAAAAACTATTACGTTAAAATATTAAGAAATACGCGACGTAAAAGGTTTTTGAATGCACTTTTCCAACACATAAATTTGAATAACAAATCCACGGTCAAAGACTTTTTTTGCCAAAAACATTTCAGCGAAACGTGAATAAAACTTGTGAAGATACCCTTGTTTCACAAAGAAATGAATTGTTAAAATTGTTTTGAAATGCGCGAATTAATTGACGTCCATATTAGCCACTCTAAAAAGAAACAATTCTTTAATTTATCTGAACCAGGCTAAGTTATCATTAGATTTCGTTGCCCGTTCGTGTGCCCCGGCGACACGGCTGCTGTCGTGGTGTCCAGGGCCACAGCAATGGATCAACCACCGCCGGTCACTCGGCCTTTGAAAGCCTAGTGCTTCCAATTCACCATGCCGGAGCCTGCTCCGGCGGACGACCTTATCGACGCCATCGAGACAGTCGTCGGTGTCGTGGGGCTGCAATATTTGCAGCACCTCGGCGGGACCAAGTTCCTTGCAGCAGTCAGTTCGATGGCTCAAGCCACGAAGATGCGGGCAGTCTGCTCGTCGCAGGAAGGGAAGTACCGTTGGTGCAAACGGCTGCACCAGTGGTTTTTTGTGGCCGTTTTCCGGTTGCCCCCGTGCGTAGGTGACGACGTCCTCGCCGCTGCGCTCAGTCCTTACGGAAAAGTTCGAGCCGTCACAGAGCCGGTGTTCAAGGGAAAGAGCCACGTCCGGAACGGATGCCGGCTGCTGAAGTTAGACATGCTGCGTGCGCCGCCCCTCTCCGTCGCGGGCCACCGCGTAATGCTCGAGTACCGGGGCATGAAGCAGGTCTGCTCGCGGTGCGGAGAGGGGGGCCACGTCGGTGCTGCGTGTAGGGCGGACGCTGCTCCGCTTTCGGCCACGACGCTGCAGAGCGGGATGCAAACGCTGCGGAGCCCAGCATGTGACGTCTGACTGCGTGTTGCCCAGGTCATATGTTGCCGCGACAGCCGCGTCCAGGAAACCTGCAGGCTTCACATTTCGGGAGTTTCGGGCCGAGCCAGAGCCTCCAGCCCAGATTTACGTGGCCTCCACCATCGAGGCAAAGGACGCCCTCCGTGTGTCCCCCGAGCCCCATGAAAGCGGAAACGAGGACACGGCGTCTACTGCCACCACGGCGGCTGGCGTGAACGAGGCCTCGGGCCTGTCTTCCGAAGACGAGGTGTCCAGCGTTGCGGCGCCTTCTGGCGGCGACAGCGAGTCACTGCCACTTCCCCCGCCCACTCTACGGAATCGGAAGAGGAGGCCGCCGCGTACCAGTCGCAGCACATGCAAGGAGAAGCTGAGGCAGCCACAGCTTCACCCTTGAGGCAACACTCTCCTGCGGAGGCGGCGCCCCTCACGAGCAGCGCTGTTGCAGAGCTGGAGACTGGACGCCCAGGAGCCGCTCGTACCACCCGTGCAGGTCTGGGTCGTGCGGGAAAGGCGCGTTCCTCAGAAGACTCTGAGCGTCAACTATCGGCATCTGATGGCAGCCTGTCGCCATCCGCGGCAACCACTGCCCCCATGAAACGAGTGAGAAAGGGCGATGACGCCACATTAATGGATGTCTCGAATAATGACACACAGCCACCATGGCTCTAACGTCAAGCGTCGCCGGCCCCTGTGGTCGCTCTTTTCCTCTTTCCCCGCGCCTAGCGGCAGCGCGACCGCTCCCTGGGCAGCTCCCGCCGGTCACCGCTGGCCTCTGCGGGGATTTCAGCGTTTTAGCCTCGTCAACGTGTGCACTGAACGATAGGCTGCGCGGGCCCTGCTGTGCATGTGTTTCTTTGCGGGACTGCGTTTCTGCAGTCGCCTACGGAGCACGGACCTTGCGGCAGCCCGAAAAGTGCAGCGTGTCGTCACTTCTCCGCCGTCGACCAGCCCTCAGCTCGAACAACAGCGGGCGCCTAAACCTGCTCCCCATGCACCTGCCCAACGCTGGTGTGCAGTATCGCTGTGAGTTCGTAGAGTTCCTCCTTGATTATTTGTTATATTGCTTTACTTTGTTGTGCTTGTTTTCTTCTTCATTTTCATGATGGCCCAGTTTCGCTTTGCTTCCTATAACGTTCAATGGTTTAGAAACCCCGAAAAGCAACGGGGAGTATTGAACCTAGCGCGCTTGCACAACCTTGATGTTTGATTTATACAAGAGTGTAATTTCCGCTCTCCTGCTGACGTTACTTTTTTTCGTTCGCGTTTCAATATGGACGCTTTCTTTACGTTGACGAACTCGCGGTTTTGCGGCGTTGGAGTGATTTTTCTCACACCGGCATGTCGGGCAGGAGCGCATTGCACCTTTGGTGTTGATGGCCGCGTCCTCTTCGTAGACGTTTTTTTTTTTTTTTTAACGGGCGGAAGGTCAGGTTCGTGAATGTGTACGCCCCAGTTACGCGCGCTTCAACGAATGAGTTCTTCCGTTCAGTTGCGTCGCAGGTTTTGGAGCCTACGCCTCACGTGCTCCTAGGTGATGTTAATTGCGTACTAGACTCAACACGCGACATCCGCGGACCAAGGCAGGGTACGTCCTGCTATCATGCAAAGGAGTTGAAGCTTGTACGACAGCTCCAGCTATCCGACGCGTGGATCGCTCTACACGGCGACGCTTTCGTGGCCACAAGGGCACGAGGCCAGAGCGGGAGTCGCATTGACCGCGTGTATCTGCCTCCCGCTGATGTCTTAGTATCGTGCGAAGTGGTTACTCCACCTGTTGGTGTCGGGCACCTCAGCGACCACCTCCCGGTGGTTTTGTCGTTGATGAGTGCGTCGGGCCATCCGGACTCGTCTGGAACTTGGCGCATGGATGTTTCCGTCCTCCACGATCTCGTCAGTGTCCGCGACATCCGCCGAGACTTGATCAGCTCAGTTGGCAAGATTGCAGATTTCAGTTTGAGGTGTGGGAATCGTTGAAGCTTGAATGGCTCGATATTTTGGTCCGTGCAGGTAAGCAAAGGCGGGCGCGCAACACTGCAGCAATGAACGGCATGCTGCACCGCATGAGAATCATTGGAAACGCTGACGAGTTGACGTTCGCGATGCGTGAGTATCTGGAAAGTCTTCGTATGCGGTATCATCAGATTCTAGAAGAGCGATCGCGAGCCTCGCGCATCGCTGCGGACCTGCGTCTGCATGCTTATGATACGGACGACTTAATGTACAGTCGAGCGCTATTTGAAGGTTATCGCGCGAGCGTCGACCGAATATGTGAACAGCGCCATGCCCCGCCGGGGTGGTGCAGTGGTAAGACGCCCGACTACAGTTCCGGAGTTCCCGGGATCGAATCCCGGCCTCGGCGGCTGCGTTTCGATGGAGGCGAAACGAAGTGGCGTCCGTGTGCTGTGCGATGTCAGCGCACGTTAAAGATCCCCAGGTGGTCGAAATTACTCCGTAGCCCTCCACTACGGCCCCCCTTTCTCTCTATCCACTTTCACTCCCACCTTCATCCCTTCCCTTACGGCGCGGTTCAGGTGTCCACAGAGCAAGTGTGACAGATACTGCGCCTTTCCCTTCCTGTGAACCAATAATAATAATAATAATAATAATAATAATAATAATAATAATAATAATAATAATAATAATAATAATAATAATAATAATAATAATAATAATAATAATGGCCCAGAATTCTCTGCCGAGGCGAGGGAGGCATCAAGCCATAGAGAAAGAGATTGGTAAAGAGCGGTCACTCGGCGAAAACTGGCCCCAGGAAATGACGCGCGACTTTTTGCGCTGCCGCCGATTGATGGATGGCGGCAGCAACGTGCGCATGCGCGGACGCGCGCGCGACGGCACTCGCTGCAGCGGTAGCCCGCCGGAGCAGATAAGAAGTTGTCGAAGAGAGCGGTTGTGTGCTCGTGCCTCGCCGCGCTTGTGCGGCACAGACCTCTCGTGGACTGCTGCGCAGAACGACGGCAAGGTGAGCAACGTTTTTTGCTTAACTACGCTGCATTTCAAGCAGTTTACGCTGACCATGCCGGCCGGTGCCAATAAGTTTCGCAGCTCGTGAACAGGCGCGCCCGCTGTTCAGGCGCAGTTCGTTACGCCGTAATTCTGGCGGTTCCTAACCACGGCGAGGTGTAATATATTGTGTTCCCGGGAAGCAGCTTCATTTCGAACAGTTTAGCTCGTCACGCTTGACAAAGTGGCATGTGAAGGCACTAAGGCACGCCGTTGCGCCAAAATGGCGTGTTCGCCGGCCGGTGCGGCCATGGTGACGCAGTTCGCCGAACGGCTAGTTTTGCTAAGTGTCGCGTTTAGCAGAGCAACGGTAAAGTGAGAAACGTTTCATTCTTGACTTTCGTGTTAAACTACGCAGTATTTCAGGCAGTGTAGCTCAGTGCGGCGGTCTGCGCTTCACAAAGACGCACGTGAAGGGCAGCCAACAGGCATGACAAGGCGCTCGCCAATATGGCTCGCCGGCCGCGATGACATGTGACCTGGCGTGAGGTTTTGCGAACGGCTAGTTTTGCGTGGTATCGCGTCTAACAGGGCAACCGCAAGGTGAGAAATGTTTCATTCTTGTAAAACTGCGAGGCATTTCGGGCAGTTTAGCTCAGCGCGGTGATCTGCGCTTCACAAGTCGCGTATGAAAGGTAAGCCAACATGGCGTGCTCGCCGGCCGCGGTGAGGCCAGGCCACGGTTTTTCGAACGGCTAGTTTTGCGTGGTGTCGCGTTACATTTAACGAGACAACGTTAAAGTGAAAAATGTTTTATTATGCGGCAAGCTTCATTGCTTCAGCTGTTCAGTGCTCTTGAGGAATATTGTTAGTTTAGTGGTTATTTCACGCTCTGTAGAAATGCATTTTTAGATAGGTTCGGTTAGTCTGCATTATCTGACCTCTCCGTTGCAAGAGTAGCTTTTGTATCAATTTTACGAATGACAGCTTTTCTGTTCTGGACCACAACTGCTGCTCACCAAGTTTTCAGTACCCACCCACATGCACAGATGTGTGCGCGGTGCAGTGGCCTTACATTTCATTGCAACCTTCTGCATCATGTTCATTCCTTTTCCAACAGCACTGCATGGACCCACGGACTGCAGCCGAAGTACGGCAGATGCGACGAGTGGTATGGCCTTCCCCCAAGCGTCAGTACTCCTCTCTTCCATGAACAATACAAGTTACCCTTGCCAAGGTAGCCGCGACTGGGACTGTGTAGTTTATGTATAATGCCTGTTTTGTTACATGTCATTTGCAATAATTCGGAAATCAGTTATGCTATTTTTTGTCTCTACCTAAGTGCTGTTTCTCACCTTGTGTATTTTTATTTTTCTGTATTGTGCACATCGCCTAATTTATGTCAAGTATTGTCAATGCATCCGTGTACATCTGTTGCATCTCTTGTGTTTTATATACAGTAAAATAAATGTTCATTTCACACAGCACTTGGCGTCTTTTCTGCAATACTGTTTTGCGAAGGCTGTGGCGCAGCTGCGTTGATGGCCAGTGTAGAGAACTGGGAATTTATTTTTCCTGTTGTTATGCATGCTGAAAATAGAAACACTAGCAGACCATTTAAAACCAAAATAATGCGCCAAAAGGGCAGGGAAGGGCGCAGCGCATGGCTAGCATTCAAATCGCGCGCCTTTCATCAAGACCGGATGTAGTTGCCGCATGGTGCACTACAGTCAAATGGGCCGCTGGGCCCAATCTCTTTCTCTATGATCAAGCCAGCTTCCCCCACTCTTTTTGCTGTTCCTTCAGCAGCCGTCACTCCCTGCTGGGCTATCAGTTTCTTTTTTTTTTTTTTCTTGGTTCTGCAAACAGTCAGTGATCGTAGCGCGCACGACGTATTCTTCGGTATTGTCTGAAAATGGACACTTTATTGCAACAGATCTAAAGCTTAGAATAGAGAGAAAGGGCGGTGAGCGTCGGGGGGGTGATGGTTGTTGTATGGAACAGCAAACGAGGGGGAGAAAAGTGCGAAATCATGATTTTTCACGGTCCAGACCCGGCCGCCAGGTGCCTGGAGTGCTATTCTAGTCGACGCTCGCGCGAAGCTGTTGGCACAAAAATGACAGACCTGCCCGCATCGAGGAAGACGGAACAACGTCCATGGAGCAGATACTGAACGCGTTTTTCGAGGCTACTTCAAAGCGATCTTCGCATCGACTGCAGACTACATTACCCCACCCACCGGATGACATGATTAAGACGCTGTGCGCAATGGGTAAGGAATGTGCAAGCGTGTTGCGAGGAATGCACCAAGCTTCGGACCAGATGGATTGGGGTTCTATTGCGCTTTCTTTGATTGGAAGGTATCTGAGGCGCCTTGCGAACCTCGAAGAGGGTAAAAAGCCAGCATCCTTTTCTTCCAGCCGGATCGTGCTAGTGCCGAAGCATGATGCGACGTTATCGGAGGCGTTGCGCCCGATTACGCTACTTACAAGTTGGACGCCTACCATTTCTTGCCAGCGAGTATCAATCATGTGCCTCACTCACGCTGACACGAGCCGTGTTCGCTTATGTCAGTCGAAGGCATTTGACAGAACCGAGCACGGCTACTTGTTTGCTCTCCTCCGCGGTCTGCCTCCGGTATTTATCGACAGGATACGAGTTTTGTACAGCAACCTAAGTAGTGCACTTGTTCTTAACGGGTCAGTAGCCCCTCCTTTCGCCGTAACAAGAGGATTTCGCCTGGGTTGTCGCCTGCACTTTTTGTCCTGTCATCGGATCCGCTTTAAGGAGAGTTGCCTGTGATAGGCACATCCGAGGCTTTCCGGTGACGGGGCAAGAAACGGTCGTGGTATCAGTTTCTTGAAGGCATAGCGCAAACAAGACTGAGACAACACAGATGTAGATAAGACAGGCGCTAACTCACAACTTTATTATCGAGGACAACCTCAGCACAATTTCTGTCAAAAATCACTTGACAATCAAGGGGCCTTATACTACGACAAAACACAGTTTAACAAAGGGCGGCCGACAATCTTGACCCGAAAAAACCAAAAAAGAAACAAGGAGGAGGGCCGGAAAGCATTATCAACACATTACATAAAAACCTCGTTGTGAACTTATTACAACAGAGGGGGCGCGAACAACATCGTGGCCAAGGGGCGGTGCCAAAGAACACAGCAACGAACGAGCCTAAAAGGGTCCAAAAAAAGGAAAGTAAAAACAGTCATAGGTCAAAACCAGAAAAAACGTGCGAGGCAAAAGCAGAGTCATAGCTAAAAACCGATAAAGCACACCAAAACCAGAAGGAAAAAGAAATACTACACACGATAACTCGTTTTATATCAGCCGACAACCGGTTGCTTGTGGTAATAAAGCAAAAAAGGGTTATAACACCTACAGGTGGCCATCAAGGAATTCGAAATCGCTTTCAAGAAGGTTGATAGAATAGAACGTTGACGCAATCTGACCGGCCTTTCTGATGAAGTATGCCTCCATGACTTCGCGTTCAGTTTTTTTCTTTCGCTGTGCTGTGCTAAGAGCGGATAGCATGGGTTATTTGGATCTGTTTTACAAGCTTTACAATGTTCGGCAAGGTTAGTACCCGATTTGTTGCGTACGCATAGTCTATTCTCTCGCCCTCTCGTTGAAACATTTTCCAGTTTGTCTGATGTACTGAAGCCCGCAACTGATTGGAATCCTGTACACAACATTCTCCTTGCATTCCGTGAACTTAGTTTGATGTTTCTTCGTGCATGCTACTTGCTTTTTCATCTTTCTAGTGCATACTTTCGACAGTTTGTATGGTGCAGAGAAAAGAATTTTGACGTTATAACGCGCTGCCAGCTTTTTGAAGTTATGTGAAAACCTATGGAAGTATGGAATCACCTGGACTGGCATCTTACTCTTGCTTTCTTCGTTTCCTTGCTTACTGCGTTGACTGTTTGAGGCTTTTAGGTTTTGCAGAAGGCTTTCACACACTGCTACAATTACGTCAGGGGGAAAACCTGCGTCTTGTGGACGCCTGAATTACTCATTCATGCTAGCAGCCATGCGGTGTGTACAGGATTTTGGTGTGGCACCGTGAATACAGGAAAACACGATGCCACGCTTCACAACCTTCTAGTGTGCGCTATCAAAACGTCACAGGCGCTTTTTTGTACGCAGACATCCAGCACAGAGTGCGGCCGTTAAAATCCAGCTCAATATCTAAAAACTGAATGAGGACATCTGTAGGCGATTCCCATGTGAACTTTAACCCGGCACCTCCTTGACAACATCACCTTGTCTAGCATGACATTTGCTAAAAATGATCAAAAAGTCATCAGCGTATCTGGAAGGTTGAAAGATTAGCTTTAAAGCTGGACATTTCGACAGATTTGCCTGTCTGGTTGGGTTGATAACTAAATAAAACTTAAAATTTCTCCAACCAACACTTTTATTTTATAAAACCCGACGTTTCGGAGCCGGCTCGGCTCCTTCTTCAGGGGTGCATGACGCGGGGCTGCGTGCAGCTATAAGTAAATGAATGGTCGGGGGGAGAAGAAGGTGGGGGGGGGGAGAGAATGGGGAGGGGGTGAGATGTGTGTGAAAGGAATAAGAAGGAAGGAGGGGGGGTTTAGACGAGTGAGGGTGCCGCAGGTGCAGGTGTGCTCGCTGGCGACTTTTTTCTTTTCTTCTGTGAAGTGGCCAGGAGAGAGCGAAGACCTTGCAAGCATACAGCAGGGAGGTTGCCTATTGTCCGGTTGATGTTATTTGCGGTCGACTGTATGTGCCATGACTCAAGGAGGCGTCTTTTGCGGTAATTGGTCTCGGTCTCCAGGATGAATGTTTCTTCGAAATTTATTCTGTGGTCGGAATCTTCTGAATGTTCAGCTACGGGGTTGCGTTCTCTTGAAAAATTTCGTGCATCGTTCTTGTGTTGCCGAATTCTTTCTTTTAGGTTTTTTGTTTCGCCAATGTAGCTAGCATCACAGTCGGCGCAGGAAATTTTGTAGACAATGCCTTGGGCTCTTTCCAGGCGTCGCATTTTCTGGGGCTTGGGGGTCGTTGGTAGGCTTGGCGGGTGGGGACCAAGGGGCGGCTTTCGGAAGCAGGATGGTAGCGACGAGGGCTTGGGAGGTCGCGTCGGGGTGCAGGACGACATAAAGGCTGGTTCACACTGGCGACTCGCGGAGGTCGCGCGACACGATTCGTTACGGAGGGGGCGATTAGTCACGGAGGGGGCGACCCGAACGAGTCGCCAGCGACCCGTTTGAGGGAGTCGTCATGGGGTCGCTCGCTGACCGATTTCTTGCGACGCGACTTGAAGTCGCAAAGCTACTGAGCCAATCCGCAGCGCTTCTGCCTCCTTCCAAGGCGGGAAAATTCAAGAGTGCATGCGCGCGTGTGCACGATCGGCTTACTGCGCCCGCAGTTGTTGGGCACACATGTTAAGGAGCACTGCGAGAGTGAAGCGTACTAATTCACGTTTGTACTCGTATCCTTGGTCATGTGCTTGACGCTCGGGCATGAGGCGATTTCGTGATCTGCTATTTCGCGAGAACGCTAACAGCGCACACACCACCGCCGCTTCTGTCTTCGTCGAACTATAGCGCGTTGGCTGTCGAACCAGTCCTAAACATGGGTATAACCATAAGATCCTGATCTTTGCTGATAATTTCACATATTCATAACCGAAATGAGTCCGAATTGATCTACCCCGAGCGCGGTAGCAGAAGCCGTAAAGGCGCGAAAGTCGGCTCTTCGTTCAAATCTCGTTCGGAGGCAGGTTTGTCGTGAAGCGAGTCGCATTCCGGTGTGAACACTCCCTGTTGATCGACAATTGTCGCAGGTCGCCCCCTCCGTGACGAATCGAGCCGCGCGACCTCCGCGAGTCGCCAGTGTGAACCAGCCTTAATGCAGCTGCATAGTCCATCGCTGCTGATTCATGCTCTGGAGCCGTCGGAGTCGTCGCTTTAGGAACGCCCAGCGCCTGCTGAACTTCTTCACGGACGACGTCCGCGAGCGTCGCCACCTGGGGTTGTTGCGATGATGGCAGCATTCGGCGGAGCTTCTCTCGCACGATCTCCCGGATGAGGTCCTGAAGGTTCTCTCCGCTTGCAGATGCGCTGGGGTAGTGGGTTGAGCAGTCCAGCTGAAGTGGTCGCTCGTAGTGGCGCATCCGGGTGGCCAACGTCAACGCCTCCGTTTCAAATTCCGCCACGGTTTTTGGCGGATTTCGGACAAGACTTGCAAATAGCGATTCTTTGACGCCTCGCAATAAAAATTTGACTCTCTCACTTTCGGTCATGTAAGGGTCGGCGCGGCGAAAGAGGCGCTTCATCTCCTCAACGTACGCCAGGACAGGCTCGTCAGTAAGTTGAAGTCTTGACTGAAGGAGGACCTGGACTCTTTCCTTTCGGACGACGCTTGAAAAGGCAGTCAAAAACGCTTCCTTGAAAATCTCCCAATCTTTCATAGCTGCCTCATGATTTTCGAACCAAACTCGGGCATGTCCTTGAAGAGCAAAGTAGACCTGCCTGAGTTTCGCAGTGTCGTTCCAGCCGTTGAATTCTTCCACACGGTCGAAAAGGTCCATCCAGTCTCCAGCATCTTCATCTGGTCGTCCGTGGAAGCAGGGGGGCTCATGGGGTTGGACGAAAACAACCGGTGCTGTAGTAGGCCGGGCCATTGTCAGCGTCGATGCCTTCCGAGATCGAATGGGGTCAGGCAACAGACCGTGTTCGGTTTGTAGGCCTTGAAATCGGCGGCTGGCTCGGTGACCTGTAGGCTAGTCTTACAGGGCGACAGGAACACGGCTTGTGGTGACAAGGCCGTACACGCCAAAAGAAGACACAGGCGTGATGGTACTGAAATAACTCTTTATTGGGGCTGACTTGCACCCGCAAAAGAACTAAGCAACTCGGCGGCGGCGATAGCAACAAAGAAAAATTTATTTAAAACTTAATGTACACAAACAACATATTAAGGGAGACAAACTTGTCTGTAAAATACATACTGTTCAAATGCATACTTCACAAACAGGGATGCTCTTCAACACAAAGGCCAGAAATAATATCAACTTCAAGTCAATTGCTATGCAAGTCGATTTTCCACCGAACACTTTTCCCTTTGTAAAACTATGGGGCACAGCGCGTTGTTAGAGCTCAGTGCTACGCTTATATGTACATACTAGGTTTTAAAGGGTGTTTCGGCTAGCTCATGTAGTGCCCCACGGATCTCCAGCTAGTCTGAATTAACAGAGCCGACTGGGAGGTGGTTCGCTGGCCATTTACACTGTATGAACATTGACAACCGCGGTCACTTGTGCGAAGGAAAGAGAAAGAAAAAACAGGGGGGGGGGGGGGGGGACAAAAACAGAGGAGGGGGATGTTGGTGAGAAAGGGCCCAAGAAAAGGTCCAAGTGTGCTTCCGGGTGCATATTGTTACGAGAAAACAACTTCAAATACCACCCTCCCGCTGAATACATGTATGTGGCGAAAGGACCATTTTCGCAGGAAAGCCTGCTCACCCAGCATGAAAATTTCAGTGTCTAAAACGTTCCACAGAAACACTGTCAGTCGTTTAAAGATGGGGTACATTTGTCGATGAGGTCGCCTATAGTAGGCGGGTGCATTTCGGTTTTTCCATAGTATGAAGTCAATTGACTTCACAACTAGTCGCTCAAAAGCTTCGCGAGGTCGTCTTGTGCGCGAGACTGGGATAGGAAATGCCCGAGTCGCTAATCGGCGAAATGTGCGCGCCACTACGCAGTCGTTTAATGCACGCTGCTGTGTTTCTATGTGACTGCAATTGACACACTTCTTGTCTGGCACAATCCCAAACCGGAGAAGCCGTTCTTTCGTCGGCAAGGCTCCCCACTCGACTCGCCAGCGGAAATCCTTTACGGTATCGGGTAGGTCGGGGCAGTGAGCGTCCTTCCATTTAGGGTCGCGCACTGTGCTTGGTGCAGTACCCGGTGGCAGCCCTGCAAGACACCATGTCTCACACAATCGCCAGGTGGCCATTTCAGTCCAGTATCAGTGCTTGGAGATGTACCCGTGTTCATGCCCTGCAGAACACATGAGAGAGGCCGATTCTTCATCATTAAGCCGCGGGAGGATGGAGCCAAACTGGTTGACACGCATGTTGTATTCCTGGTTTGTAGTGTGTAGCTTGGAAGTGAACAGATCAGAAAAGTAATTCAAAAACATGCGCTCAATGTCACGTCGTTGCGTGCTCTCTTGGCCATTCTCTACATATACGCTAGCAACGTATGTCGGCAACTTTCCGGTCGCGTTCACGTCCCGTGCTAGGCGCAATACTTCAGGATCGGAGATGGGTCGCTTTTGAGCTGCCATGCGTTCTGCGGTGCGTGTATGTAGGCACAGCAGACGCGAGTACCGATCACGCTGGAACTGCAAGTAGGCCGAACAGATACTCAGTATGATCAGAAGGGTATCTAATAGAAACCGAGGCCTCAAAGAGGACGATGTCATGCGCCTGATACGCGCATTCGTCGTGTCACGGGTTACCTACTCCGCCCCCTATCTCCAGCTGACGAAGGCGAATAGGGACACCCTAAACACGATGCTTCGTAAGGCAACGAAGCAAGCACTGGGCATTCCCATATACTCGTCCACACAAAGACTGCTGGACATGGGCGCCCACAACACGGTGGAGGAGCTCATTGAAGTCCACCTCTCTAATCAGAGAATCCGGCTCGGTCATACGAAACACGGACGAGCCGTCTTACGCAAGATAGGATGGCAGATTGAGCCAGTACCCCTCAAGGAAGCCCTTCCGGAAGACTGGAAGACGGCCATTCAGACCAAACCCCTTCCCCGGAACATGACGCCGGGCAAGGACGACGAGAGGCGCACCGCGCGGGCCGAAGCCATAGCCCGGAAGCTGGAAGAGAACCCCAGGGTCCTCTACGCGGACGCCTCGCTCCGAAAACACAGTGACCGTGCAGCAGTGGTGGTTACGTCAAAAGACAGGCTGATCGTCAGCGCGTCCATAAAGACAACAGACGCCGCAGTTGCAGAAGAAGCGGCCATGGCCCTCGCACTCGCACAGCCGAGCGTGGACACCGTGGTCACTGACTCAAAGACAGCCTACAGAAGCTTCCGCAGAGGGGTAATATCCTCCGCGGCCCGAGCCATTCTATCCAAGTGCAAGCCTCCGGGAAGAGCTATAGAGCTCGTGTGGGTCCCGGCTCACTCGCAGGTAGCAGGCAACATCATCGCAGACTACCATGCCCGAGAAATGTCAATCCGGGGCGAGAACGAGCCGGAAGAGCTACCGCATCCGGTTACCAGCTTTCGGGAAATTACAAGTATGTACCGAGAGGAAAGGTGCAGACTGCCAGAACCGCACCCCAAGCTCACCAGGCAACAACAGACGATCCTGCGCCGAGCGCAGGCGGGATCGCTTGCGCATCCCGTATTGATGAGCCGCATGTACCCTGCGGAACACGACATGCTCTGTCCTTTTTGTAAAAAAGAAAAGGGCACCCTGCCGCACGTTTTGGCAGAATGCAAACAACTCAAAACCCCCCCTCCTCCCCTTCCCGCCAACACCCCCAATCCCCAACCCCTTGAGCGATGGGAGACCTTGTTGTCCAGCCCCGCCCTATCGATCCAGCTCGCACTGACAGACAGGGGCCAGGAGCTGCTGGAAACATATGGGTCCCGCAACTAGGGAACCACCCCGTCTGGTGCAAGCATGCACCACCGAATTATTTCGGGCTTAATAAATGTTGATTCCTCCTCCTCCTGGGCTTCTGGAGTCCCAGAGCCGCCTAACTTAACCATGCGGATGCGCCTTAAACAGTCTTTGAGAACAGCCGCTTCGCGTTCGCGGCGACCCGCCCTAACGCACGCGTCACGCCATTCCTCCTTGAGCGTGTGCCAGTCACGCGATCCTAGTCCAGGTTTTGCCAGCGACGCCGTGATCGCGTATCTAACTTCATGTGAAGCCTCCAGATCTCGCAGAACTGAAACATCAAGACGCCAGATATCGCTACGTTCTCCCGGTCGACCGGGTAGGTAAAGCGCCACAGAAACTGGGCGGTGGTCTGAAACGTAACCGGCATCTGCTGGAATGTCTAGTACGCGACATTGGACCACTGCAGTCAAAAGCTCACCAGGAACATAGACCCGATCAAGTCTGCTGCAACCTAGTCTGCCTTTCTCAGTAAAGCCAAAAGAATCTCCATGTAAACGACACCACGCGTCATGCAAGTCAAACTGTGATAGAATGCGTTGCAACTCTACAGTGTGCGTCATTGTCCGTCGGACTTCTCTTAGTGGGCGTATGTCTGTCCAGGTCCAGAACACAATTAAAATCTCCGATAAGCAAGAATGGGTGACTCTCCAAAAGACCTGGTGAAAGAGAAGTGCAGAAGTCGTTCGATTGTGAATGGTCCACAGGCGCGTACAGGTTAATGATTGCCGTAGAAAAAATCAAACGCAATGACTCTGCCCTCTGTGTCGGAGACACAATGACTACCATGCAGCAGACTGCGCCTGAAAATGACCACCCCCACACAACGACATTGGAAGTAAGTGAATGAAAAGAAAGTCTTAACAGAAAATCGGTCATTAAACTCATGCACTTCACGTTGGTGACGCAAATTGCACTCCTGTAGGAAAAGTAAGTAAACCTTCTGGGATCGTGCAAAGTGAACAACCTCACGCTGTTTGTCCGGGTTCCGAAAACCTTGAACGTTCAGCGTGAGTATGTTAAGGAACATGAATTTAAGAAGGATGAGCGTAGCCATCTTGCCTAACAAAAATTCAAAAGTACATCTCGTCGGAGAACTCACCCTCAGCAGTGACCCGCTCGGGCGAGTTTACACGAGCTTTTTTTGGAGTCCGAAATGTCCTACACGCATCATTATCACTTGCTGATGAGGGGTGCGGTTGCTGGCGTTGGCTGCAAGTAGGCTGGCTGTCCGTGAACACTGAGGAGGATGGACTGTCAGTCTCGGGAGACCCTGTGTCGTATAGGACGCGCTGCTTGGCGAGTTTGGACAAGAGTCTTCGCTATCCACCTGATCCGCCCACTTTCTCGGAGTCGGTATGCTCGCAGGACTCGTTGACCCGTTTTCCGCAGCTGCAGACTCAGCCGGCGAAGCAACCATGAAATCTGAAGAGCGTGAAACGTTATCAGTTATTTCACCCTGTATCAGATTGTTACCGGAGCTAGTTGCGATGCTTTCATCGGTGCGTGCCTCGCCCATTCGCGCCGGCAAAACTTGCAATGATTCTTGTCGCATTCTTGTCGCTGCTCTGTTGCTTCGGCTTGTGATGCGCGCTCGGGAGCCGACACCGCCGCCAGCTTTTCCGGGGGTGAATCTTTCGCCGGTTCGTTGATTTCAGGAACCACTGGTGGGTTGTAGCAATTGTAATACTGGGTGTTTCGGCTCTCTGTATTGCCCGGGTGGCGTCCGCTAGGAAAACGCTGCTGGGCTCATTTATAATGGTGCGTTCGTCCCGAAACGCTCGTAGTTCTTGCACCGCCGCTAAATATGTCCTGCGCTGGGTGCAGTCGACAGTAGCATGTCGTCCGCCGCATCGTTGGCATGGCGCTGTGCAGCCCTCAGTCATGTGTCCGAAGACGGCGCAGCACTCACATCTCGGTGTCTTGCAAGCTGCGGCCATGTGGCCCGCCGAATTGCACTTCGCGCAAACCCGCTTCATACCACGGTACTCGAGCATGACTTTGTGGCCTTGGATAGTCATGAAGTTCGGTACCGGGGTGAGCATTTCTAACCGAACCACCCTCGTGCCCGTGAACTTGCTTGAATTGCCCTTAAAATGCACATGTTGAACACGACGGGGCCAGAGCTGCAATCAGGACATCGTCGGACACGTAAGGGTGCAGTCGATAGACTGTGACGAAGACAACCGATGGGCCCACAGGTTCTACCGTCACACGTTGATTCCCGAGGTGTACAGCACCAGATGCAGACAACTTCGTGGCGTGTGCTGAGGACCGCACGCACACGAGGTACTTGAAGCCGCCGAGGTGCTGCAGATAAAGCACACCGTCCGCACCAGTTACTTCCTAGACAGCGTCAATGACGACGTCATGACTCGAAGCTCCTTCCGGAGCCACTATGAAAAAACAGTGCGCCTTGGGAGGCGTCGGTGAGGCGGTTGGGGGGGCTCGAATGCCCATCGCTGGCCGCTCCCGGAACCCGACGGTGAATGGCACGGGCCCAGGGCAAGCTGGTTGACGGGCAGGCGGTAGCTCGATAGCGACAGCAGAAAGAACAAACGTGCTCGTCGGTCGTCGGACAAAGAATGCCCGTCGCACTCGTCAACGCTCAATTTCAAGGCTGCTCCGAACAATCTAGATAACGTCGCAAACAGTTACCAGCACAAGCTGGAATATTGTAGAAAGACACACGAGTGGCCGGAATCTTCGGGACAGATCTCGGTGCATCTTGCGCTACAACGAAACTGATAAAGGTGTGACACGCGACATCGAGCATTAAGAAACAAAGAATACAGAACTGATACGCGATCCAGACTCAGAGTGATAAGGCCGTGTGGCGGCGGCTGTTAAAAAAACAACAAATACAATTTTGAAGGTTTCGCGGCAATATGGTCAATTGTATCACTGCAGTTACCACATACAGCACATGCGTCATCTCCATTGTTAAATTTCTTTTTGTAGCTGCGTGTTCTAAGGCACCCTGATCTAGCTTCAAAAAGTAGGGCACTGCCTCTTGAGTTATCAAAGAAATCTTCCTTCCTGATCTGCATTTTCCACTTTCGGTTTAATTCCATCTCTCTGTTTCTTTTCCATCGAATTTATCCAATTTTTACCCTCTGTGTTTTTCACCTGTTGCTTAATGCTCTTTATTTATCCGTCCTTGTTACTAGCATACTTACTAGTTAGTTTCCTAGTTCTTTTCCTCCATTGTGAGTCAACGCTTTTTAGGTACAGGTATTTAAATACTTTAGCTGCCCATCTGTTACTGTCCAATTTCCTCAGGCGTTTCTCATATAATATTTTACTCTGAGCTTCCCGTACTTCGAAAGATGCCCAGCCCATATCTCCCTGTACCGCCTCATTTGTAGTTTTGCCATGGGCACCTAGTGCTAATCGCCCGACGGATCTCTAATTTATTTCTAATGTCGACTGTACCTCTGATTTTAGGCACAAAACCGCATTTCCGAAAGTAAGTCCGGGCACCATAATTCCTATCCAAATACCCCTCAAAACCTCATACCTATTGTATCCCCACAATGCCTTATGCTTCATTATCCTGGCATTCCTTCGCCCTTTGGCCTTAAGTAATTGCTCATGCTTTCCAATGTATGCCAATCCTTCGTTTACCCATACCCCCAAATATTTATATTCTGCTACTCTAGGTATTTCATGGCCTTGTATTTTAAGACCCCAGTTGAGCCATTGAAAATCACCAGACCCGACTTAACTGCGCTGAAACTGAAGCCTAGAGCGTCCCCTTCGTCTCCGCAATACTTGACTAGAGTTTGCAATTCTTCCAGACTCTCAGCTAGCAGCACAATATAGTCTGCATACATCAAATCGGGGAGGCGCTGCTCTACCGCCTTTCCACCTAATCTATATGGCAGGTTAAAACTTAGGTTACTGTCTTGTATCCTCCGTTCCAGGTTTATCATATAAAGCAAGAACAGCACCGGTGATAGAGGACAGCCTTGTCTTAATCCTTTGTTGCATACTTTGACATCTTCCGTACTTCTTATCCCTTCCCTCGTAATTTCTACTTTGTTATCCCGATATATTTCCTGTAGGAACTCTATTATCTCACAACCGACACCTTCTTCTTTTAATATGTTCCACAGGAGTTCCCTTCTTACGTTTTCGTACGCCCCGTTTATGTCCAGGAAGGCCAAATACAAAGGTCTATTTTCCACTCTAGATATTTCGATGCATTGGGTAAGCACGAACAGGTCATCATCTAAGCCGTTCTGAAGTTCTCCGAGTATCTTGTTACTTGCAACCCATGCTTGCACCTTTAATTTCACCGCCTGCATGGCTAACCTGCACATAACAGATGTTATGGTAATCGGCCTGTAGGATTTTATGTGCATCCTGTCTCCTTTCATTTTACTCTGCCGCCAGCTGTCCGGAATTTGCTTATTCGTTATGACTGTTTCCAGAGCTTTTAACAACGTTTCCTTACTATTTGGACTGAGTTCATTAATCAGCTTGATCGGAATTCCATCTATTACTGTAGATGTGTTTTTAGGAATATTTTTTTCTGCCTTTGTCCGGTTTAGATTGGTCAGTTCTAAGCTCCTTTGTATTCTGCTACCTTGTGTTGCTTCCTGATTTGCGGAGATTACCCTATCGTCGCTCTTAAATGACTCGGCTATAACTGATGTAATGTAGTTCACTGCGTTGTCTCCCTATAAACAATTTCCCTCGTTATCTTGAATCCGATCTTGCTTTCTTTGATTCTTCTTCCCTAGCCAGCTTATGTGGTTCCAGAATTTTCTTGCTCCGCCTCTAGATGCATCGTGTATGTCAGCCATCCAGCGATCGGTGGACTGCCTTAGTTTACACTGGACGAGGGCCTGCACCTGCAGTTTCTTATGTCGACATGATTCCCATTTTTGGTCGATTTCCTCCTGAGATACCTGTGCTTTCTTTGCCATTAGGTGTTCCCTTGAAGCAGCCCGTCGTTGTTCAATAGCTTCCCTGATTTCCTTATTCCACCAGCTCCGTGGCTTCCTCTTTCCATTCCAGCGGTTTGCTACTTTAACCCCCTTAATTTTTCTCCTTATGAGTAGTTCTACCTGTTCATAATCCCAGTCTTCCATGGGGCTTTTCTTTATTGCTTCATCTATGTCTGCACGGTGGCCCTGGCGCCAGGCCACCACGCGGATGTTTTGCGCGGCTAGTAGTTGCCAGTGTATATTTTGCGCTATGGAAGAGGCGTTGCCTTGCTGAAGTCCGTAGACAACCAGCCAGGGTCATGTACCCAGCGCTGCAGCGACTGCGTCTTCTATTGTGGAAGTATCTCTCTGATCAACTGGACAGAGATGGAGAGGCGCGGTTTCTGCAGCGCTGGCACACCCGTTTCTTCGTCGTTCGAGACGGCAGGCTTGTTATGCCAGCTTTGCCATACTAACCCCCCCCCCCCCCCCCTTGTTACGTACCTCGAATCATGAGGAAGTGTATTGTCATATAAGATTTCATCATCTGTCATTAAGCTTCTCATTGTAATTCCTTTTAAGCTTCTGTTCTGTAGGTATTGATGAACACGGATTAACTATCAATATGTGATTGTTGCTAGTATCGCACCTTTCGTTGTCCTCCCATGTATGTACTACAGTGCGTGTGTGTGTATATACAAGTACCTGTGTGTGTGGAAGACAATAAATTCCCTCTACTCTCTTTAATTTATCTGAACCATATTAAGTTATCAAGAGACGCTAGTTAATTTTGGCTTTGTTAACTACCTTCAATCTTCTGGTAAAGGGCCCCTTCATCAAATGTAAGTCCGGCGTGCTCGACTAATTATTAGATAGGCTTTTCTTATTTGCCTCGCTTACAGAACACCCACATCGTGGGGCTATTTCGGAACTAATAAAAACATTCAGCCATTTTTTTTTTTTGTTATCCTCTATCTTTTAACGCAGAATGCGAGCTTCAAAAGTCTATCTCACTAATATAAAAGTACCTGCTCAGTTCCCCAAGCGTAAGCAGCACTGAGCCTTATAGCAAAGTAAAAAAGGAGGGGGCCATCGGGTAATTAACGTGTAGTATATAAAACGGAAAGCCACGAAAGAAGTCCTATATTTAATTGTATGTAGCCTAGTGCTCACAGGGTGGTTTATATGAAGAACACTAGCTTAGAGAAATTGTTCGCTAGGCTGCTTGTGGAAGCTTTGTAACCATGACTTCAATTCAATGTGAAGTTCTGACAAGGCCAGCTGCCCAGACAGCGGAGCTTCAATAAATCTGTGCTGTCGAATTTCTTTAAACCCTTTCAGAGAAATAAAAACTGCTATATAAGTATACCATTGAAAGTTCTAGAAAGCATGGCAAAATGTTCAAGCTTCGCTAATAATATTACCGCCTTTATCACATTGGGACTTAGAGATGTATCGAAGATACAGTATCAAGTATCTATATAGGAAATCGATTTCGGTTCGGTATCTTGTATTGGTATCGGAAATACAATTTTTTAAGGTATCGAGTATCGGCATCGACGATAGTTTTTTGAAGTATCTTGCCCAGCCCTGCTCGTGAGAAACCCACCCCAAACCGTGGCTGAATTCGAACAAGCGTCCTCAATAGAGCGAACCCTAGATGCCCGAACTGGACAGTACAACCGGTTTCTTCAAGAGTTCTCTGCAAACTGCGATGCCGAAGCTATATGTGGGGACAACCACCGCGAGATAATGGTGGAAGTGTGACGGGCGAGAGTATGCGGTATGCGCGCCTTGCTCGGGAGAGCGCGAACCGTGATGAAAATTTGCGGAGCCGCTAGAGGCGCTGCAATGCGGCTAGTGTTAGTCACCGGAAAAGCTGGTGTTTAAGTCCCTCTATCTTGGTATGCACGCATTGCTAGAGGGGCTTTAGCCGGTGTGCTACGCCACGACACGCAGTCAGGTCAGGCACAGTTGAGTTGCTTTTGCTTGCTGTCGCGCCCACGTGGGTTGTGTTTCGCTCTGTCTCTTTTTCTCACGTTTCTGTGGTGCTAAAATTTTTATTTAATAGAGTGACGTAGTATACAGGAAGAGCTTGTCATGGCGTCGAAAGCACGAACGTGCTTTGTACCGGGGCGCAAAAGTGGATACAGATCCTGTTCACTGAAGGCTTCCCTTCAACGGAAGTAACAATGGTATGCCCCGGCCGTGACCTGAATAAACGACGGAGCAGAAATCGAACACCAAGGTCCACGTGCAATGCGGGGATGCGAACAAGCAATCTTGAAGTTGCTGTCGATGGTCGCACAGTCACTGTCCTAGTAGATTCCGGAGCTGACTATTCAGTCATCAGCGGACCGTTAGCCTCCCAGCTCAGCAAAGTTACGACCGCTTGGGATGACCCGCTGATTCGCACCGCTGGTGGTAACCTCATTACTCCGTCGGGCCATGCACTGCAAGAGTAACCATAAATGGGAGTACTTACCCCGCCAGCTTCGTGGTTCTACAGCAGTGTTGGCGCGACGTATTTTAGGCATGGACTTCCTAAATGATCATACAGCGATCATCGACCTCCAATCCAAGCTCATCAAGCTCTCGGCGGACAAAGTCATACCTACTCGACGACTTCGACACAGCGCGTTTCTCTAAACGTTCTCGACGGAGACTTGACCGTGCCGCCCCGAACAATTGCGTCATCGCCTGCGTGGGCAAAGCAGACATCGAAACTGCCGAAAGCGTCGTCGAGGGAAGCACCCAGTTGCTTTTGGAAAGAGGGCTCGGAATCGCAAGAGGTGTCGCCCATATCCGAGGAGGACAGGCTCAGGTGCTGGTGACGAACTTCACCAAAGAATACTGGCATCTTAACAACGGCATGACGATCGCTTTTCTCCAACCAATTCTTTTGCGACAAGGCGCCCAAGAAATGCTCATCACGGACAGGGGTGACGTCATCAAGGAGTACAGTCACACAAGCTATCGACGAACAAATGCGTACCCATTAGTTCCACCTCGTCCGCAGATGCGCAATCCATGACGAACCAGTGATAACCGTCCCACCTGTTATTCTTGCGGATTTGCTCGCCATACTGCCAGGTACTGCCGGGCCTCCCGACGATTTTCTGCCGCGCCGAATGTCAGCTTCCTGGCAGCCGCCCCGAAATCAGTACGCAGCCGCCTATCCATCTGCAAGTTCTGTCGCAAATGACCGTGCCACCTTTTCTCCTCGAAGCTCCCTCTGCGACGGCGTTCCAACCTTGCTCAAGAGTAAAACTGAATGCCGCAGTTCCCAAGGCGAGAACTGCGCAACGAGCGAGCTGTCAAAGGCCTCCCGCAAATGCTCTTGAAGTTGCTTTTGATGGCTCTGGTCGACACCGGCGCTGCTGTTTCTGCGATGGCTGCAAGTCTTTGACGTTCATTGCGCAAAGTGACGACACCAATTTCAGGATTCTCATTATGCACGGCAAGTGCCCAGGGATTATAGTGATGTGCACAGCTCGAGTCACCATTCAAGAAGTTGTATACGCAATAGAGTTCGTCCTTCCTGCTCTCATGACCTTATCTCGAATTTTCTGTCGCGTCATAATGTGGTGATCAACTGTGCCGAACTGGAGTCGCCGGACGTTCCCAAAGTCGTCGTTGCCGAAGATGCTGTTTCGTTCTTGTGCCCACCGCAGTACCGATGTACTTTTCACCCTGCCTTATGCCGTACTTACTATATCTGCTGGCCTCACCGCACTCTGGATTTCTAATCCGTTCTCATTTCCAGTATCCCTGCGTCGTGCATTGATTCTATTCTCACCTATGACGCAACACTCGCTTCGCACTTGACTGCACTCACACCGCCCGCTGGACGAGTCTTCTGCCGACGGTTTCCTCCGCTCCATCGATCTTCCTGGACCTGATCACTTCTCGCACTGCTTCATCAGTTCAGTTCTTTGTTTGACTGTTGTGACCGTGCATGGTCCGCGCTTGCGCGCACTATTGTGCTCCTGTGGGCATGGTGTTGATATGCGCTGTTTGTGCAAGGGCTCTAAGTGAGCGTGTTAACATGAATCTTTTTGTGTGAGCATGCTTTGCTTTGTCGAGACCCTGTAACTGCCAAGTTGGCCCTGTCAAGGGAACGTCAAGAAAAATACGAACAAACGTCGCCCTGTGAGAAATAGCTCCAAGTGCTTTTGTTCAACTGTTCACCCTTCCCGTCGAGAGGCGCTATTGTCAAGTGAGGAATGCCTATTGTCCAAAGGAGACGATCGGAATGACACGTCCGCTGACGTACAGGAGAAGAAAGGAGCATGAGGTTTACGGCCATTAGAAGATTTCCCGGGAATGCAGAAAAGAGTTGCAACTGCCGGAAAGGGACAATGCTGGGAGCAGTATTTGTGGCGCGCACGTACATTTGGGCTTCTGAGAAGGAAATCCACTTGCCGGAACCAACATAGCGAATCTTTGCAGAAGAATCGAAATTCCCAAGCTCTACCCGCCAACAAGTGACCTCGCCCGACGAAAAAATACTGGACCAGTCAGTGCATCAGACCATCAGTGCAGTGATGTGATCGATTGGTTGCCGATATCTGAGGGGTGTGCCCTAGAACTGATTGGTCAGCATCTTCAGAGAGGGGCTGGACATAGGGGATTTAAGGACATTGCAGAGCACGAAATGACGCCCTGAGCCCTAGGTAAACAGCTCATCCAGACGCTTCTCGCTATGAACTCTTAACGCTTGCCATTTTGCTGATATACCTTTTTTTCATGTAAATAAGTTTTCTCAAAGTGCCATTAAACCTGCTTGTATATATTTTACCAACTTCGATGATTCAATCCTTCTTACACCCGGAGTCTCTGCACGCTACCAAGTGAAAGCCGGGTCGACTTAGTCCCAGCGTCACAACTGGTGACCAGCGTTGGGATCAGAATCTACAAGCCACAACATCTCGTGATCGAAGGTGGCATCTCAAGCAACAAGCAGGAGCAACAATCGGCCAACAAGAGAGCAGCTCGGAACATCGATCGCATGTGTGGGTGAGTGCTTGGCTTTTCTTCTGATGTGGACCAGGTTCTAGAACAGGGTTAGATTTTAGAACTGGTAAAGTGTGTTGAAACGCCTTTAGGTTTGGTAGTTCGCACAGTTGTTTTGGAAGTAGCCGACACTCGGAGCGATCATGGACCTACAAAAGCTGCAGAAACCGGAACTGTTGCTACTGTGTGAAGAATTGGGAATTGATACAAGTGGTTTGACACGAAAACCCTTGATTTTAAAAGCTATCACTGATTTGGGAACCGATGATGAGGAGCTCAGTGAAGCATGGAACCTCATCGGACAAAAAAAGGAGGAGCAGCTCAGACAGCAGAAAGAGCGGGAAAAAGAGGAAAGGAGGCGTGAGCGTGAAATTGAGAGAGAAGCAAAAAGGCTGGAGCAAGAAATTGAGCTCCGGAAATTAGAAGTAGAGTTGAGCAAGAGGTCGGGCAATTGTCCCCAGCTAGCGGTACCTCTTCTCAACAAGGAGGCAGATTTCAAGATGTCAAAGCACATGCAGCCATATGTGATATCAGGGGATATCGGTCTGTATCTGGCTAACTTTGAGCGAACCTGCGAAAAACTGTCCTTCCAGCGAGACACTTGGTCTCAGAGATTATTGACGGTTCTGCCCTGTGAGGCAGCGGAGGTTGTCGCGCGGCTAAGCAAGGAGGACGCGGACAACTACGAGAAGGTCAAAGCTTGCCTTCTGAGAAAGTATAGGCTTAGCGTCGAGGCGTTCAGACAACGTTTTCGGAACGCTACTAAGTTCAGGGATGAGAGTTACCCTGAATTCCTGTACAATTTAAGAGCCAATTTGGGCGAGTGGCTAAAGAGCACTGATTCCTACAGTGATAGGGACGCTGTAGTCGAGCGAATTCTTTTGGAGCAGTTTTATAACTGCCTCCCAGAAAAAGAAAGAAATTGGTTACAGGACCGAGGCGGCATTAAGTCGGCAACTGAAGCTGCCGAACTCATTGAGGAGTACGCTTCGCGTCGACAATTCAGCAACCCAGCAGTGGATAGGCCCCGCAATCCCAAGTTGAGTGTGAATAACCGTCAGGAAAGGCACTTTGCTAGAGTTGCAAACGAAGAAAGGAAGGCTTCTTCAGGCAAACTCCCTAGAAAGGACGGCAGTGAGAAAAGTGGGGAAGTGACCAACACGCAGAACACAAAGAACAAGCTTGAGGCTAGGAAGCCGCTCACATGCTTTAGGTGTAATGAGCAGGGTCACATTGCCGTCAACTGCCGGAAAGAAAAGATTGCTTTCTCGTATGTCAGCGACTGCGATGAAAACATGAAGCTTTTGGAACCCTACATGCATGACCTAGTAGTCAACGGGAAGCCTTGCAAGGTACTGCGCGATTCGGCCGCAACGATGGATCACATCACATCACTTTATTTTCCTTTATTTTCCGCGCAAGACCCCTTGCGCGGTGTTACATAAGGGGTGGGTTTTTATGAAGTACAGGTGTTCAAAGCAGTCATGAATGTTCCAGGGCAGGTGATGGCAGCGATATCGTGGGGAAGGCCGTTCCAGTCAGCTGCTACTCGACAAAAAATGAATTAGAGAAAACAGTGGTACAGGCACGTGGGCGCAAAACTTGAAGAGGGTGACTGATGCGATGGGATCTGCGCGGCGGGGGTGCGCAGATGTAGGGTTCTTGTCTGAGTGGCGAATAAATGTTGTCTGAGTGGTGAATAAACGGACAACATCCGGCGACACATACGCCGGATGTTGTCCATCCGGCGTATGTGTCACCTTCCCACTATACAGGACAGTGTGCATGGATCCGCCAGGTAGTGGAGGAACAGAGTGTGTGCTTGCCAATCGCGAACGTGGTCATCGAGGGGGCACGCCACCGCCATGAATGTGGTCATGAATACGCCCTTTCTACTGCAGGTTAGTTACTTACCTCAACCTTGTATTCGTTCGAGCGATCCATTCTCTTTTTCCGGTGTCGTGCCCCCTTGACACTCTTGATCCTTGGCGTAGACTGATTTGTCAGTCATGTTTTGCATACTGCGTTAATGCCTATCTCACATTGTTACTGCTTGGGCTGTCCGGGGACATTGAGCTGAATCCAGGTCCGGACCCTGACTCACGCGCATCGCTTGAATCCATTTCTTGCACGCATCGCGCTCACCCAGAACAATATACTGTCTGAAGTTTCGGTAATACGAGACGCTCAAAAAAGCATAGAAAACATGGTTTGTAGCCTTTCGAATCGCGTTGATTGTTACCAATCCGAGGAAGCAGCTCTAGATCGGCCAACCCTACCATCGAGAAGTTATCTTTACATATCAAGACACGAGGAAATGTGACGACTAAGAAAATCGTCTTCGTCGCACAAACCTGCTCTTTCTTGGCATCGGGGATGTAAAGGGCGAAACTTGGGCGGAGACGGAGTCAAATGTTATCACGTTTTGCTCTGAGATACTTGGCTTAAAAATCGATAGCTCCGAAATTGAGCGAGCCCATAGACTTGGTCGCTTCCGAGAATCAAAGAATCGGCCCGTTATAGTTAAGCTAGCCAATTACAAAACAAAGTGTAACATCCTCTCTGCTGGGCCCAAGTTGAAAGATCTGCCGTATTCAGTACGCGAAGATTACTCGGCGCGTGTTCGATTTGCCCGTGGAAAACTATTTGCATATGGGCAGCAGAGCTCTTCTAATTTCAAGATGCGCTTTGACAAGCTTATCATTGGCAATAAAGTGTACATGTATGACGATGACTCCGACTCCGTGCATGAACTAAAAACATAGCAGTCACCGCGAAAACACCGGCATCCGGTCTCGCCGCCATATCAGCCTGTTCAAGCTCCCACCAGTGCGCCTGCGTGTCGAACTATGTCTGTCGTGCTCGCAAACGTTCGTACTTTCATACCGAAGAAGGAAACTGTGGAAAATATCCTAAAAGACAATCAAAGCAATATTGCGGTATTCACCGAAACATGGTTGACTCCGGTCATCAGTAATGATGAACTGCTTGACGACATGTCATCTTTCACCGTTCATAGGCTCAACAGGACCGGTCGTAGGGGCGGTGGCGTTCTTGTACTGATAAAATCGGTTATACATTCCTTCACTATTGATGTTACATGTCACCATGAAATTCTCTGTGTAAACTTTTCGCCTCCCGGAAGCACAAATATACTGATTGCCTGTTATCGCCCACCGGATTGTGATACCTCTTTTACTAACGATCTGCACTTGGTCCTTCTTGATTTGAATTTTCACTTTCCTAACGCCAATTATATTCTTTGTGGCGATTTTAACTTTCCAGATATTGATTGGATGAGCTTATCTGCATCCTCCCGCTGTTCCAAAGATTTTATTGACCTCGCTGTTATGTTTAATCTTGCCCAAACTGTAAGCATGCCAACTCGCAATAATAACACACTGGATCTAGTTCTTTCCACCAATCCCGACTTGATACAGTCAATGCAATGTGTCAATGGTGTGAGCGATCACAAAATGCTGCTATTTGACTTATCCTTCCCAGCCCCTGTTCGACAGAAATCCGTAAAACACATACGTGACTACAGGCGGGCAGACGTCTCTGGTATTAACGAAGAGTTAGAAATATTTTACCATTCCTTCCGTGAAACTGCCTCTCTAAAATCTGTGAACGAAAACTGGCTGTTATTTAAGCACAAACTTTTATCACTCATTCATAAGTACGTTCCTCTCGTTTCTATTCGCGGTAATACAGAAAACCCGTGGTATTCGAACGCTTTGAGAAAGCTATCCCGAAAGAAAAAACGCCTTTTTCGTGCAGCGAAGACATCACCTTCTGAACTTAAATGGGAAAAATATTTTACTTGCCTGAAGGAATATATACAGCTTTTGAGACAATCAAAGAAAAAGTTTCATCACCAGGACCTACTCTGCATTCTTCGTACCAACCCCCAAAAATTCTGGAATATTCTTGCACCTCCGCGTAGTAAAAGCCATAACATTTCCTTACTTAATCACAACTCCCCAGTGCCGATTGATCAGCGTTCCGATGTCATGAATTCATACTTCTCTTCTATTTTCGCTCGAGAACCTACCCTGAACACACCCAACCTACCTCCTTTAAACTTTGCTCAAATGCCCCCCATTCACATCAATTCTGAAGGAATTGAAAAATTGATCGACAGCTTAAAGCTGTCAAGTAGCCCTGGTCCTGACAATATACCTGCGAAGGTGCTTAAGTCCATCAAAGTTATTTCCAGCCTTATCTTTCAGATCATATTCACCCAGTCCTTAGTTAGCAGTTCGATTCCGGATGACTGGAAACTAAGTAGAGTATCCCCAGTGTTCAAATCAGGAAACCACTCCGATCCATCCAATTATCGCCCTATTTCGTTAACTTGCATAGCCTGTAAAATAATGCAACACATCATCTACTCCCAAGTTGCAAGCCACCTCGATAATAACTCATTTTTCTTTAAGAACCAACATGGCTTCCGCCCCGGTCTTTCCTGCGAGACTCAGCTCTTTGAATTCACTACTGACCTTCACTTTAACCTTGTCTCATCTTTCCAAACCGATGTCATATTCCTGGACATTCCAAAGCATTCGATCGCGTCCCTCACAAAAGACTGATGTTTAAACTTTCACGCCTTTGTATTGATCCATTAACTTTATCCTGGATTAACTGCTTCCTCACGAACCGCTTTCAATACACCGTCATCGGAGGGCATCATTCCGCCACACACGAAGTAATCTCGGGCGTTCCGCAAGGATCCGTGCTTGGGCCATTGCTGTTCCTCATCTTTATAAATGACCTCCGCTCTGGCATCATCCATTCGCCTGTTCGCCGACGACTGCGTCTTATACCGTCGCATTTCTTCTCACGATGACCAAGTAACCCTTCAAAACGACTTACGTAAAATTGATACCTGGTGCTCAGACTGGATGATGGAACTGAACGTAACCAAATGCAAATTCATGCAGGTGTCACGTAAACGTTCTAATATTTCCTATACATATTCACTAAAGGCAACTATCAATATCACAGGTTGAAACTTGCAGGTATCTCGGCGTCCTAATTAGCAGTAAACTAACATGGAATGAGCACATCACCAAACTAGCTGCTGACACTTCGAGAACTCTGGGCTTTATTAGAAGGTCACTTTCACTATCACCTCCATCCATTCGCAAACTTGCGTACGAAATTTTCATTCGCCCGAAGCTCGAATACGCATCTGCAATTTGGTCCCCTCATCAAATGTACTTAATTAACGAAATTGAATCCATCCAGAATCACGCTGCCCGTTTTAGATCTTCAAATTATGACTTTCGTTTCAGCATCAGCAGTATTAAGACATCTCTCGGATCAGCCCTTTAGCCCTAAGACGCAACATTTCTCGCCTATGCCTGTTTCATAACCTGTACCACAACTTCCACCATCTCCGTGATTCTCTGTTAGTCCCACCATTGCGCACATCATCTCGTCTGTTCAACTTCATGAGCATCCAGCGCTTACATGGATCTACTAACACCTTTAATAAGTCTTTTCTACCAGCCGCAATTCGAGAATGGAACCAGCTTCCCGAACACATTGTAACCGAACGTGACCCTACTAGATTTAAAGAACGCTTGACATGTCATTTCGCTTCATAACCGATTGTTTCCTCTTCCTTTTTATTTGCAGTGCCTCTTTCATTTGAATTGTTGTATTTGAGCATTTTGACTTTTTTTACCTATGTTTAGACCATGAACGATTGTTATCTTTATGTGTTACCTCCCCCCCCCCCGCCTTATGTAATATTCCACCCGGGGCCTTTAAGGGTATAATAAATGATAATGATGCTGATGAGGGCCCTTTCGGCGAGTTAAGAACCGAGGCTGCCGTTTCAGGAAAGCTTCCTAAGTGCTATCCGTATTTGTTTTCCAACAAATCGAACATGCTGCTGCGAAAGAGGGGCATCCTTTTCGGAGACAGAGTTGTGCAAGCCTTAACACGTTCAAAGGCGCGAGAACTAGCTACACTGCTCATTCCAGAAAATTCCACGGCGGAGGAAACGGCAGTTAAAACAGTGGTCGATGCGGAAGATAGCGGGTACAAAACTTTCAGAACGAGGCATCTCAGATAAGTCAACTTGAAAGTGAGCTTGATGAGACGCGGAATGAGGACGTTCTTGAGAGTAACCTCTTGCCGCCAGTGTCTAGTAATCTCACGAGACTTCTAAGTGGAACCCGAGAGGACTTAGCTATGGATCAAGCCAATGATCCCAAGATACAGGAGATAAGGGAGCGCCACCGCGCCACTAAGACAGCAAAGAATATTTATTTCGAGATGAGAAAGGGAGTGCTTTATCGCTTATTCAAGGATAAGCGCGGAGTAGAGCGGGACCAATTAGTCATTCCCCAAAAGTACCGCGAAGACTTGCTGCGACTTTCCCATGGCAGCTCGTGGTCATGTCACCTTGGAATAAGGAAAACAAAGCAGAAGCTGTTGCAAGAATACTATTGGCCTGGATGTTTTAAAGACACGGAAAATTTTGTACGGTCATGCGACACGTGCCAGTGGGTTGGAAAGGCGCAAGATAAGTGGAAAGCTCCGATGGTGTTAATACCAATCGTTACCGAGCCGTTTCACCGGTTAGTAATAGATGGGCCACTTCCTGTGACAGAGTCAGGGTCCCGTTATATCCTCACTATTTTATGCCCAGCCACAAAGTTTCCAGAGGCTGTTCCGCTGCGCGAGGTGACGTCCGAGAGTGTAGTGGATTCGCTGCTGTCAGTGTTTGCACGAGTTGGATTCCCTTCCGAGGTCCAAAGTGATCAGGGTAGCGTTTTCACAAGTGTCCTCACCACCTCACTTCTCGAGCGATGCGACATTAAGGTAGTGCACAGCTCGATCCACCATCCGCAGAGCAACTGCGTAGAAAGATGGCATTCTGTTCTCAAACGCGTGCTATGAAAACAAGCGCGAATGGGATACCTGCCTGCCTGCAGCACTTTTCGCTTTGCGGTCAGTGCCGTACAAATCCACTGGAGTTAGCCCAGCCAAGTTGGTGTACGGAAGGTCACTGCGCTCACCTTTGCGAATGGTGCGCGAAGCCTGGGAGGGGCGCGGAGAAGACCCAACAGTAGTAGAATTCATTCTGAACCTCCTGAATCGCTTACATAACACTAAGGAACTCGTTGAGGCCAGCATGAAGTCAGCCCAGGCTCGTTCCAAAATGTACTATGATAAGTCAGCCCGTCAAAGGACGTTTCGTATCGGGGACCAGGTGATGTTGCTCAGAGGTTCAAGGCAGAATAAGCTCGAAGTACAGTGGGAAGGACCTGCTGAAGTCGATGCAAAGCTTTCTAACACTAACTACGCAGTGAAAATCCCCGGTAGGCGTAAAGAAGTGCGCATTTATCATTGCAATCTTATGAAGCCTTATGTGCAGAGGGAAGCCGTGCTAAATCTAACGTTAAACCTTCCCGTGGGGGCTCGTCCGGTATTGCGAGCTCCAGACTACGACCGAGAATTCACGGTCCAGTGTGATGCAAGTGATCGAGGGCTATAGGTGCTGTTCTCTGCCAGAGGGATGACGACGGTAATGAGCACCCCGTGCTGTACCTGAGCAGAAAACTGAGTTCGAGAGAGGGCTTATTGCGCGTCAGAGAAAGAGTGCGCTTGCATTGTATGGGCCATTCAAAAATTGCAGTGCTATTTTGGAGGGGCCAAATTCACCGTAGAGACGGACCATTGTCCCCTGGCTTGGCTGCAAACTGCGACATCGAAGAACAGTCGCCTTCTGAGGTGGAGCTTGATTTTACAGCAGTACAATTTTGAAATAAGATACAAAAAGGGGAAATTAAATGGGAATGCGGACGCGCTTAGCCGCTGTTTCTAAGCGGTCCGAGGTGCTCCTCACCATGTATCGAAATTGATACTCAGGTTCTTTTTTTTTTCGTGCGCTTGTATATATGTGACTATGTAAAGCAGCACGTTTGGTTTTCTAGGCATACGTGGGTCCTGAGCGTCTTGAGTGTGGGCTTTTCTCGGACAACGACGGCAGTTTTCTTTTGACCTGGTCTCTTCAGACGGGAGCCGAGTGCTTGCTTAGACATGTGGTTGAATTTCAGAGACAGCTCAATCAATTTGGCCTACGACAATCAAGACAACGCGACAAGCGACACCCAGCTTCAAGCGTTCATGTGCAGGCCATTAAGTCGTCTCTTCATGCAGCAGCTGCGTCTGCTGCCCTCCGTGACTCTTCTGGCCGGGGAGGAGGCTGTTGTGACCGTGCATGGTACGCGCTTGCGCGCACTATTGTGCGCCTGTGGGCATGGTGTTGATATGCGCTGTTTGTGCAAGGGCTCTAAGTGAGCGTATTAACATTAATCTTTTTGTGTGAGCATGCTTTGATTTGTCGAGACCCTGTAACTGCCAAGTTGGCTCTGTCAAGGGAACGTCAAGAAAAATACGAACAAACGTCGCCTTGTGAGAAATAGCCCGAAGTGCTTTTGTTCAACTGTTCACCCTTCCCGTCGAGAGGCGCTATTGTCAAGTGAGGAATGCCTATTGTCCAAACGAGACGATCGGAGTGACCCGTCCGCTGAAGTACAGGAGAAGAAAGGAGCATGAGGTTTACGGCCATTAGAGGATTTCCCGGGAATGCAGAAAAGAGTTGCAATTGCCGGAAAGGGACAATGCTGGGAGCAGTATTCGTGGCGCGCACGTACATTTGGGCTTCTGAGAAGTTGCCGGAACCAACATAGCGAATCTTTGCAGAAGAATCGAAATTTACCTCCTCGCCGTTCCCAAGCTCTACCCGCCAACAAGTGACCACGCCCGACGAAACAACACTGGACTATTCAGTGCATCAGACCATCAGTGCAGTGATGTGATCGATTGGTTGCCGATATCTTAGGGGTGTGCCCTGGAACTGATTGGTCAGTATCTTCAGAGAGGGGCTGGACATAGGGGGATTTAAGGACGTTGAAGAGCACGAAATGACGCTCTGAGCCCTGGGTAAACGGCTCATCCAGACGCTTCTCGCTGTGAACTCTTAACGCTTGCCATTTTGTTGATATGCCCTTTTTTTTTCATGCAAATTAGTTTTCTCAAAGTGCCATTAAACCTGCTTGTATATATTTTACCAACTTCAAAGATTCAATCCTTCTTCAACCCGGAGTCTCTACACGCTACCAAGTGACAGCCGGGTCGACTTAGTCCCAGCGTTACGACAATAACTCTCACCAGCCTGCTTTGAGCCGCACATCAACTGTTGTCCACCACATTAACACCGGATCCCATGCTCCTCTGCGTCAGCGCCCTTATCGAACGTCTACCACCGAGCGCCGAGTTATTGAAGCCTAAGTACGCACTGTAAGGCCGCGGTGGCCCTTTCTTTAATGCTTCGGCGCGCGCACTGCAGAAAGCGGCGATGGAAATTTTTACAAGCTTCGAGAACGCTATGAACGCTACGCGACCGATTACGTAATCTCGGCCAAAGCGCTGCGCCTACTCGCCCTCGTCGTCATGGGCTGAGTCACGCGTGCATTCCCCCGCACGGGCCCGGCCCTCCTCCTCGCTTCGCGCGGAAAGGCCGCGCGTGCTGACGAGTTTCGAGAAAATTCCAAACCTCTCCAGAAGGCCGAGGGGGGAGGCATAGCATTGGCAGTGCTAAGCTGTTTTCCGTTCCTCTTCCGCGCCTAGAAGCTTCTGCGCTGGCTATTTAAGAGCGCGCCCCGCAGCCATCGACGCTTCTGGTTCTTGTGCTGAGGCTAGTCGTCGACGAAGACAGCGTAGCAGGCAGGCCCCGACTGAGAAGTCGTAAAAGGAGCGATGCGCTCAGTTTGCAGTTAGCCTTTCGCCCAGTCTCTTTTGTAAAGTGTGTCGTCTCACTACCTCGTGTAAATAAGTTTTCTGTGTCTTGTGTTTGTGTCGTATAAAGTAATTTTAGTTTTGTTACTGCTCGTTCGTCGTCCTAAGTCTCACTGAGTGCGTGTGTGTTCTGCACGTCGCCTGCCGAATCGAGGAGCACCTTGGAGAGGTGCGGAAAATTCGAAGACGAAGAACCTGACGTTTACTGGCGCAGTCAACAGTACGATTTGGCAACTGCAGCACTCCGCAAGCCCAGCCCATTACTCGAGCCGTCGCAAAGTTATCGGCGCTCACCGAAGTCTGCCGGCCGTTCCAGGTGGAAAAGCTTCGCCGCGTGCAAGGATCTAGGGACCCCAAGAGCAGCGGCGAGAGCAAGTGCCCACCAGCAAGGAAGGAGCAACCGTTGCTGAAGTGTTGAGATCTCCCGGTCGTTCGGGTTAGGAGCTTCATCGATGCACCCAGGGTGATGGTCAGAGGCAGCGACGATCGGAAGTGCCCTACAGTGAAGAGCGACGCGGCGAGGAGCAACCGTTGCTCAGGTGAGCGGGATTTCTTGAGTCCGTTGGTGTGCGTGGCTCCGGCAATTGGAGCGGGAGGTGCGCGGTGTCGACGTGTAATTAGTCAACATGAACACGAGAAAGTCGGTGTTTTCCGGATGGACCAGCGTATCCATAAGAGTCCCCATAGCAGCACTGAGACGGAAGGATTACGTAGCAAAGACGAAAAGTAGACCGAGGCGAAAAGAGAGACTAATTAGAAATCAGAAAGATGGCAAAAACAGCTAAGTTAGAAATCACAAAGATCGAGGCGGAATTGAGAAAGCGCGAATTGGATGCCCAAAAAAAGGCTCAAGCGGAGGTTAGATTATTGGAATTAAGACGAATGCATCGTAGTTTGAAGCAAGTAGAGGAAACTAAAGAGAACGCTTCGCCCCGAATAGTACTCGAAGGGACACGTGAAGAAGCGGCCGCCGATGCTGCCGCGAGCACTACGCCGGTGGCCTTCGGCGAGGAGAGCGATTCTGTAGGCGGCTCGTTGCCGGCGAGCGAAGTAAACAACGCAAAAACAAAGCCTTAGAAGTAGAAGTGCGTTCAAAGTGCGTCGGCGTTCCAACAGCTAGTGCACCGGAAGGCCCGCGGCAGCAGGAGACCGGACTGAAACTCGCTGTAGACGAGGTATTGGAAGAGCGCAAAGCTGCTGCATGTTTACAAACTAATCCTGACAAGTTAAATGCAGCTAATGCGGGTGAAGCAGCGGCACCGGGCATGAGCGCTTATCAAGAACAGGGCCCCACAGTTGATTCAGTGACAGCAGTCGCGAGCGATGCAATCGGCGAGATCAGCAATCATGCGTTGACCGCAACAGATGTTGCTTGTAGGGCAGAACTCTCAGCAGATGTCACAAATACTAAGGTCAGCACCACAATCAGCACGGAATTAGCCACCGCTCACAACTGTGAACCAGACACTCCACGTCGCAGCGAGCACCCTGAGCGAGACTGAGCTTGCAGGGGGTATCATAAGCAAAACTCCTAGAGAGTCACAGGATACGTCCCACCCCCCTGGCTCTAAAGAACAGGGCGAAAAGAAACCGTCACCCAATCCTGAGCCATGCTGCGCCGGCGGGCGTGAGCGGTCTTGCTTGCCTGTATGAACGCTCGCGAGCATGAAGTGACAAGCGAAGCGCGCAAAGAACACTTGCCGGACCTGACCATAGAGGCCAGGATCTGGGACCTATCGTGAACGTCTTGCATGCCATGCAGTCACTGTACACAAGAAACGTGCTTGTGAACTTTGTGTATCAAGAACTGCGACCTGTCGCGAATGTCATTCGTGCCACCCTAGAACTGTGAGCAGGTGTGCATGTAGGCTTGTGTTATAGCAGAAGGAAATTCGAGGTCTTTTGTATTTGTTCGGTTTGGCTGGGAAAAAAAAAAGAAGCCCAGCAATCGTCTTATGGTGGAGAGTGTAAGGCCACGGTGGTCCTTTCTTTAATGTTTCGGCGCGCGCGCCGCAGAAAGCGGCGATGGAAATTCCTACAAGCTTCGAGAACGCGACGCGACCGATTACGTAATCTCGGTCACCGCGCTGCTTCTTCTCGCCCTCGTCGTCATGGGCTGAGTCACGCGCGCATTCCTCCGCACAGGCCCGGCCCTCATCCTCGCTTCGTGCGGGAAGGCCGCGCGTGCTGACGAGTTTCGAGAAGATTCCAGACTTCTCCAGAAGGCCGAGGGGGGAGGTATAGCTTTGGCAGCGCTAAGCTGTTTTTCGTTCCTCCTCCGCGCCTAGAAGCTTCTGCGCTGGCTATTAAGAGCGCGCTGCGCTGCCATCGACGGTTCTGGTCACGGTGGTTCTGGTTCTTGTGCTGAGGCTAGTTGTCGATGAAGACAGTGTAGCAGGCAAGCCCCGACTGAGAAGTCGTAAAAGGAGTGATGCGCTCAGTTTGCAGTTAGCCTTTCCCCCGGTCTCTTTAGTAAAGTGTGTCGTCTCACTACCTCGTGTAAATAAGTTTTCTGTATCTTGTGTTTGTGTCGTATAAAGTTAATTTTAGTTTTGTTACTGCAAGTTCGTCGTCCTACATCTCATTGAGTGCGTGTGATCTGCACGTCGCCTGCCGAATCGAGGAGGACCTTCGAAAGGTGCGGAAAATTCGAAGAACCTGACGTTTACTCACACTATGCTTCAGAATGGAATGATTGAGCCTTCTAACAGTCCCTGGCCATGCCTTGTTGTCGTGGTGTCACGAAATCGGCGCACATTTGTATTAAGCCGGCGCGGCGCGAGGCCCCCGCGGCGTCGCACAGAAGGTTCGAGAAAAACCTCCTTCCCCGCGCAAGAGAGCGCGTAGCTTTTGTACGCGTCGCCATCGCCTTTTTTCTCATCACCCGGCGATGACTGTGACTCATCAGTCTGGAATATGCCATAGGTCTCCAGAAATTTCTACGGGTCCAAGCCAATGACGACGCGCGGCTCGACGGGAGGAAAAGGGAGCGCTCTAACCAGCGAAGCTAAGTGTGTGTTGTTAGGTTTTGGGCTTGCACGTGCCTGGGGTAGCGTACCGCTGCCACCAGTTATTTACGTTTGTGGCTCGCGTGCTCAGCCCACCGCTGACGCAAGTTGTTACATGCGGCGCGCGGCCCCTCGGTAGCGTTGGCCTGGCGGCTCCGTGGACGGCGGATGGCATGAACGGTCCCAGCAAAGACGAGGCGTCTTCTAACGAAACAACCTTTACTACAACATCGTGAAGATACGGGCAGAGAAGCTGACCAGGAGAGAATACAGACACTCACGCAGCTGGTGTCTAGCGTCGTCTCAACGGCGCGTCAAAGTAGTCTCTATCTCAGTGGAATCGGCCGCTGCTTTTTATAGGTTTCCCAGTTCACAGGGAAAGGGAAAACCCTCACAGGAAATGGAGAGCCCGGCAAGTCTGGGCAAGATGGGATGACTCAATCGCAGGTGGTCCGACCGCATCTCCTCCACCTCCTGCAGACGGGCGAGGGCGGCGCACTCTCTCAAGAGCTCCAGGCTTGGCCGGCGTTTGCACGCACACGCACGCACACACATTTGCCGCCTGGCAAGATCACGCCGAGACTTGCCCGCGGGAGGAAGCGTTGCGCGGCCGATGAACGGCGCCGAAATGGCCGATCCGCTCGCGGTTCTGCCTGTTGCTATGCGGTGGCCGCGTCAGCTGTCTGACTTGTCGGTGGAGAAACGTAACAGACTGCCCCGCCGGGGAAGGGAGATCCCGAAGGGCAGGGGACTGCATCCGCTGTCCGGAGGGATCGGGATGTTGCTGCTAGCCGGGGTCGTCCGACTCTGTTTCTCTTGAGCCAGTTAGCCTGAAGGAGTCCTTGGCAAGTCCGGGTTTCCAAGGCACTCTGCAACTTGCCTTCAGGAGAGATTTCTGACAACCCACAACGTCACAACCACGCTAAAACCTCTACCGTTCAGCCAGCAAGCACGGCACAAACTTTAATAAGTTATGCCAGACTATTTCCCTCTTATGCCCCATCAATATTAAAGGGCAGCTCAGCAGCACTTGGAACGCGTCCACAAATTTGAAAATTGCATTTTCAAAACATCACTTTCAAACAAAGATAATGAATATAAATGTTCAAAACCCTATGCCAGGAAGAAAAACACCAAGAAGTGAAAACTGAGGCTTCTTCTCACGTTATGGGCTCCGAATTAAGCCATCGGCGTTACCGTTGAGATCACCCTTTTCACTAAAGCTTCGGCTGTCCGTTTCACGGAACAACCGTACCTTCCTGTTTCTGTGCAAAGAAACGCATGAGCATGAGTCGCTCACTTTTCTAAACAACCTATCCCTCTCCTTACGCTTGGCGCACCAGTCACGCATTTTCTCGGCACGGGCGCATTTGTACCTTTGGGATAGTCGCTTTCTTTTTCGCGATAACTTCAATTTGTTCCATTCTTTCTCGCGCCTGCCTTTCCGCTTTTTTCTGCGACAGCACTGGAACACATGCTTTCTTTCTTTTCGCAACCGTATGAGTTTGCTCTCCTTAAGATGACAGCATTCTTTCTTGCGCCTGCCCTTCCGCGTTTTTCGTCGGCAGCACTTGAGTACCAGCCTGCTTTTTTTCTGGGCCATCTCTGACAAGTTAGCGGTCAACGTTTTAGCGGTAACCGGAGTTATTAGGGCACCGGTGTCGTCAAAGTGGTCAAAGTGCGGCGCCGCGTCTGCATCGCGGCCAGCAGCGCATAACTCACTTTCAGTCAAGTTCGAACAACCGCTAATGCCAGCCCCCAAGCTAGGCATTTCCTCTGGCGGCTCGCCACTCACGTCACACGGGTCCTCCAATGAGCCGCATCGCTCAGCGCTAACCGGCGCACGATCAAGCTCCTTCGACAGCTGGGGCGCTTCGGATAGCGTGAGGGTCATGTGTGCCACGCCCGCGTTCGCACTGGGGTTGCTTTCGCGAATACAACCTAGCGTGGTATCAGGGCACGAACGATTCTGACTCTGCTCTAGACGTACGCTGTCGCCTTCGTAAGTCTCGCTCTCTACAGCGGACGCGCACTCCTCGTCGGTCTGCCCTAGCTGATCACAACTCGCGGGCTGCGCAGTTTCCCTGATCGGCACTTCGTTTTTCTGCGTACCCTGCTCTACGACACAGCTGATTTCGGAAACCGAAATTTTCTCATCTCCTAGCTCGTTTTCATCTCCGTCGCGCTCTACACAAGCTTCTGCTTTCGACTCGAGAGACAGTTCAGTTACTACCAGTTCCCCACACTCATTTGATGGAACTGTATCTCCTACAGCTACTTGGGTCGGCGTGCAGTTCACCTCGCTTAACGGCGTCACTTCGGACTTCTCGCCGATTAAGCCTATGCTAACCGTCTCAGCTAGTGGCTCGACCAAGGTAACACAATACTCCTCTGTTCGAGGATCGGTCGGCTCACTACTGCGGTCACGTTTCTCGGCCGCTTCCCCAAGCTGTGCCTCACACTCTGGTACTTTTGACTTTTCAGACTCACTTGTGTCTACGGTGTACGTGGTCTTAATCTCAGCGTGCTGTGCCTTCGACCCTTTCTCATTGCTTGACCACCTCATCTTCGGAACTACCGCCTTTGCAGCAAGCTCCTGAGCTCTAGATCTGGTTAAGGCTAGTACGCTACCCTCTCCAAACACAAGCCCATTTTCGCGCAAGAGGTGATCGGACTTGTTTGAAAATAGGTACGGGTACTGAGGAGGAAGCACAGATGACACCGCCGCTTCTGTCTCAAGTGCCCCGAAAGGTCCCTCAATAAGCACTTTGGCTATTGGCAAACGCACGCTGCGAGCTTCCACGGCCTGTTTGATCCACGCGCACTCACCCGTGAACATCTTTGGTTCTACGTAAGAGGGGTGAACCACATCCATGGTAGCCGCAGAATCGCGAAGTACTCGACACTTTTTCCCGTTCACGAGGAGGTCTCGAGTGTACGGTTCGAGAAGCTTCATGTTCTCGTCACTTCGGCATAATGACAAAAACACGATCTTTGGTTTTGTCACTGGATACTGTGCCGAAAAATGACCAGGCTTCTGGCACGTATAACAGACGCGCGATTGCCTTGCCTCGAACCTCTTTTTTCGTTCGGCTTCGGTTAGCACCGTCGCTTTATCGTCGGCCGGGCTGCTTTCACTCGCGTCCGCACCACGTTTATTCTCCTTAGATTTAAAGGGCTTGAACTTCGGCCTCTCAAACTTTGAGCCGAATTCCCCCTGTTGACCGTCCTTAGCTCCACGAGCCCGACGCGTCACAAATGCTTCAGCCAGCTCGGCGGCTCTATCCACCGTACTAACATCTGACCTATCCATGACCCAGTATCGCACGTTCTCGGGCAACCGACTGCAAAACTGTTCCAGCCCGAAACACTGCAGAGCCTTCTCGTGGTTACCATACGTTTTTTTCTTCTTTGAGCCACTCATACATGTTTGACATAAGCTTGTAGGCAAACTCTGTATATGACTTACTTTTGCTTTTCTCATACTCCCGAAAATTCCGACGGAGTGCTTCTGCTGACAGCCTGTACCTTTTAGCAGACTCGATTTCACTTTGTCGTAATCCTCTGCTTCCTCTTTTTGTCAAGCGAGCGATTACGTCTGCCGCCTCACCGGGTAACAAAGTGAGGAAGCGCTGTGGCCACGTTTTCCGAGAAGACCCTTGCCTCTCGCACGTTCGCTCGAAGTTAACCAGGAACAAACCTTTGAACGATTCCCGTTCTCCTGCACCGTGAGCCCAGCTTGCGCTACCAGCGCATCCCGCGTTTATTTCGAGACGTTTCATTTCCATAGCGAATTGACGGTCTCGCTCCTGTTTCTCTTGCCTTTCCTTACGTTCACGTTCACGTTCCTCTTTCTCTAGCCTTTCCTTGCGTTCTTCAACGATCTCAAGGCATTCCGGAAGCTCATCTTCAGCTTCCAACGCAAGAATAGCCTTTAACACTTCTGGTTTTCTGAGTTTGTCTGACAAATTCAGACCCAACTCCTCCGCAAGCTCCAGCAATTTCGGTTTGCGCAACGACTTCAAATCCAAACCCATGGCTGTTCCGAGTGCTGCCTTCTCTACTGCCCACTATTGCCTTGCTGCAATTAACCCAGCAACAACGACAACACAATCACCAGCTCTGTTCTCTACTTAACAAAAGCCTGGCAAAACTCAGTAGAAGAAAGTCCCGCACTCACCAAACCTCGCAGCCAAGAATCCAACGCAGTCGTTCCGCTGAAGGCAACCACTCATCACACAGGGCTCGTTGCACTGCTCCCGCCTTTCCGCTTAGCTGCTTGTTTCACGGGTCACGCCTGGGACATCTCCGCTCTTCCCACCAGATGTTGTACCTCGGTCAGGCCTGGCTCGTTTCACCGACCACGGTCACTGCTTGGTCGTCCTCGTTCCTCCGCTGTTCACCAGTTGTTGGACGACGGTATCGCCTGCCTCGTCTGACTCGTCCCTCCGCCCACGGTTACGGCTTGGTCGTCGTCGTCCCACCGCTGTTCACCAGTTGTTAGACGACGGTATCGCCTGGCTCGTCCCTCCGACCACGGTTACGGCTTGGTCGTCCCACCTCTGCCTACCAGTTGTTAGGTTTGGGTCGCGCGTGCGCCTGGGTATCCCACCGCTGCCACCAGTTGTTAGGTTTGGGGCTTGCACGTGCCTGGGGTAGCGTACCGCTGCCACCAGTTATTTACATTTGTGGCTCGCGTGCTCAGTCCAGCGCTGACGCAAATTGTTACATGCGGCGCGCGGCCCCTCGGTAGCGTTGGCCTGGTGGCTCCGTGGACGGCATGAACGGTCAAAGCAAAGACGAGGTGTCTTCTAACGAAACAACCTTTACTACAACATCGTCAAAATACGGGCAGAGAAGCTGACCCGGAGAGAATACAGACACTCTCACACAGCTGGTGTCTAGCGTCTTCTCAACGGCGCGTCAAAGTAGTCTCTATCTCAGCGGAATCGGCCGCTGCTTTTTATAGGTTTTCCAGTTCACAGGGAAAGGGAAAACCCTCACAGGAAATGAGAGCCCGGCAAGTCTGGGCAAGATGGGATGACTCAATCGCAGGTGGTCCGACCGCATCTCCTCCACCTCCTGCAGACGGGCGAGGGCGGCGCACTCTCTCACGAGCTCCAGGCTTGGCCGGCGTTTGCACACACACGCACGCGCACACATTTGGCGCGTGGCAAGATCACGCCAAGATTTGCCCGCGGGAGGAGGAGTTGCGCGGCCGATGAACGGCGCCGAAATGGGCGATCCGCTCGCGGTTCTGCCTGTTGCTATGCGGTGGCCGCGTCAGCTGTCTGACTTATCGGTGGAGAAACGTAACAGTGTGCGCGCTAGCCTTAGCGCGCCTTAACAGACAGACGCCGCGCGCCCTATTTATTGAAGCCGCGCCGCTTGTGTAGGCAGTCAGTGAGTCAGTCAGTGGTTGCGGCGTGTCCCCAAGTGCGACAACTGGACTCCCGGGGATCACCCGCTGCTGGCAAGTCCACGGACCTGCGAGGGAGCGGCGCTCGTCTTGCATGGCGGCAACGTGGTGACTCGCAAGGCGTCGGACTGAATCAGTGCTCCGTGAACAATTTGGTGTTTATGTTTCTCTCGTGTTTGATCTGTGTTGTAAAGCCTCTGTGTTATTGAATACCTCTGTAGTTGCATGCTTAGCGTTTGTTTTTCTGTGAACCTCTCGTCTCTGCAATTTTAGTGTTTGTGTATTCCTCTGTATGGTCTCTTGCTGTGAAAGTGTGTTTTGTTTGTTACTTCTGACTCCGACCCTTACTGTGGCTTGAACTGGCGACAGCTGGGCACCAAACGGCCACCCCCTTCTGTCACTACAAGGTAGTTGAATTCCGGCTGAGCTTGTCACGCAAGTCGCGGACATCTCTTTTGCGACCGGAACAGCTACCCCCACTCACTGTAAGGGTGTCTGGGAGTGTGCGCACCGTTAAGGGCGCATCATTAATAATCCTCATAATTATTAACGGGTGACAATTCTGGCGTCCGCGACAGGACGTTTGGTGCACTCAAGCTCTGAGGACGGCGAACGAGTTGGAAGAGTTTACGAAGAGGTCGTAAACAGTGCAGCAGAGCGATAGTGAGAGGTAGTGCCGCACGGAAGTGTTTAGGCGAGGTTCGCTAAGCAGACTTTAGGCTACACCCAAGCGGTTCGCGCTTCAGATATGAATCTGAAAGAGCTCATTGATGCTGGCACCCAGCTGGAGTTGTCCGGTGCCGAACTGCGCAAATGGGTTAGCCAGAGAGAAAAAGAGGAAAGAGATAGAGAGAAAGAAGAAAGAGCGAGAGCAGAAAAAGAACGAGAGAGGGCTCGAAAGGAAGCCGAGGAAGAACGACAGAGGACTCGAAAGGAAGCCGAGAAAGAACTAGAGAGGGCTCGAAAGGAAGCCGAGAAAGAACGAGAGAGGGCTCGAAAAGAAGCCAAGGAAAAACGAGAGAGGGCTCAAAAAGGAAGCCGAGGAAGAAAAAGAGGGCTCGAAAGGAGCGGGAAGATGAATTTTTACCGGGAAAAGGAATTACTTAGAAAACTTCAGCTCCAAAGCTCAGGGAACAACAGTTTAGCTGAAGTGTATAACCCCAGTGAAGGACATAGCAGCTTGCGGATAGACGCAAGTAAGTTGATCCCGAAGTACGACGAGAGAAGAGACGATCTCGACGCGTTCCTCTTGCGCTTCGAAAGAATCGCCATAAATGCAAATTGGACAGACAGTGAATGTGCTACCATCCTGAGTACGTGCCTTAGCGGTGAAGCGTTAAATGTATTCGGAAGACTTCCCCCAGAAGATGCAGCCAGCTATAACAAGGTGAAAGCGGAATTACTTAAAAGGTTTAGATTCACTACGGATAGGTTTCGTGAGAAGTTCAGGACTGGAAACCCCATGGACGGCGAAACGGTAACACAGTATGTTGCACGACTGTGTCATTATTTTGACCGCTGGACTGAACTCTCAAAATTAAGTTAGAGTATGGCGTACTTCGAGAACTCCTAATTAAGGAACAATTCCTGAACAGCTGTCACCCTGGTCTGTCACTTTATTTGAAAGAAAGAAAAGCGAACAACCTGGAAGAAATGATGGAACTTGCGGACCAGTTTCTGGAAGGAGTGAATTTGACCAAGATTAAAAACATAAATGCTGACAACCCAGAGAAACCCGACTTCCGCAATACCCGAACAAGCTCGAAGTCACCGCTGAAGTGCTTCCTGTGCAGCAAAGTTGGACATTACGCATCTAACTGCCGGAGCCGGTTCACAAATAATATCCCGACGGGGTGTTCAAAATGTGGACGGAAGGGCCATAGAGCAAGAATATGTCCTGACACAGGCAAGTCCACCCCTCAGGTAGCATGCGTAGACACTCCATCAGAGTACCATCTGGAAGAAGAGGATGCTGACGCTTTGTGGAACTAAAAAGTGGCAAGAAAATACCAGTTATGAACGCGGCCATGGGACCACGGGCTGAGGTTTTATCGCAGAAGATGCCTGTCGTCACAGGGAAAGTAGGAGGAAGATCCATCTCGGTGTTGCAAGATACTGGCTGTAGCACGGCAATGATAAAAAGAGAACTAGTTCGAAGCGACCAACTTGGACGATTAGAGTTCTGCCTGAAGCCCGAGTGAAGGTACAGACGCCCTACTATAGTGGAGAGGTAACAGCACCATGTGCGGAACGCCCCCTGTACGATCTTATTTAGGGAACATTGCAGGAGTAAGAGCGGCGGACGATCCAGAAGATTCGGTCAGCTGTGAATTGGAACCGTCAGCGACGACGGAAATTGAACCGAAGGACGAAACGGCAGAAGATAGCGTTGCTGCCGTAACACCAGCACAAGCCAAAACTCAGGGAAGGAACTTTCCCACACTGAAGACACCGATGTGACTAAAGCGGTTGAACACAGAAGCTATAAAGAAGAACAGGAGCAAGACGAAACACTAAAAAACGTGCTTCATGGAAGTGGGCAGAACATCTAAACGTCGAGATGGGAAAGGTAGCATAGAGTTTCGCTGTTGTAACGATTTTATACCGACGCGACAGGGAGACTACTGCGACAGCTGGTAGTACCAGAGAAACACCGAAACACAGTCCTACAGACGGCACATGACGGCATAATGGCCGGTCACCTCGGATGCGAAAAAACGAAATCTCGAATATTGGAGGAATTCATCTGGCCTGGTACCTGTGCAGACGTTAAGCGATATGTCGCTTCATGTGACATCTGCCAGAGAACGATTCCAAAGGGTCGCGTACCCTGTGGAAGGCGCCTATAATTGAAACTCCATTTTCGAGAGTGGCGATCGACGTAGTAGGACCAATTCAACCACCATCCAAAAGCGGAAATCGGTATATTCTTACCTTGATAGATTATGCTACCCGCTACCCAGATGCGGTCGCACTCCCCACTGTCGCGACCAAGCGGGTCGCGGAAGCGCTGTTCGAGATGTCCTCCAGGGTCGGGGTGCCTAGGGAAGCACTTAGCGACCGGGGAAGTAACTTCACCTCGGATCTCATGAAGGAAGCAGCTAGACTTCTATCGCTACGCCAACTGCACACAACTCCGTACCACCCTATGGCTAACGGCCTAGTCGAAAGATTTAATGGGACACTCAAGATGATGTTGAAGCGCATGTGCGCAGAAAAGCCCAGCGATTGGGACCGCTGCCTGGCTCCATTACTTTTTGCATACAGAGAGGTGCCCCAAGCCAGTTTGGGATTTTCTCCTTTCGAACTCCTCTACGGCCGTCACGTGAGAGGCCCTCTGACGATCCTCAAAGAGGTTTGGACTAATGAAGATATAGATGAGGAAGCAAAAACAACGTGCCAACACGTACTCGACCTTCGGAACCGACTTGGAGACGTGCCGACTAGCACATGAAGAGCTGGTGCTAAGGTGTACAACCGAAGGGCTAAAGACCGACAGTTTAGGCCGGGCGACAAGGTGCTTGTGCTGCTCCCGACCGATAAGAATAAAATACTCCTATAGTGGAAGGGGCCCTTCGAAGTAAAGGACCGAAACAGCGATGTAGACTACACTATCGAAACGCTAAGTGGCCTGAAGCTATTTCATGCTAATTTGTTAAAACGATACGAGGAAAGAGCCGACCCGACAGGAAAACCTCAATGCCTAACTATTGCAGTGTCTGACCTGGACGAAGAACACAGCCTCCCAGTTCCCCAGTTCCCGAATTTAAAAAGACAGAAGGGTTGGAAGATGTAAGGCTTGGGCCCAAATTATCTCCAGTACAGAAAACTGAAATTGTAGAAGTGATGACTAAACCGACTAAACACCACGCGATTTTCTCTAATATGCCAGGAAAAACTGACTGGATCGAATGTCGTCTAGAACTTACAAATGACATCCCAGTACATGTTCGGCAGTATCCACTGCCTTTCACTACGCGTGAAAACGTTGAAAAGGTAGTACGAGAGATGAAGGCACTGAGAATAATTGAGGAATACTTGTCACCAAACAATCACGGCCGCTCGATGGTGCGGCCTGGGTGCTGGGTGCGGCCTGCTGCGTCGCGCCGCCGTCAATGGGCGAGCGCGTCTTTGGGGAGTTTACAGTTGCGCCCGCTATTTCTGTTGAGGGCGCCATTGTTCGGGGACACGTCGCCGCCGGGGTCACCGGCTCTGAGCGCGCGGTTTGCTTCTTTTCTGGGCGCGTTCGCCTCGCGTCTGCGTGGTAAACGCAAACTTTTTTGTGTGCGCGTGTGCAAGCACGTTAACGTTGAGACTGGATGCGTTTGTTTTTTAAGGCGAAAGCCGTTCTAGACTCATGGAGCGAAAATTATGCGCAGAAGCTGTACCTGTTATCTGTGCGTCGCATCTGTGCACTGGTGTGCCAGTCGCAAAAGCGAACGTGCAAGGAGGGAGATTAGGAATGAAAATGATTGATGGTGATAGATAATCAATAAAAGTTATAGACATTGTTCGAGGTAATGACTGATGCTAATGACTAATAATGGTTAATAATGATTAAATGATTTGTAATGACCAGTATATCAAACTACATGTAATGACCGCTATTGATTAGAAATGAGTAAAAGTGCTTGGCGATGTGTGGTAATGACTATAATAGCTAGGCATGACTCATCATTACTGTTATTGACTACGAAATGACCAATATGTGAAACGACGACATGTAATGACCACTGCTGATTCTAAATGAGTAACCTGCTTAGTTATGAGTGATAAAGGCTACAGTGACTATGCAGGCAGACTCATCATGACTGAAAAACGACCAATATATCAAACGACGACTTGAAATGACGAACTGTGGCAAACGATGAGAGGCAGATGATAGGAAAAGGGTAGGCTTTCGCCGTCTTGCGCTTAAGAGACATCTAAGAGACCCTCTAATTTTATCTGCTGAGCTCGCTTCAGGCAAAGACAGCAGCGAGGAGTGGAAATGCAGTCGCTTCCTCTGAAATGAAAGCGGCGCTGAGGTTAAAAAGTCCAGAAAATGCCCTATCAGCTGCCATTGAATTTGCTACAAGGGACAGCAGATTGGACTTGTTGGTGATTAATTATAGGTTAACCGTGCAAACAACGTGACGGGAACACAAGAGAAGAAGACGGCACAACCACGCTAGTTGTGTCGTCCTCTTTTCCTGTGTTCCTGTCACGTTGTTTAACCTATTTAGTTACCAGGGAGCTGGCAAGTGAACTAGGATTTTTAACGATGTGTTGGGAAGCAGATGAACACGATGAGGTAGCACCAGAAGCTTTTCTCGCAGGTGATGTTGCGAGGACATATCAGAAAAACCTACGAAGGGGTTTTTTTTATAAGCATGCAATTTGTTCTAAATGTTGCCGCGCTTAGTCTGAGTGGCCTTGCAAGTAAAGGAGCCTGTGCATAGAACATTTGTTTATACTGTTAAGACTGAGCCGATGCGATAAAATGAAAAGCCACGTTCCACAAAAAATCCGGCGCCCGCTCTGTCAGCGGAAAGTCGGAAAACACCTCTCTGGTAAGAGGCACTTTAGTTGGTGATACGGCCAGACACTTTTGGCGCAATGAGAACATATGACATGTTCAATGTGGCAGGAGCTGCCAAACTAGAGAGAGTCAATAAGATGTAAGGGTGAAATGGGAATTATTGAAAGCGGGACCCTTAGATCCCAAGTCAGGCGCACTATACTTCTATAGGGTACGTTCGTACGACTTCGGTAAAGAGGGGCTTTATATAGCTATGTGCAGGGTGCTATTTAATATAATGCGGTGACTTAAGGCTGCATTCTAATGATAAGCGACAGAGGCAGCAATTACGGGATACGGTGAATAAGCAGATAGCAAAGTGCGGGCACTCTAACGAGGATCCTCAAGGAGACTTAAGAACCCCCTGTGTTGTTTATCACTACCAAGTTGTTGCTTAATTTATGCGATATTTGGTAATGGTTTTGAGGCGACATGTGAGTCGTGCAAAAGCCTGTTGCAAGAAATATGAGTCAACTGGACCAGTAACAGGTTAATGAAAGCCAAGGACAATGGAGGCTTGATGTACTCGCAAAGGAGGTAATCAAGCTTTGTCAGCTTACGAGCACCTTCATTAACTGAATGATGAAGTCTGAGGTGGTCCGGTGAAGTAGCAAGCTGTGTAAACTTTAGGTTTCATCATTGTTTTCTCACTGTACACAATACCTGCAGCTAATCTATAAAAACAATGATCGTACCCATGCTAAGGCGCTATGCAAGATATCGTTAAGTTGCTGCCCGCACTGATAGCGAGCTGGGCTGGAAATGTCAACAGTGGAGCGATATTTATGGCTATGGCATAAACCTCTCTCAAGGAAGGTTTTCCGTCTGCGATTGGTAATTCCTGTTTTTGTGTGGCCATTAAATAAGCGTACTCGGCTGCAGTTGCGCTCTGACGCGTAAACATTCTTGTGATCACAGCTAAGAGTTTCAAAACAGCAACACTCGATGCGCGTTCTTCCATTAAAAATGACGAACCAGCAAAATTGTATGGGTTTGCGAGCAGCCAATAAAAATAGTAATAAAAACTTTCGGCGCATATACGTAGCACCTTGAAGCAGACCGGCTCTATCAAGCGCGCTTACTTTGTCCGTTCATGCAAAATGCGGGAAGCCATGACGGATAGCGTTCTGGCGTACAAAGTTTAAGGTCTCCAACTGAGTCGAAGATCCCAGGTTATCATCTAGGTTTAACCTAATAAACATCTTCATATTTCCACCGTAAAATTTGTCCCAATGAGATAGAAAGGTTGGTTACATGTCGCATTTTCACAGAGGTTGCTCATAGAAGGACATTTTTTTATTAGATAGCGCTGGCAGCTTAGAACAGGTTGACATCAATTTGTGTATAAAAGCTATATGCAGGAATGAGTAAATGGTATGAGAATGACACACGGAATTTGCGACATAGTTAATTAAGTGGTTATGCATTAGGCTACCATGGCAGCTGAACAGCTGCGAATTGTTCACAGCCGGGTCACATTTTAATGTGACGAACTGGATCCGAATGCAACATCACGGTAATGCGAGCTCTCCAATCGAGTGGCCTTGAACCATCGTCAATATAAGTTTTTCGAGGTATACTCCAGTATACATCCTTGCCGGGTAAGCGCTAAGTGCTGACATGGTCACACTAGACATGACAGTATATACTAATTCTTGTTGCCAAATTGTGTGAAGCGGAGCTCTTATATCCTTAAAATAAAAGGCTTTTACCACGCCGACGCCTCCCTCAAAGCGCAGCCAGGCGCAGCTCTCCGCGCGCGGCTGTCCCCGAACGGTGGCGCCGCGGCGGTGGCGACTACAAGTAGGCGCCTCCCGCCGGTTTCGGGCGACGTAGCAGGCCGCACCTAGTGCGCGCTTCCATCGAGCGGCCGTGATACAACTCACCCGTACGAAAACCAGACGAGACAAACAGGTTCGTTGTAGACTTTCGGCGGCTGGACACGGTGGCCGGTTCGGAACCATGCCGACTCGGTGTTCGCCAGCAAAGTTCTTTTCCAAAGTTGATTTCGTGAAGAGATATTGGCAGATCCCGCTTTCTGAAGCTTCCAAGCCTAAAACGGCGTTCTCGACCACGTCTAGACTTTATCGCTACATGCCTTTTGGTATTAAAACCGCACCAGCAGTTTTCGCGAAACTCATGCGACGAATCTTGATGTATATCACTACTATGATGACGTCCTCGTGGCCAGCAAAACGTGGGAAGAACACCTCATGACACTGGAACAACTCTTCAAAAGAATTGAGACCGCTGGACTAACAGTTCATTCCAAACTACGCCGAAATCGGTGCCCCACTTACGAAACACACAAAGAAAATGGAATGTAACCTCGTCAAATAGACACCAGAACACGAGATAGCTTTCACAAAATTGAAACGGCACATAGCTCCAATTCTGCGGCTTCCAGACTTTGAACAACCACACAAGCCTTGGTGCGGTTCTGCTGCAGCCTCATAACGGTACACTTCACCCCATAGCTTATGCTAGCAGAAAACTGCTCTCCAGAGAGGTTGCATACAGTACCATGCAGAAAGAGTGCTCAGCGCTAGTGTGGGGAATCCAGAAGTTTAACACGTACCTCTATGGAACATATTTCGTGGTACAAACCGATCATCAGCCACTCCGGTTCCTACAGCAGGCAAAACACTTGAACAGCCGTGTGTTACGTTGGAGCTTACTTCTACAAGAATATCAGTTTAGGGTAGAACACGCAAAAGGTAGCGAAAATGTGGGAGCCGACTATTTAAGCAGAGTCCGATAAAGGCGGAAACCAAAATAACTGTCTGAAAGTGTGCCTTGAGTTCGAGGACATCTCATCGAAGAGGGGGGAAAGAAGAATAAAACGTGGTGCGCTCCTATGTTGCTGATTTTCATGTGTATCCTGAAAACTGTGTGTTATGTTTGTGAACCTCATGGAAGCGATGTGTGAACCATTTGTGAACCATTTGTCATCAGTCTGAAAAACCTTTGAAACTTTGTATATGTGAATTCTAATATGTTATTGCAGTCTGTGAAATTTGTGCAATGTATGTGCGTGACGTGGACATTTGCACCATATAATTTGCGAGCGCATGCACGTGCGCCCGATGTTCGTGTGTATTAGAATATTGTAGGACAATATTCTTTAAGGGAGGGGCAGTGTCACGAAATCGGCGCACGAGGCCCGTGCGGAGTCGCATGGAAGGTTCGAGAAAAACCTCCTTCCCCGCACAAGAGAGCGCGTAGCTTTGTACGCGTCGCCGTCACCCTCTTTGTCATCACCCGGCGATGACGGTGACTCATCAGTCTGGAAAATGCCAGAGGTCTCCAGAAATTTCTACGGGTCCTAGCCAATGACTACGCGCGGCTCGACGGGAGGAAAAGGGAGCGATCTAACCAGCGAAGCTAAGTGTGTGTACGCGCTAGCCTTAACAGACAGACGCGGCGCGCCCTATTTATTGAAGCCGCGCCGCTTGTGTAGGCACTCAGTCAGTCAGTGGTTGCGGCGTGTTCGCAAGTGCGACAACTGGACGTACGATGGGACGGGCGAAGAACTACTAGAGGACTTGAAGGGTAAATACCTCAACACGACACTAGATGAGAAGGCACCCCCTCGATATTGCCGCGAAACCTTCAAAACTGTATTTGTTGTTTTTTAACAGCCGCCGGCATACAGGCTTATCACTCTGATTCTGGACCGCGTATCAGTTCCGTAATCTTCGTTTGTTAATGCTCGATGTCGCGAGTCACAACTTTATCAGTTTCGTTGTAGCGCAAGATGCACCGAGATCTGTCTCGAAGGTTCCGGCCACTCGGTTCCGGCCACGAAGGTTCCGGCCACAATGTTCCAGCCCGTGCTGGTAGCTGTTTGCGACGTTATCTAGATTGTTCTGTGCAGCCTTTAAATTGAGCGTTGACGAGTGTGATGGGCATTCTTTGTTCGACGAGCACGTTTGTTTCTATCGCCGCCGCCGAGTTGCTTAGTTCTTTTGCGGGCGCAAGTCAGCCCAAATAAAGAGTTTCTTTACTGGAGTCATCGACCCCTTCATTTGTGTCGTCACCACTACGTGACAATAAATTGGGGCGCAGAATGAGGCACTAGACACGGAGATAGCTGCGATGGACGACCTTGGCGGCGGAGCCGGACGGAATAAATAACAAAATCCTTAGAAATCTGGATGACGAGTGCGGGGGAAACCTTCCGCCGGCATGGAAACATGCAAGAGTCACTTTTATACCGGCAAAAAGCTCAACATCGAAATCCTTCTATTTCCCTTACGCTCATGGAGCACGTGTTTCTCACGCGTTTGCAGAACTACGTAGAAACCCATTGCCTCATGCCGCACACAATGATCGGATTTAGGCCGCATCTGTCCACGCAGGACGTGATGCTTCAACTCTCTAGAGAAATCATAGACTCGGGAAACGGTCACGCGGGCCATCCTGGGGTTGAATTTGAAGAAAGCGTGTGATAACGTCTCCCACGAGGTTATACTGTCCAACCTCGGAACTAAACGTAGGGCGACACACCTACGACTATATAAGATATTTTTTGCCCAACAGGACTGCGGAGCTTACCATAGGGGAACTCAAGTCGGAACGCATACCACTCGGAAACGGGCACGCCGCAGGGGTCAGTGTTATCCCCTTTTCCATTCAACGCTGCGCTGATCACGCTCCCTAAAAAGCTTGACGCTATACACGGTATTAGACACACCCTATACGCTGATGACGCCACAATTTGGACGAGTCCGGGATCAGACGGGCAAATCGAGGAAGCCCTACAAGAGGCGGCAGACGTCGTAGACGCCCACGCCCGTTGGGCAGTACTGGAATGCTCCCCACAGAAGTCGGAGCTGTTGGTGATCCGTAACAACGGAAGGGTTTGCAAAACAAAGCCGAACAAGATACAGCTAAAAATCCAGGGAAACGAAATACCGGAAGTAGAAACCATACGGGTGCTTGGGATGTTTATACAATCTAATAGGTGCAACAAGGCTATCGACCTCGATCCAACAGACCATACGGCTAATTAAGCGCGTGGCGACTAGGCGACAAGGTATGGGAGAGCGCGATGCATGTCGGCTCGTTCAGGCTTTTGTCCTCAGTCGGCTCGCGTATGCAACCCCCTACCCGGACCTCAAAAAGGCCGATAGTGAAAAATTGAATTGCCTGATAAGGCAGGCATACAAAGCGGCTCTCGGTCTCACCAGAACCACATCCACCGCAAGACTTCTATCACTAGGGGTCCACAACACCCTCGAAGAGCTCCCATTGAGGCACAATTAACATCGCAAGAGCAACGGCTCAGGCAAACTGAGGAGGGGCTGTGTCGAGGACCCTTCAAGCCAGGTGATCTTGCCGGTAGAGATGCGTGAACGCATTCGGGTCAAACCACTCCCCAAGAACATGCAAGCGGATCGTCACGAACATCGGAGGAGGGCCAGGGCGAAGACGTTAGGCAAAAAGTATCAAGGGGATGATAGTGCCGTGTATGTCGATGCGGCAAAATGCAACATTACAGGAAAGGAGGCTTTCGCTGTGAGCGCGCTGAGCATCTCCCGCGCTGAGCATCTCCCGCAGGGTAGCAGCTACGGTGGTCACGGGCCGAGTAGAAGAGGCCGCAATAGCCCTAGGAATTGTTCAAAACGGAACCAGCACTATTCTCAGTGATTCCAAAAGCCCTTCGCAACTTCGCCAGGGGTCGTATCTCCGCCACTGCATTCAAAATTCTTAGTGCGCTGCCAAAATATAGGAACGTAGTGGATCTCGTATGGGTCCCGGCTCACTCGGGCGTCCCGGGAAACGAGGCCGCTCATCAATATGCTCGAGGTTTTGTCAGCCGAGCTGGTGAGGGGATCTCTGACGCGGGTGCCTGACGGAGTGAGACTCTGGATACCTACCAGGCCATTACCACTTACTACAAAGAGCTCAGGGGGAGCCTGCCTCCTCCGCACGCTTCGCTCAGCCGAGACCAGGCTACCACGTGGCGGCGGCTGCAAACGCGGTCGCAGCCAAACCCTTGGACTTATGCCAAGATCTTTCCCGATATAGTAAATCCGTACTGCCAACTGTGCGGCGAGCCTGCCACCTTTGACCCTATAATATGGAACTGCGCGGAGGATCCGCCTCCGGCTGATCTAGTACCATCTCCCTCGCTGGAACACTGGGAAGCTGTTCTCGCCAGCCGGGACCCAGACGTCCAGTCCCGGGCCTCGAGCGCAAGAGGTCGCTGACAGACTTGGACTGCCACCTGGAGCAGCTGAATGCAGCCCAAAGGAAATACCAATCGCTGACAAATAAAGTTTTTTTTCTCTCTCTCCCGGGGATCACCCACTGCTGGCAAGCTCACGGACCTTCGAGGGAGTGGCGCTCGTCTTGCATGGCGGCCACATCGCGACTCTCGAGGCGTCGGACTGCAACAGTGCCCCGTGAACAATTTGGTGTTTGTTTATGTCTCTCTCGTGTTTGATCTGTATTGTAAAGCCTCTGTGTTATTGAATACCTCTGTAGTTGCATGCTTAGCGTTTGTTTTTCTGTGAACCTCTCGTCTCTGCAATTTTAGTGTTTGTGTATTCCTCTGCATCGTCTCTTGCTGTGTATAAAGTGTGTTTTGTTTGTTACTTCCGACTCCGACCCTTACTCTGGCTTGAATCGGCGACAGCTGGGCACCAAACTGCCCAGCTGTCACTACAATATAGTTGAATTCCGGCTGAGCTTGCCACGCAGGTCGAGAGCATCTCCTTTGCGACCGGAACAGCTACCCCACTCACTCTAAGGGTGTCTGGGAGTGTGCGCACCGTTAAGGGCGCATCGTTAATAATCCTCAAAATTATTAATGGGTGACACCTGGTGAGGAAGAAAGACGGTTCTATTCGCTTCTGCGTTGACTACTGTCGCCTAAACAACATCACGAGAAAAGACGTCTACCCCTTCCGCGTGTAGGTGATGCATTGGACTGTTTACAAGATGTTGAACTCTTTTCTTCGCTCGATTTACGATCCGCTGGCAGGTGCCCATGGCTGTGGAAGATCGCCCTAAAACCGCATTAGTCACCCCCGATGGCCTCTTTGAATTTACCGTCATGTCTTTCGGTCTCTGTAATGCCCTGGTACTTTCGAGCGCATGATGGATACTATACTGCTTGGCCTGAAGTGGAAGAAGTGCCTCTATTACCTTGACGACATCGTGGTGTTCTCGCCGGACTTTGCGACCCACTTCTCTCACCTGAAGCAGGTCTTGACATGTCTTGCGAACGCCGGTCTGCAGCTTGAAAAAAGTGTCATTTCGCTGCTCGTGAGCTGACCATTTTAGGCCACGTTGTGTCCAAGAAGGATATACGTCCTGATCCGGCCAAACTTCGAGCTGTGACTGAGTTTCCGAGGCCTACTACCATCAAGCAACTAAGGAGCTTTTTGGACCTGTGCTCATACTTTCGGCGTTTTATACGGAACTTTGTTCCATTTTCGTCCCGCTGACTGAGCTCCTCGGCAATAACTCAGATATTTCGCTGTGGTCACCAGCATGCGACGACGCTTACAACACCTTGCGCCGCCTCCTCACAGCCCCGCTCATCCTGAGCCATTTTGACCCTCAGGCGCCCACCGAAGTGCACGCAGACGCCAGTTGTGTCGGCATCGGCGCTGTGCTTGATCAGCGCCCCTCTGGCTTCGGTGAATACGTAGTTGCCTACACCAGCCGTACTCTCACGAAAGCCGAAGCGAACTACTCTAACAGAAAAGGAGTGCTTGGCCATTGTCTGGGCACTCACAAAGTTTCGCCTTTACCTTTACGGCCGTTCTTTTGATGTAGTCACGGACCATCATGCCCTATGCTGGCTTTCATCGTTCAAGGACCCCTCCGGTCACTTGGCAGGGTGGGCTCTTCCTCTGCAAGACTACGATATCCGTGTTAATAACATAAAGACGCCGAAGCTTTGTCTCGCTTGCCGCTTCCAGCCGACCTTGCGAGCCTCTCCGTCTTGGACTCCGTGGAGTCTTCGATCGACGTCAGTGGCACGCCCGCCGAACAACGAAAGGATCCATGGATCGCATCTCTTATTGACTACCTTTCCAACAATCGGCCTTTTGCTGAACGCGACTGCTCATGCGCCCAACCCCTAGCGGCGTAGTCGCGAAGCGGACTGGTGGGTTCGTGGCCGCCGCGATCGGCTCCGGCGGTGGGGTAAACAAACCGGCGGCTGCCCGCGGCGCCTGCATTTCTGCGGTTGTTTTGGTGGTGGTTGTTGGATAGTACGACGCTCCTGACGATGCCGACAACTTGTGTAGCATTTGGTTGCGATACACAATGTTTAAAGAGAAGCAGCCTCGGCTTTTTTCGCTTCCCAAGCGCTCCACGAGACCGTCTTCGACGCGAAGCTTGGATAAAAGCTATTCGTCGGCAGGGCTATCAAGGGCGCAATTGGGAGCCGTCGAGCGCATCAAGACTGTGCGGGAACCACTTTGTAACACGTACGAACTAGGTACTGAAGTTAAATATTTGTGCTAGCTGTAATGAAACCTTTTATTAATGAGCCTTCCATGTCACCGCGGCACCCTGATTTCATCCCGACGATATTCAACTTTTCGAGCAACGAGGCCAAGCGGGCGAATGCAATGAGCCGTTTTCAACGTGCGACAAACCGGACAGCGAAACAAAAGCAACCAGAGGAGTCGGCGACCACCTGCCAGAACAATGCTTGTGGGGACAAACGTGCACACGTCTAAATTAAAGCTATGGAATGTAGTAAACATTTCACTTAAAACAAAAACATGGCAGAAACTTTTCTGTCATCAACCTGCCATTATTTGAAGCTTGTTTCTAGGTGTCGAATACTGTTTCCTTCGTCTCGTTTTTTTTTTTTAATTTTATTTATTTATTTTATTTTATTTTATACATACTGCAGCCTCGATGAGGCTATGTCAGGAGTGGGCAAACAAAGCAAACTGTACCAAGCAAATACACACACACATATACATACACATACATAAAAAGGCATTAGGAAGCAATGGCTGTCAAGAATTCTTCAATTGGTAGCGAGCGGACGTGTCCAGGCAGCGAATTCCAGAGCTCAATGGTCAGAGGAAAGAAGCTATGGAATGAACTTGAGTTGCTGCAAGGCCGTTCTCAGTCAGACCCCATAGATTTTGATGGCTGTCCCCTAGCACCACCAAGTTGGTTGCCTTTGAGAGTGTTCATTGAAATTTCATGTAGCATGGACTATCCACATTAAGTTCGATTACCATTTGCTCTTAATGCAATGAAACTTGATGGGTTACTGGTGTTGCTGCACTATTTGATGGACATTTAGTGTCACGTGCTGACTGAAGAGCCAGAGAGCTGTTTTAGAAACTGCCAGATATGTGGTTGCAGCAGAGTTGCTAAATTTTCTTTTCTCGCATATGTTGTCGCTGCTTCTGCATCAAAAGTAGTCATAGCAGTGTATCACAGGGTTATCAAGTCATTGTTTAAGACATTAGCATAATGTACAGAAGCATGGCATGGTTCAGTCACTTCAACTTTTCATTTTTATTTATTTGTACCTTCTGCACCCCGTAGGAACTTTGCAAAAGTGGGATGAAGTACATATGAAGTGGGATAGAAGTACACAACTATTACAGACTACACAGTTTCTTTCATTTACACTGCGAATTAGAGCACTGCATGGGCTGTAATTATTAGCCTGGGAGCCCAAAGAAATCCTTAACTACTTGCCCAGCCCTCAATGTAGGTGGGCCCAGCTGAAGCCCGAAAAAAAATTAACTAAGCACATTTCACTAATGCAGACGTTCTGGTTACTTCAAATTTCAGTGAAAAAAAAGGCCAGAATAGTAGCATGAAACTAACTCCTGGTTCTGGTTTCATTGGTCTTTGTTTTTTTCTTGCCTTACATCCCATTGATACGAATGTTTCGAAACATTACGTTTCGTATGTAGCCCTCATCTTTGAAGCGGTGGCCCTTGCTCAACTCGCGATCGCATCGCATGCCGGACGACTGGAGGTACCGCTGAATTTGTTCGTCAGTGGGCTTCGCTGCATTCCTCAGGCATGACACCCAGCCATCACTTATCTCTAGATACCCGCCAGGTATCAGGTGCTGCCCAGGACACGCCATCGTCGACAGAACCAGAGTTATGTGCGCCAAGAAAACGTGCTCCGCAGCGGGGCTCAGCGTGCGGAGGAGCGGTCCGTGCGGTGCAGTATCCTGCCAGTTTGGTTGCGCCGTTGTGCACAAGGTGGCAGCACAGGAAAACGCAAAAGGCCGATTGCTCAGCGACAGAGGCCGTGCTGAGGTCGTTCACGCCCTGCTCGCTCAGTGCAAAATCATTCACCGGACTTGCACCGCCTACCACCCGCAAACGGCCTTACTGAACGATTTTAATCGCACCCTCGGTGACATGCTAGCGAAGTACGTCGGATCGAACCACGCGAACTGAGACATTGTCTTTCCTTATATCACCTATGTTGGATCGAACCCCACGAACTGAGACATTGCCTTTCCTTATATCACCTACGTTGGATCGAACCCCATGAACTGAGACATTGTCTTTCCTTATATCACCTACATTGGATCGAACCCCACGAACTGAGACATTGTCTTTCCTTATATCACCTACGTTGGATCGAACCCCACGAACTGAGACATTGTCTTTCCTTATATCACCTACGTTGAATCGAACCCCACGAACTGAGACGTCTTTCCTTATATCACCTACGTTGGATCGAACCCCACGAACCGAGACATTGTCTTTCCTTATATCACCTACGTTGGATCGAACCCCACGAACTGAGACATTGTCTTTCCTTATATCACCTACGTTGGATCGAACCCCACGAACTGAGACATTGTCTTTCCTTATATCACCTACGTTGGATCGAACCCCACGAACTGAGACATTGTCTTTCCTTATATCACCTAAGTTGGATCGAACCCCAGGAACTGAAACATTGTCTTTCCTTATATCACCTACGTTGGATCGAACCCCACGAACTGAGACATTGTCTTTCCTTATATCACCTACGTTGGATCGAACCCCACGAACTGAGACATTGTCTTTCCTTATATCACCTACGTTGGATCAAACCCCACGAACTGAGACATTGTCTTTCCTTATATCACCTACGCTGGATCGAACCCCACGAACTGAGACATTGTCTTTCCTTATATCACCTATGTTGGATCGAACCACACGAACTGACACATTGTCTTTCCTTATATCACCTACGTTGGATCGAACCACACGAACTGAGACATTGTCTTTCCTTATATCACCTAAGTTAGATCGAACCCCAGGAACTGAGACATTGTCTTTCCTTATATCACCTACGTTGAATCGAACCCCACGAACTGAGACATTGTCTTTCCTTATATCACCTACGTTGGATCGAACCACACGAACTGAGACATTGTCTTTCCTTATATCACCTACGCGTAGAACACTGCTACGCTATCCAGCACGGGTTTCTGTTTTTTTTTTTTTTTTTGCTTACGGTCGGCATCCATCTGCTCCCGTTGAAACTGTCCTCCCCTATAACCCTGACCCATCAGAATGCACTACAGTGACCGAAGCTGCACAGTACGCCGAAGAATGCCGCCAGATTGCCCGAACGTTCACGACCGACTCACAGTGGCGCCAAAAATATCGCCATGACACCGATCAGAAGAATGCACCACACTTCAAGCCGGGCTCATTCGTGTGGCTATGGGTTCCATCCGGCAGCCCCGGCCTCTCAACAAAACTGATATCCATGTATTGTGGGCCCTACAGTGTCGTCGAGAGCACTTCACCAGTGAATTACGTTGTCGAGCCCGCTTACGCCATCTTCCGATTTCCGACGCCGTGGCCGCGAGACTACATGTGCAGCGCCTTAAGCCGTTCTACGACCCCATTGTATCTCCATCCCCTAAGTCGCCGGGATGGCTCCTTTATCTCCTGGGGCATTGTGAAGAAGATGCTGGAAGTTGACGAAAAAGAAGCAGTCTGTGAAATTGTCGCGCAGATCATCGTGCTGGTCTGAATCGAACCGCTACCTTGCCGACCTCGACGTGGAAATTAAACATTCTACAATAATGCGGTGACTGTATTCAGATTGCTATGCGCAGAGGCGGTAATTAAGGGATACGGTGAATAAGTGGGTAGCAAAATGCGGGTACGCTAACGAGGATCCACAAGGGGAGTTAAGAATAATAATAATTGGTTCACAGGAAGGGAAAGGCGCAGGTCACACTTCTTTCTGTGGGCACCTGAACCGCGCTGTGGGGGAAGGGAGGAAGGTGGGAGTGAAAGTGGAGAGAAAGAGGAGCCGTAGTGGAGGGCTACGGAGTAAATTCGACCACCTGGGAATTTTTAACGCAGTGTAGCGGGTGAGGGGGGGGGGGCAGTTCCTGGCCCTACGGGGCCGGGATGGTAGGTCAGCGCCGCTTGCTGCGGGGGCTAGCCAGCCACCGAATTTTTATATGTTGTAGGCGGCGTTACACCCGCCACCGCTTAGGTGGTGAACGACGGCTGTTGTTGCGGCGCGCGTCTTTCCCTCTTTTTCTTTCTCTATTTTCTCTTCTGTCCGCACGAGGCAGCGGAGGTGGCTCAGCTACAGAGCCAGTAGCAGGCCCGTGCATTTGCTTTTTCTTCTTCCTACAGCCACAACAACAACTCTGTTGTAGCCTTCCTCAGCTTGCTCATTCCGACCTGCTCAGCAGTAGAGATCTCGAGCCAGGTTCTGAGCAGCCTTCTCAAAACCTTCACAAAACCGACTGCTGGGCCCTACGAAGTGTGGACATTTGGCAGCAGAAACAGCAGCACACGCGCGAGATAATTCATGCTTGGTTGAGCGATTTCACTCCCAAGTAGAGGCATTTTTAGTTTTGCGTTATACTCAGCCAAACAAAATACTTTATAGTCGGTGAGTGCGCGGGAAAAAATTATTTCCGCCTTGTCGTGTAATCAGTCACCTACACTGTGTTACGAGAAAGCATGAATTTTCCCCACTTCTAGCAAAACCGCGCGAACGTGAATGGAACCTGCGGTATGGAAAGTAACAGCGCCTTTTGTAGCATATAACAATATTCATACAAGGCGTACAAATATTCATAAGTGCACTTAAATGATCCCAGTAAAACCACTTTTCAATTGGGACACGACAGCCTTTAAACACGCTAAGTTATGATTGCGTTTAGGAATGCGGCTGTACTTAAGCGATCATCTTGATGTAGGGTTTTTTTAGCGCAAACAAATACAAGGATAAGAGAGGTGACACACAAAAGCGCTTCGGTGTGTATGTCTCGCCTTTCTTTTCCTTGTCTTTGTTCGCACTAAAAAAAAACCCTACATCAAGATGAACTACCAACTCGCCCAACAGGAAGTTTTAATTAACAATCACGCCGCTGGCATGACCTTGCAATGGAAGCAGTCTTGTGAGAAAGCTAGCTCTTTCAACACGACCTGCTGTACTAAAATAAATTCAATGCCGAGAAAGAATCTCTCAAAACGCTGCCGTTGATCGCATGCCGTCCAGGCCTTCAGAGCGCAATAAGTCAGCATTCAGTACGATTCGCTCGGAAAGGCAACAAAGCAAACTAATAAGCGCTTGTTCGTTCTATACCAGAAAATTGTGCTTACTGTCAAGTGCAAAATCGAGGCCTGGCGTTTGTCGCTTCGCTCTTTGCACAGTTGAAAAACACATTTGGGCCGCTTCTAGAACAAAAGGAACACATGCCATTGGTCATCTTTGATCAAATATCGCATCACACCAAGCGAGAGCTTGGCAGCATTGAGGAAAACACAGTGAGTTATCACCACACGAGACCAAATCTTCTAAACCATGCCATCAGCAGCCAACTGTTTTGCCCACCAGGTCAAACCACCTTCTCCGATACGTCATTTGTGGCATAGGCCAGAAGAGGTCTACTGGCTACTTCACAGGTGGATACCTCAATGACCACCTCCTCAACCTGCAGCCAAAACCCAAGCGGCGTGTCCACAAAAGTGTGTGAATGTGTGAGAGCTTAAGGTTCAATATTCGCTCGTCGACTGGTCTGCCCTTCATCTAGGGATTTCAGGGAACCCTATGAAACTCGGCAACAAACGCGACCACAACTTTCGCTGACATTACAAAAACATATAACAATCAACAGCACTCCAATGCTGTCTGGAACAAGTGTCCTCTTGGCAGAGATGTTAGAAACTAGAAACGAGCGCTTGCAATATCCGAACACTCGTAGCAGGAGAGACACCGAAACCATTCCCAGCTCAAAATAGTTCTGCTGAATGCTCACAACAATCTTTACATGAGCCATCCCAGCAGCACCCGTCACATTTCGACAAGGGCGAAAACACAAGGCACCTGTGTACAGCACAATGTCAGTGCCCGTTAAAGGGACACTGCAGTACCTTTTGCGAAAATTGTTTTTCATGCTGCGAACTCGAATATCAGGTTGAAATTAGGCAAAAGAAAGCAGAAATACGCAGCCCACGCGACAGGGCTCACCGCGGGTAGCACCACCACCTGTGATTGGCCAAGAGGTCGGATGACGACATTTGGAGAACCGGGGAAGCTGCCGATGCGGCTCCTTCGCTGCGCTGTGTGCTGATCGCAGCTCTCTGCGGCTTTGTGAATGTCATTATGGCATGCCGTTTTCACACGAATGAGCATCTTGATTTTCACTGCATGTACCCATACCAGATGCGCCCACAAACGGTGTAGCACTTCCGTTGTGGGGAGCGTAGGTTTGGAATGAAAACTTGCTTTGGTTAGAGTAAGGCATTTTGAAAAGTAGTGTGTGTTGTTATTAGCATGAAACTACATAGCCCTCAGCAAAACCTCGGCGCGTATATTCCTGGAAAGGAAGGGCACCAAACAATGCCCTAGCCGACTACCTCTGTCTCAATTAGCCTCTCGCCACACACGAAAGGTCATTGTTGTGAAACATGAACCCAAGGCTTGGTGTACCAAATCCTGCTTTGAGTGCCAGTCGCCGTACCTTGGAGAAACGAAGAATTTATCACTATACAGGCGCACTATCTTCAACACTAGCTATATGATAATTGACAATTCATGCCCTATTGAAAAATCCTGCATCAATTTCATACCAAATTCGGTATACCGGTTTAATGCACAGTCTTTGCAAAAGTAACCGAACAGCCCAGCCGGCCGGTGGAGCAGGTGCTGGGCCGAGCGGCCGCTGCTCTCTGGCTGCGAGTGTAAGCTTGCCAATGCTGCTCCCTCTCTCTTGGGATGATAAACTGTAAGTGGGGAGCATGAGCAGAGTCCAATTTCATGCCTTGAGAGCACTGTGCTAGTAATGGAGGGCGCTGTGCACAGTCAAACACACTCAACGCTCATTTTTGGCTGGCGCCGTGAAGCTGCGTTCTTCGTTGGAATACCTTGCTCGTTGATTCCCAGTACACGACTTCCGCAGGTAAAACAATAACGTAATTTCTAGTCTTCGATGGTGACACTTCGTTGAGCTGGAGAAGAACAAAAACGAGGTAATATTTTCCTATGTTTCTAGTGTGGCTATTCCTGTTTATGTAGCAAATCCACCAATGTCGCATTTGCCGCTGCTTGCTAACGCACAGAAGCACATAGCGGCCTTCGCAGTTGTAACGCCAAACTGAATGCTGCAAAATCTCAACAGAGATTGCAAGTGACACAAAAATATTTGCCAATAGCGAAATGTTCCCCTGCATATGATCCCCCAAAAATGCGTGCCTACCAAGTTTTTCTTCTACTTGCAATCAAACTCCCCTGAACCTTCACCCTGTTGCGGCCAGGGCAAAGTCAGCTGCGAGCAAGGTAGACCCTTCAGCTTGCATTGCACTTCGAGGCCTCATTCCTGTACCTTATTTACCAAGGTAATGATGGCATCACTGTGCCAGCGGGCACTAAGCTACTAAAAAATAGTTCAAATAATGCGTGTCAGGTTTTCTGCTCATTCCTAGAACATACTGCCGTTAGGTTGATCACATCATGTTGCCACAAAAAAAAAAACAGCCGCACTTATTGAGGATGAGTGATGTATGTTTGAGGTGCGAGAATTTTTTTATGCAGTTCACTCATCAAAAGAAGAGGTTAACGCACAAATGCAATTAACAATGCAAAAAACATTACGCACTTTTTGTATGCTACCAAATAAGCACGAAATAAGGTATGTAGTGAGCTGGAAATCAGATTTCTCTCTCCTGCAACTTAACATGGTTGGTTTGTGGTTTGTGGGGTTTAACGTCCCAATGCGACTCAGACTATGAGAGACGCCGTAGTGGAGGACTCCGGAAACTTCGACCACCTGGGGTTCTTTAACGTGCACTGACATCGCACAGCACACGGACGCCTTGCTTTTCGCCTCCACCGAAAAGCGGCCGCCGAGGCCGGGATTCGATCCCGCGTCCTTGGGCGCAGTAGTCGAGCGCCGTAACCACTGCGCCACCCCGGCGGGGTGCAACTTAACATGTTAGCGTCAAAACAAATGCGGTTGTCACAACATACGACTGAGAATTGCAGGAAAAGTGCATCCAGTTTTCGAAATCAATTCCCTTCCTTTACTTTCCTGACAATCCAAACGAGCAGAATAGTACGTGTTTACCCATTCGTTGCAGCTACGGGAGCACTGTGCCGATATTTAAGCACAGGCATTCTAATGAAGAGCGCAGCTTCACAGCGCCAGCCAAAAAGGACCATTGAGCGAGTAGCACAGCACTTCGAAGGAGCCAAATCAGATGCCGCATATGACTCGTTTACTTTTTATCATCCCAAGAGGGAGAGCGAGGGAGCATGCTTACGTCAGACAGCTTACACTCGCCGCTAGAGAGCAGCAGCCAGCAATGGCGATGGTAGCGCCACAGCTCTGCCCCATGCCTGCTCCACTGGCAGGTGGGGCTACTCGGTTACTTTTGACAAAGACTACATGAAACAGGACGGAGCTCAGACTCTAGAATTTCCCATATGGTTGGTGGCCCTCATTTGCGGAGAAAAAGGCGGCAACGAGTCGGTAAAAACACGCACTTTTAAAATAACGCTACATTGCAAAAAGAAAAAATGAAAAGCTGCAAAAATATTCCCAGCACAGCTAGAGATTCGAACAACATTCTTCACTCATCACAGCCAGGCATTACAAACATGACTTGTGGTTATACCTGTTATATTTATTCTTTTATAGTGAACTTTACTTTCTCACACTTTCTATGTTTTTCAATTGTGGAAATTATGGTTGCGGTTCAAAGATCACCCTTTAAACACGCTGAATCTTTTTCCTGGCTATCATGAAAGGTCATGCATGTTGCACATCTTTATAATGTGTCAGTTTCTTGTAGGCAAATCTAATGGCGAATTAGAGTGGGAGAGCAGGTGCACTCACTCGAAAGCACTTCGAAAGTGCTCTCAGACAAGCGGGCGTCCTCCAGTGGAAGAGCAGGAGTAGAATCACTAGCTTCCAATGGCAGAGGAAGAGGGCTTTTCCTCTGCTTAGAGCAGTCAGACACATTCCTGGCTGCTCTCTCATCTAAAGTGAGTGTAGAGGAAGTCACATGGCATAAAGCGTCATATCCGCGCCACCTTTCTTTTTTCTCAAATCGGAGACGAAAATGGCGGCTGCAAAGCGCCGGCGCTCAACGAGCTCTTCGGAATGAAGCGAATTTGCGTCAGGAGCAGAAAGCATTGCTCAGGTGCTGTATGCATGTTTGAGAGTCTCTGCTGGCGTCGAACGGGCCAAAGGCGGCAGATTGCCGTGCTGTGAGAACAAAGGCATACAAAACAAGCGGTTCTTCATGGAGCATTGGCCGCTCCTTGGGTTGCAACAGCCACCACTGCGGGCAAGCAGAGAATGCTGGGAAGAGAAGTGCGGTCACGTGGTCATGGCGCGCTGCTCTCGACACGCAGAGAGCGTTCCCGTGGGCAGACAGTTACACCCTCGCTCGGCATGCTCCTGTACTGCTCTGCAATGATCGGCGCCTCTACTCTCATCCCCCCCCGAATGTGCCATAAGAATATCCTAATTTACTAGTGCTAAGTGTTTTGTCATCTTCAAATTCACATAACTTTTACTGCACACAGAGATGTCTGGCACAACAATGCTTGTTATACTAATGCATGTTTGAGCTTCACATGCTGCCAGCGGAGCAGCACCGCTAATGAATGCACTTGTACGCATTTTACACATGTAAACACTCAAGGTGCCCCGATATGTAGCTATCTGTGCATGGCCAGCAATGTTTTTCAGCTATGCATATTTTTCTCATCGCTATGTTCTTTCTTGCACTTTTGCTTTGAAGGCTTCTTCTTCTGTTGCACACATGAAGATACAGCCAAGACCTCCAATCCAAAGGAGCTTTTCCTCTAAAATGTTCAGGAGCAATTTACAGACACTTGAGCTGTGTGGTAAGTTGGAGCTTTAGGAGCACAATAACTGTGGATCTGAACCTGCCAGGGAGGATCACTGTGCGTCTCTGTGAAGGGTGTGGCAGTGTCCATTATTAGAGTGCCAAATCGTGTCAGCTCAACCAGTTTTGCCATGATTGTGAACACCATCAGTATTCATAGAGAGAACCAGGCTGACCAGACTTTGCATTACGAAGGAAAGACTTCATTTCCAAGACGATTCCCAGTCCCAAAGTGCCCACTGCCTGTCCGAATGCTCGCCCGTCATTTTATCCAATGGAGCTACAGTCAACAGCAGTAAACCACGCCAGCAGAAATTGGTCTTGGATTCCAGTCAGTCTGCATAAGCCCGTCCATCAAATAGCTCAGCACCCGTCGCACGAGTAGTGGTACCGGCACATACCAGGCCAGGTAGCGAGGTTTGCATATGCCCCGCAATGCACGTGTTATGAAGTAGCATGACAGTGCTCAACGTGTGTGGGCACCTTGGAGGATGGCTCACAGTAGACTTCTCCTGCCATCAATGCTGGCACAGAAAGTCAAGTCAAGTCAGCTTTATTTCAACATCACAAGGATGCTAGGGGCGCAGCCAAAAAGCCTATTAACAGCTTGACGAGGGATGCAAGTGCATGCATTTGTCTGCCCTCCCGTACAGCATCGCTACAACAGAATGGACAGGTCTGCATGCCACCCTGCTTCAGTATGGCATTGAGTGCTACCAAATCTCGTGAGCCCTCGTGGTAGCACTGACACTCCATGCTGTGTGGCAGTAGATGGCCCATGTCTCCTTTTAGCGCCCCTGTGACCCAACCAGAGGGGATACTGCTCTCTAACAAGTGTGCACAGCATCAGCAGCGAGGAACGTGCACCTCATGGCCCATGGGCGACACACCTACACGAGGAAATAACGTTTCCCCACAGTGATGTGTACCAGCCATTGCAACCTGTGCAGCTGAACCTCCAGGTGGGTGCAGAATGGCACGAGACGTGAGCGAATACAGTGCAGTCCACTTATAATGATATTGAGAAAACCTGAAAATCCGATCGTTATAACCGATTATCGTTATATCTGGACCGGCAAAAAAAAAAGAAAAGTGAGAAAAAAAATCCCCTCCCATGTATTTTCCCATGCTGTAGGCTTGCCTACTTACCAGCAATGAGTAAATCGGGTTGAACAATGCTAATCACCGTAAAGAGCACTAAACACTTTATTACAGTATACATCAGTAGCCATAAAGTAACTTAAGCATACTTAAAGAAGTCGGAAATTCGCGCTCGCTTGAGCAGCAGCTGAAGCTTGACAATTGCTGTGAGCATCGCTTCCAGTAGCGTGTACGCTGGCAGCAGTCCTTTTTGCGTGCACGAAACCAATTAGCGGCTGGATGAACTGAAGGACATCCCCAGCCTTGATGACCGGTTAAATTGTAAAGTGCGAATGTCCGTATTTTTTCACAAGGCTACCAACCTTGAAACCCAGCCAAAAATCCCGATAACTCTGCCGTTTCATCTCATGAGCTATCGCGCCGTCTATGTGGTCGTTGCCATCCGGTGATGGCAATGATGATATGGCCGCAGCAGCACCCTTTGCACGACTGTGATTGCGATGATGATAGTGCTCATTTTATTCAGTTTTCGTCGCATATCACCGTTTGCCGCATATGCAGAGTTTTCACGTCATTGTCTTCTAAATATTTTATCTTTTATTGAATATGCAGTCAAAATTTCATGATAAACACCTACCGGGCAGTGATAAATCTATCGTTGTATCCAATGTACTGCCGATAATTGATTGTTATATCTAGTTTATTTTTACATAGGCACAATGGAAAAAATGATAAATCAGAATAATTTCATCGCTATAAGCGATATAGCGTTATATCTGGTATCATTATAAGTGGACTGCACTGTACCACATTTACTCTAAGAAAAAATGCAATTTCTCTTGAAGGTCCCAGTTTAGTTAATGTTACTACTTTCAAGCATCTTCTCATGATCTAGGTTGATGCAATCATCTAGATAATGTGCACATGAGGCTAGCTGAATAGTTGAAGTTTGAATTTTTATTGTACGTAAGAGGTTACATGTCACAAGTCAGATATAGCCTTTCCTAGAGTACGCATCAGCAGTATGCATGCTCAGAAGGCTCACTCAGCTGAAAGGTTCAAAGATATGCAGCATGGCTAACCTGTATGCAGCAAATTGTGCAGACTAGCTACTGGAAACAAAATTTAAAGACATTGTACCAAATGCGTCATGGTGAAGTTATTATAAAACATTTTACAAACTCCACGTAGACTCATCTCAACTGTCATGAAGCAATTCGGTGAAACATGACCCAAACTAACGCCTCTCAATTCCTTTTTCCGAATGCTATGGAATAAACAGCCCACTCAAGCCACCTGATCTGAAAAAGCATTTGTGATAGTAACATATCTGAAAATGTGAGATAACAAGCTGCAAAATGTGCATAAATGTGCATGTATGCATATCGAGTAACTGAGCAGGAGTGTGAACTATATTTTTTTTTTTTTTTGCTATCCTGCATCATGCATTGAAAGTGATCTGTTCACTCATGTGTGTACTTTTTATTTTTTTTCTCTGTTCATCATTAGCTGACCGTATGAATAAATAAAACGCTTAACTCTGGGTATTCTGTGTAACTGCAAAAAACTAGGGGCCTGCCTGTACAAAATGATGATGTCTTGGCCTGTAATGCACATATCCACGAGTGAAAGACACTGCCCTCCAAAATCATACACCTGCAGTCAACATGGCAACAGCACAGGCTGCACTTTATTGGGCCGATCTAGACGCTACAAAAGCACAATGTCGAGGGCAGACAATCACCACTACCTTGTATATAGAGAGGAAAATAAAAGACTATGGTCCCTCCAATTAGCTCCTCCGCAAAACACTACACACACACACAAGGCACCAACCCCTCGATTACAACATCATCATCCTACTGACCTGCATCATTTTAAAGCCCTTTTCCTGCAATGCTCATTTCCTTGTTTTGCTCCCTGTTCAGCCTTGTACAGAGACATCGTCTGCTTCAAGGGCTACAGTGACCTCATTGCAGTCGCAAGCTTTCTTATCTGTAACAATCCCGTAATATTTGCCCATGACCAAAAATTTTCACAACGGCTGCGACATACAAATTGCGGCTAGGTCATGAGCGGCATAAAAAAAAGATCACAGGAGTTCTACACGATTGCAATGGTAACTCGTGTGAAAGCGATCAGTGCATTTGTGTTGATCAATTTTCAAGTGACCTGGTCGAAACATGGCAGGTGACCCGGGTCTAATTAGGGTATGATTACTGAACCGAGTGCGGTCCATTGTAGTTGGAAATTAATTATGGTCAAATTGCCCATGGTCAATTCTTGGTTGACCAGAGCCCAATTCTGGGGCAGCCTGGGTAAACAGTCCAGGGTCCATCGTGGTGGTCACTATGTCATGGAAGGACCCTGGTGTTTTGCAGCTGTGGTTGAGAAGTGGTGCTTTCACACTAGAAAACAACTGCTGTCATTCCATCTGCTAGTGTTGTGATACATTAAAATCAACCCTAAATTATTTACCAGTAGTAAGAATACCACGGGGTGATCACTGTCTAATGCACTACCTGAAAAAAAAAAAAAATGAAAACCAGAAAGTAAAAATTGCCGCCTACACTTTAACTGAAAACTGTGTCTGTGCCTTGCCAACCACTTTTCGCACCGAAAGCTTGGTTTCAAATAGCTTTTCCCTCTTCTAGAGTGATGGCCATCAACTTCTGACATTGAAAAATATAGGGTGCAAAAATATTTTAATCACATCTCTACTACATCCTTGGTCTGAAAGTTTTGAGCCTGAAAGATGATACTTTTGGTTTCAAAATATAAGTCTCAATATAGCTTGAAGAATGGGTGTTCAGGAGTGGAAACAAGAACCTAAGCCCAAAGGGAGAAATTAGAAGCCCCTGATTTCCAATGCCATCCCAGGCTAAGTGGCAGGGGAAATGAGAGTGCACATCTCTAGTGGAAGCACTTTGGAGCAGCTCAAGAAACATAATCAAATTATGTTATTGTTTCTAGGGCTTTTAACTGCAAGTTTCTCTTCCTGAAACAAATCCAATGCTTTGCTGATATGTACAGGCAAACAAATGCTTACAACTGATTTTAGCAACAATTTGGAAAACTTGCTTTCAGTACACAACGTGGATCCTCCCACTGGATTAACATTCTCAAGTAGTGCATATCCTAAGCCTGTGCTGATATAAATTTCTGAGTCAGCAGTGGCATTGATGGGTAGTATTTTCCTGCTGGGCATCTCATGTTTTGGTTTGAGCACTTCCTTAATTTGAACGCGTTGGCTGTGTATAGCCTCCCAACTGTTGAGGTTCAATTAGAACAACTCATGTAGTTTGGAGCCCTGTAGCCCAACAGCTCAGGTCTCTCATTACTGGTTGAGAGAAAGTTATGTGGGCATTTTTTCACGCCAAATTTACTTGGGAAGAACCATTTATTATGCCCAATGCCTTTCTAGCTTATGATAATTTTGTTATATTTAAGTGCTGCATTGTTTCGACTATGGTGGTGCCTGTACTGCACGCTCACAGCATGTGCTGTGCAGTTGCTCGATCGAATTGCACTGAATCACATTTTGCATATGCCGTACACTGGTTCACTGTGCGGCAAAATCCACTAAATTTCATGTCAGAACATCCAGTTTGGAGCAATATTGTGTTTTGAAAGCAAGCAGTTTGAAACAGCACTTCCAATGCTAGACAAAACGATGCCGACAAGGGACCACGTGGTGAGATATCCCCGTTTCCCCAAGAAATCCCCCAACAAGCGCTCGGTGGAATGGTCAACTGACCTCGCTTTCACACATTATGAAAACCAAACGCATGTGAAGCCACTGCCCTTGGCATTTTGCAGCCGCAACAATTCACCAGGGCTGCTTCAGCGGAACTGCACGAACACATCTTGCAGGAATAAACAAACGAGGACACAACACAATGCCCCACCCAGTGTAAACGCTAGCTTGAAGGCACGATGCACTGGCCCAATTAAGACTCTGCGCCAGAGCAGATGTACAAGCTGTAGCGTATCAATGCACCCCACGGGAAGGATGCCACAAAGATAACCTTTTACACCCACCATACACATAACAAAAATAGTTGCTCTCTATGGCCAACACCTACTGGTACTCAGATGCAAGACCACCTGGTAGGCAGCCAGAAATGCTACAGTGGCTGCAATATATGCAACCTCAAATTCACGATTGGAAAGATTAACATGCAAGCAATAAATTCCTGACATCCACCATTTGGGCTAGTTGCTGCAGATTCATTATTAATGACAACGCAAGTGCTCACTCAACTCCAAATCATTTCCCCCAGAGGACCACCACTGGAACGCACATGCTAGACGAACAAGTGCTCCCCGTCTTTTCCATCTCCATTGAAGGGCTCCACACTAAGAAATTCCACATTTGCCCTCCACACTGGAGCACACAATCCAAAGGAGGGTGCCTAAAATAAATAAAAACAACAAGCAGGCAGAAACAGTGCAAAGGCAACGAAGAGACAACAGAGCGAAACTCTGCAGTGCAGCATCACAAGTAAGCCGCAGTTGGTAAACAACAACCCATAAAAAAGAGCAACAATTGAAACCAACATCCCTGTTAAACAGATCAGACAGACCAAAATTCTTAAGCTTAAAATGATTGCTTCTAAACTATTTAGGCAAGCAGGTGCCTCGCTGCCTCTGCACTGCCACCCTGGGGAGGAAAGCTGCCCTCCTCACTTCTTGTCGATTGGGATGTTGCGCTCCTTGTTGGGGGCCTCAATGGCCGGTAGCGGGGCCTCTATTGTCAGCACGCCGTCCTTGGAGAGCTGGGACTTGATCTGCTCTGGATTGGTGCCCTTGGGCAGCAGGAACTCCCGGTTGTACTCCCGGTACACCGAGCGGTTCTCTGACTTCTCCTCGTGCTTGGCGTGAACCTGTTGTGAACAGCACACCTCTCTTTGACCTCCCCAAACTCCATCACAATTCATTTTGTGCTGCCACTTCAACTGCAAAGCCTGCTGAATGCCTCCAATCACTGCTGAACTACCACAGCAGGTGAGTTGGGCCCATCCCTCCCTCTCTCATGAGCTGCTATGTACATCTGTGCCTCAATGGTAAATCTCAATGCTTCGATGAGAAGCAATCTAGGCCTAGCGACGATTAGGGAGAACTAGACGTCCACAGCGCTGCCGTCTGCCGCACTTGAGGATGGCACCATTGCAGTAAGCTTGCGGCACAGGGTGCTGTAAGCCTTATGACCTTTTGCTTTCATTATGCGGCTGGGGGCCACACTTGGGCCTGACAACGATCGAGCAGCGCAAACGATGCTGCTAAGATGGGACAACGTATTGGGTGCCTCGATGTAGAGTGCCGCACCACTACACTGCTGTGTCGTCAGGTGGTACTCACAGTCTGTACAAAAGAACAGTCGGACGGCACTCTATGCACTGCATTTTTTTTTTTTCCATTGCTTTAAAGATGTGTTTCAGTGTGTACGTTGTTGGAGCGGGCCCACAGACAAGCTATTTTTTTCAAGGATCAAAAAGCTCAGTCTGCACTAAAGGCAGTTAGCAGCATGACTGCTGTTTGGTCTGCCACATCGGCTTACCACGACTTCGCATTACTATTTTAGTACACTATAGCATAATGAACACGTCGCTGTAGACACTGTTCATGCACAGAACACTCGGCATCTGCCTACGTCATCATCGGCTGCGCCAGTTGCCAGATCAGCAAGCTGTTCATGAAGAAGCATAAAAAAAAAATCTATTTAAAAATATTTGCAGCTCTGAAACTGAGGTTTAGTTGCTTGGCACATGGGGAATACAGTAAAATCTCGTTACAAGAAACATGAATACACGACACTCAGTTATAAGAGACACCTGAAAATGTTTTGGTTGGTTTTTCTATGTTTGCCATGTTAACAACATTGCATACAAGATACATGGTTACAAGAGACACTCGGTTACGAAGAACAACTTTTGCAGGTCCCTAAAGTTAATTCTTTCCTATTTATAAGAGACACAATTAACCCAGGTACGCTCATGCAACGCAGCAGACTCGTACAAACTCGTATGTGCGGCAGTTTAGATTCCCTTAACTAAATTCTGTTCCATATCAGCGTCCTTTCTTGTTGCAACATGTCAGGAACCGACAAGGAGTGCCTCCTCTTGACTGAGAAGCCAATATGTCCCTTTTGTTTCAGGCACACAGGAATGTGGTGAGAGTGGCTGAAACAATAAGGACATTTTGGCTTCCCAGTCAAGAGAAGGCACCCATTCTTGGTTCCAGACATAATGCAACAAAACAGGACACTGATATGAAACAGAATTTAGCTAAGAAGATCTAAACTGCCGCACATACGAATTGGTACGAATGTTTGGTTAAAGAGACCTTGGTTACAAGACATCTTTTTTGGGTCCCTTGAATTTGGGTCCAGATACATTGGACACAAGACAATGCTGAGAACGCTGAGCAGAGAAAAGTTGACCACCTCACACACGAAGTTCCACACACTAATGCGCCCCCCACCAGGCTCCCTTTTGATGCCCGCTCCGCTGTTTCCATTTTAGCATCCTCTTTAAGGAAAAGTACACGTGCCCTCATTCCCCCGTGTACATTCCCACTCCCTCGTAACTTAACGAGATTGGAGGAGGTTTCCCTTAGAAGGATAAGAGCTGGGGCGGCCCTTACCCCGTCGGTAAAATGCCGATGGGAATCGCAAGCTGAAATCGGACCAACCACATGCCCAAAGTGTTCCACACCAGCTGCAGAAGTGGATGTTCGCCACCTGCTATGGACTTGTGCAGGGACAAGGGAATCAAGGACAAAGATTCTGCGCGAAGTGGGTCTAACCACAACAAGGGAAGATGACTTTTCTAAATGGCTCACCGACAACGCTAAGAGCGGAAGCCTGCTCCGGTTCCTCACGGAAAACCATTTACATGAGTTTATATAATATGCCTTATGGCAAGTTTGCGTACAAAAAAAAAAAATGTCTCTTGTAATGAGGTTTTACTGTATTACAAAATTGGCTCAAGCGGAGGATAGCAGTGGCATTACCTGCAGCCTGTTGTCGATGGTCTTGACAACAATCTCCTCAGGGGCGTACTGAGAGACGTCGAAGCGCAGCTTGAGCTGTTTGGTGCCGTCTTCGGCATCCTGGATGAGTGGTGAGTTCATGCTGTCTAGCCAGGTCTTGCTGGCAGCGCCCATGCCTGGAGGCAGCTGGCCCGATCCCTGTGGTAGGAAAAGAGCACACCCTTCCATCTTTTTGCCTTCTCTCGTATATATCCATTTGCATCTATGCGTACGCATTTTTACTGCTCCAGTCGAGCACACTCAAAACATACTAGGGTGCCACCTTGGAAAAAAGAGCAATAAGGGAGTGCTGAGATAAAGCTGTTCCAAGCAACAGGCAGGCAAGCACTTTCAGTAGCTGCAAAAAGATGAGTCTTGCACATCAGGCTAGCAAGAAAAGGCAGGTTGCCAGCACTTGCAAAGCAGCAGCATCCATATGTGTGCATGCAATAAGCCGCACCTGCACCAGAACACGATGGAAGCACATGCAGCACTCACGCAATGTCTGATGATTTCTGGAAACTTTGAGGCTGCATTCATTACATGGGGTGAAATATAAAAAAAGAAAATTTCAAACTACGAAAACATTACAAGATGCCGCATCCTAAATAAATCTACTAAGTGCACCGTTCAACCCGATTTACATGTTAAAGAGCAATGCGTCAGTGACTTCCTAAGCATACAAGCCTGCTGAGCAGCCCAGAATGAGGCCCAAACCAAGCACAACTTGCATTATTCAGAATTGGCTGCTTAGCTGGTTGAAAACAAAGCCTGCTTGGCAGATTTCTAGCAGAATGTACTGCATGGTTATTCATTCCAGGGACAGTCATTTTTCAATGGAGGTGAAAAGCAAGGTGCTCGTGGGTTGTGCGATGTCAGTGCACGCTAACGACCCCAGGCGGCTGAAGTTTAAGGAGCCCTCCACTACTCCGCTTTGGAAATTAAGCATCAGAAACTATCCCGCACACTGACACAGTAAAATCTAATACAGACTCCCTTAATTTGGGAATTCTAATAATCTGAAATCACGGCATAGTCCTGGTCAATGTCCATGTGTAAGCCTGGCATCGGACGATCGTTAATTCGGATATGGGCAGCCTCGCACTACTTAATTCAGGTCAATGGACCCTTTGCAAAAATCATTAAGTAGGCTTTCCCACGCTCCTTTCTTCCCCAAACATGGCGTCACTGACCGCCAGAAAAACGGCAATATAGACCTGAAATCGCATGTTGCTTCTACACAGATGCATGTAGCGGTAATAGAGCAATTATACGAATATGTTCTGATGCATAAATCATATGAATTATGGCCATAATATAATGTTTCAATACATTGCTGTTCCGCTATTAGTGCGGAATGCAGCACAGAGGTGAAGCCGTCTTAACATTTATGAAAGGGGTCTATTCCGTCCTTTAGCCATTTGCAAACCGAAAACATCCAGCTGCCTTTTTTTTTCTCTTTGCAAAAGGTAAGTAGAGCATATTTTTGCCCAAGCTGAAGCAACTTCTGCGAGCACACTTGATAGGACAGAGGCCATGCCATGCACAACACTCACGGAAGGAGCACCACCTGGCCCCACCTGGAGCGGTGCAGAGCTCTTGGAGAAGAAGTCGCGCTCGTGGTCCATGAGCTGCGAGCGGAAGCGCGACATCTCCTCCTCCATTTTGCGCATCTCGGCCTCAAAGCGCTCACGGATCGAGCTGAACTCATTGTCCAGGATGCTGAGGTCGGACTTCTGGATGGGCACTCGGCGCTCGGGAGCCATCTCCACTTGAGGTCACTGCTTTTGGTGGCAGCACACAGATGGTCCCTGCGTGCAGAAAGAGGTCCACCCCACCTTTGTCACATGCGTGCTTCAATGGCACGTGAGCCAAAGCTGGATGCAACAGATACTATTGCCTCTATTGAATCCTTCCCAGCTGACCCTAAAATGGACATGTGGATAACCACTGTGTGCTCAAGTCGGCTTTGGGACAAAGCTTTCGCTAGAGTCCTAGTACACCGCCCGGAGCGTTGATCGAGAGGCATGTTTTTGCCAGTGGCGGGGTGGGCGGCAATCTCACTGTATGGAAAGCGATGTATTGCGGGGAATGATTGTAGTTTTTTCGTTTTCGGGCATTTTAACTGGCGCAGTGTCAAAGTATGTGAATGCCCTTATTTTCGTAAAGCCATTACGTTGCGTGACCAATGCTGCCAACTTGTCTAAAGGGCATGCCGCTATACGGCTAGGAGAGCAACAGCAAAGAGGCGTCACTTTCTTGTTTCAAGTTTTATGCAAAGCTTCTATTGAAGAAGAGCTTCTATTGAAGCAGAGAAGTGCCATCCTCAGAAAAGAAGTTTGCAACCCCTTGATTTGACTTCTCAAACGTTCATGTTTGCAAAACAATATTGTAAAGATGAAGATGTACGTGAAAAAGTGAAGATTCCGTGCACTGTCTCCAGTGACATCGCTATATTGGTGTGTGCGCTGGACCTGCTTGAACGCGGACTGTTCATGCTGTCCTAGATCGAGTCCCAGTACCTCTAATAGACACCCATCCCACATTTGGTGGAGTCGCGAATTAGAAACATCAGACCTGGAGCTCCGTAGCCGCGCTATTTCTGTACCTGCAATGCCAGACAACGTCTAACATCAAGCCATGCAGACGGCTCCAACTGTCATCTGCGTCGGCTCCCTTCGCCAGCGGGACCCGGCTATCTTTAGCCGGAGCGATGAGCACGATGTCAAATATTGGCTCACTTCTTATGAATGGGTGAGCCTCTACAATAAATGGGATGACGAAACTAAATTCAATGTAATATTTTATCTCACCAGCGTGGCAAACTTGTGGTACCGCAACCATAAAAGTAACATCCGTACGTGGGCTGCATTTAAAACAACGCTCGCCGAAGTCTTTGGTCACCCGGCTCTTCGACCCGACGACCCCTACTGAAGTACACACCTACACTTTCTGAATACGTTGCCACTTATGCAAGCCGAACGCTCACGAAAGCGGAGTCAAATTACTCTGTCACTGAAAAAATTTGTTGTGGTTTCACTCTGGTTAATCCTAGTTGAACTGCGAAAGCAACAGCTGAAGCTTCTTTTACTTGCTACATTATTCCCTATAACGCCCTATCAGTGTAAGGTGCTATATTATTGGGGACATTTAAGCTTATCCTTTAGGGGTATGATGCGAGAGCGTAAGCTACTAGCTCACATATAAAGTCACGCTTCAACCAAGTCATATGAACGTGCCTGCGTGTCGTAGGGGTAGCGAGAATGGAAACGGTCCTGGCAGGCAAATTCTGATATCACCCTCCCATATGAAAGGAGGGGCCAGAGCTGGTAGCTCCTGCCCGCGGCATAGGGGTTACGTGAATTCAAATATCATGGCAGGCTGATTTTTTATGAGGAGACCGTAGCTATGCCCCTTCACGGTGTAGCTACGCCCCTTCACGGTGTAGCTACGCCCCTTCACGGTGTAGCTACGCCCCTTCACGGTGTAGCTACGCCCCTTCACGGTGTAGCTACGCCTCTTCACTGTGTAGCTGCGGAGTGTTTGGTGATAGTTTGGGCTCTGACCAAATTCCGCCCTTACCTCTATGGCCACCCTTTTGAAGTTGTAACAGACCCCCCATGCGCTGTGCTGGCTTTCCTCCTTGAAAGACCCATCCGGCCGTCTTGCCAGGTGGGGCTCTTCGTCTACAGGAATTTGACGTCAATGTAGTCTACCGCTCCGGCCGCAAGCATCAAGACGCTGATGCTTTTTTCGCTGCCCCCGACCAGCTGATGTTGCCAGCCTTTCCACCTCGGACGCCTCGCCAACGTCACTTCACACCAGTGACATGCCTTCTGAGCAGCGGAGAGGCCCCAGGGTCGCTTCTCTTATCCTCTCCGATCCATTGACTGCTTCCCCATCGCGTGCGCTTCGCTGAAAAGCATCACACTTTGCCATTGATGACAGCCTTCTTTATCGCCACCACTACAATGCTGATGGTCGCAAATGGTTGCTAGTCATTCCCCACCGCCTACGCTCGCAAATCTGCAACTGCTTGCACGCTGACCCACAATGTGGCCATGCGGGAGTGTTCAAGACATACCATCAGCTATGCTTACTATACTACTGGAGGGGCATGTACAACTTCGTCCTTAAATATGTTCGCTCATACCTCGCCGGTCAACGTCACAAGCCCCTTCTTGATAGTTCTGCTGGTGAGTTGCAGCCATTACCTTGCCCATCACGCCCATTTGACTGAATCGGTATCGATTTATAGGGCCCGCTCCCGTACACTGCCGCTGGAAACCGTTGAGCCATTGTTGCGGTTGGCCACCTGACTAGATATGCTGAAACCACTGCCCTTCCATCTTCCACAGCATCCGATGTAGCTTCATTCATTTTACAGCGATTCGTCTTTCGCCATGGCGCACCTCATGAACTACTCAGTGACACAGGATGTGTCTTTATCTGACGTTGCTAAAGCTCTATTGAACAAGTGCCACATAATTCATCGAACATCTACCGCCTATCATATGCAGACTAATGGACTCACCGAACGCTTTAACCGTACCTTTAGTGGCATGCTTTCTAAGTAAGTCTTCCTCCAACCACTCTGACTGGGATCTCCTCTTTCCATATGTGACATACACATACAATGCTGCTACTTAGTCAACTACCGGTTTCTCTCCATTCTGTCTTCTTCATGGCCATCACCCTTCTGCTCCACTAGATACCATTCTTCCATATCAACCAGACACATCTGAGTACACCCCTGCTTCTGAAGCTGCCTGACACACAGAGGAGTGTCGCCAAATTGCCCGGTCTCTCACAACTGAAACCCAGTCCTATCAAAATTCATGCCACGACAACCATCAGACGGCCCCGCAATTCTCTTCTGGCAGTCCTGTATGGCTCTGGATTCCTTCAGGTACACCCAGACTATCCTCTAAATTTATTTCCATGTATCATGGTCCCTATCGTGCCCTGGAGCACATCTCTCCTGTCAATTACATTGTGGAACACCTGACACCCTCACCTGATTTCCGCCGACACAGCCGCGAAACTGTCCACATCCAGCGCCTTAAGCAAGCAATACTACGACCCTGCCATTATGCCAATGCCGTAAGTCGCCAGGGTGGTTCCTCTTCTCCCCGGGGGCCCTTGTAAAGATGAAGATGTACATCCAAAGGTGAAGAAGAAGATTCCATGCACTGCCTCCAGTAACGTCGCTATCGGTGTGTGCGCTGGACCTGCTTGTACGCGGACCGTTCCTGCCGTGCTTCTAGATCGAGTCCCAGTACCTCTAATAAACCCCCATCCTAAATATATATATTTTGGCCCCATCACATCGGCCGGTACGCTGTGTTCCTAGTGAATGGATCCACAAATGCGCCTGAATTCGACTCTCTACCTCTGATGTGTAGAATGGAGAATGCAGCCGCTCCTCCACTTGAGGACCGATTCATCAACGCCTTTCAGCGTTTCCTCCAACAAGGTCTCTTTGAGAATTCCTCCATTCAAAAGAACAAAATTTGGCCCTAAAACTGTGTGCTGCAACACTCATTTTTTTGATGACGAGTCTTCTAAACAAGCTTCATAAGCAACTGCGATGTTTACAGCCTAGTAAAACATGTGTTGCGAGCTGGATGAAAAAGGCAGCTGTGAAAAATGGCTGGAAATGCTTTCACATCTGGCAGCAATCGCTGCTGGTGATGTAGAGTTTACGTAGAACATGGCTTTAAAAAAGGCGTGAGTGCTTGCGTTTATTCAAGTTTGGTGTGAAATCTGCTACGCTCGTCCTTTGCGTCTGTAGGGCTCAGGGCAAAGCGGTGAAAACAGCGCTGCTGCTGCAACTCCTGTACATGTGCAGACATAGGTAAATGAAGCACGCTTTTCCGTTCAAATTGCAATCACGCCTTCTGCACCGGAGATAAGGAAACAATATTTGTCCAAGTGAGAAGGCACTGGCGTCTACTACCGGTTTGCTGCCAGTTTCAATTATGCAAAGCATGAAAATTTTTGTAAGGAAATAGCATGCTCCCTTTACTTTTGTCCACACTGGTGCATTGATTACGGCTCTCCAGAAACAAATTCAGCATGCAGTTTCCAAACAAGTTAGGAGCCGCAATTGAAGGCATGCCTGAAAAGCCATGCCGTTCATTGACAGCAAATACCCCCGAGTAGAATCCTGTAGAAATAAGACCTACAATCAGTCTAATGTGATGTACTCAATGTAAGCAATTTAACGATGCAAGACTTGATGCTGTAGTGTAAAGTTCACTTTTTAATTTGAGATTACCAATTAACAGTTACGTACAAGGTACTTACTAAGATAATCGCTAATAGGATCAGAACAACCATAGACTTCGATCAACCAAAGGATCAAGCAGGATTTTGGAAAGGGTTATCTACCGTCGATCACATCCACACTATCAACTAGGTAACAGAAAAGTGCTCGGAATATAACGACCCCTTATACATAGCATTCATTGACTAGGAGAAAGCTTTGACTCTGTCGAAACCTCAGCGGTCATGCAGGAATTGCGAAATCAGGGTGCAGGTGAGCCATATGTTAAAGTACTGAAAGATATCTATAGGGACTGCACGGCATCCATAGTTCTGCATAAAGTGATAAAACTCCAATTAAGAAAGATATTAAGCAAGGAGACACGATCTCCCCAGTGCTATTTACAGCTTGCTTAGAGAGTATTCAAAGGCATAGAATGGGAGCAGTTAGGCATCAGGGTCGACAGAGAATACCTCCGTAATCTGCGATTCGCTGACGACATTGCCTGGTTAAGTAACTCAGGGGACCAACTGCTACTAATGATAAATGATCTAGACAGCAGAAGCATAAAGGTAGGCCTAAAGATTAATATGCAGAAGACTAAAGTAATGCTAAACAGCCTGGGAAAAGAACAGCAGTTTAAAATAGGGAGCGAAGCATTGGAAATGGTAGGCAAATATGTCTACTTAGGACAGGTAGTGACCGCTAAAGAGAAATAACCAGAAATAACTCGCCTATAAGGCAGAAACATGGAGATTAACGAAAAGGGTTCTACTTAGGTTGAGGACAACGCAGAGGGCTATGGAATGAAAAATGGCTACGGAACGAAAAATGGTAGTAAGGTTAAGAGATGGGAAGTGCGCACAGTGGGTCACAGAAATAGGTCGTTACTGACATTCTAGTTGAAATTAAAGGGCAACTCCGGTGGTTTTTTTCATCAATTTTTGTTTTTGCATGAATTACATTCCTCGGCACGTCCTGACTCCAACACAAAAACGTTTTTCAAAATCCCAATTAGAAGTATTTTTAAAAAGACAAAACAGCAAATCGAAACCGAAACTGCTTTCATGGCCAGAAACGATGTCCCCGTTGACGAAATGGTGACGTCACACTCAATATTAGAAAAACACTCCTACGTGTGTTGGATGGTGAAAATAAAGTATGGAAACCATGACGCACTGCATAAAATGTCTGAGGTCGTTTAATATAAGCCTCACAATTTCATAACCACGCGGGAAGCGAACAGTAACGCCAGTATACTGTTTGTGACGTCAGAAACTCAGTGTTGCCCGCAGAAATAGCCTCAACTTAAGCCATGAAACAGCATATTTTAAAGTCTTGTTGCACGTGAACGGATTATCGCACGGCGCCCAAATTTTGTAGAATGCGTCAGGATGGAGAGGAGAACCAACAGTAAATTTTTACTAGAATATTCGAATGTCAAAAAACCTCCGGAGTTGCCCTTTAAGAAATGGGCGTGGGCAGGACATGTAGAGTGAAGAGAGGACAACCGACAGTCTTTAAGAGTAACAAATTGGATTCCAAGGGAAGATAAGCGTAGCAGGGGCAGCAAAAATTAGGTGGGTGGATGACAAAGAAATTCGCAGAGGTCAAATGGATGCAGCTAGCACAGGACCCGGTTAAATGGAAAATGGGAGAGGCCTTCGCCCTGCAGTGGGTACAGTCTGGCAGCTGCTGCTGATGATGACGTATTAGCAGTTATTAAACTTTGTCAAAAACTATCATACTTGACAGAAGCTATCTACAATATATGATGATGCTGTAGTGCAATGATAAATATTTAATCCCATTTAACTAATTAATAGTAACTGACACCATCAATCCAGCATAACTACATCGACATGAGCTGCAATACTACTCCGGATGACAATACCTGTACACACATCTGAAACCATTCACGAAAGAACAAAACCTGGCCACCTTCTTACAGACCCTCAACAACAAATATTTTTTGCAGTTTCATCCAAAGACTGCGAACTGTGAAGTGCCAGAAGCAGGAATACTTGGACAACGGCATTCCAAGCATTCTTTCGGTGTGCGTTCTTACGCATGAGGGACTGTACAAGAGCAAAGTTTGGCTCTCTGGAAAAATGGACCTACGGCTCCGAAAAACAAAACGTCGAGGTCATCATCGTTCTAAACAGCATGCATTTATGGGCTATGGCGCCGAAGCATGAAAAACGGCACTGAACTCTGCCGACAGTGGTTCGTCGACGTCAACACGCCTGCAATGTTGCACACGCCGGAGAAACATCAGATAGTGTGCGATATTCTGTTCAAACCTGATAGTCAAACATCGGCAGCCGGGCAAAATTAACCAATGCCGCAACCAGGTTAACGTGCAGTGGCTTAAAACAAGGGGGGGGGGGGGGGGGGGGAAGATGCCCTTGCTGAAGTGCCAAAAGCAGTGAAGAATCTTGTAGAAAACCAGTTGCCTCCCCTTTCGCCGCGATCGATCACCACCACTCCAACAAACTTCGTGGCAGCCCAGCAATGGGTGAGCCACCAAGACGTCTACTCGGGTTCCAGCGAGAAGAGAGAGAGAATATGGATCCAGCCGGCAACGACAACGGTCTCCCGCCGCCTCTCCCGGCAAACGCTGGGGGATAGCGGGCACGAAGTATGCGGCGCACACCGGAGGACCAGTCGTGCACGACCACCCGTCTTCTGGTTCGCAACGGCGAAGTGACTGAAATACCAGACGCTCTCGCCGCCTGCCGTAGTATGGCTTTGTCTGAAGAATGCGGCACGCACGGGACATCCCGGCCGCCATGCTCACGGCGCGTGCAAATGTCCGCCGCCGAAGTCGCACCCCCCTTCCCCAGCCGGTCAGTCAGTCCTTCTTACGTAGCCTTGCCCTTCCAAGGAAAGCCTTGTTGATGTATAGCTACACGGCACGCTCTGTATTATTTGCAAGTTCAAAACATAGCATGCGAGTAATGACGATGTGTCTTCCCCGTCCTTGTCCCCTTTGTTTCCTTCCGCGGGTCGCTAGCGAGAACGCTGCAACTGCGGAGTGTGAGCGGGGTGGAATGCCGCCCCCTCGTAAAGCCCCACAAATGGCGCCTCAACGTGGTTCTCTCGTGCAGAAGCACTTCAGCTACACGCTCCCACCACCACATCATAATCATCAGCAGCAGCCTGACTATACCCACTGCAGGGCGAAGGCCTCTCCCATATTTCTCCAATTAACCCGGTTCTGTGTGCTAGCTGCATCCACTTGACCCCTGCGAACTTCTTGACCTCATCCGCCCACCTAACCTTCTGCCGCCCCCTGCTACGCTTTTCTCCCCTTGGAATCCAATTTGTTACCCTAAGCAACCATCGGTTATCCTCTCTTCGCACTACATGTCCTGCCCATGCCCATTTCTTCTTCTTGATTTCCACTAGAATGTCAGTAACTTGAGTTATTTCTCTGACCCAATTAGCATGCTTCCTATCTCTTAATGTTACCCTACCATTTTTCGTTCCACATCCCTCTGTGTTGTCCTCAACTTAAGTAGAACCCTCTTGGTTAGCCTCCACGTTTCAGCCCCATAGACGAGTTCAGGTAAGATGAAGCTGTTGTATACTTTCCTCTTGAGCAATACCAGTAAGCTGCTAGTCATAATCTGCGAGTGCTTGCCAAATGCGCTCCATCCCAATCTTATTTTTCTTGTTATTTCTTTTTCATGGTCCGGATCTGCGGTTACTACCTGTCCTAAGTAGACATATTCGCCTACCACTTCCAGTGCTTCGCTACCCAACGTAAACTGCTGTTCCTTCCAGAGGCTGTTGAACATTACCTTAATCTTCTGCATATTGATTTTTAAGCCCATCTTTCTACTTTTCCTGTCTAGGTCATCAATCATTATTTGCAGCTCATCCCCCAAGTTACTTAGCAAAGCAATGTCATCAGCACATCGCAGATTACTGAGGTATTCTCCATCTAGCCTTATCCCTCACTGCTCCCATTCCAAGTCTGAATACTTCCTCTAAGCAAGCAGTGAATAGCACTGAGGAGATCGCGTCTCCTTGCCTAACACCTTTCTTTATGGGAATTTTGTTACTTTCTTTATGCAGAACTATGGTTGCTGTGCAGCCAGTATATATATCTTCCAGGACTTTCATGTACGGCTCCTTTACCCCCCGATTTCGCAATGCCTGCATCACCGCCGAGGTTTCTACTGAGTCAAATGCTTTTTCGTAATCAATGAATGCTACGTATAAGGGCTGGTTATATTCTAAGCATTTTTCTATCACCTGGTTGATGGTATGGATATGATCGATAGTAAAGTACTGTTTCCGAAAACCTGCTTGATCTTTTGCATGATAGCACTCTAAAGTTGTCCCGATTCTATTAGCGATTACCTTAGTACATACCATATACGTAACAGACAGTAAGCTGATTGGTCTGTAATTTTTAAGGTCCTTAGAGTCCCCATTCTCATGAATGAGGATAATGTTTGCATTCTTCCATGGTTCCGGTACCGTCGATGACACCAGGCACTGCGTATACAGGGTGGCCAGTTTTTCTAGCAAGATATCCCCCCCCCCGTCCTTGCACAAATCTGTAGTTATCTGATCATCTCCAGCTGATTTCGCCCTTTTCATAGTTGCTAATGCTTTCTTGACCTCGTCCTTCATTACTGGTGGAACGTCTGACTGTTTTTCCCTACCGCCAATCTCATTACGGTCCTGACTACTTTGGGTATTGCAGAGATCTGTATAGAACTCCTCGGCTACTTTGACTATCTTGTCCATATTCATGATGACATTGCCCGCCTTGTCCCTTAGCGCATACATCTGGTTTTTGCCTATGCCCAATTTCTTCTTTACCGCTTTAAGGCTCCCCCATTCTTTACAGCATACTCAATTTTCTCCATGTTATAGTTCCTTATATCGGCCACCTTGCGCTTATTGATTAGTTTGAGGCGCCACAATGGCGCCTCAATGTGGTTTTCTCGTGCAGAAGCACTTGAGATACTTGCCCCTCCCTAGGGACAAAGAACGATAGTCAGTTCGCGGTTGAAGTTGAAGTTGAAAGTTTATTTTCGAATAAAAAAAAAAACAATGCAGAAAAATATACAGCGAGAGGTCCCATGGCACAAGACCGCAGGTGGGACCTCCCATGGTAATAGATTTCGATAGACAACATAAAGAATAATATTATTGTAAGAAAATGCATCAAGCAACACTGAAAATAAATAACGAAATAAACAGTAAAGAGCGCATTGCCGACAGATATAGATACAAAAATAGAATACAGAAAATGTACAAAAACACTTACGAATTCTGCGACACAAAAAATAAATAAAGAAATCCCAAATTAGGAAGAAAATTTTTTAATTTCAACTTGAACAAAGAAGTACATTACGATCCGAGAGTAGGTCGTATACTCACAAAAAAGCGACATTCCGTGCTTGATTAAGCGTTTATTTTTATGATAATCACATTTCTGTGGCCAAACTGCTGCACACCTCGTCGGCCATAGCGGCCATGTTGACAGCAACCGCTCAAACCGGAAATGCCAGCTTTCCGTGCTCCTATTGGTTCGCGTCCGCAGTAGCTTCCGGTTTGAGAGGACGTCGCGCCGCCTGCACGTCAAATATCTGGCAGGGCCATATCAGCGGTGGCGTGCGTTTTTCCGACGCCGGATGTCGAGTGAGCGCAGTTGGGCGTAAAACGTCGGCTTGACGCGGGAAAAACGCTGCATGTATTCCGGAATTCTGCAGGGGGAAAAACGCGTGCGCAGGGGGAGGGGGGTGATCTCTGAGGCCATGGTGTGAGCCATGGGGCTTGCCAAGAGCGCGCGATGGCATGCTCTCCCTCGAGACCGGCCGTGGTCTGCCCAGTAGCCTTGACGGCTTGCCGCCAGGGGAGGCGCGGCGCAGGAGGCGCGTAGCCACGCGCTGGAGTCGCATGCCGGAGACTTAAAATTGAGCAGGTGCAAGCAAGATATCTTGGAATGTGTAAAGGGTGATAAGCGAGTGTTAGCTGCATCCTTCCCAGGGAGGACAATGAGGGCAGTGATGAAAGAGAGTAAAGACAGACTGTTGAAAACTTCCGCAGAGCGCAGTATGGTGATAGTAGCCGCGGGGCTAAATGATATCCTAAATGGTGAAGCTGCAGGAGTGGTGGAAAGTTTAGCTAAGGGAGTTGACAATATCAGAGAGATAACACAGCAAGTGCAGATAGTTGTATGCACAGTACCGGAGGTGCTAGGATCGAACGGAAAGCTGGAAAAGGACGTGGTGGCAGTTAATCAGGACATAAGAAAGTTAAGCCTGGAGAAGCGTTTCGAAGTGGTTGAGGTAAACAGGGAGGTACATAAAGCAGGTTTTGGTAGGGCTTTTCAGCGAGATGGAATTCATTTTAACAGAAGGGTGGGAGCAGAGATCGGCTGGCACCTGGCAGGCAAGGCTGTAGCGCTTTTAGGGGGTCCGCGAGGACTCCGTGCACAGAGGAAAGTTAGAAGTGAAGCAGAAAAAGTGATGGCAAGGAGGAGGTCGAGAAAGAAAAGTACAAAAAAGAAATTTAGCACTAGGATCAGCTACATAAACATGCAAGGAGGTAGAAAAAGAGCGAAATGGCTAAAGATAGAACAGTAGTTGAAGGATGACAAAATAGGTGTGTATGCTGTATGCGAGACTCATCTCAGGGATCTAGAAAATCCGCCGTTTATAAAAGGCTACGTCTGGGAAGGGTGCAACAGAACGAGAACGGAAAAAAAGGGTGGAGAGGTAGGTATGTTGATACACCAGGGAAAAAATTGGCAAAGAATAAAATCATCTTGTACAGAACATATCTGGGTATCAGGAACAATGGCCGGCATAAGGGTATGGCTAGGGGTAGTTTATTTAGGAACAGGACACCAATGCAGGCAAGAAAACAAGGATCTTGCTGAATGTCTCAGTGCCGATATAAGCCAGTTTGGGGATGGGGCCGATATTATTCTCCTGGGGGACATGAACGGCCACATTGACGATCTGAATACATACACGGATTGTAACGGGAAGCTAATGCTAGACTTCTGTGAGCGACACGATCTAGTTATAGTACATAGAGAAACAAAACGCGATGGCCAAATCACGTGGGAATTCAGCAACAGGCAGATGACCATTGACTACTGTCTAATGTCGCAGGGAATTTATAGCAAGGTCACAAAAATGGAAATAGACGAAGAAGGGGAGTGTAGTCTGGGAAGTGATCATAAACGTTTTAGTCTGCAGATGGGGCCCTTGATGAAAAGAGAAATGGAACTTAGACAAAAAGTAAACGCAAAATTAAACAACGATCAAATAGCACAGATAGCACCAGACATAAAGGAAGCAATAGAGAAAAGCCCCATCGAAGGCTGGGATTCAGACGGCATCCTTAGCGCAAAAAAACACACGCACACGAGAGAAAAGGCGGGACACGGGACAAGCGCTACTACATCTGCAGCAGACATATCGATGAACTTGCCTTTGTGAACAGTTGCGGTGTGTCTGTAGACTCATTCATGGAAATTCTGTCCTTTTATCTATCATCTACAGTTATCGGTAGGGAAGGAAGCTGCTACATTCAACGCACTGGTGTTTGTATTGGTTCGCGCGTTGCCCCCGTACGGACAGGAACATTCTTCGTAATTCAGTTGGATTGGTTTATAATATTTGCATCTGCAGACTAAAACGTTTATGATCACTTCCCAGACTACACTCCCCTTCTTCGTCTATTTCCATTTTTGTGACCTTGCTATAAATTCCCTGCGACATTAGACAGTAGTCAATGGTCATCTGCCTGTTGCTGAATTCCCACGTATTTGGCCATCGCGTTTTGTTTCTCTATGTACTATAACTAGATCGTGTCGCTCACAGAAGTCTAGCATTAGCTTCCCGTTACAATCCGTGTATGTACTGTTCAGTCTGATCTAAATCATAGCATTCCTGACATTTTGAAGGTTTTTATAGATTGCAGCTCAAGCCTGAAGTTCACCATTGAGCAGCCTAAAGATTTGGCACTACGGTTCCTCGATCTATCCTTGTCCGTATGCCGGGATCACGTTTGTTGGGCTTACAGCCCCCGATCTGCCAAAGCACTTCTTAGTTTTGCCTCTGGACATTCAAAAATTATTAAGAATGGTATCGCGACGTCTTGTCTCAAAGCAGCAATCACAAAATCCTGTATTCATTCCTTACAAAAGAGCGTCTTTGCACAGGTCAGCAGGTTGAAGGAATCTGGCTATCCCATGTATGTTATTAAGATGACTTTTGGAAAACTGGTGCATTGGATTAAGGCAGGCCATAAGTCAAAACTTGTTACACGGGAACGTCAAAAGGTTGGCGTCATGCCGTATGTCCATAGGATGGCACACGGACTAAAGAAGGTGGGAAGCTGCTATGGTGTTTCCGTGGTTTTTTCTGGACCGACAAAATTGAACAGTTTGTGCTCTCATATTCGAAATCGGCAGGAAACTGGCGGCGACAAGAAAAAGACGTGGTTGCTCCATTAAACACCGCTCGCCGTTTGTACCCTGTGGGATCGGCGTGGTGTATAAGCTGCCTTTGTCTTGCGGAGGCGTTTATATAGGACAAACGGGGCGGTGTCTCAACGTTAGGCTAGGGGAACACCACAACTCCTTAAAAGAACAGTCCGGGAATCTTCCGGAGCATTGCCGCGCTTGTAGCATTAAAGAGAACCATAAGGGGAAACAAAAGTGCACACCGCTTTTTCTATGGCCACCGTTCTTTTTAGACATCATGACAAGCTGGTTCGTGAAATTATGGAGGCTTACTATATTAAAAAATTGTCAAAATTCGTGTGTCAGCGAACCGTCGGTTAACTTGGTAGATTGCGAATTTGATTTCTTAGACTCTACTTTACACTGACTTTACTTACCTATACTTAGTTGTATCTTCCCCCCCCCCCCCCCCCCTTGCAGCACTGAGTGGCACGTGTTACTGTGTGTCACTGTCTATGTTATGACCTAGCTTCCCATTTAGGAGGCTGCTTCTCTCTCTCTCTTCTCTCCCCGTTTGTTTTTTCTGTTATTTTTTTCCATGCGACCTGTATTTATTGCGTGCTTCAGCAATAAACCCTGCAGTAGCGAGTTAGCGCTTGTCTGTGTCTTACTTCCTTTCGTCCTTCGTGTACTTTCGCGCTATTTTCCATCATGATCGTAATGAAAAAAGGGAACTTCATACATGCCCTCGTCCAAAGTAAAATAAAGCAGTCCACCGATCACTGGATGGCTGACATACAAGATGCCTCAAGAGGTGGAACAAGAAAATTCTGGAACCATATAAGCTGGCTAGGTAAAGAAAATCAAAGAAAGCAGGACCGGATTCAAGATAACGAGAAAAATTGTTTAAAGGGAGACAACGTAGTGAACTACATTACATCAGTTATAGCAGAGTCATTTAAGAGTGAGGATAGGATAATCTCTGCAAATCAGGAAGTACAGAAGATATCAGAATAGAATTGGCAGCTTAGAACTGACCAATCTAAACTGGAAAAAGGCAGAAAAAAATATTCCTACAAAGACATCTACCGGAATAGATGGAATTCTGATCAAGCTGATTAATGAACTTGGTCCAAGAACTAAGGAAACGTTGTTAAAGCTTTGGAAACAGTTATAACGAATAAGCAAATTCTGGACAGCTGGCAGCAGAGTAAAATGAATTTGATTTATATAGGGAAAGGAGAAAGGATGCACAAAAAATCCTACAGGCCGATTACCATAACATCTGTTATGTACAGGTTGGCCATGCAGGCGGCGAAATTAAATGTGCAAGCATGGGTAGAAAGTAACAAGATACTCAGAGAACTTCAGAACGGCTTTAGAAATGGTAGGCGCTTAGATGATAGCCTGTTCATGCTTACCCATGCATCGAAATATCTAGAGTGGAAAATAGACCTCTGTATTTGGCCTTCCTGGACATAAACGGGGCGCACGACAACGTAAACAGGGAACTCCTATGGAACATATTGTTATGGGGGTAGCTCAGCTTGAGGTTTCAGAGAGCGGAGACGAGAGACAAGGCTTTCACACAACAGGCCTTTCCTGCAGGCACCAGCCGACACTGCTCGAACGTCGTCGTCTTCGCCCAAAACTACTCAGATTCTTCTTTTTCCTTCTTATGCGCATATCAGCGCATGCATTGCCTAACGTAACACTACCCCGCCGGCTGAAAGGCACCGTCCCGGTGCGTACTAGCGTCCAAACCAGGGTCCGTGTAGTACGGCTTTAGGCGTGCGACATGGACCGTCTCGGTGCGTGGTATCGAGGTATGGTGTGCGGGATGCAAGGGAGCAATTTCGTATGCCACTAGTATCACTTGTCGTAATATACGGTAAGGTCCTGTATAACGGGACAAAAGTTTTTTCAAGAGGCCGACACGGCGAGCCGGGGTCCAAAGCAGCACGAGAGACCCGCAAGAATACTGGGTGTTGCGATGACAGAAATCAAAGCGACGTTTCTGGGAGTGCTGGGAGGCTGCGAGTCGGTTGCGAGCAACAACGCGGGCAGCATCAGCTCATGCTATGGCGTCACGAGCATATGAGCTGGCAGTGACAACAGAAGGAAGCAGGCTGTCAAAAGGAAGCAGAGGTTCACGGCCGTATAGAAGATAGAAGGGGGAATAGCCCATTAGTTTCGTGACGCGACGAATTGTATGCAAATGTCACAAACGGCAGTGTTATATCCCAGTCGCGGTGGTCATCAGAAACGTACATTAAAAGCATGTCAATGTCCAGTTAAAGGTCCACGGAAACGGCCCCCAAGAAACCACTGATAAACGTATTCAGTGTGTAGAACACATCCTTTTGAGCATTAACGCAAAGTATAACTCCTTGGAACAAAGCCAGCGATTTATTATTAATTTTTAAAAACAGCGTTTTTTGAAATTCGCGGGCAGAGGAAATGTCGCTTGGCGGTGTCGCATGGAACTATTTCCTAATCCCGTGACGTCACGGGTCGGTTGACTGGCAATTACTAGAAGCTGCCATTCGCTGCGGTCACTGCAACCATTACGTCACGAACACACTTCCGGTAGCTGCGAAAGTCGTCTGCTTGTACGCTGCTCGAACTCTGTGCAGGCTGTTACAGCTCGCCGCCCTTATCGGTTAGGTGGCCATTGCCCATTAAGTGCAACAACCGAAGCGACGCAGGGATCGGCAGAACGAAGCTGCATTTACAAATATCTTATTTATATAACGTGGTTTCAGGAGTATCGGAGTGTCGTCCGACGAGGCGTCAATAGCACGGTCAAGCACCGCACGATGGCAGCACCTCCTCGACCGCCGTAAACACCGCCGCTGTGGCCCCTCCTCCCGCATGCCGTTCGCGAACGACACAGCGGATCGTTAGCACCGATGTCCGAAATAAAGCGTGCTAAACTTTGTTGGCGTCTGGAATACTGAGCCGAATATCAAGTATGAAGCCCTCGTGAGGATCGCTGACCAGCAGCAAATTGCTGGTAAGAGCGATAGCCGTGATACAAGCTAGTTTCTGCTCAAGCCAGCTGCCGCTGGTGCATTTCGGCTGATCCGATCTGCTCGTACTAGCTCTGCGATTAATGCGTCAGCGGAGTTAATCCTATAATTATTTTACTATGGCAGGATAGGAATCACTATAAGGCAGTTTCATAAGTAGACGATTTACGACAGCGTTGATCATGTTCCAAAGCGTCGACCACCGCGGCTTCAAAGCGACGACTAGGGACGGCCACGCACGGCGCCGGCGTTCGCCGCGCTCGCACGTTCCACCCCCGCGGTAATTGTGTAATGTACCTCAGCCTGCTCGCGGCATCCCGTGCTGCAAGCGTTGCAAACTCGTGTACTTTCATAGCTAAGGCCGCGTATTTTTTGGCGTTCTGCTCAGCAACAAGCCGTTCAAACGATACTGTAGGCACGACAAGGCTTCAGTACGCAGTCGCTGCGCTGTCGGCCGTAATCGAAGACGTCGGGCGGCACCATAATCTATACATTGATCTTTAAACGTGATACAGTGGGCAAATGAATAACTTTGTGAAGCAGACCCGCTCGTACGTTTCGCGCACTCGGGCGCCGACAAGTAGCTTCCGTCAACAGACGCCGTCATAACTTCGGTTAACGACGCAAACCGAGGTCGTCAAGCTCGGTTTGCGGTAACCGCGGTTAGTGGTGCAACAATGGTTTGGTCCGCCGTGTAACATAGGATAGCCACGGGTTCACGGTTACACTAACCGTCGCTGCGCGAACTGGCGAACTCCTCAGGCATGTGCAAGCGAGGACGGGTTGGCGGAGTACGCCAGCGAGCGAGCGCGCGGCAACCGGAAGTTCGTCGAAGTGACGTATGTCTGGGCGGAGCTTTGAACTTGCTTGTATTCTTTGTTTTTTTATGGCTCCCTTCGGCGTACGAGTTGAGAGGGAAAATTGGAAGGGTCATTTTTAATCGCTTATATCTCTGGTGTTGCAGAAGCTAGATCGAAAATTTTTGCGGGAGAATGATGGGTGGTTCAATAACTATCAGTGTTATGGCGTTGTTTACCCTTCTTGGTGACCCCTTTCTGGGGACCTTTAAAGGTCAACTCCGGTGGTTTTTCCATCATTCTGTGTTTTTGGTTGAATTAAAATCCTCGGTACGTCCTGACTCGAACACAAAAAACCGTTTTTCTAAATTCCAATTAGAACTGTTTTTAAAAAGAAAAACAGCAAATCGAAACCGAAATTGCTTTCACGGCCAGAAATGACGTCCCAGGTGACGAAATCGTGACGTCACACTCAGTATTAGAGAAACACTCGTACGTGCGTTGGATGGTGAAAATAAAGCATGGAAATCATGAAGCATTGCATAAAATGTCTGAGGTAGTTCAATATAAGCCTCACAATTTCATAATCATGCGGGAAGTGGACAGTAACGCCGGTATACTGTTTGTGACGTCAGAAACTCAGTGTTGCCGGCAGAAACAGTCTCAATTTAAGCCATGAAAACAGCATATTTTAAAGTCGTGTTGCGCGCGAACGGATTATCGTACGGCGCCCAAATTTTGTAGAATGCGTCAGGACGGAGAGGAGAATGTACAGTAAAATTTTTATTAGAATATTCGAATGTCAGAAAACCCCCGGAGTTGCCCTTTAAGGCGTTCGGTAAGCCCGTTCGTCTGTGCATGGTAGGCAGTTGTGAAACAATGACGAACGTTGCACAACCATAGGATCTCGTCGACTGACTATATGGCCAAGAAAGCAATGGCCACGGTCGGTGAGCAGTTGGCAGGGAGCTCCATGGACAAGTATAACGTCGTTGAGGAGGAAAGCAGCGACATCAGTTGCACAACTGGTTGGTATTGCTCGTGTGACCGCGTAGCGTGTGGTGTAATCAGTGGCCACCGCAATCCATTTGTTCCCCGATGCGGACAGTGGAAAAGGCCCAAAAGATCTAGACCCACTCGAGAAAATGGGTCTATGGGGATGTTGATTGGCTGCAAAGTCCAGCTGGTAAAACTGATGGCTTTTCACGGCGTTGACAGCGGTCACAGGCAGCCACGTAGTGGCGGACTGCGCGGTATAGGCCTGGCCAAATAAATCGACGGCGCACACTGTCGTATGTGCGAGACGCCTAGATGACCCGCTGTGGGAATGTTGTGAAGCTGTTCAAGGACGGCTGTGCATAGGTGCTGAGGGACTACTAGTAGAAGGTCGGGGCCATCAGGTCGCATATTGTGCTGGTATAAGGTGCAGTCGTAGAGAACAAACGAAGAGAAGGGTCATGGTGATCGGCGCTGAGGCAATTGATAATTTCGCGAAGCTGAGGGTCCTGGCATTGCTCACGGCGAATGCTGGAAAAGTCAGAAATAGCACGCAAGCGTCGTCACATTCAGGTTGGCTTGGCGGGTCGACTGGATGACGGGACAGGCAATCCGCATCTCGATGCAACTGGCCAGACTTATAGACCACTGAAAATTTGTACTCCTGAAGGCGCAAGGCCCAATATCCAAGGCGGCCAGTAGGGTCTTTGAGTGTAGAAAGCCAATACAATGCGTGGTGATCAGTGACTACCGTGAATCGCCGGCCATACAAGTAAGAGCGGAACTTCATAATGGCCCAAGCACTCACGTTCGGTTATGGAATAATTCTGTTCGGCCGCAGAGAGGAGTCAGCTGGCATAGGTGATGACGCGAGAGGGACCGAGCTGACGTTGTGCCAGAACGGCCCCAATTCCATGATCACTTGCGTCGGTGCATACTTCTGTGGGCGCTGACAAATTTAAGTGAGCCAACACTGGCGGGCCGGTGAGGTGGCCAATAAGAGCGGCGAAGGCGACCGATTGTTCATGGCCTCAGGAAAAGGAGACCTCTTTTTTCAGAAGCTGCATAAGTGGACAGGCGATTTCCGCGAAGTTTGGTACAAATCGCCGCAAATACGAGCAAAGTCCGAGAAAGCTACGCATGTTGCTGCGAGATTTCGGTGTAGGAAAACCACTTACAGCGCTAATTATGTCACCGTCCGGCTCGATGCCATGGGTGTTGACCAAATGTCCTAGGACCTTGAGTTCCCGGCAACCAAAGCTACACTTCTTGGAGTTCAACTGAAGGCCAGCTCTTTGGAGGACGCCAAGAATAGCCGAAACACGATGGCGGTAGCCCTCAAAGGTTGATGAAAATATGATATCATCGAGGTAGCACAGACATGTGGTCCATTTGAAGCCGCGTAGTAAGGAGTCCATCATGCGCTCGAAGGTCGCAGGAGCATTACATAAGCCGAAAGGCATCACCTTGAGTTGGTAGAAGCCATCCAGGGTGACAAAAGCAGTCTTTTCACGATCTCTTTCGTCAACAGAGATCTGCCAATATCCAGAACGGAGATCGATGGAGGAGAAGTATTTGGCACCATGCAGCAGTCGAGGGCGTCATCGATCCTTGGAAGAGGGTATACGTCTTTCTTTGTTATCTTGTTTAGGTGTCGATAATCTACGCAAAACCTCCAGCTGTTATCCTTCTTTTTGACGAGTACCACCGGAGACTCCTAGGGGCTGCTCGACGGCTCAATAATGTTGCTGGCCAACACTTTCTCCACTTCTTCCTGAATGATCGGGCGTTCAGAAAGAGCAACTCTGTAAGGCCGTCGATGAATAGAGCGGGCATCTCCAGTATCGATGCGATGTGTAACGACAGACGTTTGGCCCAGGGATCAGTGACCGAAATCAAAAATGTCACTGACCGCAAAAGGCCGGCAAGGGCACTAGCATATTCGGGGCGCAGGTCAGAGACAACCATGGCTGAGATGCGGTCCTCCGGACTATGTGACGGGACAGGTTGGGCAGGTACTTCGGCGTGACAGTCCGACAGCACTGCAGATATAGTAAAGCTGGACAAAGGTGATAGCTCGGCAAGAAAAATGCCCACCGGGAGAACTTGCGAAGACATGCTGAAGTTGAGTAAGGGAATGTAGGTAAGGTTATTCGCAACGTGTACAATGTCATGAGGTAGGACGATGTTGCGCTGTAGAGTGACGTCGGTGATGGGGTTGACAACACAGTCACCGTCAGGAAGGAAAGGAAAGGAAAGGGTGACATGGGCACGTATATTGCCGCCTCGGGAGGTAGGCGAGTAAATGTACTGGAGCGAAGACGAGGCTGGGAATGGTCAGCACTAGGGTCGTGAACACAATGGGGCAGGGCTAGGCGTAGAAGTCCGGAGGAACAGTCAACGAGAGCGGAATGGGCTGTTAAAAAGTCTAGGCCTAAAATGATGTCTTGAAGGTAATAGCAAGGACGGCGAAGAGCACAGGGACGTGGCGGCCGGCGATGCTAACGCGCGCAGTGCACATTCCGATGATGGTAGCAGTGTTGCCATTAGCAACACGAACTGTAGAGGTGTTAGCGGGCGTAATAACTTTTTTGAGGCGCTGGCGGAACGAAAAACTAAGGACTGAAATATGGGCTCCAGTGTCAATGAAAGCGGGCACAGGGACAATATCTACGAGGACATTGATCAGGTTGCGGCGTGGTGCGATGGTCAAAACACATTTGGCTGTCCGGGTTGGTAACGCAGTGTCACGTCCGGGCGCTGCGTTGCATAGTTTCCCGAGTAAGGACCTTGGTACGTTGGGGACAAGATGCGGAGAGGAGTAGGTTATCGGGAACGGTGGCGATGGCGAACGGCTGGGACGACGGGCTTGCTCAATGTTCTCGTACGAAGCTGTGCTGGGGTGACAAACTCGCCGTGGTGCATAGTAGTCATGGCGAACAGGGCTGTAATAGGGGCGAGAGGGGGGAGCCGGGCGGCTGCGGCAATAGCGGGACGTATGGCCAGCCCGACAGCAGACAAAGCAAATAGGCCTATCGTCAGATGTGCGCCACTCCGCAGGATTGCGGGTAGGGTAGCGTGGTGTGTAGGGCGGTCTTGTGGCAGCAGCAGCAACCACTGGTATTGGCTGTGGTGCAGGGGGTGGCATGGTATGATTGGAGACGAGGCCCACATTTGCGAATTCTTGACGGACGACAGCCTGTATCATAGCTATCGATAAAACTATCGTAATAGAAGAGACATCTGGGCAAGTTGGTATGGTGACATGATAGAAAAACAGCGCAACAGACGTGGATGGAGGTGAAGAACAAACAGGCCCGTCCTGTTAGTTCTTCACCTCCGTCCACGTCTGTTGCGCTGTTTTTCTATCAAAACTATCGTCCTTGGCACATCGCGCAATCAATGTCCAAGAGAAATTATAGAGGCATATCATATCACGAAAGGAGGGGATAAGTGTGTTAGCGAAGCATCCATTAACTTAACAAAAGTAGAGATTACATACCTTGAATCAGTGGTCAAGTAGTTTTTTCACGTGTTTAGTGTATCTTTGCAGACTTGCTTTTTTCCACATTTTTGTCAATTTTTGTCAATTCACCTCCTTTATTTCATGTCTTTAATAATTTTTTGTACCCTATATATTCTGTTAGCATTTCTAATAAAACATCAGTTATGAGTAAGCGCTCGTATGTGTATCCCTCATTTTATCCTTGTCTTCTTGTCTTGTTGGCTCTAGAGGAGGTGATGTAAGTGTAACAGGCGTCAAGGCCTCGATTTCCCTGCGGACGATAGTAGTGAGGTTGTTCTGACTTGAAGGCTGCTGCAAAGTGGGCAGATCGTCACACGAGGATGTAGTCGCCGTGTTGGGAAGGCGCTCAAACCGATGGACGATGCGGCGCTGCTTCGCCTGTTCGAAGCGGCGACAAACTTGCAGGACTGAGTCCACCGTAGAGCAGTCTTTGCAGAGAAGTATGTTGAATGCGTCATCAGCGATACCCTTAAGTATAGGCCCAATTTATCATCTTCAGTCATGGAGGCATTCACCTTTCGACACAGGACGAGGACGTCCTGTATATAGGCGAGGTATGATTCGGTTGACGATTGAGCACGAGTAGCTAGGTCTTTTTTGGCTGCTAGAGCTCGCCCAATCGGCTTGCCAAACAAGTCCTGAAGTGTCCTAAGTAGGCATCTCCTGTTCGTGGTTGGTAAACCAGGTCTTCGCCGTTCCCGCTAGGTAGAAGATGATGTTGGCAAGCATTATGCTAGCATCCAACCGGTTGTTCTTGCTGAACCTTTCGTATTCATCGAGCCAATCTCCAACATCCGTCTTGTCTTCGCCGTTAAAAATGGGCGGATGGCGGATTTTGGTTAAGACCATGGGGGCAGGTGGAGTTTACGTAGCTGGTGATGTATCCTGGGATGCCATGCTTGCTTTGGCAGTCGGTGGAGTGAGCTCGGGGAGATGGCGTCCACTGCGCAAATCCAGGTTTCTAGCGCGGAAATATGAGGAGCTGTGGCAAGGGGATCGAAAGCGCCTCCACCAAGATGTTACGGGGTAGTTCAGCTTGAGGTTTCAGAGAGCGGAGATGGGAGACAAGGCTTTCACACAACAGGCCTTTCCTGCAGGCACCAGACGACACTGCTCGAACATCGTCGTCTTCGCCCGAAACTACTCAGATTCTTCTTTTTCCTTCTTATACGCATATCAGCACATGCATCGCCTAACGTAACAATATTAAAAAAAGGTATCGGTTATGAGATAACAGAGTTCCTACAGGAAATATACCGGGATAACAAAGTAGAAATTACATGGGAAGGGATAAGAAGTACGGAAGCTGTCAAGGCATGCAAAGGATTAAGACAAGGTAGTCCTCTATCACTGCAGCTATTCATACTTTATATGAAAAACCTGGAACAGAAGATACAGGAAAGTAAACTAGGTTTTAACCTGTCATATAGATTAGGTGGAAAGGCGGTAGAGCAGCGCCTCCCCGGTTTGATGTATGCAGACGACATTATGCTGCTAGCTGAGAGTCTGGAAGAATTGCAAACTCTAGTTAAGTATTGGGGAGACGAAGGGGACGCTCTAGGCTTCAGTTTTAGCGCAGTTAAGTCGGGTCTGATGATTTTCAACTCAACTGATCAGGGTCTTAAAATACAAGGCCATGAAATACCCAGAGTAGCAAAATATAAATATCTCGGCGTATGGGTAAACGAAGGATTGCGTATAACAGCAATAACATTATTGTAGGTACAATAGTTAATAAGTTAATTAGGAATAAAAATGAACTTCGCGCTGCAATATCAAGTAATATATCATTGGATACCTTGCGTTGACTATAATTGCGCTTGACTATTTGAAAACTTGTTAATTAGTTGCCACTCATTAATTAACTGTGATTAAAAATTGAACTTCTTACTATAGCATATCAAGTCATATATCATTAGATAGCTTATACAAAGCACGTTTGCACTACACTAATTACCAGTTTAATTAAGGATCATTAACTAGTTAATGGTGATTAACATTTGAACTTTAGTTTAGTTAATGTTAGTTAATCACCATTAGTTAGAACATTGTGATTATCACCTGAAATTTAGGATACGTCAAGTTGTATATCACAGGATAGCTTATATCCATCACGATTGCAATACACTAATTGTCGGTCTCTGTTAATTACCGTTATTCAATGAACTGTGATTAAATATTTAACTTTAGATTACAGCATCAAGTCATACATCATTGGATAGCTTATGCAGAGCATGTTTGCACTGCACTAATTGCCGGTTTAGTTAAGAGCTGCTAACTAGTTAATGACTTAGATAATAGTTAATGACTGTTAATTAGATAATTGTGATTAACACTTGAAATTTAGGCTACGTCAAGTCATATATCACAGAATGCATTATAGCCATCACAATTGCAATACACTAATTACCGGTCTTTGTTAATTGCCATTAAAAAAATGATTAACACTTGAACTAAGCCTACAATGTCAAGTCATATCACAGGATAGCTTATATGTGGCACGTTCACAATGCACTAATTGCCGGTCTTTGTTAATTGCCATTAATTAACTTTCTTTTATATTTTGAACTTCCAGCTATAGCATTAAGTTATATATCATTGGACAGCTTATAGCAAGTATGTTTGCAGAACACTAATTACCGGATTTAATTAAGAACTGTTAACTAGCTGTGATTAATGCTTCAACTTTAAGTTACATCAAGTCATATATCACAGGATAGCTTTTACGTGGTATATTCCAGTACACTAATTTCTGGTCTTAGTTATTAGCCATTAATTAGTTAATTGTGATTAACATTAGTACTTTTGGCTACACTGAGTAATATCACGAGATATATCAAGTATGATTGCACTATGCTCATTGGTGGCCTTTGTCTATAACCTCCCAAACAGTGAACTGTAACTAATAAAAATCATTGAGTGCATTTTTCGTTTTTATCTTTTCTACTCGATACTTAGCATCAGCAAACATTGTTTCTCCATTCTGAGCAATTTGACTCTTCAGAACCTTTTTTCAAATTTTTTTATTTTTCAAAGTATTTCAATTAATTGATCAGTTACACACTATACATTTATTAATCAGCATCAACAAGCATACGATTTTCATTCTGTGCATTTTGACACCTTTTAAACCCATTTACTAATTTTTATTTTGAGAATATTTCAATCTTTAATTGAAAAGTATCAAATTAGTTAAATTATTTTTCGTATATTAGCCTCACCAGACATTGGATTTTCTTTCGGAGCACTTCCACACCTTTGAACCCCCTTTCCAAGTTTTCATTTTTCCAATTAGTTCAATTACTTAACTGTTCAATTACAAAGTCTAAACTTTCTTCATTAGCCTCATCAAGCATTGGTTCTTTATTATGAGCTTTTTCACGCCTTTGAAACCTTTTTTGGTGCCTCATTTTTTGTTAATTCAATTATTTATTCATTAATTACATGCTCTAAATTTTCTTAATTAGCATCATCAAGCATTAGCTTTACATTCTGAGCATTATGACCTTTGAACCCCCTTTTTCCCATTTTTCATTTTCTTTGAATTATTGCAATTGAGTAATTGATCAATTTCACACCCTAAATTTTCATAATTCACCTAAAGCATTGGCTTTACATTATGAGCATTATGACACCTTTGAACCCCGTTTCATTTTTCTTTTTAATTCAATAATTACAATTTATTAACTCATCATTGCCTATCATACATCAATCAATCATCAATCACTAGAACCACAAATTACCACGATGCGATTTTTTACGCGGCCCCCGATTATTTCCAGCACGTGGTTCAGACTACTACAACTACTGCTACTACTTCTACTATGCCGACGGCTTTTCTACCGAAATGAGCTGTAAGAATGCATCACTTAATTTTGCGCAAATATTTCATGCAGATAGCAGCGAAGAAACAATCAGACCGCTGCAATGTACGAGCGCCAACGCTCTCCGTCATGCGGAGAGCCCGGCCGCGCCGGTTCAGTTGCGGACCAAATAGGCGTCGCTAGCTCATCTAGCAACCCTGGTCTTTAGCGGGTGCGCGAGAGGGAAACGGGAACACTGGAAAGCGGGAAGCGCAGTGAGCAGCAGGAGAGTCCGCAGAAGCTAGGAGCGTCCAACGAGAAACGGGCCATACAGCCCCGAAAGGTTTTGGTGGCCGGGGACGAAAATGCGTTTAGACTAAAGACGGGCGCCCTGACCGTTGTGGACAGGGACAGTCGAGTGTTTCTTCACAAAGGCAAGAGCGACACTGGCGGACACTATGGAGCGGGTACACGAGAAGCTGCAGGCACGTCGGGATGACCAATGTCTGGTGATTATACATGCCGGGCTGGAGGACGTAGAGGAGGGAACAAGGCGCGAGGAGATGGTGGGCTCCCTGAAGAAATGGGTGATGCAGGGGCAGGAACAATTCCCCGGTCTTTTCTATGCCATCTGTGCGCTTCCAGAGGGCGGGGAAATGGAAACACAGGTACGAGAGAAATGCAGGACGGCGAATGGACTGATTGAGGGTGCATGCCAAGAACTGGGACCACGAGTAGAGTTCATTCGTCACAGGGGAGAAGAGACACAGACAGGAGCCGGCAGACGGCTGTATGCGAGAGAGCCTGCAGGGCAGTTAGGAAGAAAGCTGGGCAGACGAGCGTGCGCTTTTTTAGGGCGTCCGTCGGGGACCGGCAACCAGCGAGAAGCCCGTTCCCAGCAAGGTGCAGGGGCAGCGAAACCGAAAGGCAGCCCCAGGGGGCCCCACCACGAGAGGGGGGGGGGGGGGGGGCGACCGGACGATCAGCGCACTCAGAAAATGGTGAGGGCGCTGGCGAAACTGCTGCTTCAGGCAGGGGTGGATTACTGACTCACTGCCGGAGGCCCGGGGACTCAGATGGGCTGGAAGATAATGACTCCCCAAAACCAGGCGTGGGTAAGCGTCAACTCCAGGGACAGCGTAGTTCAAGAGTGGGAACCCGCACACGAAGAGGTAAACACCGCAAACAACGAAGGCCAACGAATCTATCTATCGCCTTCCTGAATATGCAAGGAGGTCGGAGGGCGCAAAAATGAGCAGAGCTGAGCACGGAACTTGCATAACACCAGATTGACGTTTTCGCAGTGGCAGAAACGCATCTGCGGGAAGTAGACTTCCCCTCAAGTCGATGGATACAGGTGGGAGGGCTGTAACCGCCAAGGGTCGGAGCGCCAAGGGGGAGGAGTAGGGTGTTTATGGGCGGAGCCTGGCAGGTGGAGTCGCACCACCAGCACATGTGGCTAGCTGGGGCGATAGGAGGTAAACCACTGGCGCTGGCAGTGGTATACATGCGCTCGGGCGGGGCTGTAGAGTACAACGAGGGTCTGTACGAGTGTCTAACGCAGGACATACGAGCGCTTCGAGCGCAGTCGGAAGTCGTGATAGTCGGGGACTTTAATGCTCACATCGAGGACCTCGACGGGCACACAGACGCAAACGGCAGGCAGCTGTTAAAGTTGGTGGAAGGGGAGCGGCTTGTCATGGTGAACGGCTCGGGCAAATGCGAGGGGCGTACAACCTGGGCGTGTAGGGGCATGCAGTCGTGCATTGATTTCTGCCTGATGACAGAAAGGCTCTACGAGGAGCTAGAGCGAATGGTCGTCGATGAGGAGGGCAAAGGAAATTTGGGGAGCGACCACAATCGGTTGCGCCTGCTGTTTGGGCACGTGCACCGGAGACGGGAACGGCCCCAGAAGTCAACACAAGGGCGGCTTAGCGAGGCCGAGCTGCGAAAGATAGCAAAGTGCCTGGAGGCACGAGTGACGTTCTTAGACTCCTACAACGCGATGATAGGAGAGATGGTGGGACAGCTCAAGGCATGCAGGGGGCGTACCAGAGGCCATCATAGGGCGAAAGCTTGGTGGTGCCTAGAGGTGGCGGTGGCCATACTCCGACATCGAGCGGCAAGTAGAATACACCGCCAAGCTGTCAAGGGGCAGGACAAGGAGGCCATTGCCAAAGCGTGGGACATATATAGGACCCGGAAACAGGAGGCAGCGGCATTGATCCAGTCGCGGCTCCACATCTTTAACCGCAAGATGATGGATGAGCTAAGAGCAGCGGGCCGGCAGGCGCTTCAGCGTTTTTGGCGCTGGGTTAAGGAGACAAAGCAGACCCAGAGCCCAGCAGCGTTGAAAGCGGCCCCAGGGGGCGAGGCGGCTACAGGGCCGGCCTGTGTCCCAATCCTGAAGAAGTGGTCGTGCATGATGCAGGGGTCGCCGGTGGACACGGAGCTCGAAGGAAGAGAGATGAGCGAGCCCCGAAAACAGTTAGCAGAAGACCTTGCGGCAGACCTTCGTGCAGCACCTACGGATCGGGAGTGGGAACGGGCAGTGAAGAGGGTGGAGGCCAAGACCGCAATGGGGTTCGATGGCATTCCCATGAGCCTGATCAAGGCACTGGGGCCTAAGGCACAGTCAAAGTTGAAAGACTCCGTCGCACAAGTGCTGGAGGATGCAAAGATCCCGGAGGACTGGAGACAGACAAGAATAAAGCCTCTGTATAAGGGGACCGGGGACAAAGAGTGCCTGGGAAACTACAGGTCAATAGCAGTGACCCCGGTACTGTACAGAGTAGCCGCACAGGTGGCAAAGGCCCGATTGCAAGCGTGGGCAGAGAAATGGGGCTCTTGGGGAGCTCCAAAATGGTTTCCGGGCGGGACGGCGCATTGAGGACAATTTATTTGTCCTCACACAGTGCATAGAAATAGCACAGCAGACGGGAAACCCACTCTTTGTGGCGTACCTGGACATCGCTAAGGCTTATGATAATGTGGACCGAGCCATATTGTGGAGCATCCTGCGGGGTTTTGGCCTTGAGGAGTCCAGCATCGAGCTACTGCAAGAGCTGTACGCCGATGTCAGAGCTTGCATGGAGTGGGCGGGTCAGAGGACTAGCCTCTTGGAGAGCCCGAAGGGGCTACGACAGGGGTGTCCACTGTCACCACTGCTGTTCATGTACGTCGCAGGGGTCACGGAGCAGCTGGAGGTGTCTGGGCACGGATGTCGGTTTGAGCATCTAGAGGCCGGGGTGAAAGTCGAGCGACGTATACCAGCGCAGGTGTATGCCGATGATTTTGCGGTCTTCGCAGGGACACCAGAAGAGCTGCAGAGACTACTGGACATTTGTGCTACGGGAATGAGCGAGCGTCGACTGAAGTTCAGCCCGGCAAAGTGTGTAGTGATGGCATGGGGCGAAAGGGACAAGCTGAGCTGGCACAGGTGGGAACTTCAGGGAAATCAGACAGAGGGTGGATTCCGCCAAATACCTCGGCGTCCGGTTGTCGGCAGGGGCAAACTTCCTCGGGCAACACGACAGGGAAATGCGGGGGAAAACGGCTCGCTGTAAGGGTATGTTGGGTCGTCGGTCGCTCTGGGAGTTTAACCGCTACGAGGTGACAAGAGCCCTATAGAAAATGGTGGCGGTGCCAGCGCTGACATATTCAAATGCAGTTCTGTGCATCTCCGCCGGCACCCGGGAGTTTCTTGAGCGACAGCAGAGGGCAGTCGGCCGGGTAGCTTTAGGGGTGCCCAAACACATAGCGGCGGAGGGAGTCCAAGGCGAGGTCGGGTGGTCCTCTTTCTCAGCGAGAGAGGCGGCGGCCAAAGCAAAATATGAGCACCGACTGATGCGCCTCCCGGCAAGTAACCTGGCACATCAGACGCTAATCCACCTGGTGTATGCTGGAATAGCAACGAAGTGGACAAGGCGGATAGCGAGGCTGAAGAGACGGTACCATCTGCCAACAGTATGCCTCTCGGATGTACCGGCGGCGGTGTACGTATAGATATTTAATTACTTTAGCTTCCCATCTGTTACTGTCCAATTTCCTCGGGCGTTCCTCATGTAATATTTTACTCTGAGCTTCCCGTACTTCAAAAGATGTCTAGCCCATATCTCCCTGTACCGCCTCATTTGTGGTTTTGGCGTGGGCCCCTAGTGCTTAGTGTCTGACAGATCTCCGATTTACTTCTAATGTCGACTGTACCTCTGATTTTAGGCACAAAACCGCGTTTCCGAAAGTAAGCACGGGCACCATAATTCCTTTCCAAATAGCCCTCAAAACCTCATACCTGTTATATCCCCACAATAAGCTATGCTTCATTATCCCAGCATTTCTTCGCCCTTTGGCCTTAAGCGATTGCTCATGCTTTCCAATGTATGCCAATCCTTCGTTTACTTACACCCCGAGATATTTATATTCTGCTACTCTGGGTATTTCATGGCCTTGTATTTTAATACCCTGATCAGTTGAGTTGAAAATCATCAGATCCGACTTAACTGCGCTAAAACGGAAGCCTAGAGCGTCCCCTTCGTCTCCGCAATACTTAACTAGAGTTTGCAATTCTTCCAGACTCAGCTAGCAGCACAATATCGTCTGCATACATCAAACCGGGTAGGCACTGCTCTACCGCCTCTTTCCACCTAATCTATATGACAGGTTAAAATCTGTTACTTTCTTGTATCTTCCGTTCCAGGTTTATCATATAACGCATGAACAGCAGCGGTGATAGAGGACAACTTTGTCTTAATCCTTTGCATACCTTGACAGCTCCCGTACTTCTTATCCCTTCCCGTGTAATTTCTTTGTTATCCCGGTGTATTTCCTGTAGAAACTAGAAGAATGTCCCGCGTCGTTCGTCACCAGGATTCATTAATTCATAAATCTTTATTCATAAGGATAACCTGAGGCTTACAGGGAATTGGGTGGGTTAGATGAGGTTGAGGGCGCTAGACTCCGACATGAAGTCTAGCAGGGCACTAAGCTTACGCTTGGCGTCGGTATGTCCAGGAATATGGCGAGCAGATATGTAACGGGCGCGGAGGCTCACCGTGCCTGGGCAGGTCCAGATCAAGTGCTGCAGGTTAACGGAGTCAGCGCCATTGACACAGGATGTTCGGTGTGTCACCGGCTCGCGACTTGTGAGCGAGGAGCAGGGCGAGAAAGGCCAGAAGGGATCGGAGGAGTAATATCTGGGGCAAGGTCCTTCCACTCACGTTTAAGCCGTGTGATGACAGTCCGGTATGATTACGCATTGTCATCCATCCAAGTGCAGTCATACGTCTACAAGGAAAGCTATACAGCTTTCTCAGAAATTTCGTAGTTAAATAAAAATTCCTGGTCCGGGGATCAAACCCGGCACCACCGCCTTTCCGGGGCAGTCGCTGCTGTGCTTGGGTGGGTGCCAATGAGTAGTCATCATCATAAGCCTGACTATACTCACTACAGGGCGAAGGCCTCTCCCATATTTCTCCAATTAACCCGGTTCTGTGCTAGCTGCATCCACTTGAACCCTGCGAACTCCTTAACCTCACCTGCCCACCTACCTTTCTGCCGCCCCCTGCTAGGCTTTCCTTCTCTTGGAATCCAGTTTGTTACCCTAAGCGACCATCGGTTATCCTCTCTTCGCACTGCATGTCCTGCCCATGCCCATTTCTTCTTCTTGATTTCCACTAGAATGTCAGTAACTTGAGTTATTTCTCTGACCCACACTGCACGCTTCCTATCTCCTAATGTTATACCCCTACCATTTTTCGTTCCATAGCCCTCTGCGTTATCCTCAACTTAAGTAGAACCCTTATCGTTAGCCTCAACGTTTCAGCCCCATAGGTGAGTACAGGTAAGATGCAACTGTTGTATACTTTCCTCTTGAGCGATACTGGTAAGCTGCTAGTCGTAATCTGCGAGTGCTTGCCAAATGCGCTCCATCCCAATCTTATTCTTCCCGCTATTTCCTTTTCATGGTCCGCATCTGCGGTTACTACCTGTCCTAAGTAGACATATTCGCCTATTTCCAGTGCTTCGCTACCTAACGTAAACTGCTGTTCCTTCCCGAGGCTGTTGAACATTACCTTAGTCTTCTGCATATTGATTTTTAGGCCTACCTTTCTACTTTTTCACGAACCAACCTTTACCTTCCCTTTCGAGGTTCTCACCTTTGCGGCTCCTTATCGCGTTTCAGAAACCAGCCTTCCCTTTAAATTACACCTTTAGCCGGCCTTTCGGCCTCGGAAAGGGAGCGTTCGCTAAGGTAGCGCCTGACCTACCTTCAGCAGCTCCTTTATACCACGGTACCGCTTCGGTGATCGGTGGAACGAAGCTGCATTTACAAATATCATAATTTATAACGTGGTTTCAGGAGTACCGGAGTGCCGTCCGACGAGGCGTCAACAGCGCTGTCAAACACCCCACGATGGCAGCACCTCCTCGACCGCCGTAAACACCGCCGTGGTAGCCCCTCCTGCCGTAAACCGTGCGCGAACGACACGGCGGATCGCTAGCGCCGATGTCCGAAATAAACGTGATAAATTTGTTGGCGTCTGGAATACTGAGCCGAATATCAAGAATGAAGCACTCGTGAGGATCGTTGACCAGCAGCAAATTGCTGGTATGAGCGATAGCCGCGATACAAGCAAGTTTCTGCTCAAGCCAGCTGCCGCCGGTGCATTGCGGTTCATTCGATCTGCTTGTACTAGCTCTGCGATTAATGCGTCGCCATGCAGACATAATCCTATCATTCTTTTACTATGGCAGAACAGGTCAAAAATAAGGCAATTTCATAAGTAGACGATTTACGATAGCGTTGATCAGTTCCAAAGCGCCGAGCGCCGCGGCTTCGAAGCGAAACAAAATTAGGCCTAGCGACGACTAGGGACGGTCACGCACGGCGCCGTCGTGCGCCGCGCTCTCGGTAAGTGTAACGTAGCTCAGCCTGCTCGCTGCATCCCGAGCTGAAAGCGTTGCAAACTCGTGTACTTTCATGATAGAGCTAAGGCCGCACATTTTTTTGACGTTCCGTTCAGCAACAAGCCGTTCAAATGATACTGCAGGCAGGACGGGGCTTCAGTACGCAGTCGATGCGCTGTCGGCCGTAACCGAAGACGTCGGGCGGTAGAGTAGACACCGCCTGTTTTATGCATCGATCTTTAAACGTGATGAAGTTGGAAAATGAATAACATTGTGAAGCAGACCCGTTCGATACGCTTCGCGCACTCGGGCGCCGACGATCGAGTAGCCTCCGTCAACAGACGCCTCGCAGTTAACGACGCAAACCTAGGTCGCCAAGCTCGGTTTGCGATAACCGCGGAACCGCGGTTTGGTCCGCCGTAGCATGGTTTCGCGTAACCGCGGTTAACCCTGCCCGTCCGCTCCTGTGACTGCTGATCGCCCTGTGCTTCTATGGTGCAGGGACATTTCAAGTTGCGACAGGTGATCCCGTGCTGTATGCCGTACCATCTGCGTACTGGTGATCTCGCTGCCTGGTTTGCCGTCTGCATGCCCCTGTCGACTTATTCTGAAGGGAATATGCAGGCAATAAAATAAAAACGATACTCGCGGAGCTTTATCTTAAATTTTTCTTCAAAAAAGACAGGTTGGCGTTCGCGCAATGATAACCACGATTCCACTTGTACTACGTTTTCCGGCTAGCAGACGACGCGCACACTGTCTTGTAGTACTGTTGACAAGGTCTACTAGCCTCGCTCATTCTCCGTAAATGAGCATTTTTTTTTTGTTCCCAATTTGAGACACCACAAAAAAAAAAAAAAAAAAACGAACGCTCACACAATGCAGCACGAAGCACATGGCAGCTCTTGCATATATTTAACTGCAATTTCTAGGACAAAAACAACCTACGCGAACATATGCTGCTGATTGAAACATTATTATTTGCTTAGCCTCGCTACCATATCGCTTACAACCGCGCTAAGGCGACCCTTCCGGAAGGCTGCCCTAAGGTGGGTCTTTGAAATGCGGCTTGGCCTTTGCGTTACCATCCCCTTTCCGTTACCTTTATGAAGGTCGCCTTTGCAGTTGCAGGAAGGTAAAGGTTAGGCCGGTTTGTGAATACGGAGGCTCACCAATTATTCTTTGCAGTTCATCTCCTGAGCTACTTAGCAAGGCAATGTCATCAGCAAATCGCAGATTACTGAGGTATTCTCCATCTACCCTTATCCCTAACTGCTCCCATTCCAAGTCTCTGAATACCTCCTCTAAGCAAGCTGTGAATAGTACCGGGGAGATTGTGTCTCCTTGCCTAACACCTTTCTTTATGGGAATTTTGTTACTTTCTTTATGCAGAACTATGGTTGGTGTGCAGCTACTATATATATCTTCCAGCACTTTCCGTATGGCTCGTCTACCCCCTGATTTCGCAATGCCTGCATCACCGCCGAAGTTTCAACTGAGTCAAATGATTTTTCGTAATCAATGAATGCTATGTATAAAGACTGGTTATATCCCGAACATTTTTCTATCACCTGGTTAATGGTATGGATATGATCGATAGTAGAGTACCGTTTCCGAAACCCTGCTTGATCATTTGCTTGATTGCAGTCTAAGGTTGTCCTGATTCGATTAGCGATTCCCTTAGGTAACAGACAGCAAGCTGATTGGTCTAATTTTTAGAGTCCTTAGCGTCCCCTTTCTTATGAATGAGTAATTGCCAATGAGTAATTTATTACAAATCTACTCCACCTTGAGGAATTTTCCTAACAATTTGACCAACACCATTCCCACTTCGATTTATCGATCAATTCGCTCTCGCCCTACCATCTCATCTGCTAGCCGTCCTGGCTAGCTCAGTCGGTAGAGCGACTGCCCCGGTGGTGCCCAGTTCGATCCCCGGACCAGGACGAATTTTTCTCCAACTACGAAATTTCTGAGAAAGCTGTATAGCTTTCCTTTGTAGCCGTATTGCTGCGCTCGGATGGATACCAATGAGTAAATACTGCCTTATTACAAATCTATTCCACCTTGGGGGTTTTCTCCTAAATATTTGACCAGTCTAGTATGATGAGGGAGATTGGAGAACAGCAAGGGTGGTCCGAGTTGGACGGGCCCGCATCAAGGCTATGCCGGCGGTCTTCATCTAGCTGCGCGCCAGCGGCCTCGTGGGCAGTCCTGCTCCTTGTGCGTGATGCCCGTGTCCAATGAGTATCTTGCAGGTAGCGGCAGTGCTGTCTAATGCGGTGTTGCACTGAGGTCTTGTAAGAACGGGGTTTCAGAATGTTTATATGGGCAGGAAACCGCCTACTGTCGGGAGTCGCGTACGGTGCCGGTCGGGCCGAGGAAAGAAGCCTGCTTTACTACACTCTCACTAGATGGTGCTACCTCACTCAAGCTCAGTTAGGAAGACCATCGTATGAGTCTAGGGGATGGACTTTTCAGTTTAAACCGAAAAACACCGATAAAGGTACGCCGAAAGCATTTTCAAAGGTTCGGTTTAAACTGAAAAAGGTCAGTACCTTTTCATGCACATCGCGAACTCTTGATGACGGGAGAAAATTACAACAGTGTTCAATCTAGTAGCATGGGTTGAGAGTTTTGAGGCATTTTTCATGGCCTCACGAATGGCAGCTGTGCTTTCCTACCCTCATAAACATGTCACGCGTCCGAGGAGGGGCGCCTGCGGTAAGGCAGGCAATTCGAGGGGCGAAGGACAGACCAGAGCATTTGCAGCGCAAGTGCTTCTAGGAGATCGCGAAGCCAGCCAGCTTCTTGCCACGTGACACAAGCCGTGAGAAGCGTTTTTAAGTGATTTCGTTTACGCGAAAATTTGATCGTAATAAATAATATTTCAGTTACCTGATGTGTGAACTTATGTTTTACATATGCGTTTTGTCATAACGCTAGTTTTCACCATGGCAATAGCATTTTCTTACAGGAACTTAGCTGTATATATGACCAACTGTACAGTAAATAAAAGTGCCAGAATGAATACTACGTGACTTTCACCTGTACACGGGTGCCTCTTATCTCACCGAAAAAAAAAAACGATATTTCTTCAGCAGAAAATAATATTAACCGAAAAAAAAAACGGAAGTTTTGTTTGCAAATAAACACCGAAAAAGGTCAGTCGAATTGTCAGAAAAAAAAAAGCGAAAACAAAAACCCCTACGTATGACGCATACAAGTCGTTCCGCCGGTGTGAAACACTGCCACGCTTGAGTCCACGTTTGGCGATGCTTTCGGCTGGACAGCGCGAACAAGTTAAAGAAAGAAACGGCGCGAACGAGCGACCCGCACTTCTTGTATTGTCAAAGACCTATCGACACAATTTTAAAAATACCGAACTAATTTGAAGCGGAACCCATTCTTCGCTCTCCTGCGCGATAGACGAGAGTAAAAGAAAACGAAAGCGTCCCCATCCCACATGCAGCCGGTTATGCAGCAGCCCACGACGACCTCGGGAAGGATCGCCTCCGTGGGCGGCTAGTCGCCGATGCACGCCAAAGATGGAGCGAACCAAGCAGCTCTCGCCCTCAAGCAACGCCATCGAGGCGACCATTCGCATGCACATGTATTTAACGATAAGAGGATTGGGAACAGAGTGCCGGATATGCTTAGTCAAGTACTCAGAAGAGGCATTTTTTCAAGCGTGTTAAAGGAGTGAGCAGATGCGATTCCGCGAACTTCAAGGTCACGGCAAATGTCAAGATTTCTCGAGGCATTTTCCCCAACATTCGGCCGCATCTGTCAAAGCTGCATCTGAGTAACTTGAAATAAAGTTGGAACATTCAAAATCTTACGACCTTAGCCCTCCTGTCTGGAGAATATAATAACGTGATATGAGGTTGGTCGGTATATCCTTAAAATTTTACATGCTGCTGACCCTCTTCTTTGAGAAAACCGCGTTTGCAGAAGCAGCAGACGCTTGAAACGTCGTTGCTTCAATGCGTCGGTAGACTTTCATATGCGTACAAAAATTAGCTTAAATTTTATTGCTGAAAGAAAAGCAGTATTCTTAAATTTCAGCCTCTACCGCATCGGGAGAGATGCCGCTTTGCGATCACTGTGGGTGTCCGGGCTTAGTTTGGGAAATGCGGTTTTGTGCCTAGATACATTAGAAATAAGTGAGAGTGGGCAAAAGCACAAATGATGCCCACGAGATCTGTACCGGTTTCGGTTCACAGCGAGCCACAACCATGGACAAAGCGGTCAGATTTTGGAGCCATAGCTAAGCTGGCCTGAGGACGCCCCCGTCCATTTTGCTGTGTTGGACCCATCGGGAGATGTTTTCGTCCTTTGTGGTATTAGGCTAGCTCATCAGGGGGGACATTATTAGCGCTTACACGCGCCGCGTCCAAAGACCCCGCTCCTCGGAGCCACGATTGAAGCGTTTTGTTTCGCGCCTCTCCTCCGGCCGCTTCCCGAGCACGCTTAGGATGCGGTTACCTCCCAGGCGTTGGAAGACCTCTGCCTGTTTTCCAGATACACGCTTTCCTAACGTAGGGCTGTTCGACACCCCCCGAAAATTGGGACGGTGCTTCGAGCTTCCTCAAAGCGCGACAACGACGAGTGTATTGTCTCAAATCGTCCGCGGTGCTTCTTCGGGTGCACTGCGAGAAAGGAGGACGAAGTGCAGAGAACGTGTATGCTGCAGTTTTATTGGCTCCGAGATTATGGGGTTGGCTCTTATTAATCAACGGGTTCGATTGGCTACGTAATTTTGAGGCGGACACGCCTTTGTCGTCGAGCACAACTCCGTGCTCGGCACGTAAGCTTTCCTCTGTGTTTTGTGCCCTTTTGCTAGGGCGGTGGCAGCTAGTGTTGTCTCTTGTATATGACCTGTAAATATCACCTCCTCCCACTTGCGCGCAGTCAATACTTTCTCAACGTGTCAAAGACGTCGTAACATCAATCCCGGGAAGCTCAGAGTAAAACGAGGAACGCCTTAGGAAATTGGACAGTAACAGATCTAAAGTATTTAAATTCCTATACATAAAATGCGTTGACTCACAATGGAGGAAAAAAACTAGGAAACTAACCAATAAGTATGCTGGTCACAAAGACGGAGAAATAAAGAGCGTTAAGCAACAGATGAAAAAAAAAAAAAACAGAGGGTAAAAATTGGATAAATTCTACGGAAAAGAACCAGTGTAGAACTATACCGAAAGTGGACAAGGCAGATCAGGAAGAAAGCTTTTTTTTATAACTCAAGAGGCATTGCCCTACTTTCTGAAGCTAGATCAGGGTGCCCGACGCAGCTACAAAAAGAAACTTAACCAAGAACATGACACATGTCCAGTATGTGGTAAACCCATAGAAACAATTGAGCATCTTATATTAGATGCAGGCGCAGTCACTCTTCCTGAGGCACTGGGGTTTAGAGATACCTGTGGTCGGGTGAATGAATCTGCGGTAGAAGCTAGCAAAAAAGCGATTGGAAGATTGGTATAACTTAAAAGCAGAAAAGTGACAAATGTAGAAATAAAAACTCAATAAATAGAACGATGGTATAGTTAACAGATCTAAAATAATATTCAAGATAGGGGAAAAGTAGCAAAAAGCAGTGACTACCTCGGGATCAGAAGTTAATTTCTCCAGTCTTCTGCGCCGTTCGTCAGCAGCTAAACATTGCTTGGCTTCTATGTTTACGTTCTATAGTTCGTTTACAGGAAATGAACGCGCAGCATCTGTCACACACGGAAGGCAAGAAGCGCCGCCCGGCGGCGTTGGAGCGCATCGTTCCCGCTTGGTCCTCATAGCTGATGGCAGTCTCATAGCTGATGGCAGGTGGGTGACGTCACATCCTTAAAGTCACCCTAATTGCGTGACTTAACTATTTTTGGCCTTTGGTACTTTCAAATTGCGCGCCAAGCGCAGTATATGTCACTCGCGGAATCCCGCTATCATCCTCACGGTAGACAAGCGGAGTTATCAAGAGCGTTTCTCAGCGGTAAAGCGCTCGGCTGGGGATCCAAGGGATCGATGTAGGAGCACACCGGCAAAGCTTGGCGAGGGGGCTGCGACATACGCGAAGCTCGGCTCCGACCCTCGTAGTGCAACAAACGAAAGGGGACGCTCCTATATCCGATCAACTCATGTCGATTGTTTAGGCCCACTCTGCAGCAGTTTTCCAACTGGCCTCAACTCCCACGTTATAATTACTGGCAGGCTTAGCGCTGAACAGACAAGAGAGGCACGACGAGAGCTAACTTACAACTGAAATCTATAAAGCGCTGAATCTGCATGACTGGAAATATAATCCAAACTGAACCAAGATAATCTAGGGCCACCCAAAGGCAGATAAAACAGAAAAAATAAACAAGAAATACCATACAAAAAACTTACACAGAATTTAAAAACGAAGGTTCCTTTTTCAACAGAACAACCGACGTTTCACTTACGCACTTATCGGTTCCTAATCTATGGATGAATGACGCCTCAAGAAGCTCTCTTGCTAATTGCACCTTAGACCGACCAAGAACTTTTACATTATGCCCTTCCAATTTCAGTTGTAAGTTAGCGCTCGTCCTGTGTGCCTCTCATCTCCTTGTCTTTTCCGCGCAAAGCCTCCCTGTAATCATGTCTTACCAACTAGTCCAGATACTTTAGTAAGACACTTAGCGGGCCAGGTTGGTGCATAGCTGTCAAAAATTTAAGCGCAACAGAGACAACACACAGACAAGATAGAACAGGACTTGCGCTTCCTGTCTAAGCGAAAGTCCTGTCCTATCTTTTCTGTGTGTTGTCTCATTGCGCTTAAATTTTTGACAACTAGCCCAGAACTCTACTTTGCTCAAATCCCACCAATAAAAAATAAGTTTCGGCAATATTATTGTGAAAGCAATACTACTCTAGGTTTCGAGCATTCAGCATGGCGCGGCCGCACCCACGTGACGATGTGACGTCACACCCCACGTGACACTAGGGTGAGAGCTGGGCTACCAGCTCAAGCGGTCGGCGTAGCGCGGTCGCAGCCACGGCGCAGCACGTCCCATCCCACGTGACACAAAAGCGAGAGATGGACTGGCAGGAACTGCCAACTTGGGTCTCTCGTTTCACATGGGACGGTTATGTCAGAATCAGCCCTGGCATTCACGTTACCCCTATAGGCCACTAAGGCACGTTCATGCGGCTTGATTAAAGCGGGGCTTTATATGTGGGTTGGCAGGAGCTGCCAACTTGGGTCTCTCGTTTCACATGGGACGGTTATGTCAGAATCAGCCCTGGCATTCACGTTACCCCTATAGGCCACTAAGGCACGTTCATGCGGCTTGGTTAAAGCGGGGCTTTATATGTGGGTTGGTAGGAGCTGCCAACTTGGGTCTCTCGTTTCACATGGGATGGTTCTGTCAGAATCAGCCCTGGCATTCACGTTACCCCTATAGGCCACTAAGGCACGTTCATGCGGCTTGGTTAAAGCGGGGCTTTATATGTGGGTTGGCAGGAGCTGCCAACTTGGGTCTCTCGTTTCACATGGGATGGTTCTGTCAGAATCAGCCCTGGCATTCACGTTACCCCTATAGGCCACTAAGGCACGTTCATGCGGCTTGGTTAAGCGGGGCTTTATATGTGGGTTGGTAGGAGCTGCCAACTTGGGTCTCTCGTTTCACATGGGATGGTTCTGTCAGAATCAGCCCTGGCATTCACGTTACCCCTATAGGCCACTAAGGCACGTTCATGCGGCTTGGTTAAAGCGGGGCTTTATATGTGGGTTGGCAGGAGCTGCCAACTTGGGTCTCTCGTTTCACATGGGATGGTTATGTCAGAATCAGCCCTGGCATTCACGTTACTCCTATAGGCCACTAAGGCACGTTCATGCGGCTTGGTTAAAGCGGGGCTTTATATGTGGGTTGGCAGGAGCTGCCAACTTGGGTCTCTCGTTTCACATGGGATGGTTCTGTCAGAATCAGCCCTGGCATTCACGTTACCCCTATAGGCCACTAAGGCACGTTCATGCGGCTTGGTTAAGCGGGGCTTTATATGTGGGTTGGTAGGAGCTGCCAACTTGGGTCTCTCGTTTCACATGGAATGGTTATGTCAGAATCAGCCCTGGCATTCACGTTAACCCTATAGGCCACTAAGGCACGTTCATGCGGCTTGGTTAAGCGGGGCTTTATATGTGGGTTGGTAGGAGCTGCCAACTTGGGTCTCTCGTTTCACATGGGATGGTTATGTCAGAATCAGCCCTGGCATTCACGTTACCCCTATAGGCCACTAAGGCACGTTCATGCGGCTTGGTTAAGCGGGGCTTTATATGTGGGTTGGTAGGAGCTGCCAACTTGGGTCTCTCGTTTCACATGGGATGGTTCTGTCAGAATCAGCCCTGGCATTCACGTTACCCCTATAGGCCACTAAGGCACGTTCATGCGGCTTGGTTAAAGCGGGGCTTTATATGTGGGTTGGCAGGAGCTGCCAACTTGGGTCTCTCGTTTCACATGGGATGGTTCTGTCAGAATCAGCCCTGGCATTCACGTTACCCCTATAGGCCACTAAGGCACGTTCATGCGGCTTGGTTAAGCGGGGCTTTATATGTGGGTTGGTAGGAGCTGCCAACTTGGGTCTCTCGTTTCACATGGGATGGTTCTGTCAGAATCAGCCCTGGCATTCACGTTACCCCTATAGGCCACTAAGGCACGTTCATGCGGCTTGGTTAAAGCGGGGCTTTATATGTGGGTTGGCAGGAGCTGCCAACTTGGGTCTCTCGTTTCACATGGGATGGTTCTGTCAGAATCAGCCCTGGCATTCACGTTACCCCTATAGGCCACTAAGGCACGTTCATGCGGCTTGGTTAAAGCGGGGCTTTATATGTGGGTTGGCAGGAGCTGCCAACTTGGGTCTCTCGTTTCACATGGGACGGTTATGTCAGAATCAGCCCTGGCATTCACGTTACCCCTATAGGCCACTAAGGCACGTTCATGCGGCTTGGTTAAAGCAGGGCTTTATATGTGGGCTGAGGAAGAAGAACGCTCGGTCCCCCGCAGCTAATGCTTTTGCTCAATATTTGGTTCAGCAGCATTGAACCCTTGCAATTTTTTTTATCCTGAGCGTCCATTAAGTTCAGCCCAGCAGCAGTTCTGCGAAACGAGCAGTGCAGTCCATGATTCGAGAAAGCTGCACAGTGCACTGCGAGCCAATCAGGTGAGCCTGTCGAAGCAGAGATTTTGCAATCGTGCCCCGGGAAATCCACCACTCCAGCCATACCCGCCATTTCAACGTGAAACAAAGCACCAGTGGATACGTGCTTCACCCATAATGACTTTAGTGAGTTATCACCTGACTGCATAAACTGTTCTTTCGGACTTGCAGTCTCATTTTACAATCACTAACCAGCTACTCAACAGTTTGAGATTAACAACTTGAACATCACATGGAACAACCTTCATTCAAAAGGGTATCCTGTATTCCTTCAATTCATCTGGCATTTATCATCTGCTGGTACTTGAAGGGATCGCAAAATGCTGGCCAACTTTCAGCCCCATTCCCGAGTGACGATTAAAATACATCCACGATTACCGCACTTGTACTTGACATTACTTGAATTGTAGCCCTGCCTGCATCCATGTTATTTATCCAGGCTTGATCTCTGGTGCCACCATTTACCCACCAATCCCTCAGCCTAATGCTCTTCAGGGATGCTTGGGAAAGGGCCCCATGTCAGCTTCTGCCGCACGAGGCGGACTTATGGGTGGTTCGATAGCGGGCTGATTCATTGACGCAACTTTTTAATTTGCACCGTTAAAACAAGTCATGGACAAACTCTCCCACAAGTCAAATAATGAGAAATAATGAGAAATAATGAGAAAACCAATTTCTCGAACATCAACTATATAAGTACAAGCCTTTTCCATGCTTCCAACTAGTGTCTTAAGCTATACTTGAAGAAGTACCTACTATATACACAATGTAAAATGCTGTAGTAGGTCTGGCACACCTTGCTTGCAAAAACATGACTTCCATGCAGCCAGCATTTGGCACTCATCTGAGGCCCGCTTCAATAACCAAATCTGACTCTAGGGAGGGTTCGATTCTCATCCCATCGCAGAGTCCTCTCAAATGCCACACGACCTGCCAACCAATCAGTCGTGATTTGTTGCTCATAACACGGACAGTGCTTCTCGAGAGAGGGGCCTTTCACAAGAAGACACTCAAAGGACACGAAAATCCCAGTCTCCGTTTACCCCTGAACACTTCCATTAGCATTGCATTAAAAGAGGGAAAGCAGCTGGGGAGGATCAGGTAGCTACATATTTGTTGAAGGACAAAGGGGATATCGTGCTAGGAAAACTGGCCACCTTGTAGCAATGCCTGACAACATCGAAAGTACTGGAGTCATGGAAGAACGCTACCATTATCTTAATTCCTAAGGGGACACTAAAGACTTGAGAAATTACAGACCAATAAGTTTACTATCAGCTACATACAAAGTATTTACCAAGGTATTCACTAATAGGATCAGGACAATTCAATTGTTTATTTAAATAAAATATATGGAGGAGGCCAAGGAAAAAAGCTGCACGGAAGCAGCTTGAAGGGCCCTTGACTCAACCCCCTTACAAGCAACAGCGCAGGACCAATGTACGCACAATCCCCGAAGGCGTTGACAATTTTTTTTTTAGATGATAGCTATTCTAAACATAGACAAACAGTAAAGTTAATACACAATCATAAATCACTACACTTAGACATTTGCAACAAAAATTTAAAAAAAATGTTGAAAAGCAGTGGTTTTAAAACATTTCGTAACATTTCTCCACACAAGAAGAAAATTAATAGAGCGAAAAAGCATCGAACAATCATTTCTTACACAAGAGGGTTAGTGAGAAGATCAGAGTGTAGGAAGAATTTGAATTCTGTAGGGGCTAAGTTAAGAATACTTATGCCTTGGTTTTCGAGACAGTTTAGAAGTGTAGGCAAGCATTTGGAGCCCATAGTTTGTTTGGGGTATTTGCCAGAATTCTGTGTGTTGTGTGCAACGCGAAGGCACTGTTTAGCATAGAGTTGAAATGTTAGCTAATGCTGTGCTTTTTTTTTTTCTATTGCCGTAATAAAACTGTCGGAGCAAGTTATATCTGTACATATGTTGAACTCTTCCGATTTTATGTTTCTGAAAAAATTCTACGGTGTGTTCTGTGTATGATGCATTTTCAATAGCAAACCCCATAGCCTTCTTCTGTAATAATAATATCTTATGGAGGTTCGACTGCATTGTTGTAACAGTAATTTATGTGGGAAGCGAACAATGCTTTATAGAGTAATAGTTTTACTGATGACTGAAAGTTATAACGATTCCTGTACGACTAATTTTTTGAAGACCAAGATTTGCATGATCATCCCACTGAAGTGTGACGGAGACAAACTCCCAGAGTATTAAAACAATTTACAATTTCGATATGAGTAGAGTTAAAGGATGAGCGAACATTTGAAGGTACTCGTGTACCTTTAGTCTGGTAAAAATTACAGCTTTAGTTTTGTTTGCATTCACTTTTAATCTGTTTTCTTTCGAGCAGTTGTTTAATCTAAATAGCAGATCGTTCGCCTTAATAATTAAGTCGGTTGTAGAAACAGATCGAATAAATATACTTATGTCACTGGCATACATTATGAATTTTACATGTTCCTGAATAAAGGCAATATCATTTACGTAGAGGCTGAGAAGATGGGGGCTAAGAATGCGTCCTTGCGAAACGCCTGAGGCTATTTTCATTACTTAGGAGTTTACACCGTTTATACAAACAAACTGTTGTCTGTCCGCTAGATACGATTTTATTATTTCATATGACAGACCCCTTATTCAGTAGCATTCAAGTTTCTAAGTAAGAGTCTGAGGTTCATGTGGTCAAAAGCCTGCGAAAAATCAACATGTATTCCGATGGTTAGAAGCTTCTCTGCTCAAAGTTATTTAAGAGGTATTCTTTTTAACCCAGGAGTGCAAGCTCTGTGGACTTACTTTTCTTAAAACCATGTTGAGCCTTTTGTACGAGTTCAAATTTAGAACAAAACGATGACAACTGATTGTGTATGACTTTTTCGAGTCCTAGCTTATCACCTTTCTTATGTAATGCCGTAACTCTAGCAGTTTTCATTTTATCTGGAAACGTGCCTGACGAAATACATAGGTTGTAAACATGGACTAAGACAGAAGATATATCGTGTACAACATATTTTACCGGTCGGATTTGCAAACTATCTGCATCGCAACTACAGGAATTTTTAAATCCTGAAAAAATTGAGCATAACTCAGCGGCAGTATACTGCTTTAAAGGTACAGTGTTTTCGTGTGCTGAGAACCTAAATATTTGAGGCTCAGTTAACAATAGCTCATGTTCTCTATGAACAAAATAATGGTCCAATGTATCAAGCATGCCCTGGCCTTCTACAATTTCACCATCTATACAATGTTTTTCCAATGGCTCCGATTTCACTTTTTTTCCCAAAACATTATTTACTCTACTCCAAAGTTTAGCATTGTTTCCAGAGCATGATGAAAAAAAGGTGCAAGTAATAACTTTCTCTTGATTTCTTCTAGTTCAGCTTATTTCAGGAAACTTTATATGTTTTTAGATCTCCGGGCTCACGAGTTTTTAAAAACCTTGCATAAAGGCATTCACGTTTATTTTATTCAGGAGGTCTCTTGTGACCCACGGTTTTCGAATATTCTTATGTGGCTTTTGTTTCTTTTCTATGAAGTGCTTTTTGTATATTGTTACAAATTTATCAATAAACTTAATATATGCTTTTCCTGCATCACTTTCATATAGGAAATCCTTCAATAACATTTGTTGCAATTCTGATTTAAATGCTAACAGTGATGTTTCAGTGATTCTTTGGAAGGTGGGTGCCACCTTACAGCTGTCCTGGGCATGTTTCGTCTTGAGAAACAGTGTTCTGCAACTTTATTGAACCCCCGTTTGAAAAATTCTCCCGCCTCAACAGGAGGATCATTTACGGTGAAACTGCATACAAAAATTGCTTGTTGTTGACCTTTTTGATGTGTATTAAGTTGGGTAATCTAGAGCTCGTTCCTCACCCGGGTGTAGCGCTTTCCTCCAGCAAAGACAGGTGGTGCCAGCAGTTATCTTCGCCGAAAAGTCGGTGTGCCACCTCAAACTCTACGTAGAGAGATCTGGTTTTTCATCATGTGCAGCCAAATCAAGTAAGCACCATTACTCAACTTAATACGCATCAAAAAGATGAACAACAAGTAAGGTTTGTGCGCGGTTTCACCGTAAATGAGCCTCCGGTTGAGGCGGGAGAATTCTTCAAATGGGGGTTCGATAAAGTTGCAGAACACTGTACAAATAGGCATATGGTCACTCAGTGGACAACTCAAGACACCACTACTGACACAAGAGATGTCATAGTTTATAACAAATAAATCAAGAATGGTATTTATTTGATTTTTCAGTTACTCGTGTTTCCGACTCTATAATGTTGACACATCCATTCGAAACAGTTAACTTTTTTGACGCTGTTAGAGTTCATGTCAATATTGAAATCTCCTCCCATAACAATAGTTGTTATTTTCATTACAAAACATTAGGAATTTATTCAAAAAGGAAAGGAAACCTTGAACACATCCAACAGGTGGACGATAAAATACTGCAAAAATTGCATTTTTTCCCCTCAATACAAAGCATCTGATAATCCTTCGTGATACAACAAAATTCAGGTAGCAGATCACATTGTATTGAATTTCTTATTAGGAACGACACACCTCCGTCCTGTTTGCGTTTTCTAAATATGTTTTCTTTTCTGGCAAATTAAAGATCCCAAAATCATTCTCATACCAAGTTGCACTTAACATAATGACATCACATTTGTCTTTAATATCAACAAAAAAACTGTCAAGTTGAGATAATTTCCTATTGACAGACTGGGCATTAATGCACAAAAAGCTTAATCCCGTCTCTATTCTAAATGAGGTAAACCACACCTCCTTAATTAAACAACCGAAATGGGCCATATTAACCATAAATGAAGACACGGGTATGTTACAGAGACTGAAGGTCATCTGCACACTTGATTACAACAGCATTACATCCACTATATCCAATTATATCCACACTATAAACCAGGTGATACAAAAATCTCAGCGGTCATACAGGCATTGCGCGATCAGTGTGTAGGTTAGCCGTATGTGAAAGTACTGGAATGTACCTAAAGTGGTTGTATAGCAACCATAGTTTTTTGCATAAAGAAAGTGATAAAATTCCATTTAAGAAAGGTGTTAGGCAAGGAGGCACGATCTCCCAGTGCTATTTACAGCTTGCTTTGAGAGAGTATTCAAAGGCACGGAATGGAACCAGTTAGGCATCAGAGTCGATGGAGAATACCTCAGTAATCTGCGATTTGCTGATGACATTGCCTTGCTAAGTAACTCTCGGGACCAATTGCAACAAATAATTAATGATCTAGACTGGAGAAGCAGAAAGGTAGGCCTAAAGATTAATATGCAGAAGACCAAGATAACGTCAACCAGCCTGAGAAACAAACAGCAGTTTAAAAACAGTCTGGGAATTGAACACCATTTTAAATTAGTAGGCGAAGCACTGGAAGTGGTAGGTGAATACGTCTACTAATAGTAACCACAGATCTGGACCACTAAAGGGAAGTAACTAGGAGAATAAGATTTTTTATAGGAAAAAGAATAAGAAGAAGGAATTAAGAGATAGGAAGTGTGCAAAGTGGGTCAGAGAAATAACTCAAGTTGCAGATATTCTAGTCAAAATTAAGAAGAAATGGGCATAGGCAGGACATGTAGTGCAAAGATAACCAATGGTCTCTAAGAGTAACCAACTGGATTCCAAGAGAAGGAAAACGCAGCAGGGGGCGGCAAAAAATTAGGTGCGTGGATGAGGTTAAAAAGTCTGCAGGGGGGATTCAGGTAGCACAGGACCAGGTTAATTGGAGGAAAATGGGAAAGGCATGATGAGCATATCAAAGCAATTGAGTACTCAAGAAGTTATTACAAAGGATGAAACAATCCACATCAACTATTTCACTACCAAAGGGAAGTAAGCAAAGCAGCAAGAAAACCATTGCGCCATTGCTCAACCAAAGCTGTGGAGCAAGTAATATCTCAAATCAAGCAGCTCCTTTTCATGGGTGTTTGCTGTGGCTTCTACCATGCACCCTTCAAATTCACAGCATAGATGCAATTTTAAGACAGCGTAATGCCGATCTTTGCAAAATCTCTCATTTTTTTTACCAGATGTTTGAGCGACCAGAAGTCAGTCTCTGCTTTACTGTTTGTACGTGAGTGCATCTTCAGTAACTGCACTATGTCGCCACTGAGGAGATACAAACAGAACTGAATGACGGGGCTGCTCAACCATTTCAGATATGGCATCCATCAAAAAGAAATGCCTTCAAGAATTCCCAGCATGAAATACCAGCAAGCAGGCAAACGCAATCAACAGTGTAACAGCAAGTCTACTGCTAAAAGCAAAAAGGAAACAAGACAACATGTTCAAGTCATTGCAAAAAAATGTCGCATAACCTGAAGAAGACTGGCAACAGGAATGATGTAACGGTACTCTTTTCCGTGACTACTAAGCTTTCAAGCGTCTATGCCTTTCTGACCAGGAAATGTGAGCAATACAAAAAGAAGCATGGTTCATCGAATGGTCCACCAATGTTGTGTACAGTCTGCCTCTCACTTAGATTGGACAGACGGGTAGATGCATCCATGAGTGAATCGCTAAAAATAAGAGGAATGTAGAAAAGTGCCAATGACCACATTTTCGCTCACAAATGCAAACATGTATGTATCGCGAATGACGCACGTGCCATGCCTGGCGCGACCGTTTATCATGTTCGTCAAGATTAAGATACGCGCCTTGTTTGCCACACCCCCTTCAGCTATAAAAGCACTGTACCTTCTGCAATAAACGCTTTTTTGGTTCACTGGCCGTCTCGACCGATACATGGTGTCAGAAGTGGGATCACGTCGGGGACCTGCCAACTGAGGACAAACCACGATGGAACAACTGCTGAAGCTTCCTGAACCATTGCGACTATCGTGGAATATCGCCAAGAACTGGGAATTGTTCCTGCAGAAATTCGAGCTTTTTCTGCAAGCGACGGAATCTTCAAAAGAGCCCTGATCCAAAGCTGCCAAAACAGCACTGCTGCTCAGCACTGCCGGAGACGACGCACTGGAGGTATTTAACAACTTTTCTTTCCTCGAGAGCGAGAATAAGCAAGACTACGCTACCGTTGTTAAGAAGTTCAAGGATTACTGCCAGGAGCAACAGAACGAAGTTTATGAGCGGTAAATATTCCGGACAAGAGTGCAAGGTGAAGGGGAGCCATTTGAGCATTTTTTGCGAGACCTAAGGAAGCAAGCGAGAAGCTGCAATTTTTTGGGGCTTGCCGATTCTTTCATCCGTGACCAAATAGTGTTTGGTACTAACAACTCGAAACTGCGTGAAAAATTGCTCAAGGAAAAAGACTTGACGCTTGTCAAGGCTGAGCAGATTTGCAAAGCGGAGGAAGCAGCTTCGCTACAAAACAAGGCCTGGGGGCCACAGCCTGATAAGCATGTAGCGCTCGTCAAGAAGGAGTCCGAGCAGGTTCACAGAGCGGGGCAAGCAGTACAAAACGCATCAGCCTGGGAACAGTCCGATAAGCAAGGACCGCTAGCCAAGAAGCAATCTCGAAAATGCGCCAGGTGCAACCGTTTTCACGCGATACCCGGCAGTTGTCCAGCGTTCGGCAAAACTTGTTTCGTGTGCGGGAGTGCTAACCATTTCGCAGCCTGCTGCAAAAAGGGCCCGCAAATCAAAGAAGTTGGCGAGGAAGAAGAAAGCTTCGATATTCTCGATGTAACAGTCTCGAGCATTGATGCCAAGGCAGACTGGGTAGTGCAGGCAAAAGTGGCGGACCAGATAGTTCATTTCAAAGTGGACACGGGGTCCCAAGCCAACCTACTACCGTACTCTATCTACCGACGGTGCAAAACGGCAGGCGATTTGAAACCGAGCTCTTCGGTGCTCCGATCATACAGTGGTGGTGTCATTCGGCACTTCGGTGTGGCAAGACTACCAGTGATCGTGAACAGCCGGTCTAAAGACATTAACTTTTACGTCGTGAAAAAGGGCAACCAAGCCATACTGGGACTATTAGCAAGCGAGTCCCTCGATCTCGTGTCGCGTGCTGTGGACGCTGTAAAAGCAGGAAGCACCACCGCCAGCAGCAGTGAGGACGCTCTGAATGAATTTCGCCAGCTTTTTCAGGGAACCGGCTGCGTGAGCCGCCAGTACAAAATGGTCCTACGAAAGGATGCGACGCCTGTTGTTCAGCCAGCTCGACGGGTGCCCTTGGCGCTGAGGGAGCCTTTGAGGGAGGAGCTGGAGCGCATGGAGCAAAGTGGCATCATTGAGAGGGTCCAGAAACCAACAGATTGGACATGCTATCAAGGGCTCCAAGGACAGAGACCAAGGACTACCCAAATGACACCGAAGACGTTGAAGTCCACGCAGTTGGAGTCATGTCAGACCTGGTATGACTTCGACCACGTCACCTCGAGCCCAGAGTTCCCGCGCTCGAATGGACTCGCTGAGAAGGGGGTCCAGATAGTGAAAAGGATCCTAAAGAAAACGGATGAGACAAAGGAGGACTTCTGGCTCGGGTTGCTCGGCTACAGATCCATTCCGCTCGAAGATGGCCGCTCCCCTGGTGAACTGCTGCAGGGAAGGAGACTTCGCACGCGGCTCCCAGACTTCCGGCTGCAGCCAAGCAGACCGGTGTTCAAACGAGCTCAGGAAGACACTCGAGGCAGAATGCTACCACCGCTCAAAACCGGCGATGTCGTGAGGGTGAGGGAAAGGACATGGAATCGCCGCGCTCAAGTAGCCGGAACAGTTGCACCGAGGTCTTATCAAGTAGTTACCGAGGTCCACCGCGTGCTACGACGCAACAGACAGCATTTACTTCGAACTGGCGAGCTGTTCCAGCAAGAAGCCACCGAATGTGGCTACTCGGAGAGCGAACCACCAAGTGCAGCGCTGCAACCCACAACACCCGTTGCAACAGGACAGTCGTCTGTGAGCTCTGGGACCTCTCCGCAGGCACCGCCACAAGTGACGACTGGACCGTCTGTGAGCTCAACAGCTCCGCAGGCTCCTCCACTGCGCCGATCCACCAGAGATACCAGACCACCCTAACGCCTGCGGTACGACCGAAATTTCAACCAAGTGCTTCGCATCAATTCTGCACAGGAGGGAAGATGTATCGCGAATGACGCACGTGCCATGCCTGGCGCGACCGTTTATCATGTTCGTCAAGATTAAGATACGCGCCTTGTTTGCCACACCCCCTTCAGCTATAAAAGCACTGTACCTTCTGCAATAAACGCTTTTTTGGTTCACTGGCCGTCTCGACCGATACAATGTATATCAGGGCACTGCTATTCCTGCACATGCCAAACCCAAAGTAATCACTGAAAACCTTTTATTAAAGAAATTCGGTGAAAAATGTGTTAGTTCAACTTCTTTAACACTCATAACTAGAGAGCTAGTTTTTTTAGAAGGATGTGTGAGACGTGTGATCTGTCGTGTCACTTGCTGTGACATTTATATTGTTTGTCAATTTTTTATGACTGCTGCAGATTTTGCCTAGGAAATTCATTTTATTCACTGAGGTTCTTTTTAGCCTTTTGGCTGTTTTATTGGTTTTAACATGGAACTGCATGTTTTACTTTGTTTGTAGGTGTGACTTGGCTTGGCTATAAAAATATGTTATGCGTGCTTGTCTACATGTGTGTTGATTGGTTGTTTGCGTGCACGCAGTCTTGCAGCGTGTGCGTCTTTGCATTTGCTGGTGCTACCTTGCCTTCTTCACTCGGCCTTTTGAGTGCCACAAGCGACCTTTGGTTGAGTGATGGGTGGTGTTTTACCCAGCTTGGCAGCGATTTTGCTGCTTGTGTGCACACGTGTTTATCTTGGATCCCTTTCATTCTGATTTCACATTTGTTATATGTAGGTACTGTTTCTCTAATAAAACCAGTTTGAAGTTTCCGGTCTGTTCTGTAGTCACGTCTTTTTCTTCCTCAACATTTTGCGCAAATTTCTTCCTATTTGCTACTATGAACCAACTTGCACAGAAGAAAGTACTTAAGAAAGAACTTAATGAAATACCAGCGCTTAAATTTTGCAAGCATGTTCATACAAAGTATACCATAACTGGTGGGAATAGCAAGAAAAATGCTGCATGTAAACAGCCATTTATATTTCATAGGCACACATTGTGTACAAAGCCGCAAGGGGGGGGGGGGGGGGGTGTCGCTACTGTCAACACAAAAATTTCAGACAACATGCTCACAGCATAATGAAATATTTCCTGCATTCGTTACATGGCGCTGGAAACGGGAAAACAAGAAAACACTCTATCTGCTACATGAAGGATGCGAAATTCAGTTCCCGCTCGGTGCAGCAAGTTCATTTTGCCATTCACGATTGGGTACAAAGAAAGGGTTAAGGGTTAAGAAAGGGGTGCCTGCCTAAAGCCACTAGCACCCAAGCTTCTCTTTTTAGAGCCACATCAACTCTACGCAGCACTTGTCTAGGAACTCCTTGTTTGAAACTTTAGAAAAAAAATGTTCATTACAATTAAGAGGGATGAAGTGCTAAAATCACAATGTTTACCAAAAACGTATTTCAAATTTTTTTCTTTTGCTTTAGATTATGCATGTATTAAAGAAACTTCTCGCCAAGTTCAGTTGTCACCTGTTGAACACTAATTTCAAGACATGGCAGGCAAGAAACTTATGCGGAGTGTATCCCAAAGTTATGCTTCGTCTCACAAGATGTTTTGCAGCACTGCGAAAGGCAGAGGCACCCCGGTCCAATCAGGATCACACGCACTACAATAGACAGTTGTGCTCCTACGCGTCTCTCGCCCCCCAAATTGGTGGGGTGACAGTAGGAGCACAATTCTCTATTACAGTGCACAGGAGCGAGAGGCACTTAGGAGCACAATTGCAAGGGCTCCTCTGCCTTCTGCAGTGCTGCAGATATTTTATTTATTTGATCATACTGCAGACCCAGTGAAGGGTCCTAGCAGGAGGGGCAACAATTCCAAAAGAAAACACAAAAGCACAAAGTGCAAAAACATGAAGATAAAATTTACACAAGTACAAGCAAGATATAGAAAAACAGCAAATCAATGCACGGCCTGTTCTAAAGAATAAAGGTCCTGAAGTGATGATAATGGCAGGTTATTCCATTCGGTTATGGTGCGCAGGAAAAAAGAAAATTTGAAGATGTTAGTTCTGGTAAGGTAAGGTGTGATTCGGTGTGCGTATTTCTTGTTGCCCTAGACGATGCCGGTTTAAGATACAAATCAGGAGCCATTGATAATTTATTATTTTTCAGTAAAAAAAGAGGAAATTTAGCCTTTGTATTCTGTGCCAAGATTCAAGGGACTGTATGTTATGTGTAAGCATTAGGGTAGATGGTGAGTCAGAGCTGCAATATTACATCTTGTGAGACGAAGTATAGTGTGCTTGTTTCCAAGTTCTAACCAAAATGGACCTGCTAGTATAGAGCAGACAGCCAGTGGCAACAGCGGACTGGCTGCTAAAGCAAAATATAAGTTTGAATTGACTGAAACGCAGCATGTCACCTTCGAACACTGTTTTCGCACCACTAGGGGCCTGGCTAACCAAAGTGCTCAACAAGCTCGAGATAGTAATATGGAGCCCAGCAAAGAGGCACGCCTAACTAACAAAAGCATTTCATGAGCAAGGGCGCTGGATATCTGTAAAACTGGATTAAAAAAAAAAAAAAAAACGCCATTCAAAGCAAAATCACCTCAGAGCAGTGTCATCTTGAAAAGGATGGCCCAACGAATGCACCAGGCCAATTTTATTTATTAATTTAGGCCATAAATTTGAATAGCATGTTCTAAAATCTTTCAACTTATTTTTCTCAGTTTGCACTTTTTGCAAGAGCACAACCATGAACCAAACTACCATTTCCAAACTCTTCCGCCAAAGGCTGCTTTCAAGACGGTTTCTGGACCAAAATTTTGTAGGGAACCAGATAAGGCAACTTTTCGATTGTGCTATTATCTAATGTAATAAGTATTAAATATGCGACATAATGACACCAACAAATTTTCACAAAAATGTCATAAAGGACCAACAATTGGACTTGTCCTGCACAATGGACTACCTAGAAGTTATCCAAGCACGAACAGCACATCTTCATGATCTTTGAAATGATAGTTTTCCTGAGCTGACGCCATTGAGAGGTGCAACATTTTTTTTCTCTATATTTGCTAAGATGATGAAAATAAGAATATATTCTAACCAGAGGAAGATAAGCCATAGAAATTGGTTCAACAGTTCAAAAGTTGACCCCACATCCCTCCTTAAACAGTGAATTTTCATTCCACATACACTTCAGTTCAATATTCCCCAGTATCTAACAGCTTGGGCACAAACTTGGCGGCTAGAAATAGGGCTGAACATAAACTGAGGACAATGCAATTATTAATTTCTCTTAAAACATGTTATATTGTCATAATTCAAACCATGTTTGCAATACAGCTGCCTGCCAATACAGCTGACAAGGGACAAGTTTTCCTGATAACAATAAATTTCCTGAGCATGACAAAACTTCCAGAGACAGGATGTTGCTGAAAAACAATTATTTAGCAGAACAATGTTGTCATGAATGCTTTGCCCCTGCCGTCAAGTATAGATTGCCGATTATGGTGAACAAGTTCGGAAATAATGCCATTTTATTAGTTAAAATCAGAAGTATTAATCAGAAATCAATGCTTACATGGATAAACTACAGCCTTAGACAAGTCTTTCATCCAACAGGAAAGTTTTGCTCAACTTCCAGATTATTGTAAATAAGTGTATGAAAGCTGTGGTCTGACCATTCTACTGCAGGTTAGTGTTTGAACATTTAAAGCATTAATTCTTAACACTGCCCAGCCTTAACATCATTTTTACTCCTATTTATTCTCAGTTTACTCCCCCTCAGTTCCTAACCAATTTGCACAATCACCAGTGTGCTGAATTTTCACAGTTTCAAAAAAAAAAGGGGGGGGAATGCAGGGAGATCGCCGCTTCTTAGTGCCGCCTGCGAGAAGTCAGAGACAGCAGTGCCGCTTGCAGTGGAGATGGCCCCGAACGCAGGAAGGCTGTATCGCTATAGCGACAAGCTGGCTTTCGCCACAACGCTTTATTCTCGCAGCCAATTGGTTTCGAAACACTCAGAATAAAGCTGGCACCCCGTGGAAACGCACTCGGCCTTTCATGTCGCCCATGGATATGGAGAGGCAGCTAGCGTACAGCTTCCTCCGCGATCACCTTCCAGTGGTGGCAGTTTACCAGGGGCCATACTTTCACATTTAAAGGTGGCGGGTCCCCATTTAACCGTATAACACAATACATCATTTCAAACGGCCATTTACAACTGAACTGTGGACTATCCTTCCCTGCTTGACAGCCACGGCGAAGCTACGGAGACGACGTGCTATGCAAGCACGGCAGATTTCCGCATTGAACAAGCACTGTCTGCACTGGCCAAATGCTCTCCTGCAGCAATTTTTCCCGCAACTAAACGAAGGCCAGGAGCAGACGAGAAGGTTCACAGGGCACCGGCTATATATATATATATACCCCGTCTGCGCCACAGAAGAACGAAACCAGACCAGCACTGAGCGCCAAGTGGCCGCAGCAGCGCGCCCGGAATGTAGTGCTACGCTCAGACAACAGTAGGCGACGATGTTTGCCTCTGCCGATGCCCAGACGGGGCACGCGCCGGGTGACGCCCGATGTGCCAGCAGGGCATCGTACGGGCGCCTTTTTGTGGCGTGTAGGGCTCGGGTCATCCGTACTCACTTGGGCGTTTTCTGCTGACGACGCCTGACTCGACGCGTTGTGCTTGCAATCCGTCGGAGGTCGTCGATTGGCCGGCACGATCGCGGCGGCGGCTGCTTTTAATGCAAGAGAAGCTTCCCGAACACGGCCACGCACCGCGCTCCAAAAGCAGCGACACGCCTGACTCATTCAAAGAACGCGAGGGGGCGACGGAGCGAGCGATTGCCTCCGCGCATGCGCACTAAAGGTAGACTACCGGCCGGTTGCGCAGGCGGTTGCAGTGGCAACCTCCAGTGTTTACCTCCACACCTCTCGAGCAAGGCCACCTTTCTACGTCCTAAGAGGATGCGGCGGCTGCTGCTTCGAAGCCCGCGCTGTCTACTCGGGCAATCGAACCACTTGCAAGGAACAACGTCGTTTCGTCGTCGTTTCTGGGTCTTGAAACTCCTTGGAAAGACGAAGCGGGCGTCGCTTCGAAACCAAAACCACTTTGAGGCGGTGTTTCACGACAGGCGGTGCGCTTGCATGTGGTGGTTAAAGAATAGAGAAACATACTACGTAAGTATATTGCCCTCCGCGGCGTTTCGTCGCCGAAAAATCTCCAACGACACGGCGTGACGGACGTAGCGGGCGCCAGCCGGCGCGGCCCAACGTAGCCGACGCATTGCCGGTGCGCAAATATCCGATTTCTCGACAATCGCGCCAGCCACGCAACTCGGCATTCCTCACGCGCAATGAACATGGCGGCTTGCTAGCAGACAGCGAGCGCGGTCGCGTTTCAGGCACTGTTGCGGAAAGGCTGCTAGAAGGCATTCGAGCGCATTCCTGTGTTTATATGATACCAAGCGGATTTAATAGGCGTTGAAAGAAAAAAAAATACCTGGGATGCAATCCGTCAGCAGTGTGGCCCGCGGACACAGCTAGGTGTGAGCTCTTCGCTGCAGCGCGTAATGTGCCATGCCCATTTTAATGCAGTGCTCGAGGAGGTGTGACGATGGTGTTTGTTTTCCTCTGCAGTACTTTCAGTGGAGGAATACCAGAAACTGCGGAAGCGGATTCGCGTAGAGTTGTGAGCGGTACACGCCGTAATCGAAGGCCGTCAATTTGGCGAAGGGACGGCGCAGCAATTTGGGAATTCGCGACATTGGAATTCTACAGGAACTGCGGCCGACCGAGAAAGTGATCCTCATGGCTGTGTAATCTCTAACTCTTGTGCAATCGTACAGATACTTAAATTATGATTAGGTTTGCAGTAAAACACGCACGTACAGAATCATTATGTTCCGTCGTAGCCGTCGTCGACGCGGGCTCATGGCGTTGCTGGGCTCGGCATCTCCGCGGCCGGCTGTAAATGCTTTGGGCCATTTTTGAATTCATTCGCAACATTTCGAACATTTCGCATTAAACACATCGCATTACTGCCTTGATCGCGGTGCCTCGATAGGCGACTACAATTCCTTCCACTAGTCCTGTCGTCTGCTCGAAAATGCACGCCGTTAAAATGTACCGGCGCTCGAAGGTGTCTTGTGCGCATGCACGCCGCGGCACCGAGCAGACCAGCCACGCTAGACTGTAGAGGCAAAAGTTTCCCGTCATGAACGGGAAAGTGACACCCTATTTACATTGTCCATTTAACTCAAAAAAACAGAAAACTGAGAGAGCTGTGAACGGCGCAAAAAGATATCGTAAAATAAATGTCCCACCACAGTGTTTTACAAACAAAGAGGACGCTCGCGGCACCGCAGCCGACTGGGGAATACATGGAATCAAAATATTCAAAAGCTGTTCTCATTTCACGGGGCACCTGTGATGTCGTTATTCGGTACAAAGCAACTATGAACATATTAGAACAGATCGCCAAAATATTAAATCTCATTACTGAGGCGAAGTATTTTAATATACCGTTGGGGCGCGAGTTGGGAGGGCAACCCGTAGAAATATACACAACTTACCGGAACATTTTTCTCATTTCGCAGAGCATCAGAAGTGGTGGCCGGTCGTTAAACGTTGACCGGCGCTTTGAAGAAGTATGTGATAAAGTATGGTGCGTCATTACGGAGGCAGTCTAACTTTAAAACTCCCCGAATAACCTGTGTTATGAATCCAGACACCGCCAAAAGGCAAGCTGGGTGTGGCGAATCGCGCATTTTTGCTTACAATCTGATATGCTGCCGCATAGGGTAAATAAGCTTGATAATACTGTCGTTCCAGTGATACGTGCTAGACAGAATTACATTTAAAAAGCAGTTGTCAAACGCCATACGACCATATAACCGAACGAGATTCGAGCATTGCAGCAGACGACAGCGTAGCTGGCGATACCCACCGCGGCCGCCTCTAGCTCCGGAGCATCTGCTAGCCACAGCGGGTGGTGCATGGTCGTCTGCAACTGTGCGCGGTCAGTTTATCGTGCTGTGAGCGGCATAGAGTTCCTTACACTAACTAGAGGGAAAGCTGAGGGCGCTGCACTTCAGCCATCATGGGCCGGTGTGCTACTACTTGTTGCGGGACAGTCGGTTTTTCTTGGCGTTACTGCGATGCTTCTTTTTCGTCATCATCATCACCTGAAGGTGCGTATAGATTGCGAAAGCCATAGTAGCGAAGGCGAAAAACCAGACGTCTCCAATAAATGGTTTTTGTTTCCCGAAATGCCACTAAAAACTTCCTTAAGTGATTGCGCAACCATATATATTTTCATAACGTTCTTTTTTATTTCAAAGTTTGCCTATTAAGTGCGGAATATTGGTATTTGTGCTGCTCAAAACTAAGTCAATAGGAGAAAGAGCTATCGCTTATATTGGATAAATATCACACTGACATGCTGTTTCTCTCTCTTTTTGCAATTTATAGTCAATCTTAGGACAATATTTACGGTAGAACAACGTTTATCTTTGCATTAGTTTTGGCCAGAAGGTGTAGTTCTGAACTCGGTAGCTCTCCGGCCCATGATGCTTTGAGCGCCCATGGTGGCTGAACTGGCCGTCTGGAAACTCCATGTAAACTCCCATAGACGGCAGCACAGCTTTCCCTCTAGGTAAGAGTAAGAAACTCTATGGTGAGCGGTCCCGCAAGTCGTCAGACTTGCATTACTTGCAAGAGAATGTAGTGTGTCATGCAACATGACGTCGGGGCATCGTACAAGACGTTCACCAAAAAATGAGAAGGGTTCAACGCTGCTGAACCGAGCAAAATGTTGCGGTAAGTTGTGTTTGCATGTATTTCTATGGGTCGCCCTCTCAACTCGCAACCCGATACGTTTCGCGGTGTTTTAAAAATACTTCGCCTCGAATGCGATTTCACACTTCCACAATCTATTCCAGGGCGTTCATGGTTGCTCTGTACCGAATAATGACATCGCAGATGACCCGTGAAATTAGAAAATTCCTTTGGAATATTTCGCTTCCATAATTCCTTATAGAGGCTTTTCCTATGGGCGCTATTTTTCACCCCCAGTCGGACCATGGATGGATGAATGGAATATAGGAGCGTCCCCTTTGAAACGGGGTGGTAGCAGTAGCTATCATGCTCACTTTTCTCCCTATATCTTAATTATTGATTTAGATTGGTTAACTAAACCATCATTCTGTGTCTTAAATTTCTTGTTTCTACATTACTAACATTATGTCTCTTCTCTGCTTTTAAGCCACCAATCTTCCAGTCGTTTTTTGCTAGTTTCCACCGCCGGTTCATTCACCCGGCCACTGGTATCTCTAAACCCCAGAGTTTCAGGAACAATGATTGCGCCTGCACCAACTTCCGGATGGATACCATTACATTCGAGTATAATATGGTCAATTGTTTTACTGGAGTTACCACATACAGCACATGCGTCATCTTCATTGTTAAATTTCTTTTTGTAGCTGCGTGTTCTAAGGCACCCTGATCTAGCTTCAAAGAAAGCTTCCTTCCTGATCTGCCTTTTCCACTTTCGGTATAATTCCACTTTCTTTTCCATCGAATTTATCCAAATTTTTTCCTTCTGTGTTTTTCACCTGTTGCTTAATGCTCTTTATTTCTCCGTCCTTGTTACTAGCATACTTACTAGTAATGGCGATTTCCACTGGTCGGTCGGAGCTGGGCGCCCGAGCTGACATAGTTTCCCTGTTCTTTTCCTCCATTGTGAGTCAACGCTTTTTAGGTACAGGTATTTAAATACTTAATCTGCCCATCTGTTACTGTCCAATTTTCTCAGGCGTTCCTCATATAATATTTTACTCTGAGCTTCCCGTACTTCGAAAGATGCCCAGCCGATATCTCCCTGCACCGCCTCATTTGTAGTTTTGCCGTGGGCACCTAGTGCTAATCGTCCAACGGCTCTCTGATTTATTACCACGCTGGCGATAAAAGCGCCACCGCATCGTGCTTGCGTAACAGATCGGTGTTGGTCTATAGCCAAGCTCTTTTGCTAAGGCACGAAAGGATCGACCAGGATCTTTCGAACGTCCTGGTGCTCTTGCGATGTTTATTATTGCGAAGCAACAATTCAAAATTGGGAACTCATCTTATTGAATTGTCCGTTTGCATGGGATATATATCACTCCGAAAATCAATATACCTTATATCGGGAACGCAGCTGCACACAACTGTAACCAATAGAAGAGACATCTGGGAGAGTTGGTACGGTGACATGATGAATGAACAACGCTATAGACTGGATGCCATCCTTTTCTAACACAGACAGGTATTTTGGATGCCCATCCGGCACAGATTAACCTGAAAATTATTGAGGCCAGACATATCATGCAATTAGGTGAAAAATGTGTTAGTGAGCCGTCAATCGCTTTAACACATAATGAGGTTGGGTTTCTTGACCGTGGTGTGTGTGCTGGGTCATCATGATTTGGTTTTTGTTTAATGTGTGGTTTAGTGCGGCTTGGCTTGAATATTTATATTGTGTGTTTTTTCAATAAACTTCAGTTGCGAGTCAGCGCCCATCCTGTTTGCTTCTTGATCTTCGTCCTAGTCTGTAGCGCTGTTTATTCATCATGTAACCAATACCCAGCTGGACCCAATTGAATGTTATTGCTAGCCGGAGCAATTACTCCAAAAGCGAGCGTGGTATAGGCGGTGCTCGATACTGCCCCGCCCGTGCCTCAGTGGCCCTCAACTGGGTCACCGCTGCCGAAAAATTGAGGGCCTCGAAGCAGCGAGGGTAGCCCCACCCTTTCCCCGCCATCGGCGCGCCTGGAACGTGGGACGTACTATGTGCGAGCTCCCGTAGGAGTGTCGTAGGAGCAACGACAACCGGCTGACGGACGGCTCGATGTAGGTAACCACAAAAACTGCATAACCATGCGTGTTTTCGGGAGAATAAATAATAATTGTAAATTAATTATTTCTGCCTCAAGAGTACACGAACTGCCGGAAAAGCTGCCCAAAAACAGCTTGACAAAGCCCCAGCCCCCATTTGCAAAGCAGCAGCAAACAAGGTGCTTTCCAAGGCCCCCTAGTAGACGTCTCTTTTCCGGGGACCATACCTGTAGGTGGCGGACTAGCCGAGCAGCCGCCATATTGGGACAAAGACCTTCGTTATTGGAATCATGGAGGTAAAAAAAAAAAAAAAAAGAAGCTAAGGAAAGAGCGTGACTTCACGCGGCCAACCTTCGCAAGCTTTCGCAAGCCAAGCGCCGAAGGCGCCGTTCCTTCCCCGGTTTTTTCGCTCTCCTAGTCTGTAATGTTTTGATCAGTTTCACAGCACCGCCCGGTTGGCGCGAGGACATACCGTGGCGCCACCTCTCGGAAGCACCTGCATGATAACGCATGAACGCTGCAGTAGGATGCTTCCCTAGGCAGTTACGTTGCGCGTTAGCATTACGCTCATTTATTTATTTAATATATACCTCTGTCTGGGCCTGTGTAAGCTGATTTTGAGGTATGAGACCCACTCATTCGGCAAAAAAGCACTTCACCAAATCAGAGTTATCGTAGTTGGCGAGCTTTACTGCTACGACGACGCGCACTCGCTGTTGTTATATAAAAAAAAAAAAAAAAAAAAAAAAAAAAACTGAAGCTACCACACAACCAGTGAGATGTAAGCAGCAATGTCTATGTACAACTGGTCGCGCAACTTGGAAGAAAACGCGTGCAGCTGCCTACTGCCAGCGGCATCGATGCCGCTGGGACGAGGAGCAAGAATACAAGGAGATGACAGCAAGAGAATGGGAAAGAATAGAACGGAAGGTCCCCTTGGGAACAGCGACAGGACCAGATAGCATACCCATGGGATTGATTACCAGATTAGGACAAAAAAGCAAAGTAAAATGCGACAGTTGATTGAACAAACAATAAAGGGCGGGCAAGTACCAAAAGATTGGAAATTAAGCAGGATGAGGATACAAAGGCAAGGGAAGCAGAGATAGCATAAAGTCCTATCGGCCAATCACAGTTACATCAGTTATATACAGGGTAGCAATGCAGTTAGTAAAAGTAATGATGGAGGAATGGGCAGAAGGAGGGAATATCCTCAGAGAACTACAAAATGGTTTCCGCAAGGACAGAAGACTAGAGGATAATTTATTTGTGGTTACCCAGTGTATAGAAACAGCAGCAGCAAGTCAGAGACCATTATGGATAGCGTTTTTAGATATTAAAGGGGCATATGACAGTGTAGATCAGAAAAGACTGTGGGACCAGTTGAAGGAATATGGCCTGAATAAAAACCTGGTTCAGTTCATACAAGAAGTGTATGCAGATAATGAGGCAGTGATAGTATAAGAGACGGAAACAACAAAACCAACAAAAATAAAAAGGGGGCTTAGGCAAGGGTGCCCACTGTCACCGCTGCTTTTCATGATATACATGAGCCAAATGGAAAGGCGCCTGGAGGAAAGTAATATGGGATTCGATGCAAGCTATATGCAGGGAGGACAGAAAGTAACACAAGTTCTACCAGGATTGATGTACGCGGATGACATTGTACTGCTGGCAGATAAGAGGGATGGGTTGCAGGAGCTGCTTAAGATCTGTGGAGAAGAGGGCGAAAAGCTGGGACTGCAATCTAGCAGCAAAAAATCAGGAATAATGGTACTTAATGATGAAAGGGGGATGTGCTGGAAATACAAGGCACCAAGGTTGAACATGTGGAGAGCTATAAATACCTGGGCATATGGATCAATGGAGGAAAAAATTACCTAGAAAAGCATGAAAGAATTACGATAGACAAAGGGAAAAGGAGTTCGGATATTATGAAACACAGGGCCCTCTGGAATTATAACAGGTATGAGGTTGTTAGAGGGGTATGGAAGGGTGTTATGGTACCAGGACTCACTTTTGGAAATGCAGTCCTGTGCATGAAATCAGAAGTACAGTCAGGCCTTGAAATCAGACAGAGAAAGGTAGGTAGATTGGCATTGGGAGCACATGGCAACACACCTAATGAAGGAGTCCAGGGAGATATGGGCTGGGCATCATTTGAGGTTAGAGAGGCAATTAGCAAGCTAAAATATGATCAGAGACTAACCGAAATGGAGGAATCAAGGTGGGCACGAAAAATGTACAAGCAACTCTTCATGAAAAGCCTGAATACGAAATGGACTAACAGAACCCGAAAGCTCAGATTTAAGTACCTATAGTTTGGAGATGCACCGCAGCAAAACAGCAGCATTGAAAAGCAGGTAAAGGAGGCAGAAAGGAAAATGTGGGAGGAAAGAATGCACGGAAAATCAGCATTGGGTATGTATAGAACTCGAAAACAGGATATAAAGAAAGTTTATTCGACAACTCACGAGGGAGCTCATTGCTGTTTGAGGCTAGGACAGGGGCCCTCAGAACAAAAACGTACAGGAAAAAATTTCAGGAAGTAGATGATATTATTCCTGTGCATTGTTGCGCTTACGTAGGAACTGGGACACAATCGGAGACGACACAGAACAGATGTGCGCACATCTGTTCTGTGTCGTCTCCGATTGTGTCCCAGTTCCTACGTAAGCGCAACAATGCACAGGAATAACAACCACCAACTAGCCCAATTTGAAACTCTCCTAGATGATATTATGCGCGGCGTGCGGAACTCAGGCGGAAACAACGGAGTATGTTGTTCTAAGGTGCCAAAAACTTCGTCCTGCCCTTCCCGCGGGAAAAGCGGCAGATCTGGAGAGAGCGCTGGGATTTGCTGGGGAAGATGGACGAATGGATGAGGAACGCGTTTTGATAACAAAATAAAGGCTAGAGGATTGGTGGAAAAAGTCAAGAGAATAAAGAGAAGAAAAAAAGGGAGGGGGGCAGATACGGGCGAATTAGAAGCTAAAAATAGGGAAGAGATAAATGCATTTCTTTTAATTTTTTGGCTAGGCGGCGCAGACTGCCGTCCGATACAAAGGGCAGAGCCACTATTATCCATCATCCATCCAGGGCTCCTGCAAACTGTGAGGCAAATTACTAGCGCACAGAAAATAAGATCTGCCAGAACTCCAAAGAACTAGAAAGTAAACATAATATTCGCGCTCAGGAATGAATGTTGTTGTTGTAGTGGTTATTTATTGTATGTACAAAAGGAAAGAAAAGATGTTTGCCAGCCCCGGTATCTGCTATCTTATATCTGAAGCACCTGAACTGGGGCGGCGGAAATAAAGGGATAGCGAGGAGAAGGTAGAGGAAATCAAAGAGGTGAGTGATAGGGAGAAAGAAAAGAGTAGGTAAAAATAAAAGAAATATATACACTATGGTACAGTATACAGTAGTTTGCATGAGGCCCACCCGCAAACGTCTTAGGTCACTGAGTACTCGGCACGTCGGGCGGGCCTCCGCAATAGCTCCACGTCCAGACAACTGTTCACTACGCACGCACTTGCACACTGTACAAAACACTGACGGCTGTCGTGGGCGATCAGCCGTTATTGTGGGAAGTAGCACACGTGGAGCGTTCAGTCCCAGCGCGCACTATCTGGCGAGGTGAAATAGGCGGGTCATCAAGCCCGCCTGTTCGATGTACTCACACAAGCTCACGTGAGCTCGCTCGCGGGCGCGCGCACAGCCCGGCGGCCACAGGAGCACAGCTACGCTGTCCGGGATTACCCCCTGCGCTCTGTAAGCCGCCAGCAACTCACGTCGTGGTTCGGCTAGCGCGGTGCAGCGCAGTAGAAGATGTTCGAGAGTTTCTACCTCGCCACAGCCGTCACACACGTCACTATTGGCAAGTCCGTGGCGCATCCGTCGTTCCCCAGGCCACACACATCCGATGCGTGCACGGAGGATCATTGCGCGTTGCAGCCGAGTCAGCGAGCGGCCGCTGACACTGTGAATGCGCTCACCTCTTGCGATGCGTGGGTCGGGGTGCTGCGTCCGGAGGTGATCGTCGATTACCGCACGCACATCCTCCAAAGCGAGTTGCTCGTCGCTAGGAGGGAGTTCATGTGCTGCGGTCGCGAGCTCGTCGGCACGTTCGTTGCCCTCTATGCCGCAGTGCCCGGGTATCCACTGTGCCCGTATAGCGCAGCCACGCTCCGCCAAGTGCTTGAGACGTGCGCGAATCTGGCACAGCAGCGGAGTTCCCCGGCCGGTGGTTCGAAGGCGGCTGAGGGCAGCGCGGGAGTCACATAGCACGGCACACCTGGGTGGCGGCGGAGTCAGTTCAAGCAGTAGATCCAGGCCTAGGCGTAGGCCCAGCAGCTCCGCCGTGGTGGAAGAACCCAGGTATGACAGGTGCAGCTGTCTGTGCAGTTGCAGGGCGGGGATGGTAGCCGCCGCTGCTAGCGAGCAACTGTCTCTGGCCACGGAGCCGTCGGTGTAAACGAGGAGGTGGTGTTGGAGTTCCTCGTAGATGACGGCTCTGGTCAGCTGCTGCACTGCACAGGGCGGTGTGGTGCGTTTCCCCGCGATTCCGACAATCTCTCGCTGAACCTCCGTAGCAGCGGGCCAGGGCGAGAAGAGGTCGTAGGGGGGCGTTGCATTGGTGAGCTGCTCGTACTCGAGCAGCGCCGCTCCCATGCGTGAGTGGCGATGATGTCGCAACCGATGTAATAGCGGGCCGCCGTCCTTTGCGCGCTGTAGGCGATCGATGTGTCGGAGCGCCCGCCGCGTGGCCTGAAGTTGTAAAGGCCACGCACCTGCCTCGGCCAAAGTAGCTGCGCATTGAGAGTTCTGAGGAAGGCCGAGGCAAATGCGGAGCGCCTTGCGATGCTCGACCTCTAGCTTCTTCCAGCATGGTTTGCGCAGTGTGACGAGCGGTAGCGCGTAGAGTATTGCCCCCAGAGCCGCGGAGTTGTACAGCCGTAACGCTGCTTGCTGGGAGATACCCTGGCCTCGAGCAGTGAGCCTGTGTACGGCGGCGGTGGTTCTCTTCATCTGCAGGCAGGCCTTGATCGCCGCGGGTCGGAAGGAAAGGCGCTGGTCTATGTCCAACCCCAGGTACCGCACCGAACGTCGCCACGGCAAGAGGGTCCCGTCCAGTGTGAGCGGCGGTGGTCGTTTGCGCGAGCTCGGAACACAGGCCATTGCGACGGATTTGTCCGCGCTGAGCGAGAGACCTAGGCCGCGCAAACAGTCGCTCACCGCCGTCAGAGCTGCCTGCAGGCACGCGCGCACCCGTGCTGCCTCGCCCGGCGGTCCCAGGCACCACAGAGCAATGTCATCTGCGTATATGGAGATGTACACATGATGCCGGCAGCCTGCAGGCAGGCAGCCCGGCACCACCGACATCGCCACATTGAACAGAAAAGGTGACAGGACAGAGCCCTGCGGCACGCCTAGCCCGACCGGGCGAGGCGCCGAGAGAGCACCCCCCACGCGAACGCGCATGGAGCGCGCCTGGAAAAAGCTCCGAATGTATTGTAGCAAGCGTCCGCCCACGCCAGCCCTCTCAAGCGTCGCGAGAATGGGAGCGCGGCAGACGTTATCAAACGCGCCCGACACGTCCAGCAGTAGAAGCAACGCAACCTGCCTCACTGCCTTCGCGTGCTCGAGCGCGCTGACAACATCGGAGATGGAATCCGCAGTGCACCGCATTCCGCGAAAGCCCGTCTGCCGCTCATCAAACAAATCCGCCGCCGCAGCCTGCTCGTTAAGGCGATGTAAAGCCATGTGTTCCATGAGCTTACCAGCCGCAGATGTTAGCGCCACTGGACGGTATCCCGCGAGCTGGGTTGGTGGGCGTCCTGGCTTGAGGATGGGGCAGACGACTGCCGTGCGCCAGTCCTCCGGGAGGGTCCCGCGTTCCCACACTAGGTTGATCTGCTGCAGGAGAACCAGCCGTTGATCTGCGTCCAGGTTGCGCAGCATCTGGTAGGTCACCCCATCCGGCCCTGGCGCCGAGCGACGGTGGCAGCGCTGTAGCGCATTGTTGAGCTCTGTCACTGTGAAGAGGGCATCACAAGGGTCACCAGGGGTAGGAGCGCTGGCTCTGTCTCCGGAACTCAGAGGTGAAGTTTGGCTGCCTGCGTTCACGGGGCTTTGCGGCGCAAAGCGGTCCGCAAACCGCTCAGCTAGCTCCTCGTAGCTAAGGCCGCTAGAGATGGCGAGAGCGGCCAGCGGCTGCGGGTTCGCTTGTGGCGTTGTGATGCGTCGCAGGGTGGTAAAGAGCCGCCGCGAGCTACAGTCCTCCTCCATCTTCCTGCAGAGCGATGCCCACTGCCGGCGGTAAAGTTTGTTGGAATGCCGCCTCGCTGCTGCGTCCAGCCGATTGTATGCTGTCCAGTCGGTTGGTCGGTCCGTCCGCCGTGCTCGTCGCTCAGCTTTGTCGCGTTTTTGTCTCAGGTCGAGCAGCTTGTTGTCGGGCGTTGGTTGCCCTGCCCGAACCTCTACGCGGCGAGTGGCTGCGAACGCGCTACGGACGAGACTGGAGAAGAAATCCGCGCCGGACGTAGCTGCGGCTTCTACTTCGCTGCGGAAGCGGTTCCAGTTGACAATGGAGTAAGTGCGCGTGGCGCGAGCTTCCTTGGCAGTGGGCTCAATGAGGATAGAGAAGTGATCAGAGCCCCAAAGTGATGGTGCGCGATTCCAGGTCGCCTCGATGCCGCTGGACGCGAACGCGACGTCTATGCAGGAGCCGGGTGTGCCGCGTCGCCGGAAGGTGGGCTCGCCGGTGTTCAGCGGTGTGAGTCCCAGCTGTGTTACCATGGCGTGTAGGTCGTCTCCTCGCGCGGTGTTTCGGGCACTTCCCCACGCACAATGATGGGCATTGAAATCTCCGAGGATGATTTGTCGGGTGGCACAACATGAAGAGACTGCACTGAAGCACTGGGCATTCCACTGCACAGCTGGACGCACGTAAACACTAGCCACAGACGTGTCCACACCACGTATGCGGACTGTAACAACAACACACTCCTGCACATCACTCGTCGCCGCCGCCGAGTCAACGAGGACATGTTGGACATCGCGCCGCACATAAACCGCGCACCGAGATTTCCCTGGTTTGTGCTGGGGATCACTGCACGGCACTGCAGCACATGCAACCTCCTCACAGGTTGTCGGGGAGTGGTATCCGACGTAGCCGGGCAGCCGCATTTGAGGGTCCCCCTCTTGTGCACGAACGTACGTCTCCTGCAGCGCTACAACCTCAGGAGACTCGTTAGACACTCGTAAGCGCAGCTCTGAATAGCGCGCGGCAAGAGAACGTACGTTCCACTGCAGGATGGAAGGAATTCGGGGAGGTGTCCGGCGACTAGCCATGATGTTGGACATCCTGTAAGGAGGCGCCTGCTGCTTCTAAGCAGACGCGCCTGTCGGGAGAGTCCTCCGGGATATACCGGGCGAGGACGCGAATTGCAGCCATCAGCTGCTCGATCTTTTTATCTCGCTCGTCCGGAGAGGTGGTGTGGATGTTGCCCGCACCGAAAATGGGTTGTGCGGTGCGAGCTGTGGTCTGGGAGCCCCCGGGGTGCTGCTGGCGTTGCTGCTGGCATGGCCGCTGCTGACGCCCCTGCTGCTGGCGCGGTCCCTGGTCCTGTCGGGGCTGCTGGGGCGGGCGCTGGTGCACGCCACGGGAGGCCATTTGCGCATAGCTGGGAGCACGCTGGTGCTGCTGGCCACCCGAAGGAGTAGTTCCCTCACAGACAACCGCGCGAACGGCCCGCCGGGAGAGGGGCACTTCTGACGTCGCGAGGATAGTGGCCACGTGCCTTTCTCTCTGCCACGCAGGGCAGACTGGATTCGTGGCAGCATGGCGGCCTCCACAGTTTGAGCACCGTGGCTTGGCTCTGGCACATTCCGCACTTGGATGTGGCCCGCCGCAACGGGCACAACGCTCCATGGCGAGACAGGCTTCGGTTGCGTGGGCCAGGCTAAAACACCGAGCACACTGTAGTGGGCGAGGACGACATGGTCGGACCGGCAAGACCCGGCCGTGGATGGATATATGTGGCGGCGGGGCAGTAGCGGCGAACCTGAGCCTCAGGGTGCTGCCGTCTAATGAGGCGGCTTTCACTGTCACAGCAGAGTCCACCGCTGCAAGGAGCTGTTCGGCCGTGCGGCGGGTGTCGACACCAAATACCAGCCCGCTGCACTCGTTGAGCGGGGCTGGTTCCTTGGCCCGCACGGGCAGGCCACGGATGACCGTTGTGGCCAAGAGGGCATTGAAATTGCCCTCGTCAGCCACGTCCACGGCCACTACGTTGCGACGCGTATTCACGCGCACTGCTAGCACGCCAGGACGTGGATGAAGCTCCTCCGCCAGGTCCCAGCCTTGTTCTCTGGTGAACCCAGTACCCCGGACTGCAGGGCGGAAAAGCACCGTCTTGTGTGGCAGCGCGGTGGGGGCCACCACAGCCGACGCAGCCCTACGGAGGGCCGCCTGACGGCGCCGCTGGGCCTTGGTTGTCTTGATTGTCCAAGGCACCAGGTTGGTGGGGTCCACTGCTGCCTGGACACACGCGCTAGGCAGCTGCCGTTCTGTGCTGGTCTCCGCCGTGGAGCAGGTGCTGGAGGTTGCCGGTCGCTCCTGCTGCACCAAAGGCATCGCTCCAGCAGGCAGGGTGCTGGATATGCCCATGACTGGAGCGGCTTCTACTGGGCCTGCAATTCCCTCCGGTGGGGTAAAGCGGGAGAAGGAGCCAGAATCAGGGGGCCGGTGGGCCTCCTTCTTGCCACCTGCTGCCTCTAGACTGTCAGTGTCGCTTCGTCTGGGGCTGGGCGAACGCCGCCTCTTGCGCAACACGGAAGTATCCATTGCGGAACCTGCGTCTTCGTCTTGGGACGCCATGTTGTGCACTGAAGTGGGAACTACAGTGTCTGGTTGTGCCTTTTCTGTTTCTGGTGCGCCGCGCGAGGCTTGATCGGGGGCGCATACACTTAGCCCGTGTCGCGTGACGATAGCAGACGGGATGTTGGACGAGCGCAAAGAGCGGAGTGCGTTCTTGGCGGCCTCCGCTGACTGGGTCGCCAGCATCTTCCGTTGGGCAGCGACAAGGAACTGCTGAAGCAGATCGGAGCACTCTTCAATCGCCGGGCGGCACGCGCTCAGGGCTCTCCTGGCTGTGGTGACCTCAGCCTTGCTTTTGCGAGCCCTGCCGCGAGACGCCCCGGAAGGCTCCATTGGCAGAGCTACAGGCTGGCTTTGAGCGAACGCTGCTCAGCTTTGCGCGAACTCCACGCCGCGCATCCGCAGTCGCTACCCTGCGTCTCCACGGCTGTTAGGGTTAGCACTTGTCCCGCTTTACGAGGAGTCCAACAGGTTCAACGCCGAAAATAAAGTCACTCACACGCTCGCTGGAGGTTCCTGGCGATGCCAAGTGCAGAAGGGAGCCCGCTGATCATGAACATTTGATGATGCACAGCTCCAATCCGCCAAAACAGATTATTTCAACGGAGCTCATGCATCACACGTCCGCTCATAACGAACCCCGACCCCCTCTGCCAGGAATGAATGCAGTTTTTGTTTCTTGCGTAAGAAAAAACGTGTCACATTTTTAATAATATTTTAACTTGTTTCTAACGGCCTCTCTCGGCCATTTATTATCCGCTGCGTAGTTGCCCAAAGCATAGAGAATGAGATTGGTAAAGAGCGGACACTCCCACAGGGCCCAGCGGCCCATTTGACTGTAGTGCACTATGGTGGCTAGCCACCATAAGTGCACCAAGCGGCCGGCGGCAACTACTTCCGGTCTTGCTGAAAGGCGCGCGATTTGAATGTTAGCATGCGCTGCGCCCTTCCCTGCCCTTTTGGCGCATTATTTTGGTTTTACATGGTCTGCTAGTGTTTCTATTTACTTTCAGCATGCATAATAACATGAAAAACAGATTCCCAGTTCTCTAAACTGGCCCTCAACGCAGCTGCGCCACAGCCTTTGCAAAACAGTATTGTAGAAAAGACGCCAAGTGCTGTGTGAAATGAACATTTATTTTGCTGTATATAAAACACACAAGAGATGCAACAGATGGAGACGGATGCATTGACAAACTTGGCACACATTAGACGATGTGCACAGTACAGAAAAATAAAAATACACAAGGCGAGAAATAGAAAAAAAAATAGCATAACGTTGATTTCCGCATTATGGCAAATGATATGTAGCAAAACAGGCATTATACATTAACTACACAGTCCCAGTAGCGGCTACCTTAGTAAGGGTAACTTGTATTGTTCAGGGAAGGGAGGAGTACTGACGCTTGGGGAAAGGCCACACCGTTCACTCGTCGCATCTGCCGTGCTTCGGCTGCAGTCCGTGGGTCCATGCAGTGCTGCTGGAAAAGGAATGAGCATCATGCAGAACGTTGCAATGAACTCTAAGGCCACTGCCCCGCTCACACATCTGTGCATGTGGGTGCGTACTGAAGACTTTGTGAGCAGCAGTTATGGTCCAGAACAGAAAAGCTGCCATTCGTAAAATTGATACAAAAGCTACTCTTGCAACGTAGAGGTCAGGAAATGCAGGCTAACCGAACCTATCTGAAAATGCATTTCTACAGTGAGTGAAATAACAGTCACTAAACTAACAATATTCCTCAAAAGCACTTAACAGCTGAAGCAATAAAGCTTGCAGCATAATAAAAAACAACTCACTTTAACGTTGTCCCGTTAAATGCAATGCGACACCACGCAAAACTAGCCGTCCGCAAAACCGCGGCCGGCGAGCACACCATGTTGGCTTGAAGCGTCTTTGTGAAGCGCAGACCACCGTGCTGAGCTAAACTGCCTGAAATGCCTCGCAGTTTGACAAGAATGAAACATTTCTCACCTTGCGGTTGCCCTGTTAAACGCGCGACACCACGCAAAACTATCCGTTCGCAAAACCGCTTCACGCCATGTCACGTCACCGCGGCGGCCAGCACGCCTTGTCATGCCTGCTAGCTTGCCCTTCACGCGCGACTTTGTGAAGCGCAGTCGCCGCCGTACTGAGCTATGGAAATTCTGCACAGTTTCACAAGAAAGTCAAGAATGCAACATTTCTCACCTTACAGTCGCCCTGTTAAACGCAATACTTAGGAAAACTAGTCGTTCGGCAAACCGCGTCAGGCCTGGCCGCACCGGCCGGCTATACGCAATGTTGGCGCAACGGCGTGCCTTGGTGCTTCGCATGCTACTTTGTCCAGCGTGCTGAGATAAACTGTTCGAAATGCAGCTCAGTTTCGCAGGAACACAACATATTAATCCCCGCCACGGTTAAAATCTGCCGGAGCGTCACGAACTACGTCTGAACTTCTCTATGCTTGAACAGCCGGCGCGCTTGTTCACGAGATGCGAAACTTAATTGGCACCGGCCGGCGTGGTCATGGAAACTTTCAAATGCAGCGTAATTCAGCAAAAAACGTTGCTCACCTTGACGTCGTTCCAAACCGCAGTCGTTCCGCTTAGCAGCCCATGAGAGATAACATATGCCGTCTGTGCCGCACAGGCGCGGCGAGGCACGAGCAGACAACAGCTCGCTCCCTTCGACAGCTTTTTGTCGTCTGCTCCGGCGGGCCATAGAGAAAGAGATAGAGCGGTCACTGGGCGGAGAGCCGGCTCCGTGAACTGCGCATGCGCGCCCAGAACCAAAGTAGAAAGGAGGATGTGTTGATTCTCTCGACGGATGTGACGTCAAACAACTTTCAGTATTTGCTTTTTTCTGGAAATAAGCCTCAAACCCAGATGCCAATTACCCTGTTTCTAGCCACCGCACCCGAGCAAAAGCTGGCGCGCTTTTCGGGCAACGGGTGCTCGCGCCTTGCGAGCCCTAGGTCGCTTTTCATGCGTCGGCTTGTTGTAGTTTGCGGGGCATCATCCCGATAGATGCAAATTCGGTGAAAATCTGATTCAGTTTGTGGATTGTTGCCCTAAATTCAACAGCGTAGCCTTCGTTCCTGTCGCTGGCCTGTCTGCAGCCTCCGACTACGGTGAGTCGTACGCGAATGATGGTGTTTCGTACATGCCCGCGAGCTCTAGGTAAAGCATTTGTCGGCGTTCTGCTACAGTCTTGCAGTTTTTTTAACGAGTTTTTACACGGCAGTGCAGCTATGCGGTAGTCACAATTACTGACGCGGCATAATCACGCGACAGTCTCCGGGCGAAGGCATGTGGAGACTGAATAAATGCGTCGATCCCGTTTCTTCGCGCTTGAAACAACCGTTGCATACCTGCTGCTGTGCACCGATCGGTCGCCGGTTGCTGTTGTCTTCGGGGTGCACTGGGGTATTGGGACGTACGCGGCGACTTACAGATGATGTGAAACTATTTGTGAAGTAACAGAAGCAGTCTCAAACGTTTGAGAGTGAAAATGGCGGCCGCGTAAATTGCGATGCGCTGCTTTGAGGCATTGTATCGGCGATCCACAGCGAAGAATGAAGCACGAGCACGCGTTTGACTTGACGGACAAGTTGCTCCGGCTCTGTTCAACTCGGGAACAAGCAGAAAGTGTAGTGACTGCGCGACGATTGCCGACGAACATCGGTGAACGGCGGCTTGCGGGCAAGTGCGTCGTCACCGCGGCGGCAAGCGCACCGCATTTTTTTGCTACCGGAGGCTTCCAACCACGATTATACCGTGCTTCCAACGTACGTAGGGAATGTAAGATCGTTTGCATCACGCAGTGCGTCGGTAGCGGAAGCCATCGGGCGGAACGATGATTGCCGTCAAGGATACGGAAACAAGTCGCTAGGCAAGGGGTACTACGCACGTTGTGAACATCACAATAGTGAGTAGATTTTGTTATTGACTGCGTGTGTTTGCCGAAGAGTTCTGAAGATCATAGTAAACTAGTATTGTGCCTGCTTTATCTCAGATCTGCGAAGCGAACACGCGCATTTCGTGACCCTGGCTGCCCCGCCGGACCAAAGCCTCCTCCACGGCGCGTTCGTCTAGCGTTTGTGCATGCGCCGTAAAAACGCCTGCTTCTTTTCATTTCATCCTTCTGTCAATTATATATGCGCGAATCAAAAGCGTCCAAAATAAAGTTGTAAGTTCAGTGCAGTTGTGTGTGTCCCTAGTCTTATCCTTGTCTGCCAGCGCTGCGACACCATAATGTTTGATAGCGGTACTCCTGTGCACCGAAAGGTGATCGAAGGTCTGCTGAACACCTGCGTCTTTTTCCTGATTAAGATCTAAAAACTCGTGTTGGTCATCGAACGATCTTGATTATATGCATTGATGTGTGCAATACCACTTGTTGTAAGTCGGCTTCTCTGCAAGGCTTTTTTTCCAACCAAAAGGTCTCGTTCCCACTCGTGCATTGTTTTTTAACAGTTGTCTTCAAAATGACCTAGCGAGAGCTGTCGAAATAAATGTAAAGCACAGAATGAAGGGACTATTGATTGTCCAGCGCGCCTTGCTCCTCGATGACTGGTTTCGGGCCATTTGTCACGCTCCCTGCCTGCGACACATTCGCGGCTTGAAAGTGAATGCGCCGTAAAAACGCCTGCTTCTTTTCATTTCTGCAAAGACCGGGAGTCATTTCTGAGGACAAGACCTTTTTTTTTTTCTTTTTTTTTTTTTTGAAAACAAGCCTTGCAGGGAGAGACTGACTTAAATTTCGGCTTCGGCAAGAGATACATTTCCTGAATATGCTGAGACGGGCTATATGCCAAAGAATGCATGTTGCAGTGAAATTTTGTTCATGGCAAAAGCAATAGGAAACAAATATTTATAGTGTTTAAATTTATTTGCTGCCTAAGAAATCGGGGTGCTTCTGTTATGCAGGTAATCATCACTACCAAGTTACAAGGCTGTCCTTACAATATGCTTGCCTAAACAGCATTGGCACACGTTGTAAGCATTCCTGCGAATGTTTACGATTCTGGCTGTGGGCTACTTAGTATGGATCTTCAATTGAGTGCTAAAGCATGCTCAAAAGCTGTTGAGATTAGCAAAAGGTGGGCCTAAGTGGATGTCATATTTTGGTCACCCATGAGACGGCAACTATCCACTGAAGTCATGGCTGATTACACCAGCGCCAAGCCATCCCAGTTCCAGCTCGCTGTCTCTTCTTTGCTACCGTCTTGCAGCCTGGTACAGTTGGCTGTGGTCACTGTGGTGTAAACATGCTTAAACTGAAAAGTGCAATATTACAGCAAGGCAGTAAATGTTCATGATGTTGACTGTAATCAGAAAATACTACCAACAAAGATCTTTTTTTTTTTACTGCCACTTATATTCAGCAGTAGAAACACTTATTTCTTGGCAGCAGCATTTCATTCGAGTGTTTTTACTGCAAAAGAGGCAGCATATAGAGAAGCACATGTACCTTGATATACATTGACCATACAACATTGACATGTACATTCGAGAATAAATTACTAGGCCCAAAAAAGCCATTCCATTGCATATTGAAGCTACCTATACAAATAGGTACTGTATGCATGGTGCAGTATACAAAATGCTTATATATCAGATATAACAAAGCTGTAGCTGCTGCTCTGCTGTAGCAGCTGCTAGGAGAATAGTGCATTTTACTTGGCTTCAGTGCCCAGAATGACTGCTGAATGACAAAAATCTTAGTGACAATAAAATAACTGCAATCATAACAAATGCATTGCTGGGACTATGTGTGAATAAAGGTTATTTTACACTAATAAAACGTGCAACACTGTCAAGAAGAATGCTAAACAGCTTGAAGACAGTAGAGGAAGCTAAACTATAAGCATCCAATAAATGACTACGCCATAAATGTGTGATATACACATTTTGCACAGCTACTTTTGTCATTGGCATTTATTTTCTAAGTCTTTTCAACAAATAACCAAAAAAATTCGTCTTCTGTTCAAACTGATATTTTAATAGAAAAGGCTTGTACATAATTCACATAATATTGAAAGAGAATGCGTAATGTGTGTAAAATGAACATATTTTGAAACACTAAAGACTCTTTGATGGATATAAAGGCACTTGAAAGCTAATTTTCATAGTGCGATCGCAGAAATTGAGCCGATTTCGAGCTCGCTCGCAGCATCACATGCATGATACGCTTGCTTTTCCTGCCGACAGAGTGGACACCGTCTAGCACAAACAGAAACTACGACACCGTCAGAGAGGCCTTGCAACAATGTGCGACCAACACCATCACTCTTACCGCTGCGCGAAATGCAACATACTAGACATCCCTGCTCAGGCCTACCTTTATCGCCTCTTAACTGAGGTCTGGTAGAACAAACTCGTTCTCGCCTCAGTGACAATTAAAAAAAAAAAAGTGCTTTTTTTCTCTTGAACAAACCAAAACGGAGCGTAAACGTCGGTTTCTGTACCTCACACAGAACATCAGCTACTGAACATGAACGAAATGGAGCAGCAGTAGCATCAATCGCAATATGAAGAACCGGGCCCAATGTGTCTGAAGTCAACTGGTTGCGAAGCACAGCAGCGAGTCACTGTGGCTTGCACGACAAGTCAGTGGTGAAGGGTCGTGCGTCGGATCTCGTTTCCCGCACTGCAGTCGCGAGCTCTTGCATAGCGGCTGACACCTACTTTACTGATACTGTCAGCTTCCATCTATCGGCAGAAGTAATAGTGTAGCCTTCATTTTCCTCTTGTATTTTCCAAAGAAACAACACTAGATCACATGGCTACCGCTCGTCGCTCTTGTCATCGGTGGTAAGCACTGATGAAAAACACTCTTCAGCAAGCTATTTTCGTGACAAACACTTTCACCAAGCTGTTCACTGCAGGTTCGTAGCCTTTACTGCTTTCAGTCAGATTTTTCCGGCAACTAACAACATCCGCAGAGGACCTCGATTTTAAACTATGCGTAAAAAGCAGCAACTAGACGGGAAAATCAGCTGTTTCTTTGCAGGCCGCCATGTTCACGCCTCGCTGTCGTCAGCTGACCCTCGCGGCGAAAATCGTTACCTAGGCGCACATTTAATTGTAATACTGAAAATGCTTCTATTTTTAGTTGCCGTATTATAGCTTCGAACAATGTTTCTTGGGTAAATAGAACATTTATACTTTTATTCACTGCGTTTTCACGAAAAATGTTTGCACACGGCCCCTTTATCGTGCAAATAAAAGTTTCCGGGGTGGGGCTTTGCTATTAAGCACCCTAGCCTGCTTGTAATTGGCTAAAGCCGTGATGTCGTCACACTTCACATGTCTGTGCCTCGTCATTTTGACGTCACGCTCTCAAACTTGAGAGCGATTTTGAGAGCGGTGCGTAATACGGCCCCTGGCCCCAGGAAATGACGCGCGACTTTTTGCGCTGCCGCCGATTGATGGATGGCGGCACCAACGTGCGCATGCGCGGACACGCGCGCGACGGCACTCGCTGCAGCGGTAACCCGCCGGAGCAGACAAGAAGTTGTCGAAAGGAGCGGTTGTATGCTCCTGCCTCGCCGCGCTTGTGCGGCACAGACCTCTTGTGGGCTGCTGCGCGGAACGACAGCGGTTTAAAACGACGGCAAGGTGAGCAACGTTTTTTGCTTAACTACGCTGCATTTCATGCAGTTTACGCTGACCATGCCGGCCGGTGCCAATAAGTTTCGCAGCTCGTGAACAGGCGCGCCGGCTGTTCAGGCGCAGTTCGTTACGCCGTAACTCTGGCGGTTCCCAACCACGGCGAGGTGTAATATGTTGTGTTCTCGGGAAACAGCTTCATTTCGGACAGTTTAGCTCGTAACGTTGACAAAGTGGCATGTGAAGGCATCAAGGCACGCCGTTGCGCCAAAATGGCGTGTTTGCCGGCCGGTGCGGCCATGGTGACGCAGTTTGCCGAACGGCTAGCTTTGCTAAGTGTCGCGTTTAGCAGAGCAACGGTAAAGTGAGAAACGTTTCATTCTTGACTTTCTTGTCAAACTACGCAGTATTTCAGGCAGTTTAGCTCAGTACTGCGGTCTGCGCTTCACAAAGTCGCACATGAAGGGCAGCCAACAGGCATGACAAGGCGCTCGCCAATATGGCTCGCCGGCCGCGATGACATGTGACATGGCGCAAGGTTTTGCGAACGGCTAGTTTTGCGTGGTGTCGCGTTAGATTTAACAGGACAACGTTAAAGTGAAAAATGTTTTATTATGTGGCAAGCTTCATTGCTTCAGCTGTTCAGTTCTCTTGAAGAATATTGTTAGTTTAGTGGCTGTTATTTCACGCTCTGTAGAAATGCATTTTCAGATAGGTTCGGTTAGCCTGCATTTCCTGACCTCTACGTTGCAAGAGTAGCTTTTATATCAATTTTACGAATGACAGCTTTTCTGTTCTGGACCATAACTGCTGCTCACCAAGTTTTCAGTACCCACCCATATGCACAGATGTGTGCGCGGTGCAGTGGCCTTACATTTCATTGCAACCTTCTGCACCATATTCATTCCTTTTCCAGCAGCACTGCATGGACCCACGGACTGCAGCCGAAGCACGGCAGATGCGACGAGTGAATGGTGTGGCCTTTCCTCAAGCGTCAGTTCTCCTCTCTGCCCTGGACAATACAGGTTACCCTTGCTAAGTTTGCCGCGACTGGGACTGTGTAGTTTATGTATAATGCCTGATTGTTACATATCATTTGCAATAATTCGGAAATCAGTTATGCTATTTTTTGTCTCTACCTAAGTGCTGTTTCTCACCTTGCGTATTTTTATTTTTCTGTATTGTGCACTGCGCCTAATGTGTGTCAAGTATTGGCAATGCATCCGTCTACATCTGTTGCATCTCGTGTTTTATATGCAGCAAAATAAATTCATTTCACGAAGCACTTCGCGTCTTTTCTGCACTACTGTTTTGCAAAGGCTGCGGCGCAGCTGCGTTGATGGCCAGTTTAGAGAACTAGGAATCTATTTTTCCTGTTGTTATGCATGCTGAAAATAAATAGAAACACTAGCAGACCATTTAAAACCAAAATAATGCGCCAAAAGGGCACGGAAGGGCGCAGCGCGTGGCTAGCATTCAAATCGCGCGCCCTTCAGCAAGACCGGATGTAGTTGCCGCCGGCCGCTTGGTGCACTACAGTTAAATGGGCCGCTGGGCCCTATGGGAGTGTCCGCTCTTTACCAATCTCTTTCTCTATGGGCGGGTTACCGCTGCAGCGAGTGCCGTCGCGCGCGCGTCCGTGCATGCACACGTTGGTGCCGCCATCAATCGGCGGCAGCGCAAAAAGTCGCGCGTCATTTCCTGGGGCCAGTTTTCGCCGAGTGACCGCTCTTTACCAATCTCTTTCTCTATTCTATGCCCAAAGCTCAGAAATCGCTCGGACTCGGCCGCTCAATGGAGGCGCACTTGGGTGCAGCCTATAGTGAACTAGAATAGTGCGGCCCGTCGCGTCGCCCAGAAGAGTCGTATTGCGCCTAGTTCTCATCGCCACCGCTCCGGGACCAGTCCTAAGGTATTTAAATACCTGTACCTAAAAAGCGTTGACTCAGAATGGAGGAAAAGAACTAGGAAACTAACTAGTAAGTATGCTAGTAACAAGGACGGAGAAATAAAGAGCATTAAGCAACAGGTGAAAAACACAGAAGGTAAAAATTGGATAAATTCGATGGAAAAGAAACAGTGTGGAATTATACCGAAAGTGGAAAATGCAGATCAGGAAGGAAGATTTCTTTGATAACTCAAGAGGCAGTGCCCTACTTTTTGAAGCTAGATCAGGGTGCCTTAGAACACGCAGCTACAAAAAGAAATTTAACAATGGAGATGACGCATGTGCTGTATGTGGAAACTCCAGTGAAACAATTGCCCATATTATACTCGAATGTAATGGTATTCATCCGGAAGTTGGTGCAGGCGCAATCACTGTTCCTGAAGCTCTGGGGTTTAGAGATAATAGTGGCCGGGTGAATAAACGGGCGGTGGAAATTAGCAAAAAATGACTGGACGATTGGTGGCTTAAAAGCAGAGAAGAGACGTAATGTCAGTAATGTAGGAACAAAATTTAATAAATAGCATGGTGGTTTAGTTAACCATTCTAAATCAATAATTAAGATATAGGGAGAAAAATGAGCATGATAGCTACTGCTACCTCCCCGTTTCAAAGGGGACGCTCCTATATTCCATCCATCCATCGAGTCCGGGCGGAGAGCTGCGCGCAGCGGCCGTGGCTGTGCTTTCGTTTCGGCGTCCGCGTGGTCGGCGCTTGCTCAATTTAGGATTGTGAGCGGCGTTTCACACATTATGTGATGTTATGTGCAAGTTTGCTATTGATAAGGTGATAGAGGCAAGTCATCATCAATAGGCTTTTCCAAGTCATTCGTGGTCTTCCGTTTACAACGAGAACGAGGCAGTCGTGTGCTTCGCTGAGTGCGCACCCATTTAGTTGCGTTTAAACCACTGTAATAACGTATTAGATATTGCAATCTTGAAATCGGGACATGGTCTGGGGCCATTTATTCAGCGTGCACTTCTGGAAACTTACAATTCAGGACGTAGCGTTCAACATAATTGTTCAGCCTGTTCCTCCGTTTTCACTGGAAATAATATTCAAGTGGGTACCATCACCAAAACATACTAGCTAACACAAACTGTTGCAAAAGAAACAACACAAGACAGCCAGTTCAACGACACGCCCGCAGGCTCAGGCAGTTTTTTTCTGGTTTGATTATGAAGCCGCGTGATGCACAGAAGACACGCAAGCTTATTTTACAAGCGAAGAACTTTTCTCGAAAAATGTTTACGTGCAAGCGTTATTTTTTCCGCTGTCTAATTGATGTTGCCTGTCCAGTTGGTCAGCAGTGGTCGCATTAGTTTGGTTAGGTCCTTAGTGTGACTGTGGTCTTCTCTCTCGCAAATCAACTCCGGAAATTGCACAAAATAGGAAAGAAGGGATGAAACTAACATGTGGCATAGCTTGCTGCTTCTTATGACCTGTGGGCACTTGCTAACAAAGGTGCATGGTGATTTTCAGATAATTTAGGCGTCCATCATCAAGAATTTTGATAAGTCCAGGGTTTTGCAGGAATCACAAGGCACAAAGTTAATAAATGGATGGGGGCTAATAAAATAAAATTATTGACACTCTAAAGTAAGCACTAGAAGTTATTTAAACTATGGTAATATATAAATAATGAAAACACGGGCAGGCACTGAAAACAGAATAAATAAAAATGTTTCATGAGATTCTGTAAAACCATTCATACTTTCTCTTCAAATGGACGTGCAAGGTAACCAGCCAAGAATGCAATCGGTGCTAACCCTATGTCAGCTGCTGGTTCACACCACACATGAATGACTCGAAAACTCTCTCGCAGCAGACGTGATATGGCAGTTGGCAAGGTACTTTCATAATCACGAATGCCAAGTTTTATAGCTGCCTATTGTTGATAGATGCATTTGCAGACTGATGCTTGCAAGATGCCAACCTGCACAAAGCATGGCAAAATGTGTATAATCTCAGTCGATATATTCTTTTTTTTTTTTTTTTTTTTTTTTTTTTTTTTTTTTTTTTTTTTTTTTGCTAGTGGTACCTTCAGTATTTTCTCCGAGGTGAAAACTGCAGCCCTTGCGTCAACTTTGTCGTTCCCGCCTTTGAATTGCCTTAGGCTGCTAAAAAGCGATACTATAGACCCGCTTTGAGAGCCTGCTTTAGGGCGTATCGGAAGCTGAAAATAAGATTCGTTTAAATGCAATGCACTAGTAAGGCACACAGAAGACATTGTTGTAAGATACTTGATGTGATCAAGAAGGTACTTAATTTGCGCCACTGTGGATCTGGTTGTCATGATTGTCACTTCGTACGTTTGTTTGGTTAGCCTTTGCTTCGACGTGCCTCCTTGGACCTGAATGTCTTCGATATGGCAAAGTCCAACTCAAACCAAGAGAGTCGCTCGTCATCTGACAAATAGAGCGGCTCCTCTTGGTGTCTCCATGGCTTCACTTATGCGATGTTGGGCAAGGCATACCATTTTGATATCATCGTCATAAAAGTGACCGTGGCGCAGCTACCTTGAAACACACATGCTTCAGGATGACACGGGGGGTTGTCCAGGAGGAAATGAAGTGTAGCTATAACAAGTGGGGACAATAAAGCTATTGACCTGCGCACATTAATTTTTTCAAGATTGTTTGGTTAAACATGAGCCCGCGTGAGTAACTTAACTTGTAATGCAGGCAGTTCGGGAACACGGAGGGGACAGCTGAATGAAGCAGGATCTTCAGTTTTATGTTCTCCCTGTAATCGTCATTTGTGAAGTGCAGTGAGTATACCAGTGACTTGTCACTCGGCTCCCACCGGCTTCCTTTTCCAGCCATGTTGCGCGACGTTGTGAATCGCACGGGAACTCATGGTAACCGATCTTCTCTTGCTTTCGTGGTGCACAGCGGCACACAGCAGTTGCCTGGCATGGTGCTGCATACTCTTAGGGCGCTGTTAACACAGGCACTGATGACACGCATGCAGAACTATCAGAACCACGCGGTTATGCTGAGTAGTCAAAACGATAACACGCGCCAACCCAGCCAGCGCGCTCCTTCCACGTCGTCTGCTCGTCCGTGCCCGGCGTGCCGGCGGCGCTTTGGATGGATGGGATGGAAGGATGGAATATAGGAGCGTCCCCTTTGAAACGGGTGGTAGCAGTAGCTATCATGCTCATTTTTCTCCCAATATCTTAATTATTGATTTAGAATGGGTAACTAAACCATCATTCTATTTATTAAATTTTGCTCCTACATTACTAACATTATGTCACTTCTCTGCTTTTAAGCCACCAATCTTCCAGCCGTTTTTTGCTAGTTTCCACCGCCGGTTTATTCACCCGGCCACTGTTATCTCTAAACCCCAGAGCTTCAGGAACAGTGATTGCGCCTGCATCAACTTCCGGATGTATACCATTGCATTCGAGTATAATATGGTCAATTGTTTCACTGGAGTTTCCACATACAGCACATGCGTCATCTCCATTGTTAAACTTCTTTTTGTAGCTGCGTGTTCTAAGGCACCCTGATCTAGCTTCAAAAAGTAGGGCACTGCCTCTTGAGTTATCAAAGAAATCTTCCTTCCTGATCTGCATTTTCCACTTACGGTATAATTCCACACTCTGTTTTTTTTTTTTTTTTTCATCGAATTTATCCAATTTTTACCTTCTGTGTTTTTCACCTATTGCTTAATGCTCTTTATTTCTCCGTCCTTGTTACTAGCATACTTACTAGTTAGTTTCCTAGTTCTTTTCCTCCATTCTGAGTCAACGCTTTTTAGGTACAGGTATTTAAATACCTTAGCTGCCCATCTGTTACTGTCCAATTTCCTCAGGCGTTCCTCATATAATATTTTACTCTGAGCTTCCCGTACTTCGAAAGATGCCCAGCCCATATCTCCCTGTACCGCCTCATTTGTAGTTTTGCCGTGGGCACCTAGTGCTAATCGTCCAACGGATCTCTGATTTGTTTCTAATGTCGACTGTACCTCTGATTTTAGGCACAAACCGCATTTCCGAAAGTAAGCCCGGGCAGCATAATTCCTTTCCAAATACCCCTCAATACCTCATACCTATTGTATCCCCACAATGCCTTATGCTTAATTATCCCGGTATTCCTTTGGCCTTAAGTGATTGCTTATGCTTTCCAATGTATGCCAATCCTTCGTTTACCCATACCCTCAAATATTTATATTCTGCTACTCTAGGTATTTCAAGGCCTTGAATTTTAAGACCCTGATCAGATGAGCCGTTGAAAATCATCAGACCCGACTTAACTGCGCTGAAACTGAAGCCTAGAGCGTCCCCTTCGTCTCCGCAATACTTAACTAGAGTTTGCAATTCTTCCAGACTCTCAGCTAGCAGCACAATATCGTCTGCATACATCAATCCGGGGAGGCGCTGCTCTACCGCCTTTCCACCTAATCTGTATGACAGGTTAAAACCTAGGTTACTGTCTTGTATCCTCCGTTCCAGGTTTATCATATAAAGCATGAACAGCACCGGTGATAGAGGACAGCCTTGTCTTAATCCTTTGCATACTTTGACATCCTCTGTACTTCTTATCCCTTCCCACGTAATTTCTACTTTGTTATCCCGGTATATTTCCTGTAGGAACTCTATTATCTCATAACCGATACCTTCTTCTTTTAATATGTTCCACAGGAGTTCCCTGCTTACGTTGTCGTACGCCCCGTTTATGTCCAGGAAGGCCAAATACAAATGTCTATTTTCCACTCTAGATATTTCCATGCATTGGGTAAGCACGAACAGGCTATCATCTAAGCGCCTACCATTTCTAAAGCCGTTCTGAAGTTCTCCGAGTATCTTGTTACTTTCAACCCATGCTTGCACCTTTAATTTCACCGCCTGCATGGCTAACCTGTACATTACAGATGTTATGGTAATCGGCCTGTAGGATTTTATGTGCATCCTTTCTCCTTTCCCTTTATAAATCAAATTCATTTTACTCGGCCGCCAGCTGTCCGGAATTTGCTTATTCGCTATGACTGTTTCCAAAGCTTTTAACAACGTTTCCTTACTTTTTGGACCGAGTTCATTAATCAGCTTGATCGGAATTCCATCTATTCCTGTAGATGTGTTTTTAGGAATATTTTTTTCTGCCTTTTTCCAGTTTAGATTGGTCAATTCTAAGGTGCTTTGTATTCTGCTACCTTGTGTTGCTTCCTGATTTGCGGAGATTACCCTATCGTCGTTCTTAAATGACTCGGCTATAACTGATGTAATGTAGTTCACTGCATTGTCTCCCTTTAAACAATTTCCCTCGTTATCTTGAATCCGATCCTGCTTTCTTTGATTCTTCTTCCCTAGCCAGCTTATATGGTTCCAGAATTCTCCGCTTGCTCCGCTTCTAGAGGCATCGTGTATATCAGCCATCCAGCGATCGGTGGACTGTCTTATTTTTGGACGAGGGCCTGCACTTGAAGTTTCTTGTGTCGATATGATTCCCATTTTTGGTCGATTTCCTCCTGAGAAGCCTGTACTTTCTTTGCCATTCGGTGTTCCCTTGAAGCAGCCCGTCGTTGTTCAATACCTTCCCTGATTTCCTTATTCCACCAGCTCCGTGGCTTCCTCTTTCCATTCCAGCGGTTTGCTACTTTAACCTCCTGAATTTTACTCCTTATGAGTAGTTCTACCTGTTCATAATCCCAGTCTTCCATGGGGCTTTTCTCTATTGCTTCCTCTATGTCTGCTGCTATCTGCGCTATTTGATCGTCGTTTAATTTTGCGTTTACGTTTTGTCTAAGTTCCATTTCTCTTTTCATCAAGGGCCCCGTCTGCAGAATAATAAGTTTATGATCACTTCTTCTTCTTCTTCTTCTTCCTTGATATTTGGCACATACCCACGAAGGGGGATTGGCCAGGGTTCAGTGTGGACTGCCAAATGACCTACACAAACTGAATTAGTGTAATAAAGTAATTGACAACTAAACAAAAACAAAAGGTTTAAGATCACAAAAGTTATTGAATGAAAAGATATGAAGCAAAAATTTGTAGTTTTGTAAATTTGGAATGCAATTAGCAGGGGAATCTGTCCGCAGCTGCTATGTAGTTATGTAAGTACTGACAAATTTGAGGCAACGCAAATCCTTTCGCACTCGCACCGAAGGAGAGTAGAAGCGGGACCGATAACGTAAATCCCAAGCGTGCAATTGGAGTTTCTAAATGCACCCTCCTCTGATGTGAAAACCTCCCAGACTACACTCCCCTTCTTCGTCTATTTCCATTTTTGTGACCTTGCTATAAATTTCCTGCGACATTAGACAATAGTCAATGGTCGTCTGCCTGTTGCGGAATTCCCACGTGATTTGGCCTTCACATTTTGTTTCTCTATTTACTATAACTAGATCGTGTCGCTCGCAGAAATCTAGCATTAGCTTCCCGTTACAATCCACGTATCCATCCAGATCGTCGATGTGGCCGTTCATGTCCCCCAGCAGAATAATATTGGCCCCGTTTCCAAACTGGCTTATATCGTCACTGAGACATTCAACAAGATCCCTGTTTTCTTGCCTGCATTGATGTCCTGTTCCTAAATAAACTACCCCTAGCCATGTCCTTATGCCGGCAGTGGTTCCTGAAACCCAGATATGTTATTTACAAGATGATTTAATTCTTTGCCAATTTGTTCCCTGGTGTATCAACATACCTACCCCTCCACCCTTTCTTTCCGTGCTCGTTCTGTTGCACCCTTCCCAGACGTAGCCTTCTATAAACGGCGGATCTTCTAGATCCCTGAGATGAGTCTCGCAAAGAGCGTACACACCTATTTTGTCATCCTTCAACTGCTGTTCTATCTCTAGCCATTTCGCTTTTTTTCTACCTCCTTGCATGTTTATGTAGCTGATCCTAGTGTTAGATTTCTTTTTTGTACTTTTCTTTCTCGACCTACTCTGTCATTTTTGGGGGCTCAGCCTCCATTATTACACTTTCTTCTGCTTCACTTCTAACTACCTCTGTGCACGGAGTCCTCGCGGACCCCCTAAAGAAGCTACAGCCCTGCCTGCCAAGCGCCAGCCGATCTCTGCTCCGACCCTTCTGTTAAAATGAATGCCATCTCGCTGAAAAGCCCTACCAAAACCTGCTTTATGTACTTCCCTGTTTACCTCAACCACTTCGAAACGCTTCTCCAGGGTTAACTTTCTTATGTCCTGGTTAACTGTCACCACGTCCTTTTCCATCTTTCCGTTCAATCCTAGCACCTCTGGTACTGTGCATACAACTATCTGCGTCTGCTGTGCTATCTCCCTGATCTCGTCAACTCCCTTAGCTAAACTTTCAACCACTCTTGCAGCGTCACCATTTAGGACATCGTTTAGATCCGCGGCTACTATTACCATACTGCGCTCTGCGGAATCCTTCAACAGCCTATTTATACCTCCGCCGCGGCCGGCAGACGACAGACTAGCAATATTTCTAGGGACCCTAGTAACGCGTGCCTTTTCTTCATGACGCCGCAGTGGCGCCACCAGCGAAAGCCCGGTTCATGACCGTTTCCTCCGGCCGTCGCCACGCATGACAGAAAGCGACTCGCTTCACTTTTTTCCAAGTGCAAATGAGTTTATTGCAAACAAGCTGTCTTACGGGAATAGGGAAGGGATGTAAGCATATTACAAAGGCAGGGGAGCCGAGTTTAAGGCTGTTTTTTACGTACAGCGTGTTTCCTGCGTTCCCGATTTTTCAGGCAAGCAACTCCAAACACTGTTATGTCACTTCCTCGTTCTTATTTTTTTTTTTTGCATTAAATGTTCCACGCCATCACAAGGCAACGCGAATATATATTAACACAGTGCTCAGCTGTGATTTATGCGTGTGCATGGGCGTAAGCAGACCTTGCGAATAAATAAAATAAAACAAGTGCATAAGCTTGTATTGCAAAACGGTATCTTCTAGCTGAACTTTTGAAAGTGCAGTAAATGACATGCACACATTAGTGTTTTTGAGTCAGTGAAGTAACACACCCCAAAATCATGTCTATGCGTTTAAAGCACGCGTCTCAATTTCAGGTGTTTTCTTTTTTTTTCGCGCGTTTTCACAGGCCAGGTTCTTGCTCTTGACCAAGAAGTGGAGGCGCATGATAGAGCAAAACTTGACGACGCTGTTAGTGATCTCAATCTTATGCTCCTCACAACCGATCATAGGCGGAGGTTTGAGCTGCAGAAAAAAGGCGAAGTCTGCGAGACTTTCTCGCCTCAGTTCAGTGACTGTGAAGCAGTGACTGAACTGAGTATTTTCTTGCCTGAAAAGAAAATATCCAGGCTTCCTGTCTTGGCCTCCTTGACAACACCGGCCAATGAATTGAGGTTCATCCGGGCAAGTAGCTTTTGTGCAGCACGTTTCTGCTTAGCAGGTTGAAAGTTGACAGGTCTGAAATTTTTCTCGATCGCTTCGGTAGCCTTTTCCTTAAAGACACCATTTGTCATGACAACAAAGCCGCCTTCTTTGTCAGCCTCCAGAACAGTAAGGTCGGACGCTTTCATAAAATCGGCAATCCTTTTCAGGCAAGACGCACAAGCCTGCATGTCCCCTACGAGCCATCGTGTCCGAAAGGGATACCTGGCAGAGAGCAGTCAGTGATTTTCTGCGACGCCATTTGGACAGAATAGCAGGCCAGGATCCCTACCGTGTCCGTAGCTCAAGAGAGGTGGTGCACGTCTTTGAAAAAGGCGACTTCGCAGCCAGCACAGCCTTCCTTCTGCTGCCTTCTTCCAAGAGATGCGTGACTAACTAGCTCAACGTTCAACTCTATTATGGTTGCATTGGTTCTGTCCATATGAAAACTGTACTTACAGGATCGAAAAAGCACAGGTTCAGTATGCTTGATACAGCGTGCAAAGCCTGGTATGTAGCGTAGTAAACGGCTGTCACATATTTAATATATAAGCACAAGTTTTGAAACAAAAGTCACTAACATGGTAGGTATTGGCTGTGGCTTGTCATTATAATTAAACTCACTGTATCCATCCTTAATGTTGCCTACTAAAGATTGGTTTGGTTTGGTTAAACTTTATTTCCCACAGTAGGGGTCCTGGAGGACACTCGGCTAGGCGCCAGGTGTAGAGGGCAGCTCCCACGTCGGCACAGAGAGCCCGAAGCTCTCCGCCGCCGCGCGGGCCTCCTGGACAGCCCGAAGCTGATCATGTAGTGAAGCACTATTTAACACTTTGTCCCAACGTTCCTTGTTCTTGGCATAGGCGTCGCTCGATGCACAACCACACTAAACCTACTACCTCCTACTAAAGATGGATTAGCTGTAGTTGCCCAACCCACATACCCAGCTAGGTGAAAAGGATACTTTTCATGGAATATTTCATGGGATGCTGCACACCTAATAGCAGTCTGCATTTTTGTCTTTTCAACTGTGGCAGTTTCAAACTTAGGTACGACTTCAATAATGGAATTAGTATTGATGAGATCATCACTTACTTGCCAACAAAAATGGCAACTGTAACGAGAACACCCGCTGTTCTGCAGAATACACAATTTGATGCATGGTGTGATCAAGGTCCTGAAGTAATGAGATCTCATTCTGGACTATACAACACAATGGTCTTTTTATGGACCATTCAGAATTCTGATCCTCAGCACTGTCTAGTAGTTTAATCAACAGCATAAATAAGCAGTTCTTTGTTTCGGAGCCCTACATTGATGGGTGCATATTCTCCTAGACAAGGGTTTTATAAGCTATAAAAATGTCTACATATGAAATACAGTTGTCACCATTGCTGGCCATTCCTGTAAGCAAACTGAGGTGCACAGTGATGACCTAGTGGCTCAAGCATCTGCCTCACGTGCAGAGTTCCTCACAATAGTGGACAACTTTTTTTTTTTTTTGAGGGGAGGGGGGGGGGGATGAAATGACTGTGGAAAGAGCCTCATACTGTCCCACTTTCAAATTTAAATCTGTATCGTGCTATAAAGCCCATTTGCGGCCCTTTATTAGCAAAGCAGTGGCCTAGGTGGGCCACAAGAAGAAAAAGTTATTTGCACGCCTTTGAGGCTAGGCTACATCACCTTTCACTTTCATATGGTGATTGTGGAGTCATCAGTTTGGTGGCATAATCTTGAATTGAGTGTCAAGGAAATTTTCAAATCCAATTTATGAGTTTTATTGCGAAAGCAACACTACTCTAGGTTTCGAGCCTTCAACGTAGCGCGGCCGGTAACCACGTCTTGCCCACGTGACACTAGGGTGAGAGCTGGGCTACCAGCTCAAGCGGTCGGCAGGCGCTGCCAACTTGGGTCTCTCGTTTCACATGGGACGGTTATGTCAGAATCAGCCTGCTAGGACCCTGGCATTCACGTTACCCCCATAGGCCACATAGGCACGTTCATACGGCTTGGTTAAAGCGGGGCTTTATATGCGGAGGAAGAAGGAAAAGAGAAGAACGCTCGGTCACCCGCAGCTAATGCTTTCGCTGAATATTTGGTTCAGCAGTGTTGAACCCTTGTAATTTTTTTTGTTTTGTTTTTTTCTGCTGCTGGCGAAACATCATCATAGCCAGAAAGAGCCACACATTCATTTCCAACTAAAAGCAAAATTTAGATGGAATTTTTTTTTTTTTCAAGGAACTTTATTGACAAAACCAAATAAAATGTACAAACACTGTTTGGACCGATAGCTCAGTAGGCTAGTGGCCGGTCCAAATACAAATATTACTCTCAGGTTCAGCCATAGAGGATCAATGGTTGAAAGGAACAGTAATGATATAAACGCAACATTACTGCTACAGTTGCGTACATAGACAAGAATACAGCAAACAGCAAGTAAAATAAAATACCCACATAATTATGAGTACCAAATAAAATCGATAAGCATAATAGTACTACAATGAAGAAAAGAAAAATTAGAAAGAATATGGTTACAAAGTACAATAAAGTGCAAGCGAACTACACCATACACTCACAAAAATTATTGCGCACACGCTATTGCATCTACGCAACAACAAATACAAGTGTAAAGCATGTTTCAAGAACTAGGCTACATATGGGAATTTCACTAAGAAAGAAATTCAGGCAGAATTTGATTAGACTGGTAATATAGTTTACATGTCAATTTAAAATTTCTGGCGGCTTTTACCTCGATCGGCAATTCATTCCATATTTTAACACCATTGAACTCCATCAGTCGTTCACCATACACATTTCTACATTTGGGAAGGTTAAAATTACAGTTAGATGCCTGCCTAGTATTACGCGAAGGCTGGACAAATAGACTTAATGGAAGGGGGGAGTTAGTGCTAATTATATTATTGATCACAAGCGCAACTTTGTAGTTACGCAAGGTTAGGTACGATAGTATATTGTTGGCATCAAAAATGTTGCTGCTGGATTGATCAAAATTACTAGTTGTTATTGCATTCAATGCCCGCTTTTGAAGACGATGTAAAGGCGACAAATATGTTTTATATGTTTGACCCCAAGATTCACAGCAGTAACTGATATGTGAATGGAAAAACGAGAAGTAGAGGGAACGTAGTATATCGTAAGGAAAATAGTATCTCGCCTTAATGAGCGTGTGGCACCCAAATGCTAATTTTTTGCATACGTTGTTAATTTGTTCTTTCCAGTGTAAATGGCAATCAAATATAACCCCTAAATATTTAAAAGAAGAAACTGGTTCTATTAACGGGTTACCTAGAGTAAGTAAATGTATTGTTAATAGTCTTGTGTCTAGAGTGAAAGATTATATACTTAGTTTTGGCAATGTTCAGCGTTAAGCGATTGTTGAGGAACCAGGAAGACAGCATTGTCAGCTCATTCATTATGATTGTCTGAATTGCCTGAAGAGATTCCCCAGTAACCACAAGAGCGGTGTCGTCTGCGTACAGTAGTACTTGAGAAAAGCGTAGCACTTGCGGAAGATCGTTGAGATAAAGTGAGAACAACATGGGACCCAAAACAGAACCCTGTGGCACACCACAGGTTACATCGTTGACATCTGATATAAAATCATTAATAAGTACTCTTTGCTTACGGTTAGATAGATAGCTGTGAAAAAATTTGGACGAGTTATCGACAAAACCGTAACTTTCCAATTTCTGCAACAATATAGGATGACATACCGTATCAAATGCCTTTTGAATATCTAAAAAAACAACAACAGCTATTTTGTACTGATGCAGGGCAGAATTAATAGCTTGTGATAAAGTTAACACTGCTGTGGAAGTTGACCTATTTTCGGCAAATCCATGTTGCTGAGGTGTAATGATATTATTGTTGTCAAGAAATGTTTTTACTTGTTTTGCTTTTCGAAAAGTGTATTAATCACACTTAGTACAGATATCGGCCTGTAACTACCTGGCTGGTTACGATCTCCTGCTTTATATATTGGAACTATTTTAGCAACTTTCAGTGTATCAGGATAGCGATTATTTTCTAGGGAACGAGTGAACAAGTGGCAAAGGTAAGGGCAGAGGATATCTATGTTATCTTTGACTACCCTTGATTGAATGCTGTCAAGACTGGTTGCTTTGTTTACTGCCATCTTACTTACAACAGCTTTTATGTCTTCAGTGGTAATAGCACGAAAATGAAAATGTTTGCATACAGTTGTTGGTACAGATGAACTAGATAGCGTTAGTGGGGATTGGCTAGAAAGGCTATTACTAATGTTAGTGAAGTATTCGTTGAAATCATTAGCAACTTGCAGAGAAATGCTATTGGGGGTGACCTCTTTGTGTTTATCTATACCAGTTACATTTCTAACTATCTTCCATAGTTGTTTCGTGTCCCCTTTGTTTTGACTAACCAGTTTGGTATAATACAGTTTTCTCGATTTTCTGATCATGGCTACTGACTTATTCCTGTAATATTTAAACTGCGTTCGGTAATAGTCATTTACTTTGTTTTTCTTCCATTTATTGTACCAGGAATCTTCAGGACGTCAAGTATATCCTGAGTTATCCATGGGCATATAGGATCTTTGTAGTTGCGTTTGACACACTCCCGTGTTGATTGGCCGATTGCATTTTTGATGTACGAGAGAAAATTTTCAAATTCAATATTTACATCGTCATCATTACATATAGTACTGAAAGTAATGCTCTTAAGTATATTTCTAACTCGCGTGTAATCAATACGGAAAGATCGCTTTGGATGATTTTGACTAGACGGTGACATACAGGATCGGGGCAAGAACATAAATGTCGGACAATGATCAGCAATCAAAACATCACACACATCTGCCCGAAAATTCATATCAAGGTTACACAACATATGGTCGATGAGGGATGCAGTTTCACTGGTTATCCGAGTTGCAGAGTTGATGACATTTTTAAAATTGAATGATTGAAGAAGAAAAACGTAGTCACTGCAGTTGTCTGATAATAGGTCAATGTTGAAGTCGCCACAGATAACAATGGGATTTTTTATACTCGCATATGACATCAAAATAGTTTCCATGTCAGAAATGAATTGTGGTATTTTAGAATTCGGAGGACGGTAAACCACGCCAATTACGGGGCCACACTAAAGTTTAATGAAAAGAGCTTCAATTGCTTCGTTGCTGTATTTCTTAATATCGGAGCTACAATAATGTAATGCAGTTTTGACAAAAAGGGCAACACCACCGCCACGTGTACTGCCAGACCTTGATAGTGATAGCATTTTGTAGCCTGGAATAAAAACGGATTCGGCCTCTCTTAACCACGTCTCTGTGATAGCAATCACGTCATATGTGAAGGAAAACTGTGACGCTAGAAGATTGTCAGAATTTTTGCGAATGCTTCGTACGTTGCAATTTAAGATAGATAAGTCATCATGCGCAAGTCTGGCTTGCTCTATCTGGGAAATATTGTATGCCATCTGTTTAGACAACTCTGCTCAGATCTTCGACGCATGTCACATGAAGTACCTTTGTTTTGTCTGCTTTTCGCATGAGGATTTTGCCGTCGGATACCCAAGTATACTTCCATTTTTTTTCTCGTTTTGCTGCAAGAGCTTTTCCGAGGAGCAGTTTATTCGCCGGACAAAGGTGTTCATTAATGAAGATGGGGTCAGGATCATCAAAACCTAACACAGACGTATTTAGCCGGCATTTCTTAGCTGCTCTCAGGACACTGTCCCGGACTTTCTGGGAAGTAAACTTCACAATGATATTTGACTTGCTTTTGTCTTTCGTTGGGACGCGATGTATAACTTCTATGTCTGTTTCTTGAATAGCTGATTTCAATGAAGTGCAAATGGTTTCCATGGTCTGAAAGAGGTCTTCCTCCTGTTCTAACAGAATGCCCTTTACCTCTATGTTTTTCTTTCGACTGTATTGCTGGAGGTCAATAACCTCGCTCCTTAACTCCTTCAATTCTTTACCAAGACGGTTATTTTCCTGTTTGAGCTCGTGATTTTCATCCTTTACAGAAGCAAGTTCTGTTTTCAGCGTAATCATCTCAGTCCTGAATTCTTCAAACTTTTCGTTCATGAACTGCACCGACTGTTTCACACTTTCCAGTTCTGTCTCGATTATTTCTTTCAAGGCCTCTTTCAACCTTTCTTCTTTGCCGTCGAAACGAGCTTCGAAGTCTGCGAATGCCTTGGCCAACTCTTTTATAGTCGTAGGTGGCTTGTCGCTCATTTTGTTAGCAAAGTAAATACTAATGACTAGTAACACTAAAAACCAGCACAAAAATCAAACACACTTAAAACACCCCCACTTGGAGCAGACCAGGAGCTAAAAATTCAATCGCTAGGGAAGCAACATACCTGCGTAAAACGTAGAAAGCAGATAAGTCGCTGTGCTATCCTGCAGGTTGCCTGGTCTGCTCCGGAGTGATGATCCGTCCAGGCCGGTGTGGCTTTATATATGGGCCATGTCACGTGGTGTGAGTGTCCTTTCATGAGTCGCGCAGGCGCGGCTTGCGGCATATCCGAGGAGCTCGTAGTCGCATGTGTGAAGTACGGCAGTATCCCGGCTGGATGGGCGATGCACTGGTCGTCGGCGCCGATGATCAATTCATCGTAAACCTGGCCGGAGGCGGCTGCGTAAAACGTAGAAAGCAGATAAGTCGCTGTGCTATCCTGCAGGCTGCCTGGTCTGCTCCGGAGTGATGATCCGTCCAGGCCGGTGTGGCTTTATATATGGGCCATGTCACGTGGTGTCAGTGTCCTTTCACGAGTCGCGCAGGCGCGGCTTGCGGCATATCCGAGGGGCTCGTAGTCGCATGTGTGAAGTACAGCAGTATCCCGGCTGGATGGGCGATGCACTGGTCGTCGGCGCCGATGATCAATTCATCGTAAACCTGGCCGGAGGCGGCTGCGTAAAACGTAGAAAGCAGATAAGTCGCTGTGCTATCCTACAGGCTGCCTGGTCTGCTCCGGAGTGATGATCCGTCCAGGCCGGTGTGGCTTTATATATGGGCCATGTCACGTGGTGTCAGTGTCCTTTCACGAGTCGCGCAGGCGCGGCTTGCGGCATATCCGAGGGGCTCGTAGTCGCATGTGTGAAGTACAGCAGTATCCCGGCTGGACGGGCGATGCACTGGTCGTCGGCGCCTTTGATCAATTCGTCGTAAACCTGGCCGGAGGCGGCTGCGTAAAACGTAGAAAGCAGATAAGTCGCTGTGCTATCCTGCAGGCTGCCTGGTCAGACAGACACACGAACGCTTCGTGTGTCTGTCTCTTGCTGTTGTCCGTTGTTTTTTATGCGCTTTCCAGGTTTAACATGCTTTACCTAGTTTTACTTTTTCTGGCTTCAGGTAGTGCTAGTGTCATTCGTCAAGATTTTAGTTTTAAGGCAAAGGTCAATGACTCCAACCAACCAACGAACCAAGAACTTGGTTGGAGCCATTGACCTTTACCTTAAATTTAAAATTGAATTCCCCAACCAAGCTCCTATATGCAGCACAGCTCAGTGGGCGGCAATCACAGCCACATTATGTGAGTTCATTGTAAAGCAGTAACAGCTGCCGACATTCCTTCATTTTGTAGCGCCATAGATATGAAAGAGGTTCAGCTCGGACATTAGAAAGCCTTAATTATACAGGTTGTTTTATTGCATAGGCGTTCATGTTATTAATTTTAATTTAAGCAAGTGTTGACACCAAACTTCGAGCTATCATTCTTTCTTGTTTCAATGATTCATGACACTACAAAATAAGCATGGAATTGAGAACTTTCTGCCAAATAACACATAATTCAATTTCTACTAGCAAGCCACCAGTTTCAGCAGTCGATCGGTGGCTATCATGCAAATGAACACGCAGCTATTACATCACTGCTTATGTATGCCTCATGTGACCCCAAATCTCAACTCTCGTCTGACAAAAAAAAAAAAAAAGGTGGGGGGGGCTCCAGCTCGGCCTTTGAAGGTATGACGCGACAGCATTAATGATTAATGGCTGCCATTTGCCAGCTCCTCTTATTTGTTCGAGTCCATTCAATCTGCTACTTGCCTAATCAGTAGTCTTATTTGTGCACCTATTGTCCCATGCACACTCATTAGCACAGAGTCGCAAAATATCCCATGCATATCTGCCAACTTGGCGAGATCAAAAATAGGAAGATTTTTTATTTGCGCTAAGATGGGGTGGGAGGCGGCACGTTCAGGACGAAGTGTCCAATGAGTGCTAATCAAAACACAAGCAGCAACAGCATGCATGAAAGGTGAGTCCTAGAGACCTCTGCACGCCATCACCGAGTGATCTCGCTACACCTCTGCAGCTGGTCGACGCAAACTGATCAGCGAGGCACCATTGCCGTTTTCTTTCAGTGTCATCGGCGCACCGTTTTAGTTTAATGTGAAACCATTATTAGCCCCTTCATACGCGATCCTGCCCGCAACTGTTGTTGGTCGTGATGGTTCCGAACGAAGAGCTATCATGCCATCGACGAGCATAGCGCAGCTCAGTAACATGAGACACGCGGCCGAGCGCAATATAGGAGAATCAGATGGCATCATGTTTGGGTAAAGCTGCAGAAATAACCCTTCCCCGCCAAGTGCGCTAAGAGGCCGCCCTTTAGCTGCGCACCGCTGCTACCTGCCGCCTAAACTGCTGCCTACAAGGACGTCGCCACGAGTCCAAACCAACACAGCCTTCTTAAGCAGGCAGAAACCACTTGTCGGAAGATTTAAAGCAATGATCGTGTCATCGAAAGTCTACTGTGCAAACCGGAAGGGTTGGAAGGTATGCCATCATTTGACAGATCACCCGAAGTAGACATAAGTCCCCATTTTAAATAGGCCATACGAGCATGCCGGTGTGGTCCAAGGGATGTGCGTGCCTAACTTGGGATCAAAGGAACTTGGAAAGCTAGTTCCTCCGACCTCAAAGGCAAAAGCGAGAGTTGGCAGCACCTGCCAATTCAGCCGTGTCATGTCGCATCATAACGTCACACAACCCAACAACCAATCAGTGCACCACCATGTCACCGGCCAACTACCACCAGCCAGAGCCATGCCTGTGATTTTTAACTAACAATGCCAATACCAGATTTTCTGTATAACAGGGCCTTTGATGCTACTGCATTAAGATATGTTATTTACTGCACTTGTGCTCGCTACAGTTACCCGTGGAAAGACTCCACAGTCACCGAACCCAACCGGTACTCTCAAACAGGCACGGGAAACCAAGATGACCATCTGCTGACAAATGTCTGAGGGAATGACCTGCAAGAAGATAAAAAAAAAAGAAACCAGCATGAAGCCACACAATCAAAACATTAATACTGGAACAGTGTAAATGTTGAGTGCTTCATTAGGTCTTTTCACATGACACTGAATTCAAAAGAAACAAAATACAGGATACAGCACATAACTTAAAGGAAAAATTACTTGTCATAACCTGCTGTGCGAAAGCTGAATGCAGCAAAGTAGAAGCCATTTCAAGTAATGGACTGGGCAACGAGCACAAAAAAACAAAGCAGCTGCATTTTTATTCCAGTAATTACTTCTCACAAACTTCCTTTTTATTTCCCTCGATAAATTAAATGACCACGGTAATGCACTGCCCTTTGAAGCATCGTCCTTCTAGGCATTTACAGTCTTCATAGTTTGCCATGGATAGTTCTTTTTGTGGCTAGGATATCTGTAGTCTCATGAAACAACCTGACCAATGAATAGTCTTTGCAATTAAGAAGCTTTTTCTTAAATGTAATTTCTGCACATTCAGTATTTGTCTACACAGGAGATCCAGTAGAATGGTTATCTTCTAGTCAAGAATATGTTTCGGCAAAGTAATGCAGGAACCCTGTGAATGTGCATCAGAAAACGAGTATTCAGCCTGGCTTGCACATGAAGTCGCAACAAAAATTTTAGGTGATGCCCATTTTGATGTGATACACTTATTTATTGAATCAATATGACCTTGAAAAGTGAGACTACAATCCACCCATAGGACCAATAAACTCTTTCAAGCAGTTGGTATGACTTTGCGGGACTGAATCTCTAGCCTACATTCGTCACACGGCTCCAAGACATAAGTCGGCATTTCGTGTAGCTATATGCACTAGCAAAGACTAGGTAGCAATTAGGATATCTAACTATTCTGCTCAGGAAGCATGCAATTTATTCATTTAAGGCAGTTAGGCCTGTCATGAAAGCAGGGCAACACTGATCATTAACTAGCACCACACGTCTTAAAGAGATCAAATACTGAACTTTAATTTTTTTAGCAATGAAAAGCTTGCTTTCTAAGGTGGTCGATTGATTCAGTAGTTTTATAAGGTGTTCTGCAATTTTTTGCAGATTTGCGAGCAGTTGGCAGTTTAAGCAGCGTTTACACTTCGCCTTCAGAGTCCGGCTGGGATAATTAAGATGAGAATCATCGTCTCTAGTCACTCTGTTTACATTTCATAATCTTTAGGTACTGAACATATGACCACATATGACCAGAGCAGCATCAGCATGGAGAAAGCAAATTCGGCCTGCTCGAAGAAGGGATTTTGGTTGGAAGCATCCCTGTACTAGTTCACTTCATCTAAAAAAAATTGGCTGTGGTTTAGCTCTGGTTAAACAGGGTTGAATTGTGTTAGCAATACCTTCATGGCTGCGCTTATGGTTCAGCATGTAGTGTACCTCCTTCTCTAGTCTTTTTTTTTTAGTCCGTGTCCGTGGTCCTGGCAGGAGCTGCCAACTTGGGTGTCTCATTTCACATGGGACGGTTATGTCAGAATCAGCCTGCTAGGACCCTGGCATTCACATTACCCCTATAGGCCACTAAGGCACATTCATACGGCTTGGTTAAAGCGGGGCTTTATATGGGGGCTGGCAGGAGCTGCCAACTTGGGTCTCTCAAGGTCAAACGTGGCCCTTCCCGTGACGACGTGATGGGCTGAAACATGGCACAGTATTGCTAAAGCAATAATAAAGCTCAGCTTCCATGGCTGTTCCAGCTGATGAAAGTATCTATTGCAGTTGGACAGGCAGCAATTTTTTCACATGTACCTAATTCCATTACGGGCACTGGCGACTCTGTAACTACACAAATTTGAATTTGAAACTTCCAGTACCTAGACTTGACCATCCTTCAGCCATCGTTTCCTAAACTTCTGCACAAACTTCACAGGTTCTAGTAATGTCAGACAAAAAGCTTGAAAGCAGATTAGACTATTGCATTAGAAATGCCGCAAAAACCAATTCAAGGCGTAATGGACAACTAATATTCGCCACCTTGACATCGCAGTGACCACGCTCTTTGCAGCGAACTTTTCCTTCAGAAATGAATATCATTTTAAGAAACAGCGACTGTTCTAAACATTAATTGTAGGACCACCAAACACCACCCATAAAGAAGCCAACAGGACTTACAAATCACTAAAACCCCACCTCCTGCAATGGAACATTTTTGCCTGATAAACAGGATTGAAACAAATTAAAGTTAGTGGGAAAAGCACTAACTAGGTAACATTGGTCAACACTAACAGCCCTTTAAGTGGTATTTTTTGGATCACCTCCTAAGCCATGCATGCTTGTTCTCTAACTTGTCTTGGAAGGCGTTCAATTTTGGACCACATCTGTCCGAGGACAAGTGGGATCGTTATACGGCCACGGATATGCTCTAACTAAACTGCCATTACATTGATAGCTGAACTGAATAATTTGCAGATTAAATAATTTCATGACTGCCCAGCCACAAATTTCAAAGATCGTGCCTATTGTACTATCATGAGCAATATGAGCAAGAACACACGAGCGCGAGGCAGATAGCCTCGAAACCCACTTGGGGCGATACGGTGCGGCCGCTGTGGGAAACAAAAGGGAAAGGGCGCTGCGGTTTCGTTAACTGCTCCCTTTCCACTTTGTTTCCCACAGCGGCCGCACCGTATCGCCCCAAGTGGGTTTCGAGGCTATCTGCCACGCGCTCGTGTGTTTTCGCTCATATTGCTCATGATAGTACTCTCTAATGATGCCGGTGGCTGCGGCCAAATCAATTTCGTTGAGCGAACTATTGGCACTTCTACCTTGCATAGAAAAGACTACTCCTTCACATTTCACAGTTACATGAAAAGCTTGTTAGGGCTAGGACTAGCCGTTTTCTTTGGTAGATAATTTGATTATGCAAATTTAGAGCAAAGAATGTGAACATCTGGCAAGAAATGTAATGCTTATGAATTATATAAATTTAATTATCAAATCTCAAAATGCTGCAAATGCACTGGTATCATCATAAGGCACAAAAAAAAAAAAAAGAAAGGCCGAGGCTGGAGTCACGCCCGTGGCAGCAGCCGACACCACACACGTTTCACCTGCTGCCACGCACAGAAATACGTCACACTCACGTGACCCGTGCATGATGACGTCAGTGGATGCCCGCTTCCGTTTAAAATGGCGCTCTGCAAGTGTTCTGTACCACCGTGGTACTAGCCGAGTGGCGTCTCATATCTGTGTGAAATTTGCTCGTTGAACATTCAATAAAAAAATGTTACAACTTAAACTTCTGTGTAGTTTGCATAATTTCTATAACCACATAAGTTGATTAAACAAAGTAACTCTGACTCCTGAAGATCTGCCACTGAATGCAAGAGGAGGGTCCAATGTGTGAGGCTAAGCCGGCCCCAACAAAGAAAAGATCGTGTCAACTCTTCGGGTATATATAGTGTTCCTATGGTCTATGTGTCATATGAATGCATGCTTGCCTGTCGCCCGCTTGGAGCTGCCATTTCAGGTCAGTGCCAGCAAAATAAGCATTAAAACTGGAAGCCTTAGCTGAACTGCCTAATTGGAATGTTCAATTTATTCAAAGTGGTGCTTCGAGTCTGTGCCAAAAGCATATTTAAAAATTTTGCAATTGCAAACCTCAATTGAAAATCATAATTTTTTTTCTTCACTGGGCCAGTGTCTCGATGAAAAACATACCATACTGTCCATATCGCAACTTTCACATAATAACAAGTCAAAAAACGATGCCACTGCACTGACTTGAACAAATCTCTGAAAGATGGAAACTATAGAAGTATGGGCGGGGAGGCTCCACGAAAACTGCTGAGTTAATTCAGATACAGGGCACACTCAGTACAACTGCACCTTCCAAAAACAGGAGTTTGCATTATGTACCGTTTTTTCTGACTTAGATTGATCAGCCACACTGCTGAGCCATAATGCAAACTCAGTTCGCGGTCATACATATATAGTTTCATATAAGTACCAAAGGCAACCAAAGCAACCTCGAATATTCACCAGCTATTGCTGCCTGCAGTTCCTTTCTGTTAAGTGATATTAACCGGCCATATAGCCTGTATTTCCTGTCTCTATCAGATACACTAAACACTGATTAATTGCGGACGCGTAGCCTAGCTGACCGCAAAAAGGAATTCGGAGGTAAATAAATGCAGTGCCATAACGTACAGCCTTAGAGCTATGGAACAGAACACTGCACCAACTGCGTATTTGAATAAAGTGACCATACGTCCCGATTTAGGTGGGACATGTCCTGCTTTTGCGGGTGTGGTCCTGCTGTCCCACCAGCATACTTGTGGGACGGCGTTTTGTCCCGCTTTGGCTACACTAGCGACACCCGCTTCGCCTTGATGTACCGAACTAGCCGAAATCACCGCAGTCATGAATGAACAAGCCATATTGTCCCCAGAACAACTCTTCTCGGGACCATACGGCACAGCTACAGTGTACTAGAAGATCTAGCCAGAGAGGCTTTTTGTTGCATGGAGGAAAGAGTTGTTTCCGATGTTTTGTTGGCCAGGTCCAGAATGTTCGCAGCATGCTTACGTTTGTTTTTTGGTGAAGTGTTGCTTCTTTATTGCGCCAACCGCAATGCCTAAAAGGAAGTGCAAGTTCAGCAGCGAACTAGGTAAAGAGTTTCCGTTCTTAAAAAAAAAACGAAGTCGGAGCACGATGTCCGCTGCGAAAAATGTGGGGCAGACTTTTCCATAGCCCACAGTGGATGTTCTGACATTTTAAAACATATAGGCACCGAGAAGCACAAACAGAGTATATCTTTCAGCACCCTAACGAAGTTATTCAGATAAGAACGTGCCGGTGACAAGGATCTGAAGCTCTCTGCTTCCGAAGGCGTATTTGCGTATCATACGATCACCCACAACCTTTCGTTTGATGGATTGCACATCAAAACTTCTTCAGAAGCTTTTCGACAAGAGGTTTGCCTGCGCACGCACGAAAGCCGAAGCGATTTCCTTGAACGTACTTGCTCATTCTGCCGTGGAAAATATCTGTTTTTTGTGATGCATCGAACCATAAAGATTTGAAAATATTTCCAATAATGATCCGCTACTTCCCCTCTGCTGCTGGTGTGCAAACGAAGCTGCTGAAGATGACACCTTGCAAGGTGAGACCTCGACCATGGTGAGCCAGTACATCCTAAAAGCATTGGAAGTCAACAACATCGCATCAAAGCTGGTTGCTTTTAGCGACCAACTGCAACTTCGGCGGTGCCGCGCGGAATGGGAAAAACAATGTGTTTTCAAGAATGCGAGATTCTTTACCTCAAAAGATCACTGGGATTGGCTGTGCAGCACATATTGTGCACAACACCATCCAAACTGCTGCCGATTGTCTGCCGCTTGACATTGAAGCCGTGATATCTACACAGTGTGGGTGGAGCATTCAAGGAGTTTTGTGACTTCGCGTCTGTTGAATACCAGCGGCTTCTGGGATACAGCAAAACAAGGTGGCATTAATGTCAGCTGTTGAGAGAGTGCTCAAGCTTTTCAGGGCTTTAAAGTCGTTCTTTTTGTCGGCAGAAAAATGCCCCTCTTTAATTAAGACATTTTTGTAAAATCCTTGTGGAGAGCTCTGGCTATTCTTTCTACATAGCCATGGAGGAAGGAAATACATAGCCAAGCGGCCATGTTTCAAGACTGCCATGGAAGTCCATAAAGCTCTGAAACAACCGCAGACCAAAGTTGAAGCAGACTTCAGCAGACATTTTTGCCATTAAGTGTGCGCGTTCTAGAATAACAGCACTTGAGGAATCAGGAAAAGTTTAGATCGGTAGTAGAAAGGGCAAAAAGGTTCTACCAGACCTGCGCGTCATACCTCGAGCGATGGTGCACACAATTCGATGAGGTTAGCAGTTTCTCATGGGCCTCTCTGGAGTCAGCACCACTTTGGGATGATATGCAGAGGAGTCAGCAGTTCATAACTTCAGAGTTCAATGACGCTCACCTCGACGAGGATTATTTATTTGACGAAGCCTGCAACGTTTCACATTACGTCACAACTGAAAAACTAGATGAATGGAAGAGGCAGAAGAAACCACTTGGGGAATGTTGGATGGAGGTGCTTCAGCACTTCGAGACGAAAGGTGTGCCTTGCGAGAACATGAGGGCAATTGTTGAGTACTGCATGTGCTTGCCCAGTACAAACGCACCAGTGGAGAGAGTGTTTTCTATTATGAACAAGTTGTGGTCTGCAGAGAAGACGCAGCTTCAAGTGACAATGCTTAAAGCATTGTTGCTACTTAAAGTAAATGTACACATGACGTGTGAACAGTACCACGCACACATCTGCAAAAATGAAGAGCTGCTGAGGAAGATTCATTCAAGCCAGAAGTATTAGATGTGCCGGCTAGGCAAAGCTGAATGAAGAAGGAAGAGAACCGTTTCGTGGGTGTATATATAAATAAAAAAGAGCATGTCTAAACCAGATGCCCTGCATTTCACCCCCCCCCCCCCCCCCCCCTGTCGTCTTCCCCTGTCCCGCTTTGGGGTCTGAGGAATATGGTCACTTTATATTTGAAGGCGGAATACCTTCAGCAGAACAACGAGATAAGCAGCCCACGGGGAGCCTAATTCCCTTGCGTCGAATGAAGCGCACAATGCACAGCCGAACCCAAAGCCCAGAGCGAAGCTAGAAATTGCACTACACGAGAAAAACTTCGTCTGCAACTGTACGTCACAATCAAGAGCGGATCGTCCAAAATCCGCGCTTGATTGTAGCAACCAAGCGCGGATTTCTCAAATCCTCCTTGCTAATCTCTGGATTAGCAAGGAGGATTTGATATATGAGTACGCGAAACGCTTCGACTGAAATAGGCATGGAAATAAGCCATGAGTACAAGTGCGCGACCAACGCCATGACCAACGCGCCAACGCCGCCGATACCTACAAAAGTTAAAATTATTAAGAAAATGAACAATAACTTTTTTTTAAGCCACAATTTTAAGTTATAAATTAGTATTATAAATGTTTCACTTGATGTTACGCACATTTTTTTCTTTTGCTTAGTTTATGATGACGTAGGGTGACGTATTTTGTGCGTGGCAGCAGCGTTTTACTGGTGCCACGGTGCGTGTCACTAGAACACACCAGAAAATGTGCTTGTTTTAATATGAGGCATTCGTTTGCAAAGTGCTGATAATGTATTTCCTTTCATATTGGAAGTTACTGTACATGCATTAAGACTGCAGACGGTTGCTGAAACCAGGTGGTGCTTCTTCTCTTCACTTGAACAGTGATGCTTGTTTGACACACTGTCCCTACAGTGACTGAAAGGACTCCGATAGATGCAAAATCGCGCTCCTGCAGCTCACTCTCGCTCCTTGGTCGCCTCCACAGATGCTAGGCATTGCTTTCCAAGAGAATTTTCCTTTTCTACTACTAATACTGCTATTGAAAGCCACCAGTAATCGCGACCTTGTGCGTAGAAGGGTGGGAACGGCTGTCGCCAAAGTAGCCGCGTGAGCTTGCTTCAGTGTACTTGGGAACAGGCATTACAAAACATCACCAAAGTTCTATCCGGTACCGTATTTCATCATTTACAGTAGCTACAATATTCAAGTAAACTCTAGTCAAAGCTGAACCGCAGCGATCTCTACGAGGCCGAAACGCTTGGAACTCACCTGAGTGCTTCCTTGAAGGCGCAACATACCGTTACCACTTTACTTATGCCCATCCTTAGTTTTCAATTAATGATGCGCAAAACATTCCGAAGCAACTTTACCTTACATTAAGCCTGTGGCGAAGATGTGTACGCGGTGCCGTTGTCAGATGGGAGGAGGTTTGGCACCAGAAGGCACCGCACCTCAAGGACTCACATAACCTATCGAACCACTTAAAGTGGGCACGAGCTACGGACCACGGGGCTCAAAGTTGAGCTGATGATGATAATCACTATGGACAAGACGTTTGCTTGTTTTGAACACAACCTTTTTGAAACTTTTCAAGCATAAAATGAGCACAAATAAGTTCAACTAATTATCTTTACAGTAAAAGGCAACTAAAAATATGAATACCGGCAGCGAAAACTGTGAAGGCATTGGCGCTCAAGCCCACCGCAGAAGGCGCGCCCTACAGTAGGTCGTCTGCTACTGCTGCCGAGCCTCAGTGCGCTCGTGACGAAAATTCTTGCCACGAGCTATGGGTTATCTTTTTGCCACTTCCAGCTATAATACACCACTTGGAAGAGCCTTGCGTCCATGAAGCCCATAATACAGCCTAATCCAGATTCACGGCCAGAAACTGGCACAGCGAAGAGAGAAGTGAAAGTTCACAAAATGACAAAAATGGTATGCTCTCAAATTTACTAAAACAATATTCGGTATGTGTGCGTCGAAATCATAACTTATATGCAAGACTTATTCCACTCTTTCTGGTTGAATGATGAGCAAGCCGTGAAACTGCAATACATGTGCGAGATGTGTGACACCTGTGAAAGACGCTTAGCAAAAATAGTGTATTTTTAACCAGTGGTCTGTGATTCTAAGGATTTAAATTCGTTGCAAAAAAAAGTCCATTATCAGGTGTGGATAGTCAGACAAGTTGTCTAATTATACATGATTATCATAACGCCCTCACAAATATGCCATTCATGTTATTGCTTCAAAACCTCAACCACGATGCTGTTAACACACTGCATACATTATGTCAAAAGATTTGGACAACCCCGCAGTGGCCACAGGATTGGAGGAGGTCAGTTTACATCCACATTCCAAAGAAAGGCAGTGCCAAAGATTGTTCCAACTACCGCACGATCGCGCTTATTTCGCATGCTAGCAAGGTGATGTTAAAAATCCTGCAAGGTAGGCTGCAGCAGTATGTGGATCGGGAGCTTCCGGACGTGCAAGCTGGGTTTCGCAAGGGCAGAGGAACTAGAGACCAAATTGCCAACCTTCGCTGGATCATGGAAAAAGCAAGAGAGTTCCAGAAACCCATTTACTTCTGCTTTATTGATTATGCGAAAGCGTTTGACTGCGTAGATCACAGCAGATTGTGGCAAGCTCTCCAAGAGATGGGAGTTCCAATTCACCTCATCTGTCTCCTCAGGAACCTTTATGAAGGGCAAGAGGCCACAGTCAGAACTGGGCATGGTCTTACTGATTGGTTTCCGATTGAGAAAGGGGTGAGGCAAGGCTGCATACTGTCGCCCTGCCTATTTAACCTATATGCAGAGTGCATCATGAGAAAGGCCGGTCTGGACGAGTCTTCAGCTGGAGTGAAGATTGCTGGAAAACGTATCAACAACCTTAGATATGCGGATGATACCACTCTAATGGCAGAAAGTGAAGTGGAACTCAAGAGACTTCTGATGCGCGTACAAGAAGAGAGTGAGATGTTTGGGCTTAAACTGAACATTAAAAAGACTAAGATCATGGCGTCTTGCCCTATCAAGTCCTGGAGCATCAATGGACAAGAAGTGGAAGCTGTGACAGATTTTCTGTTCTTGGGCGCCAAGATTACCTCGGAAGGAGACTGCAGCCATGAAATTAGGAGACGCCTGCTTCTGGGAAAGAGAGCAATGGTTAGCCTTGACCGCCTAGTAAAGAGCAGAGACATTAGTCTGCCAACCAAGATCCGTATAACCCGTGCTATGGTCTTTCCAGTTGTGATGTATGGATGCGAGAGTTGGACTGTGAAAAAGGCTGACCGCCGAAGAATTGACGCGTTTGAATTGTGGTGCTGGCGAAGACTCTTAAGAGTTCCTTGGACTGCCAGAAGATCAAATCAGTCGATATTGTCGACCATAAACCCTGACTGCTCATTGGAGGGTCAAATTCTAAAGTTAAAGCTCAGCTACTTTGGTCATCTGATGAGAAGAGAGGAGTCGCTGGAGAAAGATTTGATGTTGGGAAAGGTTGAGGGTCGCCGGAGAAGGGGTAGGCAGCGAACGCGATGGTTAGATGGCATTCTCGAGGCATTGCAGATGAAGCTGTGTGATGTTAAGAAGATAGTGAGAGACCGGAAAGCGTGGCGTGACATGGTCCATAGGGTCATGAAGAGTCGGACACGACTGAACGCCTGAACTGAACTGAACATGTTATTGCATATACTGTATGCAAAGGAAACAGCAATTAGAACAAGCAAAGGAGGTACTGTGCTCTAGCTCTTCCTAGAGCTAGAAATACAACAAGAGATTCCTAGAGATACACCAATTCAGGCTATGTTCGCAAGGTTGAGGTGCAGTCATTCAAAACATTATTAGTACAGATACGCACTAATAATGTAATAATTGATGATGACTCCATGGTACGTACCATACAGGATTCATCATCAATTAATTATTCTGAGGCAACATTCAGAACATTGAAATATATAAGCCTAATGTTTCACAAGTGTACAACTGGTCGAATTTGTGACACATAACTGGTAGCAGTATTTTCAAAATCAACTGCTGATCGAGACATATGTACAGCATAGAGAGTTATCCCATAAAGTAAGGTCTCGAGCACCTGCTTCTTTGCGTGCCTGAAATCTCTAAATAAAGCATGCCTCAGAATGAAGTTACAGCATACCATATGCCCAAATCCACCAGTACTGTAAGCTACCTGGTACCAGCTGACCTCTAAGCATGCAGCTACTGGGCAGGCTACCGAGGCGTGTTCTGCAAGTATCAAGAGCCTTTGGCAGCTCCTTAACAGCTCAGTGTTAGCACCTGCCATGAGCTGGCACTGGAGAACAAGTGCCCTATGACTAGATTTCTTCAGCCGACAGGAACAAGTCAGGACTAGCCCCTTAATGTTCCATCATCTTCTTCACCACTATCTCAGCATGAGGGTTGGCCATGTAGGCGTCAGCTGCAGTGACCCAGACAAAGTTCCAGTGCCAGTCCTTGAACCAAGTCTGGAATCGTGGTAGAGGCAGTGCAAAAGGCTAGGATGAAAGAGAGAAGAAAGGCAACACACAGAGATTTCCACCTTATAACAAATCTGAAAGTCTAGATATATTTGAGTGCTATCTCCATCTAGTTTATATTATAAGCAAATAGCAAAAGCCAAGCAAACTAAGGAAAGTAAGGTTCCAGACATGCTCCTCACCAACATTGTGCAATATCTGTATGCAGACTGGAACGGCATTCCAGACAATGCTGCTATAATCACTTGCTCACATCACTTCGTTGCAGACGTAAAAGCTTTCCTGTAACTGTGGATATGTATTTTTTAATTTTACTATCTCTTTTAGGGCCTTTAATGAAATGAAATCTAGCACTGCACACCAACAAAAGATGTGCAAAACTGGATATGCGAGGGTATCCCATCATACGGGCCAGTGAGCCTTTTTTTACATTTAAGCCTTTAATAATTTCACACCACTTTACAATAATATTGCAGCTCTCAAGACTTCGATGAAACTTTTTTGCAAGCCCTTGATGAAGAGTATCAGATTGTCGATAAGGACATGAGATACATCCACTCAACTGCCGATGGACAGCTTTCTTCCTTCACTTTCCTGTGTGCTTTAAATTCTGGCTAAGCACTGTGAACATCAGCAATGTTGCATCACAAGTCCTGCTCATGCTAAAGGCTACCATTGCAATGGGCACACAACACAGAAGGAAATAAAACAAGTCGAGAGAATAACACGCAGCCAATCCTGACATGTTAACGGTTCTGCACACATTCCTGCTTGTCAGCCGGTCAACGTTAGGCAAAGACTAAACGAAGTCACTCGCTTAGCCATAGCATCTGAGGCAATGCACCTGGTGCCAAATGATACGAACCAAAGCCATTCACCGTGAGAGCACATTAAATGCATATCAAAGAGGAAATTCAGAAAAAAACTGATGACTACCGAGAGTAAGACACCAGACACTTGCCAATCATGAATAAAGATAATCAATCTCATGGCACGACAAAGAAACCAAAGATTTGTTAATGCATGATACCACCTCAGCCTTCATATGTAATAATGCATACCTAGGAAATTTTCTATGTCCATGGATTGAAGTAGTACCTCAGCGTACATCACACTGTTCAAACAGGTCACCGTTGAGGACAATGCAAAGGGCATCTTGCATTACCAAACCTTCAATTCCTTTCTTTCACCAGAACATTGCCCAGCTTGATACATAAAAGACAGGTTTCTGTTTTGCTCTTGGTCTTTATTTTGTTTTATTTGTGTTTTTGCTCGTTTCACATGCATTTAATCATGCTCAAGAAACATATGCACTTGGTTGATAGCAGTCTTCCTACCTTTGTGATTTGTCCTGCACTCTTGGTTCAGTATGCTTCATCACTAACTTGAGCAGCCACACACATTGATAGTGTGGCATAGCAGGGCCCACAAATTCTCTAACTTGCACCCTTTTCGAAAATGCCCCCTTTGGTGAAACCAGACTGAATAAAACACTCGATCAGTGTGCTTCCACTTGCTCTGGCCTGCACTGCTGGAGCTGTACACCATATAACAAAAAAGCACCTGGTATACAAATGTGATGAGGCACAATGTATAGCTGCACTTGCCTTCCTGCCTGATCAAATTTTACGGCAACAATACCAACATTATATAATATTCGACAACTTGTAACTACAGCTGCGCATTCTTGTCCCATGAGTGCCAAAATGCTAGCAAAATGACGATGTATAGTAGGATTTCCACAGTACATAAGCTTTACTGACTTGGTTTCTGATAGGGGCCTCTCAAGAGTATTTTCTTCAAAAGTTTTTAAGTTAGGATCTGCTATTTGGGTGTAGTACTCTCGATGCAGAATGTCCCTACTGAAGGTGTCCACAGTAGACCTATCCGGTGAGATACCCATAAAGCTGGCAACGAGTTGGCCTTGTTATGGGGTTTAATTATTGCCCTATAGCGACTCAAGCTATGAGGGACACACCGCAGTGAAGGGCTTCGAATAATTTCAACCAACTGAGGTTCTTTCATGTGCACTGATATCATACATACAGGTTCGCACTGCATTCGGCCAAGATCAAACCCAGATCCCCTGCCCTATAGTAGCTGAGCGCCCTATGCAACAAGCTTACCAGCATGCCTTGGGGTTCAGAACAATGGGGGATGTACAATGCCTGAAAGCACTAAAATAGAATGAGTCACTGTTGTCATTGGTGTCACACCATTTTCTTGAGCAGGCTGATCAAATTGTCACCGACACCATTACCATCCCATGGACTGTAACAGCTGTTCTGAGCAAGGCACACTGTAATTTAGGATGAATTAATGCATTCATTGGAGGGCTTCCGTACCAGAAACCGTTCCGGAAACTTCTACCGGCAGTGAACAGCGATAATTTAGCCCAATTAACATGCACACAACACATGCAGTCATTATCTAGAACGCACCATTTTGATTTATATACAATATTTTTACTCAGGAGTTCCTATCATATATATATGGTGAAATAAATTAATTGCTATAGTAGTAATGTTTTTGCGTTATACATAGTTACTTCAGTGCTACTACCAAGCAGCGGTACAATTAATACAGGGCACAGTGTCATTTCCAGTCGCTGTCTTTAAATGACATTACTTGCAGTAAACGGCTCCGCGTTCTCCATAGAACACTCCACAACAATGCACTGCAGCTGATCCACAATTTGGATCGCACATATGAATTAAATGAGGCTCCAGTGTCGCAGCAGTATTCCGTTGCACACATAGTCGCATCACGAAAGGCTGAAACAACTGCGCCTCAAAGTTTCGTGCATTTCTCGAAATTGTATGTTCATCCCGCATTATATACCAGCAGCCTTGATTACAACGCCGCGAAAAACGGTTTAGCTATAATAGAACACTTTAAGACTGTCTAGTGAATCGCTCGATCGAGCGATGACCCCTTGACGGCGGCTTGCCCAGAAACGGCACGTTTGCCACCAGAGTTATTGATTTAGAAAGGTCCTAACGCACACTAGTTGGTTATTCCCGCATGTATTTATGTTGTCAGCGTAAGAGCTAGACTGGCATTTCTCAAATCTCGCTTACACAAAAACTCGGTTCGAGCTGAAAAGCACACGCTTTAATAACATACTCACTTTGTGAGACCCATCAACAACTGCATGCACGCTGTTTGCGTCGTGTGCGTGTCGTTCATCGTTGCTAGCAGGCCGACGCCAAATGAACCCTATTCCTCCAGTCCGAGGCAGACGACGAACATGCGTGATGCCATATGCATTTTGGAACGCGTAGCTGTTGCCACGGCAACCGAAAACGAAGGAACTGACGTCGCGTGACGGCGACGATCACGTCAGCGTCTGCTCTCATCTGGGCTGGAAACGGAATGTCGCCTCCGGGCGAAGGCATGTGGAGACTGCATAATGGCGTCGATCCCGTTTCTTCGCGCTTGAAACAATCGTTGCATACCTGCTGCTGTGCACCGATCGGTCGCCGGTTGCTGTTGTCTTCGGGGTGTACTGGGGTATTGGGACGTACGCGGCGACTTACAGATGATGTGAAACTATTTGTGAGTCGACAGTCACGGAAGTTTGTAATTAGCTTTTTTTTTTTTCGAAGTGTCTAAAGGTACGTCCGACGTATCCATTCGATTCTCGTAAAGATACGGCGGACGTCGATATACAGGCTCATGGCTATATGCACGTCGAACGCGGCCACATTCCGCTTGCTAGGCGTGAATGAATCTTATCCTCTATGATATCAGCTAGCCGCGACTGTCGATGAGGTGCTACGAAGAGTGCATCCGTTCTAACATAGATCATGGTCTTCACTTAGGGTTGTGTACGGCAAGCATCGCTGTCACGCACATAGCTGCAGGCGATGCTACGTACTGCACCAGCTCCACCAGCTGGCATCGAGATACGCACATTCACGAGCAGCTTTCGCTTCGCACTAAACTATCACCTCGATCTGCCCGTAATGCGAGCGAGCTATTCCTAGCACTTACGCTGTCTTAGGTCCTGCATCGACCTCCGAAGATCTAGCGCCGGCATAACACACACACACCTCGCCGTGCAGAACATTCGGCAGTCCAAAGTATGTATATGAAATGGCATTATGCTCGTTCCTCACATGCAGACTGAGGAAACAGGATGTTTCTAGCTAAATTCTTCGTTTAAATTCTACCTCTGAGCCATAGCACAAGACATGCCGAATCTACTAGAGGCCTGCGCTGCTACTGCGGCAAGCTGCACATCGACTCGTCGAGGCGAAGGCCTACTGCACCGCACCGCAAGAGTGCACAACCGGAAAGATCCGAATTCTCTGTGAACAGCAATGTATTTAGGGGAAGACTAGACTAAAGTGCTTAGCCTGCATCTTTTTCTTGTCGTTGAATTTTGCGTACATGTAGTTTAAACCCCCCCATGCTCGAGGTTAGCGTGACCCGACTGAACGGCCGCGCAGCTTTGAAACGATCGGGATCGATATGCATGCGTCGCCGGACTTAGGTACGCGGTAGAAAATGTGCGCTGCACATTTCGTTGCAGAAGCTGACTCTTAGAATTTTGCGGAGTGTGCCATGCAAGTGATCTTTGCTACAACCACGCATCCATGTTCCCACGGCTGGCCTACCCCGAGGCGCATAAATGTTCAACCGTGGACGTATCAATGATCGAAGAGAGGACAGATTTTCACAATATTGGGCCCGAAATCGATAGCTACCAGTGCTCAGTGTTAGAGAAATTCTGCCTTGATCATGTGCAATTCAGTGTTTCAGGTGTGGTCAGTAGCTATAAGTTTGAACAGTTCGCCTGTCAAGTCAGCGGCGTCAGCGATGGACCGGCGGAGCGATTTTCCACGCTACACCGCTGTCTTGCTAGAAAGCCTACCTAGGCGAGTTGGACATTCAGCTGCTTTTTGTGGGCCCCGTAATTGAAAGCAACGCCTTCAGAAACGCGTTAAATGTACAAAAATGTATTCTCTTCAACAGTTTCACTCCAGGCTGTCAAAGCAGGCGGACGTTGATAAAACAGTTGAGCACTCCAGTCTTTAGAAATCTGTAGAATCGCCTTCAGTTTGTAAAATTATTGGAATAGGTCACTTTCCGATCGCTGGGACATAGACCCTCATGACAGCGCTGTCACGTGAATAAGGACCACACCAGACCGAAAGCTTGTATCATATAACATAGCTAACCAAGGTATACCTTACAGCATTGTGTTGATTTTTATGGTGCATAAGCGACTAATGCTGCCATGCACCAAGAACAAGGTTTAATGTATTTCTTTTGTGTGTAATGACTAAAATGTTCTTTAGGATGTAGCTTGTTTAGGAACATTTTAGGAAACCAAAAATGCAGGAATGCAGGAAAATGCACGTCTCTCCTAGGATCATGCTGGGATGGAAAGGGATCTGTTGCAAAATTGTACAAAATGTTTCCTCTTATTTTCTCGACTCTGGCACACGTGTAAGATATGGTTTATTGTTAGTTCATCTCCACATTCCTTGCATATTGGTTTGTCCTCTTTCATAAGTATGAAGCTGTGTGTGAGGTGTGGGTATGTGTTTTGTGAACATGACCTAAAATGGCCTCCATGTTGTGTTTTTGATTACTGCATGATTTCCATTCCTTAATGACAGGTTTGACAAGTATAGTTTGTAGTTTATTTCAATGTTTCAAAAATCCTGCCATTTCACTCTCACTTTTTTTTGTACAAGCTTCTTGGTATCTTCATGCAGCATATTCACTCTCTGTAATTTAGCATTGCGTCAAGGTAACCTGGTTATTTCTTTTCATCACCTTTCAAGACAACTGTCCCGATTTCATAAAGTGTAGTGTTTCTGACGACAGGAACTCCTTGGAAGTCATAGAAATAAATGAGATCCACAATCATGAGCTATCTAGGGTATGCATATACATGTCCATCGCTCAGTGGAATGGTGTCAGTACGCTGTTAGAACAGGTCTTGTGGTAACAACAACCATTGTCTGAGGTGGTCCTTTAATGGGCATTGAAATGCTATGTAACTACAGGTACTGATAGAACTGTTGATCATGTTATGTGATGATGCGATCCTTGCATGCATATAGGTATACATTTCAGAATCTGCAGTGCACCACTTGACCATTTGCCACAAGTTTGTGTGAAAATGTATTTTTCATGCATGTTAACCAGTATTTAACAGATGACCCCTGTGCACAAGTCAAAAGTGCCACGAGCCAAATGTCACGAGGCCACACGACATGGCAGGAGCTGTTAAGTCAAGCTTACAAAGTTATATTTGAAATATGTTCTGGGACGTTTCAGCTCCAATTAAGAAAGGTTGAGGCTTACAGAGGTCTATGCCAGGTTGTCTATCACCTAACAGGGCAGTCTACGACCGTATGCTAATGAGTATATCTGAGATAACAGAGACCTGAATTAAGGAATTAGTAATTATGTTTGTAGCAAAGGGCATGTAAATTAACGGGAATCCACAGTGGGATCTGCAGACAAGAACCATTAACGCTGGCACACCATACCCTTACAGGTGGAGATTAGGAGTCTCCCTAATTTTTTTTCTGCTCGAAGCTTGTCATTTCCTTCGTTCTTCCAGATGGGAAAGATGTGAAAATGATAGCATCGAAAATTCCAGAGACCATCGTTAACAAGGATGCTGATCCCAACAGCGTAGAAAGGAACTTCAGAAAAGATGGGTGACTAGTAATGCTGGCAACAGTTGAAGCTAAGTGGAAAGGCATGAAATTGAAATGCAACATATACAGAGATATGTTGCGAGACGACCAGTCTGGGGTGTGCGACATCTGTCTCCGTTAGTTTCATCAAGTGATTGGACAAAGCAGATGGGGCTTGTGGTTTTGTGATAAGTGCAGTGTAGTAGCATAGATGCAACCTTGCCCATTAATAATTGGAGTGGAGTAAGTGCATTGTTTTGTTTTTGTAAGATGTTCATGGTTTCCATGCAAACATTATGAGAAATGTTTTCCTAAAGAATGTTTGCTGAAATGTGAATATAATGTGCAATAAAACTAGAGTTTTCTTGCTATTTACTTTTCCTTGTATACATTAGTTCTGTGAAGAAAACCACCGGCTGGAAGGAAATGTAATGGCACGCATTTTGATACTTTGCCCCGTTGTGCTGGCTCAGTAGTTAAGAGTGCTTGGCTGCTGAACCGAAAGATGCTGATTTGGTTCCAGCCACAGCAGTGGCATTTCAATAGAGGTGAAACAATAGGCCGTCATGCACCGTGCGGTGTCAGTGCATGTAAAAGAACCCCAGGTGGTTGAAATTATACCGGAGCCCTCAACTATTGTGTTCCTCATAGCCGTAATTATTTTGGGATGCTAAACCAGATACATATCACATCATACTCTGAGTAAGATGCTATTCATGGTCAGTTAATCACACACAAAATGATCAATTTTTTTCTGCATGGTACAGCAGCTGTTGTACAATTTTACTTTAGCCTTCATGAAGAATATCACACTGGCTCCACATGGCCTTCTGTTGACCCTTGATATGCGTCACAATCACACACCCGAGTATGTATTTGTCTAAGGGCACCTATGCATGCAAGGAGGGGACCGCTACTTTCCATTTGTCAGAACTGAAATGCACGATCCACATCATTTCTGTAATTCAACTGCCTGCTATTTGAACTGTCCAGCATTGATGCAAGTTTCAAAGAACTGCAATTAGCAAATTAATCCAAGCAGGAAACCATGCCAAGAACTGCTTCGGTTTCATCTTTAACAACTGTTTGAGAACTAAAATTAGCCAAATGTTGCAAAACATAGATGAGAGGTTACAAAATCTAAAAAACAATGCAGCCTACCTGTGGCGTGTAGGGTTTCACATCCTAAAGTGATATATGTAGCTATGAAAAATACCGTAGTGGAGAGCTCCAGACTAATTTGACTGCCCGGGCTTTGTACTTTACGTTGACATCTTGCAGGAAAAAGAAGCATTTGCATTTCACCTGCACCAAAGTGCGACTGCTATCACTGGCATTAAACCTTGGGGCAAGCAGCCGAACGTGCCACTAAGATGTCGCAGCGTCTACGTACATGCTATACACGTCAACCTTTCTAGCATTAAAGCTGTCACATGCATGGCAGATATTCATGTTCAGCTTTGGACTGACAAGTTTAAAAGTGTACTATTTGTGTTTGTCTAGCATGAAAAACAAAGGAAACTAAGGAAAAACGAAAAAAAAAAATGAACATATGTTGAAAAAGCACTAGTCATTAACACATAAAGCATATTCGTTCCTTTATTAATGATAAAGTGGCCTTCAACAATAGTACAAAGCCTGAACATTTAGGAAGGTGCTGTGCCAGGCAGCTATTTTACAGAAACCTGGACCATTTCACCTGAAGTAATGCGCATCCCGGCAGTGTGGGCTGGGCACTTATTTTTCGGTCCACTCCAACATGCGAAAACTGCATCATGTGCATTTCCATTTTCCGAGTTTTGAGCTCTGTAGTGCAGGCTAACAAATTGTCGATGACTTATTTTCGTCTGATTGTTGCACAGCGCGTGTAAATAAATTACCACTGCACCTAATAAACACTGACATGCACGTGCAACATCGCCGATCATAAACGGACACACTGATGTCCGTCCGGACATCGGCACACTCATCACAGCACTCTAGTAGACAGTAATCCGTACATCACAGCATCCCACGGTAAGCACAAACCACACCTCCAACAAACACGAATGACGCGATGCTTGGGCTAGAGACACGCCGGCGGCACCCAGCTTTTTCAGCGCCGCTTGTATATGTACTACGTAGAACTTGCAGCACCAAACCTCAATGAGAGCAGAAAGCGATGCGCTACGTGACGCATCTCATCACAGATGGAAGTGACGAAACTTTGAAGAATCAAAACAACATAACGACCGTCGTAGACGTTAATCCACATGATAACAAGGACCAAATGAGCGGGCATGCGGGCCGCGGGCTGGCCGTCAACACCGCGATTACATGCGCTTGCGCTCTGGTCGTGCTTGCCACCCTGCCGCGGTCCAACTCATGTAAACCTATCATCATGCCATCACGTAGTATATCACCCATTCTAGGCACTATTCTTTCCACTGTACTATTCTTTGTAATTTCACATTTCACGCACGCATGTAGTACATACTTCTTGCACCTCGCACGTATATGGCTACCATGTTGTTGCTACCAACTACTACTGCTACTACCAACGTTACTATAGTTGCTACAACCACATCTGGGGATCTCGGATCCGTCCGGCTTTCCCGACGGATCCCAAGGCCCATATCGGAGAAAAATGCGTTGGGTCCGTCGGAAGAACCCTACCGATCGGGTCCGTCCGCCGTACCTCTGAAAAATATTTCCCGGATCCGTCCGTCGTATCCCGAAGAAAAACGCACCGGGTCCGTCGGACGTACCTTTAAGACCATCGATCGGGTCCGTCCGACGTACCTTTAGCCACAGCCTTAAATATTTGGTTAGGGCATTGATCGATTCGTCGTCCAGATTTGCGAGCATCTTGTTATTAACGAGGTCCGGCCCGGGGGCCGAGCGTCTTTTTAGGCCGTGCAGCTCCGCTCTGACTTCTGCCACTGTTATGGACGCGTCAAGCTCGCTGTTCGCCGGTCCGTTGTAATCTCTGTAATGCGCTGTGGCGGGGGGAGCTACGTACATGGACTTGAGCTTGTCAATGAGCTGTTTGTCCTCGGGTCTATCAGGAACCTGAGCAGTTGCCACGTCTTGGCCCCATTCATGGTGCCCTCCATCTCGTCGCATTTGTTATCGCAACGTTGCGACTCGAGTTTCCGGGCGTATTTTTCTATTTCGACGTTGTGTCTGGCTATCTCTCTCCTGAGATTGCGGTTCCACTTTTGCTTTTTGAGCTTCCTCGTTAGCTCTTCTTTCTTTTTGAACATGCCGAATAGCCTGCTATCCATCGCCTCAGGCAGAGCTTCGCCTTTAATTTCTTCGGTGGCCTCGTTGACATGGGTAATTAATTGGGCGGCCCAATTTTGAACGCACTCTATATCTCCAATTTCTTCCCGTTCTCTGATCTGTCTGAATTTATCCCAATCCACTTGGGTTTCCGTTCCTACTTAGTTCTACCTCTAGCACGTAGTGGTCGCTACCTAGATCCTGATGCTTGTTCGTCCACTTGACTATGCCAGTTCTATGGCAGAGAGTCAAGTCCGGGTTTGTGTCCGCTGACACACTGTTGCCCACCCTCGTCGGGCATCTAATGTCGTTAGCGATGTAGAGGTTTGACTCAGTGATATCTTCCAACAGCGTTTGACCCTTCGGGCTGCTGGTCGTGTAACCCCATTCTCGATGTCTGGCATTAAAATCGCCGGCTATTATTAGTGGGTTCTTACCTGCCAGGCTAATCGCTCTCTTAAATATCGGGCCAAACCTCGCCTTCGTGCACTTCGGGGAGCTGTACACATGGAGTAGAAATATGCTGCCTCTGTTCTTTTTACCGGTCAGGATTTCCACAAAGACTGTTTCGGTCTCCCTGTTACCTACTTCGTGCTGGACGACGGCGACGTTGTTTTTGACGTACGTCACGACCTGTGTTTTAATTCCCTTCCCGCTATCGTAGCTTTTGTACCCCGAAAGCTTCCATACACCTCGCGTTTCCTGCAGAGCCATTGCCAAAGGCTGTGTGTTCTGGCTAGCTACGTACTGTTGCAAGAGCCATCGCTTCATTGACAACGACCGGCAATTCCATTGCCAAATTTTAGACGTTTTGGGATCCATTATGATTTTGATATTGTATACCCGATGCGTTGCAAAGGGCTTGAAGCATCTTTTCTAGCACTCCAAATCTCGCCTCAAGTTTCTTATTCAGGTTCAATTCGAAGTCTATGATTTCATCCTTGACTAATTTTCTAAAAGCCACGTGCTTTCTGGCTTGTCCAATTACACTAGTGTCGTCTGATTTACGTTTCGCGGGTCTAGCCTGATCGATATTCATTTCATCTGAGTCGTCACTGTCCCTGCCACAATTGCTCTCGCTTGCCCCACCGGGGCCCCGTATGACGGGCGGCCTGAGCATCGGAGGTGCCGGTGCAGGTGTAGCTTTTGCCTCTTTTAACTCTTTAATTACCTCGACTAGGGATTTGAGGGTTTCTTTAATCTCTTTGATGTCTTCTTTAATGATTCTGATTTCTTTGCTATGCTCGGCTTGAGTCTATTGTAATTCCGAAAGTTCCAAGTTTTTTTCTTTGGAGACCCCGCTAGCGAAGCTGACCGACTTACCGCCTGCGTTAACTTCTTCATTTGTCTTTGCTTGTCCGGCCGGCGTCTCCCCGGGCTTCGGCCAGTGGTTCTGTCGTCCTTGGGTGGCGGTGGTTGTGGCGGCCCCCTGTTCTTGCTCTTGGATCTGGGCTCATCTCTGGTGACGGATGCGCTGGAGTCTCTCGCACGGCCCGTTGTGCCCGCGGCGTCGCCTCTTCCTCTCGATCTGCCCCGGGTTTTCGTTGGCTCTTGCTGCTTGTTTTGAGCCTGGGTGGCTTCTTTCTCTGCTTGTCGGACTTTGAGAATGTGCGGGGTCCGGTACATGCTTCTGCAGCGGTTGTGCCCCAGGGGGTGGCAGCCGCCGCACAGTAGGCATTGCGGCTCGCAATTTTGTTCGTGCCCCTCCGGTGGATTAAGCATTCTGCACCCTCGGCATCGAGGGCTGGTGGGGTCCGGGCAGACGTCCGACCGATGTCCTAGGTTGCCGCATGCGTAGCACACATCGAATTTCTTTTTGTAGAGGTTGCACCGGTATAGCAATCCGTTGAACCACACCTCTCGTGGGACTTCTTGGTCTTCGAAAATGATGAGCACGGTTTTAGACTTTTTCCCGAGCCTCCTCGCTCCAATGTAGCCAGGGTTATTTCTGAGTCCCTGCCGAATTTGATCCTCCGTGACGTCCAGCGGAACGTCGTATATGACGCCCTTGCCGCCCTCCGGCATGGCCGCGTGAGCAGTTGCGTCTATCTCAACTGGCCCGATTTTTATGGTCGTAATTTGCTCGTACCGCTTCGCCCTGCCGAGCTCCGGGGTCATAATTAGTAGGGACTGATTCTTCGGGTTGGCGATGAATCTGTCTTCCCCGGACTTGGCTGTGGCGATGGTGGCGGACGGGTTTCTTGGCATCGTATTTTGAATATCGTAGCCGAGTGGCCGTGTTCTTTTCCACTTGTTCTAATACTCCTTAAACTTCGGCCTCGCGTACTGCTGTTCGCCAAGCGGCATGCTGTGATATTCCCAGTCTCCGACCTGTGGACTCTGCGACGCTAGTTCAGCCCGCCCTTGTCGATGAAACGCGCCATGTTAAGTAACTGGTATGGTCAGCATTCCATGTACTTAACTTGCATTTCCCGAAATTATACGAGTCACTGCCTTTGGATCATACTGAGGTGTACAGCGCAAGTAGCGCAACACATGGGATGCGAAAAACTCGTATCCGATCGAGTGCGAAGTTGAATGGAATCTCGCTGTCATTTTTATCGTTGTCCTCGACTTCGACACCACTATTTAGTAGCAGTGGTAAATTTTAATCACCTGGAAATACCAGTATAAAAAGGCCGGTTGGAGCCTGTAATTTGCACGAAATTGCCTCTATCCTGGATTTCAAGAGGTCGGAGGGCAATTGTTTTGCCATTTTCGTTGCCTTTATCGGACGTACAAACAGGAATTCGGTGTCGAATTGATGCAGGAAGCTTGGCACAGCTAATCTATTATGAATCGTCGGTGCGGTAGCCAGCCCGGGACTAACCGGGAAATAGAACCTCAACCGGGAAGGCCAGCTATTCATCACAGCTCGCGACTCGCTGCCGGCCTACTGGACTAGTCAAGCAACCGTGTATATTTTCAAGTAAGCTTCTGTACTTAGGAGTGCCGGGAGGTAGAACGCCCGCGCAAAGAAAAAAACGCTCTCCACATCTCCCGACGCAGTCCTGCCTCTAGTTTTGCTCCTAAAGTTAAAGGCTCGAAGCGCAAGGTGTGAAATTCCTGCTATTTTTGCACAATATTTATCTTCCAGCTGCTCTAGCTCTAGGCAGGTCTTCTTGTGTCGAATTCCTGTTTTTTTCTTTTTTTCAGAAAACATCCCACGGCATCCTATTCAATCGATGTTATTGCTACTTCCCCTGTTGCGCTTATCATTGTAGACAAGCGTGTAGACTAGTGTCAAAACAATAAATAAACAGTGATGCGTTCTTGATTCCATCTTTGTCCAGTCATTGCCGTTGAGACTAGTTGCAGCATGCACCAAAAACAAAGTTAGCCAAGTAATCATTTCCTCTGCCTTAGGGAAAACAGGCCAGCTGTGAAAGCTGCAAAGATATGGACTGATATCCCTTCATATTGTTTCACACAATCATGCTAATGGTGTGTTGCATTTTCAAAGATTTAAGCAGTCTGCTTGCCAGCGCAAGACGGAACATTTATTGCGGACTGCATATTGGTTGTGTAGTGTCAAAATACACACATGCATCTCGATTTCAGGTCATTCAATACCCTCGGGTGGTCACAAAATACTCCATATGTCATGATAGCCAGCTGCAGCTATGGGATAAAAATGGTATATGGACATAAATCATTGCAAGAGTAACAAAACTGCGTAAATTTGCACTGTTAAAAATATTAAACACTACACAGTGAAAGTAGTTTTGCTAGAACCATAGCTATGACTGACATGGCAAACAGTGCTTGTTGCCTTTAGTGATGTGTTGAGCACAAGGCTTGCATGGAGATTTTAATCCTGTCAGTTAGGCAGAGTTATGTCCTGTTTCTGTTGTGTTATCATACATGCGATGTACACCATCCTACTGCTGACTGTGTATATTCCTAAGTGATGTCCAAGTCTTGGGGCGACACCAATTGACGCAGCTCACAAAGCAACATTCCTGCCAAGGTGGTTGCCTACCATAAAAACCGCATCCCATAGCTGCCATTCATGGCAGCCCAGAAGTAATGAAGTGCTGACAAAACACATTTGAGATGTTGAGTGAGTTTACACAAGAGGGAGTTGTTAATTAATATGGTTAATTAGTCATCCAGTGAAGTTTACACTGTATATATTTTGTTAAACAAAGCTTTCTTTTGTGAAGTAAAACAAGCTCCAAGTAGCCACAGGCACAAAGTAGGCAAATGGCAACACTTATTGAAATACTTATTGTGAATTGTGTTTTATTGTCAGATTCCTTTGAAGGGGCACTAAGGATGGAAAGCAGTTTTCCTGTATCGCTAAGATACAGTGTTCTAATCTTAAAGAGACCACACGAGTCGCTTTGGGACATTGAACCCCACAAACCATTAAAGAGACCAGTCAAAATGAAAGCAGAGGTTCTAAAAGGATGGAAAGACCAAGAAACAGAACAAAGATGCTGCCATTACCGGCCAATTCTGCAAGTAAAATGCATGCTTCCACTCAGAAGTTTTGGTGCAGATTACTGCAAGATATATTGTGTCCTGAGCCACTCTAATGTGGCAGTGACACGTCCTTTTCAGCAAGGTCGTCATGAATTGGCTCATGGGAAGGCTTCCAATTTAAATTTTCTCACCAATAAATACTATATGCCACAATTGCTGCCAGACAACACAGCCATAATGAGAGAAATAATCAAATATTTACTGAGACCAACGACTCAATGGAGTTGTCCTCAGTTTCCCTTTAAAAGGGTGCACTGAAGCATTCAAGCAAAGTATGCACTGATGCAAGTGAGAAAATATTCTGAGGTAACACAATCTTTGCTCCAACAGAAGACTGGCAACTTCACCACAAAGAGGAAAAACAGCTGCTTAGGTACACTGGTACAGCACATACAGCAATCGCAATTATTAGCAGACATGCATTGCAATTCACAGAATGTCACGAAATGTGTTCGCTAGGTTAAATGTAATGGCATTAAATGTGCAAGCATATTTTGCAGATCGCCGAGATTTATTTGTTGCTTCAATTATTTATTTCATATATACGGCCACACCTTTGGTCAACAAAAAAAAAAAAAAAAAAAGGCGTGTAGGTGCCAGGAAAGGGGTCAGATTAGATGTGCTAGGCTTCTCTCCTGGAGGAGCAAGGAGAGAATCATTCTCCTGTAACCAGTTGACGGTGGATTCATCCAAATGTGAAGGTCCGATGTTTGACGACCCAAAAGTGACCTAAACGGGCATCACTGCCAGCCGTCGACCAGAGCATATGCAAGAGAGGTGGTCATGTGTAGCCTAAGCATGGACATCTGCACGAGAGAAGGCAAAAAAAAAAAAATAAGAGCTCACACTTTGGGTATCACATCAAAAATATGTGTAAGCCCACTCAGCAACCAAAAATGACGGACATTGTGCATGCATACAACGCATCAATATGTCAGCGCAACTTAACAGTGATGGCCGTTCGTGTCATATTGTAATTATGGTGCAGTGAGGCTTGCTGATGAATTAAACAGGCATCACAAACCTCTCAGCAGCACCTTCCCACAATCAGTGTCCTGACCTTTCAATAAGACTGCTTTCTCCTCCTCGCATTGCTAGAATGCATCAGAACGTTCTTGCTCACAGCCTATAAATACGATCAATATGATAAAGCTCACCATGAATGTCATTACGGTTTCTTCCCCTCCCCCCTTATCATCTTCCTGTACTGTATGTACAGCTTTCTTGACCTATCCACATCCAAGGGCGAGCAACTCAGAGTTGCTCGTCCAGAGCAAAGCATCAGAGAGGGCACTAGAAATTTTCCTTTGGTGTATTGTAGGACGCATCCTAGCTGACAGGTGGTGTTGGCGGTATTCTAGACGCTGCCATTTGCAAAACTATCAGGACGAGCAGCAAAACACGGGGCCAAGATGAGAAGACATCAACAGCGTGACAGACCGCACTAGTAGGACCGGATATTCGATCGCGACTAACGGCGGACACAAAGATAACTGGGAAAGGGGGGCTAATTGGTGGTTAATACTTTAACGCATATTGCAACCGCACGAAGGACATAGAAGAAAACAGACAGGACGGAGCGCGTGAGTAGGTATGTGCCATCAACTTAGAGAACAAACGACAACTGCAATATTAAATTTCCGCGCCCCTTGCTGTACCATTTCTTTCTGTCCCTTGTCCTTCCGCGGTTGCAATAGATCAAGGCCACAAAGACGAAACCAGCAAACGACTATATGAACTCATAAACGTACAACTAGGTTGGGACTCGCATTGAGGCATGTTATCGTCATTTTTAAATCGAAACGGAACAAATAATTACGCCCAGAAGAACCTGGCAGAGGAAGAAAATCACAAACCATCACAATGCATTTAAACAAATTGAGAAATAAAAACCAGAGTGCATTTTCAAAATACTGTTGCTATGAAAACTCGGGCCACTAGCCACCTCAGTCCGATTGTATACGTAGTACTTCCGGATGATCCAAAGGCAGTGACTCGTATAATTGCGGCACACCTAATCAATACCTTGTAATTTCGGGAAATGCAAGTAAGTACATGGAATGCTGACCATATCAGTTACTTGCAACATACAGGCATGTTCCATCGACAAGGGGGGCTGAACTAGCGTCGCAGAGTCCACAGGTCGGAGACTGGGAATATCACAGCATGCCGCTTGACGAACAGCAGTACGCCAGGCCGAAGCTTAAGGAGTATTAGAACAATTGGAAAGGAACACGGCCACTCGGCTACGATATTCAAAATACGATGCCAAGAAACCCGTCCGCCACCATCGCCACAGCCAAGTCTGGCTTGCGAGCGATCAGAGAGCCGACGACACCGGCGACCAGCTATCGGCCTATCGCTAGAGACGGCGACGAGAAGACAAGCGTTTAGGGGTAGATCGGCTGGAAACGCTGATTGGCCCAGTCATATATGACGTCACAAACAACGTCATGGGTCACGTGATATTTTATGATGTCATGTTTGGATGTAGGGCGCACGTGTTTTCCCTAGACTGTCACTGGATTCCCCATGCTTTTCAGATCCGGGCTCGGCAGCATGGCCGACGGTGACACGGTGTCGGCGGCGCGCCGCAAGCAAACGGCAGCTGCCTAGTCGATGGCCGTCGGCGGAGAGGCACGAGGCCTAGCTTGCATGCAGTGCGGACACTGTGGAAACGGCAGCGACGTCAAATAACTTATGCACGCTTCGAGCCGCGAAGAGGTTTCCGAACCAGCTTGTCGCACCACACGAATTGCCGGGGAAATCACAGTTTAACTGCTTTTCCTTTATCTAGATCTGTGTGAGACCTTTCGGCGACAAAAACAATCGAGGTTCGCCAACGCAGTGTGACCTGTTCGTAGGCTGGCCGGGCGAATTTTCCAGTGACAACTGCACACCATGTTTGCGGTGATTCCGCTCTTCTGCACATTTCGTATATTTGCAGCACGTTTCCTTGCAAAATAGCTTTCTCGGTGCGATGTCTTTCAGGCGCGCAGGCTGTCGGCAACGGTCGTCCGTCCCGTTGCCACGCGTCCCGATATAATTCGGTCTTTTTCTAAGCGAAATAGTTCATTATGAATTGTTTTAACCAGAAATGCGCTCGGTGACCGCTCTTATTGGCTAAAAAGGGCCTAATTTCCTCACTCCAAACTAATGCGCCGGCGAATGCAAATGATGCGGGCCGGCAACACCGCGGCGCCGGCGCTATTATAAGCACATCCTAGCTGCAATAACTAGCTAGTCGATGACTGTAGGGGGCAAAAAAAAGAAAAAGCTTTGAGGACAAAGGGAATAGAGATGCGTACTAGGTCATTTGACTCTACAATTTTTTTAGGTCAGAATTGTGGTGCTGGGAGTGATATGTTGATTAGGAAAAAAAAAAAAAAAAAAAACTAAATAAGCTGTAGTATTAAAGGATGACCTCTCACTGTTTTGGTTACCCTGTTGTTAAAAACAATTAGGCGCCTAATGAATACCCTATTCTCATTTGGGCTATGATTATTATAAAACTATGTAAGTCATTTCACATTGATCAGGGCTTGTTTTAGATTAAGTTTAATAAAGCAAATCCCCATCTTGCACTTGGAGCATAATGCCTTCATACCTCAAATAAAGTTGATGGAGCATATCATAAAGTCGCAATTATTACAACCGGATTTCAGATCATTCAGCCTCAGGATTTCAGGCCAACAAGAAGAAATGTTGTACTACATTGTTACTAAGGAGGTCATGTTATATATGGGTAACTATAGGAGCATTATAAGATGTGTTTTTTTAAGTAGTACAGAACTGTGCGTAGCCTTTAGAAAACATGAAAATATTGCAGCGTATATATCACATGAAGAGTAATGGCATTGTATGTTTTCTAAGTGTCAGCATATGTTTGCTGTCAAATTGAGATCCATGTGATGCATGCATCTTTTAATGACTTAGTGCTTGTTCTAATGCAACGCATGGACCATTTAAGCTTGTCATGCCTTCGCATGTCTAATATGTAATAAGCAGCATCTTACGTCTTCTGCATTTCTTTCACAGCAACAAGTTTTGCATCCGTCATATGTGTCAATTGTGATTTTTAACTGGACCTGTAGCCTGAAACAGACTGCTGACTGCCATCACAAATTTGTTTGTTATATATTCAAACGCTGCATTTATTTTTGTTCATAAAAACATTGAAATGCTTTAATAACTTTCATTGCCTTGAGTAAATGTTTGTCATTCGTTACATTGATTGCTTGCAGTCCAGAAATTCTTTACATTCTTATTTGGCTATACCTTACACTTATAAACACATTTAAAGTTATATATGTGCTACACTATTTTTCCTTCCATTTAGTATCTCTTTCACACAACCTCAGAGTTTAAAGACAATTATTTATCAAACAGCACTTGTGAATATATCTAAGTGGACACTTTTTTAATTGCACAATGATGACATAATGCAATGAAGAATAAGTTAATGTGGTCCACCACTTCAGTTTGCAAAAAACTTATGAAAGAGAAAGGTAGCATGCACTATAGCCAATTTTTAACAAAATTTTCTGGGCATATGCCACCTTTTATGCCTCTAATATGTCAACAGCAAAAAAAAAAAAAAAAAAAAACCCTTTCTTATACATTACTAAGGTGCAAAGATGAGTAAAACGAGTATTTGCTGAATTTCGGGCTGTCCAGACATTGTGGGATTGCTTTTCAGGATATAAAAAGGCATTTTTTTAGCATAAAGGAGGGGTTAGAAACCTTGCGGGCCCTATAGGGGTGTGAGGACTGCACTGGTGCAGTGCTCAGGAAAGTGTGGCTGGGAATGGGGGGGGGGGGGGGGGGGGGAGAGGGTGGTAATGCAAAGAGTGCAGTTAGAGAAATATATGCAAGGCAATTCACATGCTGCAATACTGTGGGCCTTAAGTTCTTTTCCTCAAGAGAATGCTTTCTCTCTTTTGTTGCTGTAAGAGAAGGTTATTGTTAAAATGAGAGATACACGTCAGCCCATCATGAAATCAAACCTGACGACCCCCACTATCACTCCGCTGCTGAAGACCACTTTGAGACTAAATGTATTCTGTTAGCAAGGCATCACTGCTCATTGGTACCTTTTTTATTTGCAAGGAGGCTACGGTAGTCTGTGCCATTGCTTTTTTATGTTGCTTGCACCTATAGCATGCAGTACCTGAAGTAGTAAATGCTGCACAATTTCATTTGCAGACAAAGCACCTATACCTTGACAAAGTGGTGGCAAAGATGGATGATTTAAAGCTCTTTCTCAAAGATGATGTGTGGCCACAGTGTCCAAGGCTATTGAACAGAAATTCATAAAATCAAATGAGCTCAGAATATCAGTAGACAGGCACCAGAAGTTCAAAAAGAGTATGGTAGGAGAATGTGTCTGAGGTTCAGGGTTTTCATTGCAGGAAGAAAATAAAAGGGGCGATGCTTGACTGCACTGGTAGATTTTATGCCGAGCTCTGCATTAAATCAAAAGCGATTTTAGAAGCCGCAGAACATATCTGGTCCTGAAGTGAAGAGATTTCTTTATTCTACTGAGGGACCTCTCAAGCCTTAAAGTATGTATTCCGAAGCTTACATCCTTCTACAACAAGCTGTCTGATAGAACACATTTCATCAAAATGCCTTGGCTGAGGAGACACCTCAAATTAAAGTGGCAAGCATTGGACTCGAAGAGGCCAACGGTTGGGCAGCATTGGAGTTCCCCAGATTGAGATTTTCTAGAGCCTCTCCCAGCCTGCAACTATTCCTAATATATGAGTGTCTGTTGTATCCTGTGAGAGGAGGAGGCTGTGTCCTGTGAGGAAGAGGACCTATGATGGGTCAGTGGACGCTTTCAGATCTGGCATTATCATCTCTCGTAGGCGAGCTGGCAAAAAACATTGATTTTGACAAATCGAGTAGCAGCTTTGAAGCCTTAAAGACCGGAAAATGAAAATGTTGGCATGTCGGTTTTTTTTTTTTGCTTTATGCTCTTTAGATCAATACCAGCTTTCAAAACAAGATTTATAATATCTGAAATTAGTTGCTCAAAGCAAGATGACTTCAGTGTTTCCCACTTTTTGTACACAAGCGATTTCTATAATTGATCGAGGGGTATGCTTATTTCATTTGTGCGGCAGGATTAATTATGCACTTGTCCCTCTGCAAAATTTGTCTTTTACAGCGCAGTTGTTGAAGGCCTCAATTATGACTGCTTGTTTGTTTTTGTAACTTCAGTTCTCTTCTGTGTGTTCGAGTTGTCCTTTCACTATTAGCATGCTTACTTCTCAAATGACATTTCTACGCCCATATTTGCATGTGAACGCTCAGTCTAACATTCTAGCTGGTTGGTATTTACTTTATTCTTTGTCACTGTGGCCGATGTAATTGCAGTTGTCTTGTGCATGTTCAAAGCTTTCAACAGTCCTTATAGAGAGTTTGTGGAAGCATAAAAAATATGAACTACAATACAGCACATTGGCCAGTTCTCAAGGCTTTTGCTGGCACTGCGCTATGCCTGATGTAAACGAAATAGTTCACAATGGCACCGTGTTATTATCCTGGTCGCATCTGCCAGTTTGCCACTTTTTAGTTACTGTACGTGTTACCAAGTATTTCTACATGCTCGGAGTTTGCAATTCTTGTGGTTTTTATATGCCCTTTTATTTGAGTGGTCCCAATCTAGAAATTCATCTGTCAAAAACCTCTACTTAATTCTTCACAAATGCACCTTTCTTAAGAAAAGAAAAAATATGACATATGCCCCTCGTAATATAGCTATTATCAGTTGTGGGGTATGCTTGTTACGTTGAAGTCTTAAGAAATGAAGGAAAAAAAATGCCTCGGCTTGCACAATGTTGTGCGATACAAAAAACGAACTTCCCCAATCGAAGAAAGCCTTGACGACAAAGTAGTTGATGGTATTGCGCTCAGGTGTGTTCATGAAGAAGGGGGGGGGGGGGGGGGCAGTTGCCCCGCATTATTGCACCGGATGTCGCAGACCTACGCCATTGGGGGTTAGAAATGGAGTGCTTTCATGGGATACAGAGGAACGAATACAACCGGTCATGGAGACTGCAAACATGCGCCTTATCTGCACTTGTGCCCTCGTTTTTGTGTTCTTTCGGAGTTGTAAACCATCAACAGGTAGCAAGGCTCGCATGCAACGGGTACCTTATACGCATGAATGTTGATCCCAGTTGAATTCCAGTTAGGGATCCATTGTTATCCAACTGGTATGAACTGGAAGTTTGTTCCTTAAACCATTTACATCAGTTAGGATTTTTGCCTGGGTTGTTTCAAAGTAATGTAGAAATGTTGTCAGTGTTGTCCAAGTTACTGCCTATGAAGCAACACAATTTTACAAAAAAACAATGGTTGTGAGCCACCTCATGCATTTATTTTTCCGTTTTGAAAATGTTTCAAGCTACAATACTTGCCATGTCACTTTGCGTAAAAGAAGCTCTAGCTTTTTACAGGAATATGGTTTTAGAGTGTGCTAAAGAAAGAAAGTGTAAAGAAAGATGGAATAGTGACATGTGGCCTGTTTTATGCATGATGTTTGTGTGCCGCACATGAAGTGAAAAGATATCTCTGTTGGTTAACGGCTTTGCACTCAGTGGATTAGTCATGCAGTGTTGCATGACAGACCACTGAAGGCCCAATACATCCTACAAAAGACTAAAAACGAGGAAACATGACAATGAAGTTGAAGGCCCATGATCTGCCAGGAAACAATGGGGTGGCTCTGAGAAGGACTTTTATATTGGCAGTAGTAAGGATGGCAGTCCTCTGCTTTGTGGCTCTTCACTTCGCAGTGACAACACTGGTGTATACTGCACTAACACCTACTGTAGTTTTGCCCATGCTGTCAGTTATTCTGAGAGCTGCGGCGGTGAGCATCAGCCAGTGCTCTAAGTTTCAAGTGTTCATTTGTAAAAGATGTGTTCTAGATCCTGCTAAAGAGTCTTGTATTATCCAATTGAGTTTCCAGAATTTACACTTTCTCTAGAAGCCCTCATTCCATTTAGGCATCTTTTCATTCTTTCCAATTAGAATTTTTAGTCCTAATTGAATTTCCATAATCAAATGTCTTCCAGTTTCCAGATGACCTCCCAGCTGGAATAAGTACTTAGTCCCAACTGCATAGTTTTAACTCTCTATAAAGAAGCAATTTATTTTTATTATGGGCTGCTAAGTTATGGTCATCTTACGGATTAGAATTGATATTCCTAATGAACATCCAAACTGAATGGACAATTGTTATGCATGGTGAAACTGGAATTCAAACTACATTTCAATGATGCATTGTGTGTGCGCTGGCTAAGATGTTAAAGGAAGCTGGTGCATTTTGCTCCCTAGTAAAAATACACCCAAACATATTAGATTTCAATAGGCTTTGCAGTTAAAAATTTTGCAACTAATTTCAATGTCCAATCTGGAGTCAATGATTTCAATTCGAGCATATTAGATAGTCTCGAGAGCTAAATTAAATGTTTCAGAGAGCAACTCATGCACTTAGGTCCTGGACCCATTTACAAAGGAGTAGCTGCAGAGTAGGATAAAAAAATTTACACATTATTTAAAAAAAAGTGCAAGAATTAGAGACCCTATGTCTAGAAGATCTATTAATGCGAAAGTATTACTTCGCTATGTTTATTTATTGTAAGTACCTACAGCGCCCACGAGGCATTATTGTAGGGGGGATACAACTACATACAATAACACATGCAAAGAAGATATAAGGAAACTTGTTAGCAAGGTAACACAACACACTGATAGAACACTAAATGAATTCTCAAGTAGTATAAGTGATAACATAAAATACATTAACACAGCGCTGGCAAACGCACAGATTTCACAGATTTCTGTCCGCAGACCACGTCCGCAGAACGTGTCTGCAAAATCATGTCCGCAGCAGTTGTGAGTAATTGAGAAGTGGTGGAGGTTAATGAGTGATGTCAATCGACGGAGGGTGATGTAATGTTGCAGTAGCATCCGTTCTTTTGCATTGCTCCAATGCAGATTCTGCAGTGCTCTTTAACTTTGCAACATTTCTGATTTTACAACCCTAAAAAGTGTATTCATAGCTGTTTTCACAATTTCAGCAATACCTGTTTAAGTTCATTCAGTGAGACCATTAGATTGTGTTTTATTGATTGCAGGTTGCACCAAGTGTGAAAGTGCGGGAGAAACCAGAGGTTGGAGTTTAGAGTTAAAAATGGAGTGGCTCTAAATTGCAGCAGTGCCATCGAGCAAAGAAAGCTTTTATTGTCCCGCCAAGAAAAATAGGAAACATGCAACAAGTGGCATTCATAGTTAAAGGTAATTATACTGTATTCTGCACGGAGGTGTCATGTCGTAAACCGGCAGTCAATATCTGTTATGTAAGAAACACACATTTAATTTACTGAGAATTATCATTTTATTGATATATGCTCTTGTGGTGCTTGCCCACATAAAACTGCAATACCTTATCTGTGGGGACTTGCATAATTAAAGGCAAGGACAGTACCACATCAAGGTAAAGCTCACTCATTGAAGAAATCTTTTTTTTTTTTTTTTTTTTTTTTTGCAGTGTTGTTTATATGAATTTCCTATCTCAAATGAAAAAAAATCACACAAGACTTATGCGAGTTTCTACAAGGTCAATATTTTTATTATAGATCGGTAGCCATCTCTTACATCATTTTCTTATTTCATACTCAAAATAAAATAGTTTTTCCGTGTTTATTTCTTCATGAAATTGGACCAGGCAAACGATTTTTCAAGTAAATAATTTCAATGTAAAACAGTCTCATTGAGATCAAAGCCAGTAATAAACACACTATTATCAGCATACATGATGAGCTGAGCACTGTTGTCAATATGAATTATGTCATTTATGTACAAATTCAGCAAAAGTGTGCCTAATACTCTTCATTGAGGTACTAAACAAAATATATAAAGGATGATTTGTTACTGTTCATCTGATTCCTTGAATTCAATTATTTTCAATACCTTTGCGAGTGCTAATAATTAAAAAAAATATCTCTACGAACGTGTGCTCCATGCTCTAGCAGATTTCATAGAGTTCCCCGATAGAATATTGAGCTTTTATATTAGCATTGCATGACATGTTAATTGGATGTGAAGCATGTTTGATGTTCACAAATGCATGCCATTTCCATAATTTCGACTCCCTTAATTGTACGAAATGTTCGCACAGAGCTGAACTGTTGCCATTGAATTGGATTCCAAATTGTTGATTGGGGGCCAATATCTAGTTGGAAATGGTCATTTCCGATTTTGATTTGGCCTCAACTGTTTTGTTAAACTTGGAACAAAACCATACTGCCGCGGTGCAATCCATCGCTACGTACGTGGTTCGGCTAGAGCAGCTCTTTAGACACAGTGACAGACACAGAGACCATTTTTAATTAAGAAACAGCCAACAAAAGTGAACTGAAAACATGGCAACTGCTCACCCCATACATGGTTTCTATACAAAGGCACACTGCACTTGAACCTTGTCTAGGACGCCTAGCGCGTAGGATGCTTTCGTGAAAAAAAAAAAAAAAAAAAAAACGGCGTTGTACATGGCATCGAATCCAGGTGCGTACACTTCTGCCTTTTCCCGTGCTCTCGAGTTAAGTGATCCTTGGATGGCGACTATAACCTTCGAAATGTGATGCATTTATAAAAAAAAAAAATACACAGCGGCACAAAGCCGCGGTGTATATTGTAGCCTATCGCGAGGCCTAGTTTGTCGTCTCTGCAGCACTGGAGAGAACGACGCTGGCCAAGTGCTAGCTGCAGCAGCTGTGGAATGCACGAGGTAAGTGAGAATTAAGCAGTACAGTACTTTATGAAGCAATATTCAAGACGATTATGCAGTTGTTATATAAAATGTCGATACTTCCATTAACATCGCTGAACAAAGCCGCAGAATACTCTAGCTGTTAAGACTGTTGTGTGGGCTTAGTTAGCGTTCGTCGCGGCAGTAGAGTGACGCTTGCCACGTGTTCTGCAGCTGCTGCACGAAGACTCGGAAGAATGCGTGAGGGAAGCAGGTAATAAGCACTGTAGCACTTTAAATCAAATTTGACACGATTAAGCATGCGTGTATTTACGTATAGCCTGGTAAAGAGGCCTAGCGCGCAAGTTATTTTGGTGGCCGCGACGATTGATACGAAGCCACGTGCAACGTAGAGAGGGAAGAGGAGTACGGGAGGTGCAGGTGTGCGGTCTGCCAGGAAACATTGGGGCGGCCCTGAAAAGGGCCGTTTGGATGCGCAGCGACGTGACGGCGTGGCGAACACAACGCCCTGCACTCGTCCGTGGCCCTTTGCCGTGCACCGTCAACAGCGGTGCACTACGTCGTACACAGTGCCATGGTTATATGCTGCCCAGTGCCCTGGATGCTGTCGCGATGCTTCTACTGTAGACATTTACGAGGGTTGCGGCGATGATCTTGGAGAGCTGATCGATGCCGCGATCCCTGACATGGGCTGCTGCGTACAAAGAAAATCCTCGGTCTCTTCGCAGCATACAGGAAACAGTGCTGTAAAAGAGTAGAAAAAGTTGCATTATGAACATAGCGATTTGATGAATGCGCAACATATTACAAAACCTTCGACAAAGAAATCTGCGTTTTTGTACCTCAATCAGGGTTGAGAATGCGCACGGCAGACGTGCGCCTCAGCATAGCAGTCAGGCAACGCTTAGTTGCCGACGGCGGATGTTTTCGTGGAGGTCTCCATAGCCGTGGCCGATTTTTTTTTTTTTTTTTTTTGAACACGAGGAGCGTCCATGCCACGAGCTGCTGCTGCACGAGGTCCTGGAAGCACGTGGGGAGAGACAAGCGACACAGTACTTATAAATAAGCAAAATGAGAGACAATTCTGCGCAATTTATACTTACCTTGACGGTGCTTGCGATCTCCCGCAGGTCGTCGCCATTATCAACGTCATTCCGCCCAACGTACAGCACGGATCGGCGTGCCGAAAGCGCATTGACGTAAACGCGCAGGCCCGCCATCGTCGAGCACCTCGGTGACCGAACGCGCCGGTGTCATGCAGCAGCGAGATCCACGAACCGAATGCCGGAATCGCGCGCGTTGCCAGAGCGGGGGCTCCTAGCGATTCCTAGAGCGTCTAGGGACGAAAAAAAACAAGCAAACCCAGTTTTTGACTACGTCACGTCCGGTTAAGCATTCAGCCCGACGCAAAAAACGTCACGCCAGGCCGCGGCGTGTCCACCAATCAGCGTTTCCAGCCGATCTACCCCTAAACGCTTCTACGAGAAGCGGCAGACGTTTTACAAATAAAACATAAAACAAGTTTTACGTCACGTCCGGCAAGTTAGTCCTCCTCGCTCCTTTCAGCTGGCGCATGCGCAGAAGCGACGGAGCATTCCAATAAAGAAGGTCTGGTCGACTTAATGGACCATTTGCGGAAAAGCTCCTGCGCATGCGCGACAAAGGCGCAACTAGCGCCCTCTGTGGGCGATTTGGTTTTGGTTGGAAAACATGACGCGCCAGCGCTGCCTAGCTGTGCATTCTCGCGCTGTATAGCGGTGGATGATTTGAGTTGCTTGTCTCGCTTTCGCCGTATGTGTGTGCCCGCGGCTCGGGAAAACTTATCACGCATTTAAAAAAAAGTCGGACACGTGAAAAAAGGCTGTCTCGATATTTCATGACTGGTCCCTGAGCGCGCGTCGTCTGCTAACGAAGCAGTGTGCTCGGTGTCCTCTTCCGCTGCTTCCTTGCGGAGCCGCTTTTGTTCTCCCCCGTTTTTTTTTTTTTTTTTTTTTTTTATGTCGGTGCCATAATCTATTGTTATGAGTTTTGTTTCCTGCTACAGCCACACCATTTACGGAAAAGGGGCCATCTCTGCCTTGAGAAAAGGTAGTGTAGAGCTTTGCTGGAGTGAGTTCTATACCTTACCAAGAACTATCGACTTGCAGAGTACGCCCGTGCAAGAAGAAGCATCCTAGTGCCCTCACAGAAACACTCAACAGCAGCCCTTCTACATGCTGACAGGTTTCGCTGAGCCTTGAATAAGGAGTAAAGATACGCAGCATTGTTCACTATTGCATGCAGTCTAAATAGTCATTTGACTGGAATGCCTTCTATCTAAGCTAAGCATGTGCCATGCAACAGCGACACTGGTACGTATATATAACGAGGACCACGACGACATACAAGGCGCGAAAGACGAAGCCGTGGGGTCGGTTGGGCACAACCGACCCGTTCAGTAGTAGCTGGGCGTTCTTGCTGTATTTGGTGCTTGCTGCCAAATGAACACATATTGGTTTTATAAGAGTTCTTGCATCGACAGATTCGGTGGGAAATGAATTTTATATACTTGTATAAACATCCACCGTAAATCCAAAAATACAATAGCAAGGTGCGCTATATCTGAACAGCGGGAGCACGGCAGAGTGCAGCCTACGCAGGAAGCGGTCCGTCAGTAAGCGAAGCTCTCGCGTATGAGCGCGAGCGTAGTTGAGAAAATATGAGTCGTTTACAAATCAGTAAAGCCTGGCCTACATCAGAAGCTGCAGGGACGAAGTCAGCAGGAACTCTTGCCCTACGTCAGAAAACCTAGACAAACTTTTGCGCGTGTTACAAAACAGTGCATCCCAAGTCACTGTAACACTCGTCGGCCCATTAGTGCCCATGCAATACACGTTAATTTTGTGTATCAGCATTCTGCACAAGAGAGATACACATCTTTCTAAGCAAAATATCTCACCCCACAACGCAATCGCAGTGAGTTCAAACGATGTGACCCGAATCAACAGCGAACCATGGCATTGTCGCATAAACACTGCGGTCTTCATGGATTGTGCTCACTCTCATCAAAACTGATTAGTGGTATGAAGATTCAAGTTCCTGACATGGCCTTCCTCCTTTAAGCATCGGCCACAATGCGCCTAGCGAACAGTTTAGGATGCAAACTGCACTGGTCATTATTCTGGCTAAAACCCAGAACGTCGGCGCTCTACATCGTTCTCCTTCTATGTCATCCTCTTTATTCAGCATATGCACGTTTTCAGCAAAAGAGCAACGCTAAAACAACGATTTAAGCGCACGCGAAACGCCGAACGCTGCCTTGCGCATGCCAGTTCGAGAAGCTCTTTCCAACCAAAAGTGCCGGCGAAGCTTCCCATTTTGGACGAAAGGTGGCGCTCGCTTTTCCGCAAATGGGACCAAATAGTAACTCTAGACCAAAAGTGCCACGAAAGATGTGTTGTGATGTTATTTGTTCTCTTTTCTTTAACTATTTGTTTTTCTGTGGCGTTGAATAACGCCTGCCCTGAGTCAAAGAACACTTAAATCGAGTAACAGCTGAGCTCATCACGTGACCTCCAAGGTCGGCGTCGTCGGTAAACAGACAACAGACCCGATCTGCGTTTTTTCGTCGCGAGCGTGCTCGTGCTGCTTTTCCTCGAGCTGCGGATTCGGTGAGCAGAGCCCGCCCATGTTCTGCCGGCATCGCCTGTTGTCGGACAAAGCACGCGCGGAAGCTGTGCCGCACTGCGGCAGGCTTCCACCTTGTCGCTATCCGCAGCAGTGGTCGCCTCTCACCAGACGATACCGCAAAATGGCCTTATTGTGGGACTTGAGGTTCTCGCAGATGACCGCATACATAGCATACATAACCTTAGCACGAAAACGCACCCACAATACCATTTGGCGCGCCTCGGATTGCGCACTTCAGTGGCTAGCACGGGGATCATCTGACACCTGGCAACATGAAATATCAGCAGCGCGGTCGATAAGAGGACGCCGCCGTCTACCCCTTGGTATGCACGTGTAGCACGGCCTCTTGAAAGGTAGAAAAATCCTCTTTAGCCGCAGTGCACTTGCGTAAATGAGACTGATGCTGCACGTTGTTTTTGAAGGGTTTGCAGAGCGTTAAGCATTATGAGAACGAACTGATTATTGCTGTTGTTAATGCTTAACTCTTCCGTCTTCTTTATTTCTACTTCCAACTTCATACGTGAGGACTACTTGTTGTACCGAGCGCAAATTTAAGCATGAAAGGAAATGAAATACAATGGTGGGCTTTCGTGCTCAATGAAAGTGATTGAATGGCAGATGTGTGTTAATTTTGAAAAAAACAGTTTTTATGAAAATTACATGTAAGAAAAGGCCTCTTCACTTTGTGTACGGTACTAGCAACATGTCATTGATGGAGGTAATAGAGTATAAATATTTGGGCCTACGGATTACTAACAACCTTTCCTGGACAAAACACATTGATACTGTTGTAGCAAATTCAATGCACAAACTCTTTTTTTTTTAGGCGTTCATTGAATTCTGCCCCCTCCAGTGTTCGTCTATTAGCATACAATTCCCTCATCCGGCTGCTCTTAGAATATGCCGTAATTATCTGGGACTCTTTCACATTAACCAACATTCGTAAACTTGAGCGAATACAGCACAAGGTAGTTAGGTTTTTGTTTAACTCGTACAGCAGTGCATATGTCGGTGAGCTCGTGAAATGCAGCGGATTACCCCCAGTTAGTGAGCACAATCGTGTCTGTCGATTAAAGTTTTTATTTCAGCTCATAAAAGGCCACTATAATAATTATACTTCTAATTATTTTGTTTACTCCTCAGGTTATAACACGAGTCAAAGGCACGATCTGACAATAACTCCCTTGAATGCGCGAAATAACTGCTTTAAATATTCTTTTTTTCCTAGGACAATTACTGAGTGGAACGAACTTAACAGAGAGACTGTTATTCAGAATAGTGTAGTATTATTTGACAAGTGCCTGCAAATGTTATGAATTTTATGAATTTGAAGTTGTGTTTATATGCTTGTATTTCATTTTTTTCCCCACCCTGCTATGATCTGTACTGGATCGCAGTATCTATAAATAAATAAATACATAAATGTTCCGTTGCAAGAAGTGTGAATGCGCACCTGTGTGTAAGAATACTAAAGTTCTTTTTCGTCGTGTAATGCTTGGATTACTTGTGACACGTTACGGTTACAGTGGATTATGAAGACGGCGCGAAAGCGACGAGGACAAGGAAGGAACACCAAAATAACAGGACAGGCGCCAACTTTCAACTGATGTTTATTCGCTCAAACCCTTTCATATTTATGAAGCACCCAAACCGTATCACAAAGGCCTATCACAAAGTCATCCACGTGGAGCACTCAGATCACCGGCGGTATTGGTCAACCATGAACCAACTAGCCCAAAGCAAAGTACTTCTTGTTACGGTTACAGTGGCAACTTAAAAGGATGAAAAAAAGGTCAAAACTTTCCAGTTGTCACAATTTTAAAGCTTTAATAGAAAATCTAACCCAGCTACTAAAAACTAAAATTGATCACTCTATAGGTCTTGTGCAAAGCGACAGCCACGCCACTGGTGACAGAGTTGAAAGTAAATCCGGGAGCGGAGCCGGCTGCTAGCCGTGGGTTTCTATGCAGTCCTCGCGTCATGAATTCGTTTTCCCGCGGTGCTTGCATCGCTGCATAAACAGCATTAGCTGCCAATGCACTGTGAAACAAACTACGGGGCATCTCCAGCGATAGCTTTTCTTAGGTTCAAAAGCTATAAAAAAATGTGCTGGAGGTTGTATTTACTTGACCCAGCTCGCCAAGCAATATGACCTAGAGCCTACTGTTCATTTAGCGTCAATGAATCGCTTGTCATTCCCGTCTCATATTTGAATAATAAAGCACTTCAAGTATTATCGGCGCATCATCGTGAATTTTCTAAGGTTGCTATTATTTGCGTTTAGGTACAGGAAAAATAATATGTTGGTTACTTAGTTCTTTATAGTTCGCTTACCTAGTTCTGTGCTGCATATTTTTATGGCACTTAATTTTTTAAGTCATTGATAGATCCTGAGTGCAAAGTAAAAACGGATATGATGAGTGTCAGGTACAAAATTTAATCAAACACTCTGCTCGAAGCGCATGGTACATGCATCAAATGGCCTATAAGAGCAGCATCTCTAAATATTTTGAGTCTCATAGCCTGAGTTGTTTTTGGATGTTAAACCCTACAAACCAAATCTAAATATTTTGTCCTTTTACCTAAGCGGATAAGCTTTACGAAGGAAGATTGTAAGCGCTCGCTTTGTCGCGTTTCACTCATTTCCATCTGTATGCGCTATAAAACGTGTCATCGCCGCAATCCAATCCATTGTTGCAGCTAAGCCCATTTGATCCATTTTAGTTGTTCTCACGAACAAATAAATAAAGGAGAGGGAGCCCATACCAGCAAAAGCTTTAGCAGGCTTGAAGGCAGTTAAAAATAACTAAAAAGGAGTAAAAGCTCAAGTTTAAAAAAAAACTTTTTTACCAGTGAAATAATAATAATAATAATAATAATAATAATAATAATAATAATAATAATAATAATAATAATAATAGAAAGGAGAAGAAAACGAGGTCGGAGATGCAAGGGGGTCTCATCATCGTCATCATCATCAGCCTGACTATACCCACTGCAGGGCGAAGGCCTCTCCCATATTTCTCCAATTAACCGGGTTCTGTGCTAGCTGCATCCACTTGGCCCCTGTGAACTTCTTAACCTCATCCGCCCATCTAACTTTCTGCCACCCCCTGCTACGCTTTCCTTCCCTCGGAATCCAGATTGTTACCCTAAGCGACCATCGGTTAACCTCTCTTCGCACTACATGTCCTGCCCATGCCCATTTCTTCTTCTTAATTTCCACTAGAATGTCAGTAACTTGAGTTATTTCTCTCACCCACTCTGCACGCTTCCTATCTCTTAATGTTACCGCTACCATTTTTCGTTCCATAGCTTTCCGAGTTGTCCTCAAGTAGAACCCTCTTGGTTAGCCTCCACGTTTCAGCCCCATAGGTGAGTACAAATAAGATGCAACTGTTGTATACTTTCCTCTTGAGCGATACCGGTAAGCTGCTAGTCATAATCTGCGAGTGCTTGCCAAATGCGCTCCATCCCAATCTTATTCTTCTTGTTATTTCCTTTTCATGGTCCGGATCTGCGGTTACTACCTGTTCTAAGTAGACATATTCGCCTACTACTTCCAGTGCTTCGATACCTAACGTAAACTGCTGTTCCTTCCCTAGGCTGTTGAACATTGATTTTTAATCCTACCTCTCTACTTTTCCTGTCTAGGTCATCAATCATTATTTGCAGTTCATCCCCCGAGTTACTTAGCAAGGCAATGTCATCAGCAAATCGCAGATTACTGGGTTATTCTCCATCTACCCTTATCCCTAACTGCTCCTATTCCAAGTCTCTGAATACTTCCTCTAAGCAAGCTGTGAATAGTACTGGGGAGATCGTGTCTCCTTGCCTAACACCTTTATTTATGGGAATTTTGTTACTTTCTTTATGCAGAACTATGGTTGCTGTGCAGCCACTATACTGTTGTTCAACCCCCTCATTATGCAAAATGTAGAGGTAATCGGGAAAGTGCGATGCAGTGACCACAGGATGGTGAGGCCCCGAATTAGCCTAAATCTGAAGAAGGAATGCAACAGATTAGTAAGAAAGAAACCTATCAACGAATTATAGGTGAGGCGGAGGGCAGAAGAGTTCAGGATCTCGCTACAGAAAAGATATTCAGCTCTAACCGAGGATAGCGACATTACCCTAGAAGCAATGAACAATAATTTCAGAGATATCATTACTGAGTGCGCTGTAGAAGTAGGCGGTAGGATAATTAGAGAGGATACCGGTAAGCTGTCTAAGGAGACGAAAGATTTGATTAAGAAACAGCAGAGTATGAAAGCTTCCAATCCAACAGACCAGATAGAATTGGCAGAGATATCAAAGCTAATCAGTAAGTGCAAGGTGGCCGATATAAGGAAGTATAACATGGAGAAAATTGAGCATGCTGTAAAGAACGGGGGAAGCCTTAAAGCGGTAAAAAAGAAATTGGGCATAGGCAAAAACCAGATATATGTGATAAGGAAGGCGGGCAACGTTATCACGGATATGGACAAGATAGTCAAAGTAGCCGAGGAGTTCTATATAGATCTCTACAGCAGCCAAAGTAGTCAGGACCGTAATGAGATTGGCGGTAGGGAAAAACAGTCAGATGTTCCACCAGTGATGAAGGACGAGGTCAAGAAAGCATTAGAAACTATAAAAAGGGGGAAATCAGCTCGAGGATCAGATAACTACAGATTTGTTAAGGGGCGGGGGGGAGATCGTGCTAGAAAAACTGACCATGGAAGAATGCAAACATTGTCCTCATTCATGAGAATGGGGACTCTAAGGAGCTTTAAAACTTAAAGACCAATCAGCTTACTGCCTGTTACGTATAAGGTATTTACTAAGGTAATCGCCAATAGAATCAGGACAACCTTAGACTTCAATCAAGCAAAGGATCAAGCAGGTTTTCGGAAACGGTACTCTACTATCGATCATATCCATACCATCAATCAGGTGATGGAAAAATGCTCGGAATATAACCAACCCTTATACATAGCATTCATTGATTACGAAAAAGCATTTGACTTAAGGGGGTCTACACTGACGTAAAAAAGAAAAGAAAAGGAAAAAAAAAAAAAACGCCTCCAGAAGGAATCATTCAGATCTGCAAACAAGACAAAAACAGGAAACAACTGGAGAAGTTAAGAACAGCAGCAAACCAACGAATGTAAAAATTGCTGGTAGAACCTGTAATGCCAATCCCACCTGTGGTCAGCAACAACCTCAACCTCTCAAACTCAATGATATACAGAAAATGACAAAGTCCCGTGAGAGAGACAGACGTGCAGAACACAAAAACATGGGGTAAAAAGAGAGACTGAAGTAAAATAGTAAGCGTGGATAGTCCACAACAAATGGAAATGGAAATAAAATGGGGTGGAAAATAGAGCTTGGCAGTTCCCTACGGCATTGTAATGGTAGGTTCACAAAAATCCAGAATGAGAAAAAAGAAAAACTAATAAGGGGCAGGAAAATTAAAAATGAAAGTGCTGATAAACCAAATACAAGGGAGAGAGGAAGAGCAAAAGAAAAATGCTAGAAAATCTAGACTGATGCATAATACACCAGGTTATATTAATCCCTTGGTAAGAGAAATAAAGATGCCTAAAACAAAACTACTGCACAGAATGTCTCATATATTGAATTGAGGCACCATGAGCACATATTACAAGCAAAGGCATTGTAAATGATTAGTCTGTATAATTGATCAGTCCATGCAGCATACCCACAGAAAAGCAGGGCTCAAAAGTGCAGCTGGTCATTTAGCGCCTGTTTGTAGGAGGCACCTGGCACGTGTACCCATTAGTTTTTTTCCAAATGGCTACATCCTCTTCAATGCCTGTACACAAAGGCCAATCTTGACTTTATGCTTCAGGCCAGTATACAAAAAATCGGTAGGAGCTGAAAAAAAGAAAATCGCCCCCGCGAACGTTGTCAATTCTTGCAGTGACGCATGAGCAGCCGCAATTCGTATCCCGGAAAGACTTTTGAAAACGAGCGCTAGGTGACATTCAGTGGCGTCCCTATAGGTGGTGCATGGGGCGTATATTATAACACTGACACAGTACTTCCTTCGCTTATTGAAACGTCTTCCCAGAAATTCTGGCGACTTGTAACTGCAAGTTCTCGCACACTGTTTTCAGCTGATGACGCGGATGTGTGGGGTAATGGTGCAATTTGCAATTCAGTAATCATTTAAAAACTGTTTTCACCAAAGATAATGGCCACATGCCAAAATTTCGCATGTCGTTACCTTCAATTGCTGATGTGGTGATTACTGAGGCTCGTGTTTGTAACCTCTTACTGAAACTTGATATGTAAAAAAAATCTGGACCTGATCACATACCTAATGCCTTTTTCAAGCACTATGTGGAATGGTGCTCTAAAATGCTGTGTCCTTTATAATAATTTTCTGAATGAATCTTCAATACTGGACGAGCTTGAATCAAACCGATACACAAAACAGGTGATAAGTCACGTGTTCAAAATTACCGCCTAATTTTACCAACTTCAACATTCTGCAATATGCTCGAATGCATAAGTCACCAGCGTTTAACCGTTTTCCTTGAGGAACGCAATTTGATTTCAAAAGCACAGCACAGGATCAGGCAGGGTTACTCTACAACCATTCAGTTAGTTCAAACTATACATGATCTTTCCAAAACAATATATGAAGGGAAACAGACAGACACAATTTTTATGGATATTTTGAAGGTCTTTGATAAAGTTGCACGCAATAAGTAAGTGCACAGATTAGAGCCGTTAATAAAAAAAAAACCTACTTGCTTGGATTTCGACTAAGAAACCAACATCAATTTGCTTCACTAAATATAACATGTTCTGATATCGTACCTGTTGATTCTGATGTTTCCCAGGGGTATGTACTAGGCCTGTACAGTTCTTACTCTTCATAAATGACATTGTTGATAATATTTCTGTTCGTGTTAAATAATGTCTGGGTAACTGCATGCTCTACAACATTATTAACACTGTCCAGGACCAAATTATATTAAATAACGAGCTTTCAAAAGCATGGTGGGAAGAGTGGCAGATGAGAATTAATTGGGAAAACACAGTATTCATGCAGATCATCCAGAGGAAAAGTCCCCTTTTGTTCCCATACAGCACTATCAACATCACTCTTTCAGAAGGAATGAAACAAATACCTCGGTCTCTGGATTACTAATAACTTATCATTGACAAAACACATTGACGCTGTGACAGCTTGGTCTATATTCCAAGTTCGCGTAGTTATCAAAAGTGTCACTATCTCCCTGACTTCTAGTCATTTGATTGGTGGAAATGCCAGAACATGATGTTTCCACCTTTTCTGGTTCCATAGTGGCAGTGCTCGGTTCCGGCGTTGGCACTACACAACCGACGACACTTCGATAAGGACGCAAACTCGGAATGCGGTTCCTCCGTAAATTGTTTTTTTCTTAGGCCATCTTTAAAATCGGCTACTCCAACTGTATATTTTCTAGCATACAACAATGCTTGAATATGCCATCAGAATTGTTCACCGCATTGAATATTGACGAACTGAAATGCATCCAACGGAAAGCAGTGAGATTTGTCTGCAATTGCTTCAACAATGTGGCTTCTTGTCAATGACATCGCATTTGTAGGTTGAAGTTCTTTCAGTTAATAATAAAGAAATAACATTACAATATTGACACATCTTGCATTTTCACTTTCTTGACAGGTTGCAAAACGAGACAGACACAAAAAAACAAAAACTCTAACCTCAAGAGTTAATTCCTTGAAGTACTTTCCCACTGGAATAACCACACTAACGATGCAGTCTTGCAGAAATGATTAAGATCGTTTGAAGAGCACCTGAAATAATTAACCGATTTTGTTTTGTCTTTCTGTACGTCAAATTGTGTGTATATACGCACCCTTCTAAGGTCTTGAAACAAAGACCGCCAGTATGCATAAATAAATAAGAAAAATAAAATAAAAAAAGTAAAGGTGACACACAAATTAATGGGAGTGCACATTATCCAAAGTCTTGGTGACCAATGCATTAGCAATCCTTCCGTGATATTAAATGACAATAAAATAGCATCTCATCGCCTTCCTTGTGATATAGATTTGGTTTTTTGGCTGCCTTTTTTTTTATAGTACCTTCTTTAATTACAGCGTGAAAGACGGGGCAAGAGAGGAGGAGAAAACACTGCGCTGACTCACCTTTTTTTTCCTGCCTTTTCATGTTTGATTCCTTGACTTCTCTGTATACATTTACCTTACCGTCTTTCAATAAACCCAGCTTTTAGTCAGCGCTTGTCTCATTCTTGTCCCACCTTTGTTGCGCTGTTCCCCAATATGAATGCATACCAACTCGCCGAGATCTCAGCTTTACTCTAGGGTGAGGGGTGCATTGCCTCGTATGGTTCAGAGAAAGATGGTCTTGAACCCGTGGAAGCTCTTCCAATGTCTCCTCTTCTGCGTTCATATTCTGAGTTTGCGTCATCATCGAAAGTGTCTCCCCAACCTTGAGTCGTCTGATTGGTGGAAAGGCCGGTGGTAGTGACCAATCACATGACCTAGGAAGATAGCGATACAAACTGTCAGATAGTGGGGTTCCATCAACAGGAGTGTGCCAATTTATTTGAATACTACATATTACCTCGAACCGTTCAAATCTTTACTTATTCTTTTTTGACTGCCACCGGCCTTATGATTGTGATTGTAGTGCATATGTTCTGTACTATTTGATTTTCATGCTTGTTGCGAGGCGCAGCTTTATGATTTTGTTTTAGCAGCGATGCTGTCTAAGCCCGAGGTTATTTCATATATTGTGCACATGCAGTCGTGTATCATACGCAGCTGCATGTGTCCGCAGTAATGACGTCATTGTGATTAGATATGGCGTCACGTCTGGTCAGGACCGGTGACTTCACCTGGCGATTCACACACTTACGAAGTTGACCTCGCCGGGCGTCCGATCCAGGGTTCTATGCTGAGCCTTTAATTTGTTGCTTCTTCGTATGCTGCACCACACAGCATACAGAAGCAGATGCAGTGTAGCAGAAATCAGCGGCGTTTCAAATTGGTTTAGAGGAAAGAAAAGGTGCAGCATCTTTCACACTTCTCCACCGCCAACGGCAGATAGAAATGACGAGTCTCAAATTGTAATTACCGATAACTTAGTTGAATCAAACCAAACAGTGTTGCTGTGTCATCAGACTTACACGAGAGTGTAATCTGCCCAAATGTTTTTGTTGAGCAAGATGTGCCGATATGTATCTCTAAGGATTTCAGCCACAGTCATATGTTTCTCAGCATCTGGTAGAGATGCTGAATCCCGACATAGGGACATACCCTTGAAGATGGTACCTGTCGAACACAAAGCATCTTTGGTTTTCGTCCAGCCCCGTGAGCCCCCCTGCTTCCAAGGATGACCAGATGAGGATGGTGAAGACTGGCTTGACATGTTTGAATGCGTGCCAACGTGCAATGCCTGGAATGATAAGGCAAAGTCTACTTTGCTCTCCACAGACCTGCGCAAATCTGGCTAAAAAATAATGAGACATTCTTTAATGATTGGTAGACAGCAGACATTTAAGACGGAGTTTTTGAAGTCTTTTACAAGTGTCCTCCAGCCCAAGCCCACAATTCAACTCCCAAATGAATCTGTACTGTCTTATGTTGAAGAAACGTCTCTTCAACAAGGTCAACTTCCTGATGTGTGGTTTAAAAGACCAACTTTTTGCCGTCTCCTGCGCCAGCCACCAAGCAGCTAGCATTGAAGAATCATTCACGCCCTCCAGTACAATTGGTCACTTCAAGTCTTCCCCACAAGTCACTGTGATGCCTCACCTACCTGCAGGAATGATATCATAGGTGAACAATTGCAATTCCTGCCATTATTACAATGCAAGTGGTGCTTGCAGACGTTGTCTGCGAAGTTCCGCTTGGCTTTTCGCCATCGTCGATAGCAGCTGAAGCCCTTAGCCATGCACTACACCGGTGCAGTACACCACCCTGCACCCTGGCGTCAAGCCCCCCGTCGATGCGAGCAAAGTGCTCCTGAAAGCCGCTTCTTGGCCTCCGACTGCCAAGCCTACCAACGACTCTTGAGCCTCAGAAAGTGCTATGCCTAGAGGACAGTGAACAACCGCCCAATATGCTTCCACTACAGTGAGGCTGACCATATCCTTCATCACTGCTTGTACAGATGGCCTGCATGGTTTCGCCGTAGATGCCCCTTGGCCCTGTCCTGGTGAGTGACCACAGGAAATAGACCAGTCTCTGCGTGGACACGAGTACGCGTCACTAGGCCGTCTATCCAGATCACCATTCGGAGAATGGTTTGCATCGCCTGTCCACAGCTACATGTGAGAAAAGTCCCTAGCCCCCGTAGGGGAAACTAAAGGCCCCATGAGGTGGGATTGCTACAATGTGAACTAAAGAAGATCCTCTGCTACCGATGATGAGTGACGCTGCATCAATACACTGTTATTAAGCATGAGAACAGCGACAACAACTCGATTAGATTCCAAGTTGACATTGCCGCCCAGCGAAGTGATGGCGCTGGGCTCCGGCCACTACCCCGGCACACAACGAAACAAAGGTCGAACAACAAAACCAACATGCTATATAAGACGCGAAAAATTGACGTCGAAGTTGCTGCCAACGGTCGCACGGTTACCACCTTAGTGGACACCGAACCCGACCTTTCGGTCATCAGTGGAGCATTCACTGCCCAGCTCAAGAAAGTGACAACTTGGGATGGCCAGCTAATCTGTACCACTGGTGGCAACCTTATTATGCTGTCCGGGTGGTGCACCGCAATGGTGACAGTGAATGGGCGTATTTATCCTACAAACTTCATGGTCCTACAGAACTATTTTTGGCATGTATTTTCTCAGTGAACATCAGGTGATCATCGAATTTTGTTCAAAGCTCATCAAGCTCATCAACTGCTACGACGACATCGATGCATCACATTGCTCTAAACGTCCTCGACGGAGACTTAACCGTGCTGTCTCAATCAAAGTTGTCGCCTGCATTGGCAACACAGACATGAAAACTGTCAAAGGAGACATGCAGTTGCTTTGGAATGAGGGCTGGGCATCACAAGAGCTTTCTCCCATATCCGAAGAGGACAAGCTTGGTGGCTGGTGACGAACGTCACCAAAGAATACCGTCGTCTTAACTAGGACATGACGATCGCATTCCTTGACGTTCTATCAGACGCCTGAGATTCACCTACACGAGGTCAGCTCATGTTCGACATCAACCCAGCATTACCCTGGAGGAGACAAGACCAGGTTTGCACGTCAAAGGAATGACATATTCTGTTGGCAGAGCACCACACCGTCACAGACGAATACTTCAGACCTCTTTGTCAAATCCCCATCGTGTATCACCTCAAGAATGCCAAGCCATCTGGGAGCAAGTCAAGGAAATGCTTTGTGACGACCTCACCCAGCCATCAACCAGTCCATGGGAGGCTCCCGTTTTTCATGTGAAGAAGAAATAAGGGATACTCTGTTTCTACGTCGATTACCGCTGCTTGAACAGCATAATGTCACACCGGAGGACAGCCTCTTTGAGCTCAAGGTAATGCTATTTGGCCTCTGCTCTGCACCAGCCATGTTCCAGCAAGTAATGGCTTGAAGTGGCAGATATGTCTGGTATGCTTAGGTGACATCGTTGTCTTCTCTTCAAACTTTGATTGTCATTCAAAAAGGCTTTGCACGGTGCAATCAAGTCGTCAGGGCTGACGTTGAAAGTAGAGAAGTGCCACTTTGCTTATGAGGAGCTGTTGTTCCTGGGCCACATCGTGAGGAAGGACAGAGTTCGTCCTGACCCAAACAAAACGGCTCTGATTGCGAAGTTTCCATGGCCACGTGACAACAAATCAGTGCGTCGATTCCTTGGACTTATGAGCATATTACCGGCGATTTGTGAGCAACTTCTTGCTCATCACTGAGTTCGCCCTTGACGCAGTTTACAAAGACTGACTGGACAAACTGGATTCCAAAAGAAGGAAAGCGTAGCAGGGGGCGGCAGAAAGTTAGGTGGGCAGATGAGGTTAAGAATTTCGCAGGGATGCAGCTAGCACAGGACCGGATTAATTGGAGGAATATGGGAGAGGCCCTGCAGTGGGGCTCTCTGGATGATGATGATAATGATAAAAACTGACGTGCCGTTTAAATGGGAAGCGCCGCAAGTAGAAACCTTCCTTGTATTTAAGCACCGCCCATAGTTCTCTCCTGTCCTAGGCCACTTTGATCAAAGCGCAAAAATGGAATTTCACACCAACGCGAGCAGTGTGGACCTAGGTGCCGCTCTCGTTCAGGAGAGTGCCGGACAGGAGAAAATTATCATGTACGCTTGCAGGCCACTCTCAGCAGCTGAAGCCAACTACTTGATGACCGAATAGGAGTGCCTCGCGATCATCTGGGCCACTTCAAAGTTCTGCCCGTACCTGTATGGTCGACTGTTCAAGGTGGGAAGGGATCACCACGAGTTCTTGCTGGCTGGTCAATTTGAGAGACTCCTCTGGCCGCCTTGCTTGATGATGGCTGTTTCCAAGAATTTGACATTTCTGTAGCCTACAAGTCTGGCCACAAGCATTTCACTGCAGACTGCTTATCTAGAGTCCCTGTCAACGCTCCCATGTAAGAAGACGACGCCTTCTTGGGACTAGTAAGTGCCAGCAATATTGCAGCAATGCAGCGCTTGGATCCTGCGTTGCAAAATTCAGTAGATGACCTAGAAGGCAAGACCGGCTATCTTCAGTCATCAGTTGTCATCCTTCGCATTATACAATGGCATCCTCGTAAAGAAGAACTTGCATCCAGTAGGATCTTTATGTTTATGTTATCTTTATGTTGTTCTTCTCCCACCATGAACCTGCAGCAGGGCATTTAGGTTTTAAAGGCACAGTTAGGCGAAGTATTATTAGCCATGATTAACAGCAGACGTTGCATGTTGCACGAAAACATGCCGTGAATGTCAGCGATGCAAGATCAGACCAGCTGGGCTACTGAACCCTATACTGCCCCGGCCCATGCCGTTTCTACAAATTGGGATGGATCTCCTCGGCTCTTTCCTGACTTCATCATGGCACAACATGTGGATCATCGGAGCAATCATTTACATGACTTGCTATGCTGAAGCAAAAGCCCTGCCTAATGGCACCAGAGCAGAAGTTGGCAAGTTCTTTGTCAAACGCATTCTGCTGTGACACAGCGTCTCCAAAGGGCTCATCACAGACAAGGAAAGAGCGACTTTGGCAGAGCTCAGGTTAGCCATCTTGACGTACAGTCGTACAAGCCATCGGCGTACAGTAGCGTACTACCCCCAGACTTTTGGACCATCTGAACCAAACGATTGTGGACATGATTGCTATGCACGTTGATGCCAAACACAAGACCTGGGATGCCGTCCTGCGCTATGTGATCTTTGTGTATAATTAGTTGATATTTAGCGCTCATCCTGTCTGCTTCTGTGTTGATGTCCTCGTTACTTGCGCTGCTCTTTTTAATTAATCACAACACACCAACTAGCACAGCTTTCTGCCTTGATTTGCATATAACATAGCTGTCCAGGAGACGACCAGAGTGACCCCTTTCAAGCTTATGTACAGCAGAGGCCACTGCAACGCTTGACGCAATGGTGTCGCATGTGGCAGATGAAGACAACCTCGACGTCGCCGCCTACCTGCAGCGTGCAGAGGATGCCTGACGGCTCTTGTGGCTGCGCATTAAAGAATAGCAATGCACCGATGATTTAAGTGCTACTGCACCTGTCTACTCCTTGGTGCCCACGTTGCTTAGAAGACAGGTGAAGACCAGATGAGTGCAAAAAATAAATTGTGTGACCTGAGTTGCTGATTCAAGTTGGTCTTGTGATCTATCACATCCACCTCTAAGTGAGCAGCGTGCTTGGCCCTTCTCAGGTGGAAGTCCTGGATTGTTAGGCTGGGAACAATTCCCACTTCCATAAATAAAGTTAAGGTTTTTGCCTGTGCTTGCTGGACGTGTGGTGGACAGAAGTTGTAGCTGCTGGCCCTGTCTCCTGTTTGCAGCTGCCACATGGCGGTGCAAGTGGTGTGTGGCTGCCTCAACTGGAGCGTCCACTGCCAGGAGGTGCAGCCGTGTGACCTGCGCCACCTGTCCGACACCCGGGCGGACCCCTTCTTCAGGCCGGGGATTGCCCAGGCCAAGCTGGCACCGCAGGGCATCACCAAGGTACACAATCAAATGTATGCATGTGCAATTTGGCATTTCTGAGAATTTACAAGTCACAGAAGCACACGTTAGGAAAGCCCGTAGAGCATTCCATTTCAATGATGTCGAAATTTGGGCTAGTGGGTAGCATAGCAATCCATGTAAAACAGCGCACATGTGTTCTCTCTCTTTTCTCCTCTTGTTCTCTGTGTACTCTGTGTTCTCTTCTCTGTGTTCTTATGTTTTATGTGCACTGTTTTAGATGGAGAGCATTCCATTTAGATAGTTTGCAGAGAACAAGTAATGAAAACTGTCTGCCCTGGTATGGCTTTACAGTACTACCTAGCATACTGTATGTAGTGCTTTCAGGGAAAACTGGGAAGAAATGGCTTTTCGGTTGATTGCTTATGTTTGTTTTCTTGAGAGAAATGGGAGCTGTGTCTGATGAAGGAGGTGAGCCACAGTGGCATCAGTACTGTTCTCTGAAAAGGACCACTGTTAGTTCACAGTGAGTCACATACGAGGGATGAGGTCAGAGAGAGTTGGCAGCATTGCACGGTGTGTGGTCAGCATATCTTTTTGTGCACAGTGAGATATGTGGACTTGATCGGCTGGGGCACAGAGAATCTGCTTGATATGGCTTGGACACTGATGCTCGCACAATTGTGGAAAGTTAAATCAGTTTGATTGCTGTGGAGCATTTCTCTTTCAATTGCCAATTCAGTTTTGATTCCAATTTTTATTGCGTTCTTTTCCACTCACTGATATACTCACATTTTGTTCTGTTTCTATGCCAGTTCTGATTCTGTTCCTAATCCATTTCACCTTAGCAGTCATGCAAGCATTGTAGAATCGGGGCGTAGATGAGTCGTATGTGAAAGTACTGGAAGATATTTTTGTTGGCTGAACAGTAACCATTGTTCTGCACAAGGAAAGCAATAAAATTCCCTTAAAGAATTCAGCGCTATTCACCGTTTGCACAGAGGAAGTAATGCAGAGACTTGCAGTGGATATAGTTAGGGTTGATGAAGAACACCCCAGCCTCATAACATTGCCTTGGCAAGTAACTCGGGGCATTAATAACCTAGACAGGCCAAGTTGAACAGTGGGTCTAAAAATGGAGAGATTTAAATGAGTTGGTATCAATTCATGACACCAGAGAAAGCATGGACCGAATGAAGATCTAATCTTCGTTCTTTCCATGCTGTTGTGAGGAAAGCAGAATAATGCTAAATGTCAAAGTAATGAAGTTTATGGATGCGGCTGAATTGGGGTGCCTGTCGGGTCATGATTTGCAGGTTACCACTATCACACAAGTATGGGGCATTGAGGACAGCACAGAGAGCGGGAAAAGGTGGATTGGGATAGGAAGCGTGCAAGTCGAAATTAAAAAGGAGAAATGGGCTGAACACGTAGTGCGAAGAGTCCCAAAGGGTGGGTTCCATGGGAGGTGAGAAGGTTGCAAGGATTAGGGTTGATTGCAGCAGTTGAGGGCGTATTTTGGCCCCATTTGCCTCCCTGGGAAGCCCACCATGGCACTACTGATTTGGTTGCACTGAGAATCAAGTTTTGGTTCAGCTTTTGAAGAAATGCACTTACTTTTTCACGAGTGACAAACAGAATAAAGACATGCAGTGCGAACTGATGACTGATTTTTTATTGGAGCAGGACTCATTTTTATGGATCAATGGATGGATGGATGTTAACAGCGTCGGCTCTGAAATGAGATAGTGATGGTCATTACCGTGCTGAACCTTTCTTTTCTATGCTTTTTAACTTGAATAACTCTTCCATATTAATGACTTTACTTTTAGATGCGGGTTATCTTTCAATGCCCTTTTTTAATTTCAACTTAGCCTCCATGTGGTATTTTTCCACCAGTCTTCCAAACCTCTCTTGCTAACCTCTACGAGAACAAGAAACTGGGCGAAAGAACTGTGAGTTGAGCTAGTTGGTGCATCATTTTTTAAAAATACACAGCGCAACAAACATAGGACAAGCGAGTAGATGGGAACAGCGCTGTTCCCGTCTGCTCGCTTGTTCTATGTTTGTTGCGCTGTGTATTTAAAAAAAAAAAAAACTGGGCGAGTTGAAATGGGATCATCCTAAAGCAGTGCGAAACATAAGACGAAGATGAACAGGAGACGCAATGAGCTCTGATTCATTCAAGCTTCCTTTGTTATCTCTAAACGACAGGGCCTCGGCTAGAGTGGCTATCTCCACATCGAAATGTGGATGGATACTGCCACACTCCAGTATAAGATGGTCAATGGTTTCTGGGCATCTACCGCACATTGCAGAAGTTTCATTGGCGAAACTTCTATCTGTAGCTTCGGGTTCTAGGACATCCTGATCTACTTTCAAAGAGAAGGCCGCCGCCTCGTGAGTTGTCATAGAAAGTTTCCTCCTTAATCTGAGTTTTCCATTTTTTATTTATATCTAGGGTCGCCTTCTTTCCCATTGAATTATTCCTGTTTTTGTCCTCTGTGTTCTTTACCTGTCATATAATGTTCTTTATTTCTCCATCCTGCCTTCCTACATACTTACTAGCTAGTTTCCTGGTCCTTTTCCACCACTGTAAGTCAATGTCCTTTCGGTATAAGTATTTAAATACTTTTGTGGTAAGCGAGTGCGAAAAGACAAACACAGCAGAGAAAACATGACACAGGTGCGCTCACTTGCAACTGAATGGCTTATTCAGAAAAACCAGCTTAAGAACACCAGAGAGTATGAAAATACAAACAAGCCGCATCAAGGATCCTAATCAGGGCGTGAAAACACGTGTGATAAAACGTGAAGCAAAGTGGAGAACACTGGCACAGAACAAGCACGTGGCACTGAGTGCTGCACGTAAAATTTATTTCGGGATTTTTTATTAGATGTGTGACGTGGTGCGCAGTTCTCTTGCACACTTTCTTCATCACTTTGTCATTGAGTGTTTTCATCACTTTATTCGTCGCACAGTTGCCCCCTTTCGATGCATGTTTTTCATTCTGCATTAGCACTTGTGTCGTGCTATTTTCTTTATTTTTATGTATTTTTATTGTACTTCTGGCCTTTCTAGCAATGTTATTTGTCATCTCCCCCCCTTGCAATAATGCCTTCGGGCAGTGCAGGAATCTGTAATAAATAAATAATTATTCAAATAAATAAATAAATAAATAAATAAATAAATAAGCTCATTTGACATCAAGGAATGTAATTTCAGGGGTTGTTAGTGTGACAGAGGGGATGCTGACACATGTGTCAATTGATTTTGCAATGTAATAGGCTTCCTTAAGCTTGTGCGTGAATTTGTTTGGGTGTGTAAAAAGAACAGTGGTATTTTAGCACAGATCGTGCACACTTTCCTAATCTTTTGCGATCTCTGCAATGGTCGGCCAAGTTAGAGCGGTCTTGACTAAACGATTTCTTGTGTTTTATGATGCGTAATATTTATGCATCAGCCCAGTGTAAGCGTGGTCGTCGGAATTTGGTATACAACATTTTTGCAGCGTTCAACATATCTGTTAACATGCTTGGTGCCACATGTTTTGCTGACAGAATGGGGTGTAGCATCTGCCTGTTTTTGAATAGCCAAGTACAGGCGGGAGAGCTTGGCTGGTACGGAAAAATGACATTCACGTCGTAACATCCACCTACTTTTCTGGGCCAGTGGGAAGTTTTACGTGCGTACGGGATTACGGCAACCTTTCATTTTCCTCGCTGATGCTCGTTGTAGGCCGTGTAATGGAACTAACGAGCCTCTCGCAAAGACTTGAGAGGGCAGCTTCGGGAACCCCGACGCAGGCTGAACCGACACGGGCTTTCAGTTATTTCTGACGGCTGCGCACGCCTCATCGGAGAAAAAACTATCTTGCATAATGACGAAGAAACAGTCTTTGTCATGAGGCGTGCACAGCCGTCAAAAAGAACTGCAAGCCCTGTGTTCAGAATGAGAAGGTAAAAGACCGTGCTGTAGAATTGCTAAATTATTTAAATTTGCTTTCGTTGTCACATGCAAGACTGACTGAAGTAGAGACCTGCACAGAAAACAGGGTCCTATGGGACCGCGTGCGCCAACTTTCGTTACCTTTCTCGCCGTTGAGAGCGCTTGGTTAACCTGTTCGTCTGCCTTTATCATCATCATCAAATCATAAATTAATTTGAGCAAACTGTACCCAAATTAAAAAAAAACCTTTGGCCGAGTTATACTTCAAAACTTTTGCCTTTTTGTATTTTAACGGAGAGTGTTTATTTTTATACTGTTTTTCTCTTGCCAGAAGACATACCACGATCCGTTTTGTGCGACGGCACTGCAGTTACCTGCTGCGCATGCGCAGAATAGGTGCTTGTGCATTACAGCGGGGATAGATAATTAAACTATAACGATGAAGAAAAATGACAGAACTAATAGACCCTTCTTATCAACAGGTTTACAGTAGCGCCAGGCTGCTCGTAGTGTTCTTTCCCTAGTGGCGAAGGCTATGAACTAGAAGGTGCGCGCTGGAGCAGTGCTATCTGTGCAGGTCTGTATTTCAGTCGGTCTTGGTCACATGCCATTAGCAGGTCAAAAGGTTTCCATTTGGAAATTTTTTTTCACAATGAGAACTCATAAATCTGACGTGCTCTTTCGTGCTATCGTTTCGCAGCGAGGAATGTGGGGGTACACTGGGTCCAGCTACCTTCGACGGCATCTTTAGTCGCTGCAACTCTCTGATCCTCTTCTTGTGCGGAATTCAGAGTATGTCGTGAAACTTTTAAAGGATAAAAACTCAGGGGGATGCTTTGCCTTCATTATGCACGTCGAGGATGTATTTTATACCTCTGTCACACGGTCCATTTTGATCCTCATTGAACTCGATTTGCATTGAGGTTTTCAAGAAGGATTGAAGCACCCCATGCTACACGGGTGTTTTCAGTGAGCGTATTCAGTGAGAAATATTTTTTTTCAAGAAGGATTGAAGCACCCCATGCTACACGGGTGTTTTCAGTGAGAAATATTCCTCATGTGCACTACAAGGGTGTCAATGACCGCTTTCGAGTGTGCTTGAAATCTCAAGAACGCTTGAGGAAGCAGCTTGAAGTCAAGCAGGATCGAGCTCGATTGCACTTGAAAGTTGCCATGTGACAACCTCGATCTGCATTGAGTTGAATGCAGATCGAGTTCAATGAGGATCGAAACTGTCCGTGGGACAGGAGTATTGTTCTGTGCCACATAATGTCCGGCTAGAACCTGCAAAGCTGCATCGTTGAGGATAAGGACGAAATCAGCTTCAGATCTAACTGCGGCACGTCAGTTGAGCATTTCCTTTAGTTCCTGTCCTTTTATCTGCAGTCAACCTTTGTGGAGTGGTGCCTGTATGTTCAAAGTTCTGGCATATCCATTGGTTCCAGGGTCACATCTACACTTTGTGATATTTTTTCTCAGCCGTGTTGATAGACGCATAGAAGCAAACCACTTCACCATCGTATATTTAGGTACGTAAATGATTTTCTGGTGTTGACAAAAGTCACTTCAGTTCAGTCGTTCAGTCATGTCCTACTCTTCATGACACTATGGACCATGTCACGCCATGCTTTCGTTGACAAAAGTAGATAACTTTAAATTGCTGATATACTAGATGTGTTCAAGGAAAATGGCTCTGGACTGTCGTTTACCTTTGAACTACCAAAGCAGCAAAAGCTCCAGTTCTTAGACCTGAACTTGCAATTTTTGCCTGACTACGTTTGGTGGCGTTTTGCTCCTGGAAGCTCAAAACCTCTAATTAGTTACTCTTCAGATTAGTCAAAAATTGTGAAACACGGAGTTGCAGTTTCTTGTCTGATGTCTGCACTTGTAAAATCACGCATGCATAATGCTCAAAATGATTTTCAAGAACAGTTTGCTAGGCTGAAAGCGTCTGGGTTCCCCTTCTCAAGTCTTTGCAAGAGGTTTGTTAGTTCCATTAGATCCCACACGCCCTGCAACGAACTACAATGCCGTTGGCTACAAATCAAGAGGCCTGAGCTTCACTTGAATAAACTCTTTATTGGGCTGACTTATTCCGGCAGAAAAATTAAGCAATCGGCGGTGGGAATAGCAACAGTTGCACTCGGCGGTTGTCGAACAAAGAATGCCTGTTGTGCCTGTCGGCGCTCAAATTATAGGCAGCGAAGAAACATCTAGATAAAACCGCAAACAGTGACTAGCATAATCTGGAACAATGTAGAAACGCATGAGAGTGGCAGGAATCTTCGAGATACATCTCGTCTCATCTTGCATGACAAAGAAAATGATAAAGCGTCGTCTCGGGACAACAAGCATGAATAAACAAAGAATACAGATTTAGTCTGCGTGCTAGATTCATAGTGATAAGGCCACATGCTAGCGACTATTGAAAAAGCACAAACGAGGATTCGAATGGTTTGGAAAGCTTTGAATATTTGAAGTTGAAGTTTATTTTCTTTCTACAGAAAGAGGAAGCTGAGACAAAAGGCCAGTTGGCCTGACGAGGTCCCAGCACCTGTAACAGTGGCAGTGGCAATATTCAATACCTTTCGCACTAACCTGTCCTTCGTTTATCCTGCTCCAAAATATCTATATTTGCCAGTTTTGGTATCTCACTTCCTTGTATTGTAAGCTTTTTATCACTGAAATAATTGATACCATCAGACCGGACTTAATTGTGCTGAAGGTAAAGCCGACTGCATGTCCCCCGTATTCAGATATATTAACCAATGCTTGTAAACCTTCCTGGCTATTGGCTAATAGAACAATGTCGTCTGCGTACATTAATCCTGGAAGCGTTTGTTCTACATCCGTTCCACCTAGCTTATGGTGATGATGATGACGGCTGTTCCCTTTTTAGTGGGTCGCCTCTGCCTCGTGGCGTGGTGGAGCCATGACAAAAAAAAAAAGGAAAACGAAAAAAAAAATTGTCTTCCTAATGCACGCAGTTCCATGCGACCACTTTGTTCACTCTGGTGCATCCCCAGCTCCAAGGTCTTCCATGGCGCGGTCTGCCAGAATGTTCCTTTGTTGCACCGCCCCATTTCGCCACCAGTATTCCAGGAGTCGCTTAGTGTTCTCCACTACACTTCGCTCCGTCTCTCCAGGGCAGCAGGGAGGGCTGATGCCTCTGAGATTGGAGTTACTCCAGAGAACTCTGGGACCATGTGTCCTATCGTTTCCTCCGCTACTCCACAGATGTCGCAAGTGGTGCCCAGACTGCTTGCAAATTTCATGCGAAATATGCGCGTGCGAAGTACTCTGCAGTGGGCCTCGGCTAACAAGCCGCTACCCAATGAAATGGCAAAGCTTCACTCATCTACTCTCACGTCTTCGTCTTCAGCACCTGGTCTCGGGCCTTCGTGCTCGTTGCGTTGCTGGGCTCAGCAGTCGCTAATGCCATGCAGGAGGGTGACACCTCGAAACAGCGCCTGTTGGGTCCATAGCGTCAATGTGCCCACGTATATGGTATGTACCAATGTTTAGTGCGTCAGATTCGTGTTGGGCAACCGGAGGAGCCTGGCCTCATAGCCCAACTTCGTTACAGCCTCACAAGCTGCAAACGAGGACCAGCCGAGATCCCCTTATAGGAGGTGTGTTGGAAAAGTAATGAGACTAATTTTTTTGTAACCATGAATTTTATTCTTTTTACACATCAAGGGTATCCCCTTCAAAATAGCACCCTTCTGCATTTACATAGCGACGGAGACGTTTCCAGTCTTCGTAGCAGTTCTCGAAGGCTTTTGCTGGAATACGTTTCAGCTCGTCTGTTACACTCTTCTGGATATTATCCAGAGTACCAAAGTGACGCCCTTTCAAGTGGGTTTTCAACCGTGGAAATAAAAAAAAGTCACAGGGACTGAGATCCAGTGAATAGGAGGGCTGAGGAACCTCATGGATACTGTTTCTTGCCAAAAAATCACTAATGGACATTGCCGTGTGACAGGGTGCATTGTCATGGTGCAGCATCCATGTCCGTGCAACCCATTTTTTGAGTCTTTCAAGAACTTCACGGTAAAAATTTTGATTGAGAGTTTGTCCTGGAGGCACAAATTCCTTGTGGACGATTTCCCAACTGTCAAAAAAACAAATGAGCTTCAATTTAATTTTCGATATGCTCATTCTCGCTTTCTTTGGACGGGGAGAGTCTGTGGTGTGCCACTCCCGACTTTGGCATTTTGTCTTGGGATCGCATTTAAAAATCCACGATTCGTCACCTGTTATAACGCAATTGAAGAATTCTGGCTCGCACTCTAGGCAGTTCAGAAGATCAAGACACACATCTTTTCTGTCGTTCTTCTGCTCAGTGGTGAGGTTCTTTGGAACCATCTTCGCGCACACTTTCCGCATACCCAAATCCTGTGTTAAGATTTGATAGACGATAAAAACGTTCAAATTCAACTCCTGACTCATCATTCTTACTGTGAGTCGACGATCTGTCTTTACAAGAGACTTCACTCTTTTCACATTGTCATCCGTTCTTGAGGTTGAAGGTTGTCCCGCACGAGCTTCGTCATCCACTTCTTCCCGGCCTGCTTTAAAGTACTTCGTGCCATCTGAACACTTGTGCCCTGGATAGTGAATGTCCTCCATAAGCCTTTTTCAACTTTTCATAGGTCACAGTAGTGGTTTCGCCAAGTTTCACACAAAATTTTGTGGCGCAGCATTGCTCATACTTTTGCCGGTCCATATTCATAGTGCACATGACAGACGCAACTTTTCTTCAGACGCTTTCAATAATCGTATAGCATTTGCAGCAAGTTCAACTGGTGCTGAGTCAAGGGCACGATCCAGCCTAACTGCCGTATGAAGGGGGCGACAGCAGCGTTGTCTGTTCCTGCTCAGTGTTGCCAGTCTCGTTACTTTTCTAACTCTGCCGGTGTGCTCCTATGGACCCCCAGAGCCATTCGCCCCGAGTCTCTTTGCCATCTTTCCAAGAACTCCCTTGTTCTTGCAGATAAACACTGGGCGGCATTGGCGTTAAGTTAGCCCCGGCACAGCCATCATCATCCATAGTGCACACCACCTCTTATCATTGCGAAAGCAATACTACGCCAGGTTTCGGCTCGTCGCATAGTCCGTGGCCGCAGGCACGAAGACCAAGAAGACGAAGACAATGAAGAAGATGACGAAGAAGACGAAAAAGAAAGAAGAACGCTCGGTCACCCGCAGTTAATGCTTTTGTTCCATCAGATGCAGTGGTTCAGCAGTGTTGAACCCTTCTCATTTTTTTTGTTGTACGCCCACAGTGCCTGTTGGCCCAGGATCCCTTTATCTTGTGCCACTTTGGCTTTGAGGACTCTTTCCTGTCCTGTTATGTAGTCTGGGCCACAGGATAGGTGCACCCCCAAATATTTAGTGGCTGGAGCGATGCCCACCGCGCCTCCCTGGAGAGTCCACGTCTGCATCTGGTCGTGTTCTTCTGCACCCTACACCAGCACAGAGTACTTCGCTGGATCAGTTGAAGCCAAGACATCCCCGTGCTGCAGATGTCCAGCAAGCTCTGCAGTTCAGCGGGTGAGCCTGCCATGACTGCAGAATCGTTGGCATACACCAATGCAGGTATACGCCGGACAACTCACAGGCCAGCCTCTAGATGTTCCAAGCCGAAACCCAGTCACACTTCCAACAGGCATGCCACGTTTGCCACGTAAAGCATAAACAGGAGTGGTGAAAGGAGGCATCCCTATCGGAAAGCTCGCGGAACTCCTATCGGTGACGTACTCCCATCGTCCCATTCGGCACGTGCCACTACTCCTGCATGTAACTCTCATAGCAAGTCCACATCCTGCAGCAGTTTCCATAGCAGCTCGCAATTTACACAGTCGTACGCTTTCGAGATGTCCAGGAAAGCCACATATAACAGGCCGCGCATCTATAGGGCGGCCTCGATGCATTGAGTGAGGACAAACAAATTGTCCTCGATGCGTCTGCCGACTCGGAAACCCGCCTGCAGCTCCCTGAGGATCTTCTTTCTTTCTGCTCAGCTCTGTGGTCGAGTCCTGACGACTTGCATCGCCATCGAGTAGAGGACAGGCGTGATGGCAATGGACCTGGGGTTGATTGGGTCTTGTTTGTCCCCACTTCCTTTGTAGAGTGGGTGGACTCTGCTCAGCTTCCAGTCTGCAGGGATCTGGGGTCCATCATCACTTCAGATAACAGGTCCCTCACACGTTTGCATGCCCTCGACCCAAGCACCTTGATTAGACTCATGGGCCACTCTTTGCAGGCCCTCCATGAAACGTTGATTGAGGTTCCTGATCCTTGTCTAGACCAGGGTAGCCGCTTCTCTTTTGCAGGCCAGGTACTGCTCCCAGGCCGCTGCTCCTAGATCACCACTCTGGCGGAAATGGCGATACCACCGGCTGGCCGCCTGCCTCTGTTTGATGGCCGCTGCTATCTCCGCCGTCCACCAGGCTTTGGCTCCGTGTCGGCCAACTTTTCATGCGGGACGCTTATTGATTACTTCTTGCTGAGTTGGCACCATTCGCTCATAGGTGTCCATCTCTCCCACCCCTTGCTCCAGAAGCATTGCCATCCTTTGAAGTTTGCCTTCCATAGGGTGCTGGGACCCTTGTCCTTCCTGCCGTTAGCTGTGCGACTTTACCCTGCCAAAGACCAGACGTACCCGGGTGGGGTCACTGGCCAGGTTTCCACTCCTGTCTTCATCGATGGTCGTGCTGTGCCGCGCCTTGTACGGTCCGTCTGACATTCCCTTGTCATGTCATGTCTCTTGTCATGTCCCTTGTCATGTCAATGCAGGAGGCTGTGTCCCGGGCCACCCATGTAATCGCCCCCCTGGCATTTTTCTTTGGGGTTCATCATCATCATCATCAGCCTGACTATAGACCGTTTACAAAGAGTAGTTCCACTCTCCCCAACAGATGGCGCCACTAGTACGGCTGTCATTGCTGGCCTTCGGAACGCATCGGCGCGCACTGCGGACAGCTGCTGTGCATCTTGTGTATGAATGCCGGCTGATTTTTAAACACCGCTGCTTGGATGCAGGTGTCATCTGTATTGTTGAAGTATTCTGCAAGGAAGTAGACAGACGATGCTTTCTACATAAGGTGCACATCATGGCCTAGCTAGGCCGCCGTTTTTCTCGGAGGTGTATCACGAGTTCATGTTCCGTTCTGGAAAAATAAAGCGCTTGTGCATTGTGAAGAAAGGCTATACCTCACGCACCAGCTCATTTTAGTACCGGCAGTAGCCATGGGAATGTGAGAACGACCCTGACGTTTTCTGAGTTGTATATTGCGCCATTGATGCCGCATTATTTTCGCATGGCGTTAAGGAGTTCCTTGACATGGCTATTAATGTATATGCATTTATAAGAATTGATTGTGCAGAGAAGGAAAGTTAGTGTGGGCATGTCAGTGAATTTGCTTACTTTAATTAGGTACTGTTCCCAAGATATATGCGGTATCGAATCCTGGCCTTGGCGGCTGCTTTTCGATGGAGCCGAAAACCCAGGCGCCCATGTGCTGTGCGATATCAGTACACGTTAAAGAACCTCAGGGGGTGGGAATTTCTGCATCCTCCACTCATAGCTTCAGTCGCTTTGGGATGTTAAATCCCACAAACCAAACCAAACTTTAATTAGACAAGCACTGCTGCAATTGTAATCACTGCTGTTTTTATGAAACTAATGCACGGACCAATGATAAAATTTACCATAATAAGATTTTTTATATCCCCACTTGCTTGGGCTGCCTATACAGTGGGTTCTAAATTCCGATGCAGTTTCCAGTCACTTTCGCCCGAGCGCAGATGATTGCCGCTGAGCGCCTGATGCGGCCATCAAGCAGCGTAATAGTCTTTTGAAGCCAGGACGTTTACAGGAGGTAAAATTATACCTTATCAATTGTCGGGGATTACACGCGCGTCCATATTGAGCTGTAAATATTGTGCACAGTGTTAAATGGTGAACATTAATAATCATCTCAGCCAGCATGGTCTGAACATGCGTTCGCCCTCTGCGCAAGATAATAAGAAAAACGTTTGAGGGGACAGTCAGTTTGTAATCTAGTCAGTTTTACAGAAAATGTTTTCCACTGAGAGCGCAGGGAAATGGTAAAAAAAAATTTAAAAAAAATGAGTCGACGGCTGACGGTTTGTCGAAATGTTCTAGCCAATGCAGATAGTTGGGAGGATGCAATAAATGAAATACGTGGTTAAATTAAACATTTTTTATCACCTACACACACACTATGAGCATTCACAGGAAGTTTTTCGGCTGTCTACAAGCTCGTTGTCCCCAGCGATAGCGGGCACGCCGCACCGTGCAGCCGAGTACTAGCGCGCCGAAAGCCGTCAAACCAGAAGGCCCGAAGGCCAGCGATGGCGGAAGTGTCACATATCAAATATGGCAGCGCCCATGCGCTCGTGCTCTATAGGGTGTATAGCCACCGCAGGGCGAAGGCCTCTCTCATATTCCTTCAATTAACCCGGTCCTGTGCTAGCTGCATCCACCTGACCCCTGCAAACTTCTTAACCTCATCCGCCCACTTAACTTTCTGCCGCCTCTGCTTTCCTTCTCTTGGAATCCAGTTTGTTACCCTAAGCGACCATCAGTTATCCTCTCTTCGCACTACATTTCCTGCCCATGCTTATTCCTTCTTCTTAATTTCCAGTAGAATGTCAGTAACTTGAGTTATTTCTCTCGCCCACTCTGCACGCTTCCTATCTCCTAATGTTACCCCTACCATTTTTCGTTCCATAGCCCTCTGCGTTGTCCTCAACTTAAATAGAACCCTCTTGGTTAGCCTCCACGTTTCAGCCCCATAGGTGAGTACAGGTAAGATGCAACTGTTGTATACTTTCCGCTTGAGCGATACCAGTAAGCTGCGAGCCATAATATGTGAGTGCTTGCCAAATACGCTCCATCCCAATCTTACTCTTCTTATTTCTTTTTCATGGTCCGGATCTGCGGTTACTACCTGTCCTAAGTAGACATATTCGCCTACTACTTCCATTGCTTCACTACCTAACATAAACTGCTGTTCCTTCCCGAGGTTGTTGAACAGTACCTTAGTCTTCTGCATATTGATTTTCAAGCCTACCTTTCTACTTTTCCTGTCAAGGTCATCAAACATTCTTTGCAATTCATCCCCTGAGTTACTTAGCAAGGCAATGTCATCAACAAATCGCAGATTACTGAGTTATTCTCCATCTACCCTTATCCCTAACTGCTCCCATTCCAGGTCTCTGAATACTTCCTCTAAGCAAACTGTGAATAGTACTGGGGAGATTGTGTCTCCTTGCCTAACACCTTTCTTTATGGGAATTTTGTTACTTTATTTATGCAGAACTATGGTTCCGTGGGGTTGACAATAATTGTTTCTTTCTTTCTTTGCCACACCCAGAAAAAGTTTGCGATTGCCGTCCGTGCTACCATCAAGCTCCTTTTTGGTGAGCATTAAAGTCTCCTGCTATCAAAATGTCGTGCTGACGCCGGAGATCATCTGCACGTAAGCTGGTACTGAAAGCCTCATTCTGGCCTGTCGGCACCCCTGACCACCAGTACACCACCGCCAATGCCGCAGACCTATTTGCCATGCTACCCATGAGCCACATATGCTCTCAGCACAAAAGCCGCTCCCGAGTCCACTGTTGGGAGACCATCCACATGCATCCCAATCCTCCTGCTCGCTTTGCGTTTGCTTCTCGGTTGCAGCCTTCCCACTGCAAACAGCATCCCTAAGGTGGGCTTCTGCCATAGCGAATATCTTGAAATTGTCCCGCATTTCCTTCGCCAACTCTGCCCACTTCTGCTGCCTTCTGGCCCCTTCCATATTCAAGAAACCTATATTCAACTCACCATTTACGACAAGGGCCTCTGTGTCATGGTCGGCGTGTGCCTCCCCCATCTTTCCCTGCAGTGACTGCAGCCATTCTTCACAAAGTTGGCCTCTTCTTGGCCAGGATGCTCTTTAGAGCCCCCTGGGTCGCCTCTCGGTGGACTTGCTGGCCTGTGCCCTGGGTTCGCATGCAGTGGAACCTAAGTGGGTCTCGTGCTGAACTTCCACCCACTGGGTGTTTTGTCCAGGCTTTCTTCCACCTGTCTTGACGACGAGGTTTGCCCAAGCCTAAAAAAACCGCCGCTGCCGTGTCAATGCTGCGGCTGAGTTCCTGCACTGCCGTCGCATTATAATGCAGGCCGTATTTGTTAGACCCAGCAGCCTAGTCGGAGGTTCACTTTGTCCACAAAACGGTGGCCCGTCTTCCGGCACCACTTCTTGATCTTGGCATTCGTGAGGACAGCTTTGTTTCTTCACCTCTGCTGTGTATCTCCGGGATGGAGCATACGATGAGGCTCCCGGATTACCCCATTCACTGCTGCACCAACTGCTTGCAGCAACTGCTCTCTCCGGGTTGCCATTCAGTACGTCATGGATTTCTGTATGCAGGATGTACTTTCGCGGGCGAGCACCCTGCTCTTACTCGGTTACGCAGGTGATGGTTTGGCCATTGTCGCCCGGGCTTCATGTATGAATTCAAGCAATTCTAGAGCCACCAGCTCAGCCACCGCAGATTCAGGCACAAGGTGAACACTCCTGTTGCCGACTACCACTACCACTACCTCCCTCTGTGTTCCCATTGATGCGCCGATCTGTGCGTTTCGATACGAAAGGGGGTTGGTTGCCCATCACCTCCTTGGCATTCTGCGTCTGGGAGCCGCACTCGGAAACCCATACTTGTGGAGCTCCTCCACTATTACCCGCTTATTTCTCTTAGGACACTTCTTCTCTGTTGCGTTCCAATAGCCAACAGTTCTGGGTCATTTCCCTCTGCATTTTCCACCAAAAGAGTTTTGGGACACCTTGGACCATTGAGAGGCTGCATTTTCCTATGGGCCCGATTCTGATTGGACCTTCTCAGGACTGTGTGAGGTGCCATTCATCGACACTAATGTTACTGTACTTGCGAAGCCTCGTTTGTAACCTCCCGCATATCCAGTGGTACCTCCCCGGCAGTTTGCGACGTGTCCGTTACCGACTCTAATGCCTGGAGGCATTGTTCTGGAGTTCCTTCTGACAGTTGGGAGATAAGGTTAATTCCTTGACTGTCAGTGTCTGTGTCTTTAGTCAGCGGGCGGGCATACTTCCTCTTCAGCTCCTGCACCAACTTCTCCACCCTGGTCTCTGAGCAGAGCGGACATGAGTGATCCGCCAGGCGAGCCTCGAGGGCGTCCAATCGCTTGCACAGCCTGAAAGTGAAGTCAGCAGACTCCAGGTCGTCGAAAAGTGTTTCATCTACCCTTCCTTGTCGTGATGCCCGTTTTGAGCAACTTTCCAGACTAGTGGGAGCAGTAGCACCACCTCTTGCTGTCTTGGCAAACAACTTTGCCGGGGTGTACTAGCCACCTGGCTCACAGATGGCACCACATGACCCTTGTCTCCACCACAACAATGATAGGCCTAGCACGGCTCCGACTGAAAGTTCCAAGCATTTCGTCGCTTTCATCGCCGGTGCCACAAGTCCCGTCCTGGCTATGAAAACGTCATCTACACCTGGCGATGGAAAGCATTGGCGAAATGCACGCTCACGGGAACTATAGAAACATCGAGCGAAAAGCCGCGGACAGTCACATCCCACGTGCATCAGAAGTTGACCAACTCTAAGGTTGCTTTCTTGCAGACTCTTTTCCATGTTCTTCATATAGACCGTTTTATCATAGGCGCTGCCATTTTGTGTACGTGGCGCCATCTAGCGGCCGAGTTGTGAACAACCGCCATGCTGGTATGTTGGGTCCTATCCTCGGAACAGACGACAAGTAGCGGAAATCGGCATTTTCGAGCTTTCGCGTGCAAATTTTTGCTTTCTGAAAGTACCTAGCTGAAAGAAAAAAAAGTTTTCAGTAGCAGCGAAGCCATTCGGTCAGAAATGACAAAAAAAATTATGCTCCTGGTCAGGTCGGCTGTAGGCTACAAGCCTGATTACAATTAGTGTGTAACTTTTATGTGGCACAGAGAGGCGGCAGCGCACCACTGGCAGTGATGGCAGCTTTCGATCTACTTTTTATTCTTAAATGATTTCTAGAGACGGCTTACCGTAACAATTTGAGGAAAGAAAGAAAGCGAATGTAGCCATTTCATGTCACGTTTAGGAGCAATGCTAATCGCGCTAGATTAGTTGGGTCAACTGATCCTTCATATACTCTTTACTGCTTGAACGGCTACTGCGGAAGTTCCCACACCTCCACTGGGGTTTTATTCTTAAGTATCCATTATCCATTTCGGATCCATTTACTCTACCCTGGCTACTTTTGTTGGGGGACAATCAGGCAGGGCGTTCAAGCGTCCACTACTAGGCAATCGGATTTCAGCATTGCCCACATTACTCGACCACCTGTTTGCCGGTATGTGCGGGGAGTGGCGATGACTTGTCAACAGCGGAAGCTGCTATCCTGCAATTTCTCCGACTGGGCGTTAGTTGCGTTTGTCTGACGCTACCGTCATTCTGGCATTAAAATACAGGATAAAATGGACAAATGATACCTATGGAATAGGGACCTTAAATTATGTCCCATAATGACTTCATCGAAAGTTGCTTTTGTCAACAATTATATGGTCCATTTTTCGTCGCAAGGTTTGCTTACTGAACGAAATCGCTGCTATTCCTATGATCATATTCCCATTTATTATCGGCAGCGAAATCTTACGAGATGCGTGTTTAAAAAAAAATATTTTAGCGCTGTTTCACTAAATAAGTTGACAACCAATTTATTAGCATATCGTTGTCTTCAAGTGGGACAGGTTCTTTCATACTTGCATTAACCTCAGGTGACTGAATCGAAATAGTTCTTTACCTGGAGGCATCTCGTAAATATTTGCCGCAAGGAATATCATCCGCTTGTTGCCCAAAGTCTGCCGCTGTTGCACGGGTATTCAGTTTTTCCGGTCCCTACTCTACAAACACAGTGTTTGGAACTCGCACAAAAGGCTGCCAAAGCGAAACGTTTTCGGTTGGGCTTGAAATTCAGAAGCTGCTCGTCTTCGCCCAATTGAGTGAGTTGCAAGTGGAACATTGTAGAGCAACACACGCGCATACCACCGCTCTTAATCTTTTATCTTCTGTTAATCATCTCGTTTTGGTTGTTATTTTTTTTTTTTTTGTTAACGCAAACAACTGAGTAAAAAAAAAAAAAAAGATTGCGTTAACCGCGGCAGCTCTTAGCAGCTAAACTGCGGCCGGCGGAAATGAAACGATCAGGGAAATGAAGGAAAGAAAGGGGCGAAAGAAGAAAGAACAGGGAAAGAAAGCACACCGCTCACATCAGCTAATCGGTTTAGATACTTTGCGGCTATTCAAGACACTCTGTGTGCAAAGGACTGCAACGTGTGCCCTTTCTCTGTAGAATGCCCTGCCGCCCCCGCTGCTATCCCCGCGTTCCCACATACCAGACAGGAGGAGCTGCGCAGCGCGTTCCGGTTCGAGGCTATTTTCCTCCTCGCCGCGAAAACGGTCTATAAATAATGAACAACAGCGGTGATAGTGGACATCCTTGCCTTAGTCCTTTGCATACCTCGACAGTAGATGTACTTCTTAACCCCTCCCTTGCAATCTCAACTTCATTATCTTTGTATATTTCGTTTAGTAATTCAATTACTTCTTTACCGATGCCTTCAGATTTTGGCATATTCCACAGAAGTTCCCTGTTTATGCTGTCGTAGGCACCACTTATGTCTAGAAAGGCTAAATACAGCGGTCTGTTTTCCGCCCTGGCTATTCCTATGCGTCGGGTTATTACGAAAATGCTATCGTCCAGATGCCTACCACTCCTGAGCCCGTTCTGCAGTTTGCCCAGTACATTATTACTTTCTATCCATGCCTGCATTTTTAGCTTCACTATCTGCATTGCCAGCCTGTACGTAACTGAAGTTATCATGATCGGTATCAATGATTTAATGTTCTTCCTATCTCCTTTTCCTTTATAGGATAAATTCACCCTACTCAGTCGCCTGCTGTCCGGAATTTGTTATGACTGTTTCCAATGGGTCCTTACTTCGTGGTCCAAGCCCATTAACTTGGTTGAATTTCTTCCATCACCATGGCTGTACACACAGGTTTTCTTCCAGTTAAGATTTGACAATTGTAAGCTCCTCTCCTTCATGCTATCCTTTCTTCATTCGGGCAGATTACCTCATCATCGCGCCTAAATGATTCGGCAATAACTGATGTAATATGGCATCATGCCCCTTGTAGACATCTCGGCGTACTCTATCTGTTTCTACTCCCTATGATTTTTCTTACCCAGGCAACTTATTGGGCGCGAGCGCCACCACTGGAGTGAATGGCGCTAGCATCGACCTAGGGGAGCAAGTGGGATAACGTGACCTCTTACTGCTGCTGAAGCAGACGCTCGATTGAATTTGTGCATTTTAAAAGCTAATAGTCGTGTTTATTTCTGTAGTTTGGGTTGATGTAGAGTGCCAGCCTTGCACTTTTTGATCTTGCATCGTGACTGAGGCTGGTGAAGTTTATTTAAGCTGTTGCTATACGGTCTGTTACTGCCCTGTACACAGACGTAACAGAGGGAACCCGGCGCAAGCTCCCATTGCTACCCAAAGCATAAGCCCACAGAATCTTCCTTAATCAAAATTTCAATGGTCAGATCAGCGAGTGATCATTCTCAAGATGTGCGCAGCAGACATTTCAGTGAGCAAGATTTCATCCATAGAGTTGGCGCTAAGAGTTCGGTGAGCGGCAGAAGAAACGGCGCATGCGTTTTAATTTGCGCTTATCACTTGTGAAGCTAACGATACTATTGCTGGAAGGATGGAAAAGATACTGGCTTCTTCATGGAGCAGTACCCTCCTAAAGAAAGGAAGGATCTTGCAAAGGCCAGAAGATCTGAAATTGTTCTAAATCAACGTGTTGACACGGAAGTTTCACTGAAGGGAACTAGAAGATTCTGCCGCCTCGGGCAGCGGCATGCATGGTGAGTTGTCTCAGGCAGCGTCTGCAGTACTGTAGTAATTTCAAATGACAGAGTCCGTGAATAAACGAAATATAGAGCATTGCATGCGTTCTGTGATGTGCTGTCGAGATATGCGTAAAAAAGGAAACAAAAAAACTACTGTGCACGGGGAAAACAAATATCCGTTCTAACCCCATAGAGTGGTAATGGCGGTAGTCAGTGCGCAAGAATTCGCTGCGTGGAACGCATGTCTTCACACTTGATAAAAATTAATCCATGTCATCTCCACAGTCAAACTTGTTTGTTCTACTGCGTTCAAGGGAGAAGGGGAAAGGTGCCGCTTCCGCTGGCACTATGCGAAGGCGCTCAGCATCTGTCAAGCTCCTGACAGCCCTCTGCTCTTGCATCCCATTGCCTGTGCACTGACTGGTTGTGTGGTAGCTTCAATTGCTGTTTCTTTTTTTTCTTTTTTTTTTCTTTTTATAGCAGCAAAAATGTTGCAGCTGGTGTGCGTCATCATAGCAGTGAAGCTCGCCAACTACGATAACTCTGATTCGGTGAAGTGCTTTTAAGCCGAACCAGTGGGTTTCTTACCTTAAAATAAGCTTATACAGACCCAGATGGATGCGTATAATTAAATAAATAAATGAACGTAATGCTAACGCGCAACTGAACTTCCTAGGAAAGCATCCCACAGCAGCAGTTCAATGTGCGTTATCCCACTTACTTCGTCATGCGGGTGCTTCCGAGAGGTGGCGCCATGGTAAGTCCTCGCGCCCAATATGGCTCCAGAATTTTTTTGCCGCCTCTTTAGTTAAGTCAAACACTTCGGTCATCCAGTGGTTGATGTGCTGTGTTATTTTACTCTGCATCAGTATCTGCACTTCCAGTTTCTTTTGCCAGTAGGATTCTCATTTCCCGCCTGTTTCCTCTTGAGGTAGCCGCACTTTCTTAGCTTCTTTATGTTCTCTTAAAGCCATTCGTCTCCATTCGATGGCCTGTTTAACTGCATTATTCCACCAGCCTTGAGGAGTCCTCCTACCTTTCCACCTATTAGAGTCTTTTTACTTTTCGAATTTGTGTACGGATGAGTTGTCTTAACCTATATAAATACCACTCCTCCATGGGGTGTTTCTCTATCGTTTCCTCAATACCTGATGCTATTAGCTGTAGTTTTTTGTCGGTTAAGTTTGCGTTTGTTCTTTGTGCTTTCTGATTTTTCGTTTCGACCAGGTGTCCCATCTGCAGGCTAATATGTTTATGGCCACTTCGCAGCCTGTATGCGCCTTCCACAAGTATTTCCATCCTCGCAAGCTTATTGTGAATTACTTGGTGATATCTAGCAGTAATCAATGGTCGTTTGCCTATTCCGGAATTCCCATGTGATCTGGCCTTCACATTTCTTTTCTCTATTCACAATAACTGGGTTAAACTAGTCGCAGATTTCTAGAATGAACTTCCCATTGCTATCGGTGTATCCATGCAGATCCACAGTGTGTCCATTCATATCACCCGGTAAAATTATCTCGGCCCAGTCTCCAAATTGTTTGTTATCTTCACTGAGACATTTAACTAGATCCCTGTTTTGCTGGTTGCATTTGTCCCCTGTCCATAAATAGGCTACCCTTAGCCATACCTTTTTACCTGCCATTGTTCCTAAAACCCAGACATGTTCTTTGCAGGCTTTGCTAATTGCTCCTATGTTTATAAAGAAGAACATCAGTGCCAGCTATGGGTGGAGTGCCAAGATGTTAGAAGGAAAGGGCAGGTGGGGGAAAAATTGATATGTAAAGTTTCCATTTGTAAAAATGAATGGTGCTCCAATAAAAAAATCAGTTGTCAGCTTGCGCTGTGTGGTTTCTTTTTCCGTTTGTCACTCATAAAATGTTTAGCATGGTCCTTTTGGTGTATCATCAACTAGGCCCAATTATCGCACTTTTAAACAGACTTTCCACACCAAGCACCAGTGCGGCTGTACTGGTCAAGATTCGACCACATGCTGCATAAACTCTGTGGTGCGACAGTTGAATTTGGAGGGAAACAGTGGTGTGTGCCATCTTCCTTTGTCCCCATCTACAGTGATTTCGAAACTGCTTACCTCATTGATATTTGTAGCGAAAATTTTATGACGGGGTACTGAGATTTTTCCTCGCTCATGAATTGAAAGGTGGATGTTGTGCGTGGAATTTCGATTTTTTGTGTTCTGTGAGTGCGGATTCTCTGTGGTCAAATTTTCAAGATAAGTGCCTCTTGATGCAAGCCGTCATGGGTTGGATTCACAAACGATCTGAGCTCTGCTGTCAGCTTGGTGATGGGAACAAGTGCTTTGAGACAGTGGGTGGGATCAGCCATAAATTTCTCAGCGGCCTCCGCTGCGCCAACTGCCAGAGCACATAGCTGACATGAGTGCATTAAGAATACAGGGACACCACAAGTACTCGCTTGAACTCCACACTGAGCAAAGTAAATTGTGGAGAATAGCAAAAAAAGCACTAATGCCAACAAAGAATTACATAAATTAAAGACAAAAGGCAAGTAAAAATAAAGCAAAAACTAAAACTCGCCGTACACTTTACAAACTAGCAACCATTAAGTGCTTGTTGTGTCCCTTTGTTCTCTCCATGTTTAATATGCCCATGTCAGCTGTGTATTTCTACCGACTCGCCCAGGAAACAGCATCATAGTGTGCCATGGTTGCATGCAACAGGTGCTCAGAAGTGGTGCCAGCTTTGTTCTTTTACAGCCACCCATTGAAGCCAACAAACGAACAAGGGGACCACAGTCAACTCAGAAAAAAAGCTCTTCAACGAATAGTGGGCCGCATGGCAACACAGAGCTGCGGAAATTATACCAGGCATTTTTTTTTAACTGGTTTGGCTTACAGGGCAGGGCTAAGATAACAATTTCCACCAGAAAAACATGTTTTAAAATTTTTCTTGTTCTTTATTGTTTATGTATTGAAGAAACTTCTCACCAGGCTTGGTTGTAATCTGCGCAGCAGAAAAATTAAAATTAATTTGCGAGATGGGGTGCACTGGAAGTGCCTACGAACACCGATTTCAGTACACAGCCACATAGCGGGCAAGATACTCCAAGTTAGAATGCTTGTTTTTCGCACTCTTTGGATCTAGGATCTGCAATTTTTCGAGAGTAACTAAAAAGGAAAACAAAGAAAAGGCAGATTTTGGGCAGTGGCAACAGTGGATTGGCTTGTAAAGCAAAACAGAAGTTTGGATTGACTAAAATGCAGCATCTTCGAACGCTGTTTTTGCATCACTGGAAGCCTGGCTAACCGAAGTGCTCATCAAGCTGGATATAGAATATGGAGCCTACACGAAAAGGCGCGCCCTGCAGGCAACCGAGGAAAATATTTGACGAGCGCAGACAAGTGCGCTGGACAGCTGTAAAGCTGGGAAAGAAAAAAAAAAAACTGGCTAAAACAGACGCTTGGGCAAGTTGGTAATCCATTGAGGGCAGACAGCGCAAAAAAGCCAAGGACGTAAGAAGTACACCAATGAGCGTTGACTTCCAAATGATGCTTTATTGCTTGTCCCGAGAAAATATATACACTGGGAACAATCAACAAAAGAAACATAATAACATTGATATAAATGGATGCATAATATCTTCAGCTGGGGATGACAACAGTGGCGTCATTGCCTTGTGTTCAAAAGTCTGAATTCCTTCACTGTTAGTGCCACCAAAGCACTACTAACACAAGCATCATCTATCTTCGCGATTTCAACGGCTTCCAGAATTTCTTGAGTTAGCTGATTACGGTGTTTATCATTCTTGTTTGGGCAAATTGGGGCATGCAATTATCACAGTCCCTGCAGTGAAGTGCCCTTCCACTGCTTCGTACACATGTAGTGATGCTTTTTGAGGCACTCATTGAGGCATCGTCCCTTCTGCCCGATATATTATTTCCCACAAGAAAGCGGAATGGAATACACAACGCCTTCCTGACAGGGCACAAATTGATTTTTGTGTCTTACTGAGCAACATTGTGCAAGGAACGTAGCGTTGTTTACCTTCTTGCATATCGTCCCCAGCTTGTTAGGTGCCGAAAGGGCCACTCTGATATTCAATCGGCTTCCTATTATCTTCAATTTGTGTGAAAGGCCATGAATGTATGGAACCACTGTTACTTTTTCTTTTTTCTGAACGGTTGTACTTGGTGCCTCGTCCTCGTTTCTTGTCTTCGAGTTTAAACCTGAAAGAATTGATTCCGCTGTTGCGACAAGCAGCTGCTTGGGATACCCACTAGGCGTTGGGTTTGACAATTGAAGCTGTCTTTCATGCAATGGAAGCATGATTTTTTAAGTGCAAAAATATATAACAGGACTTGACAATGGCTCTTTTCACTAGCGCAGAATGAGATGATGCAACTGGAAGTAATGGTTTACTGTTTCGTGGTTCGTACATCCAGCATGTATGACTAGGCGAAAACGACAGCTTGAGGTCAAGAAATCTGATTGCGTTGTCTTTAGGAAATTCACAGGTTAACTTCAGCAGATGAAGGCAGTCTTCAAAAATAGATTTAATGTCTGGCATATTTCCTTCGAAATCTTTAACATTAGTGTTGATCTGGACAAGGAAATCATCAATGAAACGGAAGCACTGCACAACCTTCGATCCTTCCACCTGTCATATTGGGCTAAAAAAAGGTCACTTAGCACAGGTGCAATACAGTCGTGCCCCTTTAATATGACCCCGTTAATATGGATGACCCGAATTATGGACAATTTTTCTGGGGACGAAACTTTTTCAATGTATGTATGGTCACGCGCCTTCGTAGAACGTCGACGGAAGATGAAAAAGAGCGGTCTGGTAGATCGGTGAAGAAGAAGAAAGAGCAAGGGCAGAGGAACGCTTGTACGCTTCGCCGCAGTCCTCTTCGTACAGATCCCTGTAAATAAACCCCCCGTGCATACAAAGTACGTAACATCGCGTACAAAGTACGTAACATCTTGGTGAGAGGTGCTGGGGTAGCAACCACGGAGCGTTTCATCTACCGAAGAAGCCGTAGACTTGCTGGCCTACCACCAATGCCATCAGACATGGCTGAAGACAGCAGTACCGAGCAGCCAGGACCATCCACGGCGAACAACTGGCCCCATTATCGAGAGCCTCGCTACAACCAACGTCGCGACTTTGTTAGTGAGGACTCTTATGCTGATCGCTGGCGCCCTCAACCTGTGTGCTACAGGTGTGGCATTGCGGGGCATATCGCTAGATACTGCCGCCGTCGTTTTCCAACTGTACAAGATTACCGACCCCACGCGAACATTCACGGACGGCTGCACAGCGAACAACAACGATCCCCGACTATGCCTACCGGGGACTCACACCATTCGACACATTTGCAGAATTCATCTCCTGCATCTGATCGTAGTGTGACGCCGCCACCCCAGCGCCCGCGCAGGTCACCTTCCCCTCGACGTCGTTCTACCCCTCCGCCTCCGGGAAACTAGGGGGCGCGGCCGATGGAGGTGAGGCCGGCGGCGAGTCGATGACGTCCATACCTCTGCCCGTGTTTATGTTAAAGAACAAATTGGAAATGTTTGTTGATGGTGTGAAAACAATGGCTCTTGTGGACACTGGTGCTACAGTATCTGTTATGAGTTTGAGTTTTAAGAACCGTTTAGGTAGAAAAGTAATGTTCAGTGGTGACCGTGCAGTGTTATTCCGTGGTGTCGGTGGTGAACCTTTAGTTCCTCTTGGTGTGTGTGCTTCGGATGTTGTTATTGGCGGCCTCAAGTTTAGAGTAGAATTTGCAGTACTGCCTCGGTCTACGCATGACGTGATTCTTGGGATTGATTTTCTGCAAGAGTGTGGTGCAACTTTAGACTGTGGTACGGGAGAGATTGCTTTGAATCCTTCACTACTTTCGGTTCTTGTGGATGACTTGACACCTCAATTTGGAGCATTTGCTATGGAAGAAGACACAATTGTGCCAGCGTTATCTGCAGCATTCGTGCGGGTTTTCTCTATTCGGAACCAGTGCGAATCTTTTGAGGCTATAGTAGAACCTACGAGATTCACCTGCTCTAAGAAGAGTATCCTTGTGCCTCGTTGCGTCATTCCCGTGACTAAAGGCCGCACTCAGCTATGGACAGGGAACCACTCCGAAGAGCCAACTGTGTTGCCTCGGGGCCTGAAACTCGCCCGTTTCGAGGAAGGCATATCCGGTTCCGTCGCGGCGTTAAACAGCTCTGTCACTGAGCAGCAGGTGCGACCAGGCATGGAGACCCAAGTTACGGCTATGATTAGTAAGTCTCTTTCTACAACTGAGCGTCGTATTCTAGTGGAACTACTACTGAAACACGTGACAGTGTTCGACTTTGCCAAGGATGACTCAATGCCACTGCCTACCAGTCGTATTCATCACACGATCAACACAGGGTCCGCCCCTCCAATACGTCAGAAGCCCTATCGAGTCTCAGCAACTGAACGTAAGGTAATAGATGAGCAAGTTCAAGACATGCTAAAGCGCGGCATTATTCGAGAGTCCTGTAGTCCTTGGGCAGCTCCAGTTATCCTTGTTAAAAAGAAAGATGGCACATGGAGGTTTTGTGTTGACTACCGCCGTTTAAATTCAGTCACAAAGAAAGATGTCTACCCGCTTCCACGTATAGATGACGCAATCGACTGTCTGCACTCAGCTTCATACTTTTCCTCTATTGACTTGAGATCCGGTTACTGGCAAATCCCCATGCACATTGCAGACAAAGAAAAAACGGCATTCGTAACACCAGACGGACTTTACGAATTTAACGTTATGCCTTTTGGATTATGTAATGCACCTGCCACATTCGAGCGGTTCATGGATACAATTCTACGTGGACTAAAGTGGCAAATTTGTTTATGTTATTTGGACGACGTAGTAATATTTGGCAAAACATTTAGTGAGCACAACAGCCGTCTGGATATCGTACTTAATTGCATGGAACGAGCTGGTCTTGTACTGAATGCAAAGAAATGTCATTTTGGCGATCGTGAAACAATTGTCCTCGGTCACTTAGTTGACAAAGAAGGTGTTCGACCAGATCCCAAGAAAATTGAAGCCGTCAAAAGTTTTACCGTGCCCAAGTCAGTAAAAGAGCTGCAGAGTTTTTTGGGGCTATGCTCGTACTTTCGACGCTTTATACCAAGGTTTGCAGACATCGCTTACCCACTTACGAGTCTACTGCATAAAGATACACCATTCAATTGGACCAGCGAATGTGACTCAGCTTTTCGTCATCTGAAGTTTCTTTTGACCTCGGGCCCAATCCTCCGCCACTTCTGCCCATCAGCTCCAATTGAAGTACACACTGACGCAAGTGGTATCGGTATCGGCGCTGTACTTATACAACGCCATGGACGCGATCAGCACGTGATAGCGTATGCCAGCCGCTCGTTGAGTAAATGTGAAAGAAATTACACGGTTACGGAGCAAGAATGTCTAGCCGTTGTTTTCGCTGTACAGCGCTTTCGTTCCTATCTGTACGGGAATGCTTTCACGATTGTGACCGACCACCATTCCCTTTGCTGGCTCGTGAGTCTTCGTGACCCCCGTGGGCGGCTCGCTCGATGGGCTTTACGCCTACAAGAGTTTAATTTTACTGTGGTGCATAAAAGCGGCCGTAAACACTCAGATGCTGACTGTCTTTCGCATTTGCCGCTTCAAACGACTGATAATGACTCAGACAATTTCGATGAATATTTGGCTCCAATTGCACAAACTTTCCCTGATCTCAGAGTTTTCCGAACCGAGCAACGCAAAGACAAAACATTAACTTCACTGTTTGATTCCGCCAACGATCCTATGAAGAACACATTTAGCATTCGCGAAGGAGTGCTTTACAAGAAAAATTTCGCCTCTGGGGGAGCACGTATGCTTCTTGTCGTTCCGGAAAGCCTACGTATCACAGTTCTAGAAATGACGCATGATGATGCCACGTCTGGTCACCTGGGAGTGGCCCGAACACTCCACCGCACACAGCAGCGATTTTACTGGCCGAAGATGCGTTCAACGATCAAGCGATATGTAGCCAGCTGTGTGCAATGTCAGCGCTTTAAGCTGTCGACTTCAAGCCCACATGGAAAACTGCAGCCAGTCACACCTCCAACAGCCCCGTTCGAGCAAGTTGGCATTGACCTTCTTGGACCTTTTCCACGGTCCTCTAAAGGAAACCGATGGATTCTTGTGTGCGTTGATCATTTAACCCGCTACTGTGAGACAGCCGCGATACCATCCGCTACTGCGTCTGAAGTATCAAATTTCTTACTTCGACTCGTCATTCTTCGGCACGGCCCTCCTGCAGTCATCATTAGTGACCGTGGACGCCAATTCACAGCGGACATTGTCGAAGAACTTCTTCGCCTCAGCGCCTGCTGTTTTCGCCACTCCACGCCATATCATCCCCAAACGAACGGTGTGGTAGAACGAACTAATAGGACGCTTACCACCATGTTGGCCATGTACGTCGCTGCAGACCATAAGGACTGGGATGGCGTTCTACCGTTCATTACGCATGCATATAACACAGCGCAACATGAGACAACAGGCTACAGTCCCTTCTACCTTCTCTATGCTCGCACGCCTCGCTGTGCCCTCGACACCATACTGCCATTTTTCATTCATGACGAACCTTCTCTTGCTACCACACTCTGCAGAGCTGAAGAAGCCTGCCAGCTGGCCAGAGTTCGAATTTTATATTCACAAGAACGTTCTAAGAACCGCTACGACGCCCGACACCAACAAGTTTCCTATGCTCCTGGTGACTATGTGTGGTTGTGGACACCTCTCCGTAAGCGTGGTCTTTGTCAAAAACTGCTTTCACACTACACCGGACCGTTTGTTGTGTTAGAACTCATCAATGACCTGAATCACGTCATAGCACGCATAACGGCGAATGGTCGACGGTCACGGCAGTCGCAGGTGGTGCATGTAGCCCGCCTCAAGCGATTTCATTCCAGAGGATCTCTGTAACTCGCTCGACGGGCTTCGTCTGCGCGGAGGGAAATGTCACGCGCCTTCGTAGAACGTCGACGGAAGATGAAAAAGAGCGGTCTGGTAGATCGGTGAAGAAAAAGAAAGAGCAAGAGCAGAGGAACGCTTGTACGCTTCGCCGCAGTCCTCTTCGTACAGATCCCTGTAAATAAACCCCCCGTGCGTACAAAGTACTTAACATCGCGTACAAAGTACGTAACAGTATGCCTCGTTAATATGGAAACTCGCTGTCCGGACAATCGAAACTTTTTCAATGTATGTATGCCTCGTTAATATGGAAACTCGCTGTCCGGACAATGGACTGGGGAAAAATGCACATGCCCCACTTGGGCCTATGTATTTTTGTCTCGTTAATATTGTTACGTGCTTTGTACGCACGGGGGGTTTATTTACAGGGATCGGTCCAAACAGGACTGCGGCGAAGTGTACAAACATCCCTCTGCCCTTGCTCTTCTTTTTTCTTCACCGATCTACCCGACCATTCTTCTTCATCTTCCGTCGACGTTCTACGAAGGCGCGTGACATTTCCCTCCTCGCAGACGAAGCCCGTCGGGCGAGTACAGAGAACCTCTGGAATGAAATTGCTTGAGGCGGGCTACATGTACCACCTGAGACTGCCGTGACCGTTGACCATTCGCCGTTATGCGTGCTATGATGTAATTCAGGTCACTGATGCGTTCTAACACAACAAACGGTCCGGTGTAGTGTGACAGCAGTTTTTGACAAAGACCATGCTTACGGACAGGTGTCCACAACCACACATAGTCACCAGGAGCATAAGAAACTTGTTGGTGTCGGGCGTCGTAGCGGTTCTTAGAACGTTCTTGTGAAGATAAAATTCGAACTCTGGCCAGCTGGCGGGCTTCTTCAGCTCTGCAGAGTGTGGTAGCAAGAGAAGGTTCGTCATGAATGAAAAATGGCAGTATGGTGTCGAGGGCACAGCGAGGCGTGCGAGCATAGAGAAGGTAGAAGGGACTGTAGCCTGTTGTCTCATGTTGCGCTGTGTTATATGCATGAGTAATGAACGGTAGAACGCCATCCCAGTCCTTATGGTCTGCAGCGATGCACATAGCCAACATGATGGTGAGCGTCCTATTAGTTTGTTCTACCACACCGTTCGTTTGGGGATGATATGGCGTGAAGTGGCGAAAACTGCAGGCGCTGAGACGAAGAAGTTCTTCGACAATGTCCGCTGTGAATTGGTGTCCACGGTCACTAATGATGACTGCAGGAGGGCCGTGCCGAAGAATGACGAGTCGAAGTAAGAAATTTGATACTTCAGACGCAGTAGCGGATGGTATCGCGGCTTTCTCACAGTAGCGGGTTAAATAATCAATGCACACAAGAATCCATCGGTTTCCTTTAGAAGACCGTGGGAAAGGTCCAAGAAGGTCAATGCCAACTTGCTCAAACCGGGCTGTTAGAGGTGTGACTGGCTGCAGTTTTCCATGTGGGCTTGAAGTCAACAGCTTAAAGTGCTGGCATTGCACACAGCTGGCTACATATCGCTTGATCGTTGAACGCATCTTCGGCCAGTAAAATCGCTGCTGTGTGCGGTGGAGTGTTCGGGTCACTCCCAGGTGACCAGACGTGGCGTCATCATGCATCATTTTTAGAACTGTGATATGTAGGCTTTCCGGAACGACAAGAAGCATACGTGCTCTCCCAGAGGCGAAATTTTTCTTGTAAAGCACTCCTTCGCGAATGCTAAATGTGTTCTTCATAGGATCGTTGGCGGAATCAAACAGAGAAGTTAATGTTTTGTCTTTGCGTCGCTCGGTTCGGAAAACTCGTGAGATCGGGGAAGGTTTAAATATTCATCGAAATTGTCTGAGTCGTTATCAGTCGTTTGAAGCGGCAAACGCGAAAGATAATCAGCATCTGAGTGTTTATGGCCGCTTTTATGCAGCACAGTAAAATTAAACTCTTGTAGGCGTAAAGCCCATCGAGCGAGCCGCCCACAGGGGTCACGAAGACTCACGAGCCAGCAAAGGGAATGGTGGTTGGTCACAATCGTGAAAGCATTCCCGTACAGATGGGAACGAAAGCGCTGTACAGCGAAAACAACGGCTAGACATTCTTTCTCCGTAACCGTGTAATTTCTTTCACATTTACTCAACGAGCGGCTGGCATACGCTATCACGTGCTGATCGCGTCCATGGCATTGTATAAGTACAGCGCCGATACCGATACCACTTGTGTCAGTGTGTACTTCAATTGGAGCTGATGGGCAGAAGTGGCGGAGGATTGGGCCTGAGGTCAAAAGAAACTTCAGATGACGGAAAGCTGAGTCACATTCCCTGCTCCAATTGAATGGTGCATTTTTATGCAGTAGACACGTAAGTGGGTAAGCGATGTCTGCAAACCTTGGTATGAAGCGTCGAAAGTACGAGCATAGCCCCAAAAAGCTCTGCAGCTCTTTTACTGATTTGGGCACGGTAAAACTTTTGACGGCTTCAATTTTCTTGGGATCTGGTCAAACACCTTCTTTGTCAACTAAGTGACCGAGGACAATTGTTTCACGATCGCCAAAATGACATTTCTTTGCATTCAGTACAAGACCAGCTCGTTCCATGCAATAAAGTACGATATCCAGACGGCTGTTGTGCTCACTAAATGTTTTGCCAAAAATTACAAAGTCGTCCAAATAACATAAACAAATTTGCCACTTTAGTCCACGGAGAATTGTATTCATGAACCGCTCGAATGTGGCAGATGCATTACATAATCCAAAAGGCATAACGTTAAATTCATAAAGTCCATCTGGTGTTACGAATGCCATTTTTTCTTTATCTGCAATGTGCATGGGGATTTGCCAGTGACCGGATCTCAAGTCAATAGGAGAAAAGTATGAAGCTGAGTGCAGACAGTCAATAGAGGGTTTACAAAAGTACGTCTGGCAACCGTGAGCGGCACCCTGATCCCGCGCTGGCCGCCATATTTTGTTCGCTCCATCCGTTCGCTTCGTGTCCGTCCGTCAGCACTCGCCGTTCTGTTCGCGCTTTTCACGTTTTAACCTAGTGTGCTGTGCTTGGACCTCTGTTCGGTCCCTGGTGGTTTCTGTTAGAGACGCCTAGAAGCGTATTTTGACAGCCGAGACATGGCGGGGCCCACCGGCTGCGCTGCTGAGCGCAGTTACAAATTGCTCTACGAGTCGTGCATGCCCCCCCCCCCTCAGCAATCCGCAGCGTCATTCCTATCCAGGTACAGTATCCAGAGTTCTGTAATGTGGATTTTTTTTTGTCTGTGCGCCTTTGCTGTTTACTTAAATGCCTATGAGAGATCATCGCGAGTTTGTTTGCTTGGTTTTCCCAATCACCGTCGCTCATCCCACTGGAAGATACTTGGTTGGTGAAATGAGCGAGGATGCATTTTATTTTATAATAAAAGGATCATGCGTAATTTGACGTAAGTTGGACTGGCGCATAGCACTTTCCTTCCCATGCCTCTTCTCTCTCTGCCGTCGATGCAGTAGTTGGCATTAGTCTCGGAAATAATCGGGGGCTGCGTAAAAAAAAGAATGTCATGGTAATTTGTGCTTCCAGTGATTGAATATTGATTGGTGTGCGATACGCGATGACGAGTTAATAAAATCTTTGTAATTAATTGATCAATTGATGAAATAAAGAAGCGAAAAAAAAAGGAAAAATTGGAAAGTAAGGGTTTAAAGGTGTCAGAATGAAAAACCAGTGCTTGGTGATGCTAAGGAAGAAAATTTAGAATGTGTAATTGATTAATTGAAATAATTGAAGCATGTGTTCAAAAGTGTCAAATTGCTCAGAATGGAAAGCCGATTGTTGCTAATGCATGCGTATTGGTGTATAAAAATATAAAACGTCAAATAAAATAAAAATAAAGAAATGATAGAAATATAACATAACATACATAACATAGAAATATAACATACATAACAACATATAACATACTACACTTGTGTGTAGTATGTTACTTTTGATGAATTCATATTTCACTGCATTGTATTCTTTTCGCCCCTCCTGCTAGGGCCCAGTTAGGGCCTGCAGTATTTGGTCAATAAAATAAACAAATAAAAGCTCAAATATAACACGCGAAGAAAAAAAACATCATACATGTGTGTGTATGAGAGAGAGACACTCGCGTTATACCTTTAACGGCAGAGCTTAAGTGACCCCCTAATTTTTCTATAACGATGTGATATAATATAAATCTGATTTTATGAACACAGCCAGTTGCATAAAGCAAAAAGACTTCGCAGTAATGTGAGTTGACTTTTCAAATTCATTTTCGTTTCAGCCGAGTTCTTCGAAGCTTCCAATGTCAGCGCTTTCATGTGAGATTACGGCTTCAAATGTTTACTTTCTGACAGAGGGAATAAACAAGAAATCGACATATTTAAAAATTCCAGTGAATTTCATGGTAGCTGTGAATTAGCGAACCATCGGGTGACTCGAAAAAACACAAAAGTGAAGCGCACGCTTCGTTATTTTATCGGCCGCGCTGGCAGGTATAAAACCTGAGCTGCGCGCTCTGGACGTGGACCGGTCGAAACGGGCTGTACGTGAGCATGTTACAACACACTAGTGGGATGTCATCTTTTTCTGCTTTTCTAGACGCCAAGGGTTTGGCAGCCGCTTGCTTTTGCAGCGTGAAACACGCATCTCGGGCGCACTAGACAACCGTATTGCTCTCTGCACCAAGCACTACCATTTCGTACGAAAGTAGTTTCGGTAATCATGCCCGTGTCTTTAATCAAATACACAATGGTAAATGTAGCCTACATACAAAATGTAAGAACGTATTTGCACAATAGCATTCATTACACATGCATTGCTCCTTCTCCCGTGTCCTCCATCGCAGCATAAGTTTATCCTTCAAGTAGCGCGCAAAACAATTAACCTTGCTGTTTTAGGTGATAGCACATTCTGTGAGCTAGCTCCCAGTCAGAGGGACGTGCAGTAATGCTTTACATGATGCAGGTGACCCTTGTAAAGCCGATTAGGACTGCAAATGAACGGTCGCATACACTCGTATACCTTGATTCCGTGCGCGTCTATGACGATGCGCTGGCTGCAGAAGGGCACGCAACAACATGCTGGCGTCATTCCGAATAGAGCTTGGAGCTAACAGCGACTGCTGTGATGTTAAAAAATGAAACAATCGCTTGTGAGCATTCCAATGCACCTTTCGGTGCATGCACGGGTTCTACGAAGGCGCACGTTGACAGCGTACTCGATGGGAGGCGCGGGCGGACTGAGCAAAACATGGCCGCCGCGCACAGTTTCTGTTTCTTTCACTAGATGGCGCTAACTTTTGTAAAGCCTCTATTGCATCATCTATACGTGGAAGCAGGTAGACATCTTTCTTCTTGACTGCATTTAAACAACGGTAGTCAACACAAAACCTCCATGTGCCATCTTTCTTTCTAACAAGGATAACTGGAGCTGCCCAAGGACTACAGGACTCTCGAATAATGCCGCGCTTTAGCATGTCTTGAACTTGCTCATCTATTACCTTACGTTCAGTTACTGAGACTCGATAGGGCTTCTGACGTATTGGAGGTGCGGACCCAGTGTTGATCGTGTGATGAATACTACTGGTAGGCAGTGGCATTGAGTCATCCTTGGCAAAGTCGAACACTGTCAAGTGTTTCAGTAGTAGTTCTACTAGAATACGACGCTCAGTTGTAGAAAGAGACTTACTAATCATAGCCGCAACTTGGGTCTCCATGCCTGGTCGCACCTGCTGCTCAGTGACAGAGCTGTTTAATGCCACGACGGAACCGGATATGCCTTCCTCGAAACGGTCGAGTTTTAGGCCCCGAGGCAACACAGTTGGCTCTTCGGAGTGGTTCACCGTCCATAGCTCAGTGCGGCCTCTAGTCACGGGAATGACGCAACGAGGCACAAGGATACTTTTCTTAGAGCAGGTGAATCTCGTAGGTTCTACTATAGCCTCAAAAGATTCGCACTGGTTGCGAATAGAGAAAACCCGCACGAATGCTGCAGATAACGCTGGCACAATTGTGTCTTCTTCCACAGCAAATACTCCAAATTCAGGTGTCGAGTCATCCACAAGAACTGAAAGTAGTGAAGGATTCAAAGCAATCTTTCCCGTACCACGGTCTAAAGTTGCACCACACTCTTGCAGAAAATCAATCCCAAGAATCACATCATGCGTTGACCGAGGCAGTACTGCAAATTCTACTCATCCAAAGCACACACACCAAGAGGAACTAAAGGTTCACCACCGACACCACGGAATAACACTGCACGGTCACCACTGAACATTACTTTTCTACCTAAACGGTTCTTAAAACTCAAACTCATAACAGATACTGTAGCACCAGTGTCCACAAGAGCCATTGTTTTCACACCATCAACAAGCATTTCCAATTTGTTCTTTAACATAAACACGGGCAGAGGTATGGACGTCACCGACTCGCCGGCGGCCTCACCTCCATCGGCCGCGCCTCCTAGTTTCCCTGAGGCTTAGGGGAAGAACGACGTCGAGGGGAAGATGACCTGCGCGGTCGCTGGGGTGGCGGCGTCACACTATGATCAGATGCAGGAGATGAATTCCGCAAATATGTCGAATGGTATGAGTCCCCAGTAGGCATAGTCGGGGATCGCTGTTGTTCGGTGTGCAGCCGTCCGTGAATGTTCGCGTGGGGTTGGTAATCTTGGACAGTTGGAAAACGGCGGCGGTAGTATCTAGTGATATGTCCCGCAATGCCACACCTGTAGCACACAGGTTGAGGGCACCAGCGATCAGCATAAGAGTCCTCACTAACAAAGTCACGACGTTGGTTGTAGCGAGGCTCTCGCTGCTGACGAACCACATTTTCAGAGTAGGCGGGCCTCTTTTCCATCGGCTGGTGGTCATAACGATGAGTACAGCTGCGCTGATCGTCCATATGCGAAGCGCCGCTAGGTTGAACCCACGGAGTGGACAGGGCGGCAACATTTGCCTGCGGTGCACAACTCTGCCGCACATATTCTTCACTACAGATGGTGTCCCTAGATCTTGACAATTCCTCGCGTACAATCTCTCGTATCATATCAGCCATGGAAACTGAAGGACAGGCTTCAACACTGGCTACAGAGGTGACATTGGCCAGTCTTCCGAATTTAGGTGTAATTCATCGCTGCTTGAGAGCCTCAAATGTTCTACAATGCTTTATAACATCAGCAGTGGTACTCAGGTTCTCTTCGCTAATAAGAAAATTATAAACGTCTTCCGCTATTCCTTTCAGGAGGTGACCGACTTTGTCTTCTTCAAGCATAGTGGGGTTGACGAGTTTGCATAGCTTTAAGATGGCTTCGATATACGCAGTACAAGTTTCTGCGGGTACTTGCGCCCGGTGAAGCAAAGTTTGTTCAGCGCACTTCTTCTTTGCAGGTTCATCCCCAAACTTTTTCTTGATTTCGCTTGTAAAGATAGCCCATGTACTTAATGAATCCTCGTGATTATCGAACCAGTCAAAGGCAGTGGCGGCAAGGAAGAACACCACGTTAGCCAGCTTAGTAGCGGTGTTCCAGTGATTGTATTTACTCACTCTTTCGTAGTGTTTCAGCCACTCATCAATGTCCTCCTCAGGTTTTCCGGAAAACGTACGCGGCTCTCGATAATGGGGCCAGTTGTTCGCTGTGGATGATCCTGGCTGCTCGGCACTGCCGTCTTCAGTCATGTCTGATGGCATTGGTGGTAGGCCAGCAAGTCTACGGCTTCTTCAGTAGATGAAACGCTCCGTGGTCGCTACCCAAGCACCTCTCACCAAGATGTTACCTGCTTTGTACGCACGGGAGGTTTATTTGCAGGGATCGGTCCAAACAGGACTGCGGCGAAGCGTACAAACGTCCCTCTGCCCTTGCTCTTCTTTTTTCTTCACCGATCTACCCGACCGTTCTTCATTTTCCGTCGACGTTCTACGAAGGCGCATGACAATATGGACAGTGCTTGAAAAAAAAGCAGAGGAGTCCGAACGCAAGTTAAAGAAAAGCGCGCCGCCCGCGAACCTACGCGACAACCGATACGGCGGGATGCCTGAACGAATCCTGTGGGGTTGCAAAGAACCAAAGTGGGCGTGTTGCCGTTCTAAGGGAGGGGGAGCACAAAAGCGGAAAAGAACGTACACAGCAAACCGAGGGTCAGCGTAAGAAAGACCCCTAAAGGGGGGAACCAGGAGATTTCTGGGTGCAGCGGAAGTGCCGCCGCAGTCGGGGAAACAGCAACATATGGTTGCAATAAATTCTGCTGAACATGAACAGAGAGGCCGGTAAAAGCGTAAGAAAGAAATGACAGGAAGAAAGGCAAGTGCCTACAGTGGCGGTGGGAACTGAAGTTTTCTTTCCCAAAGCGCAATGAGTGTTCCATGAAGCCGTTAACGCTTTTCGGTGAGAGTTACGACACACTCACAGAGTAGAGCGACGAAAGAAAGGCGACGTACGAACACGCAACCGGGACCGGGCGTCCCGTCCTGGATGCGCTTCCCTCTCATGCTCCTGGTTTTCATCCCTGTTGCGCTGCCGAACTGCCAAACTATGCACACTAGGCGGTCCATATGTCAGCTTCGCTTTGAGTCAACGATGCGGCCTTGACAAGGTCTGTGCCCTTCGTAGTCGGCTAGCCGTCGTTCTAAGCTATACTTCAGCTTGCAGTGTTTCTTTTATCGGAACACATAAAAACGGCGCCAAAAAGATGGGATGTTCGATAACCCTCTGCATAGCAGCTTGCCAACTTGACTCCTTTGCTTCCTTACAGAAACAGTACAAGGCAAAAAAAGAAAGAATCAGAAGAACGAAAAGGCAGAAAGGTTATTTAGGCAAAAAAGGGCACAGCATCAGGAGCCTGTAACCCTCAACTTGAGTCTGGCTTTTGGCATGGCAGGAGTTAAACGCACAAGAATAGAGCTGAACGCAGGTGCGAAGAAATCTGTGAATATAAGTGGCAAAAGCCATCTCAGTCAATCCAAGCTGCGAGGGACTAGTATCGACAGCTCAGCTGTTTCCTCGCCTCAGGAGAATCTCAAGCAGCTACTTAGTGGCTACTTTGCTCAGTGAAGAGGCCATTTTGGAAGTGGCAGTGAGTAGAGATTCAGACGCTGATTCATCGGCCAGTGAGGAGTTCGTGCTCGAAAGTTCGACCAACACAAACCCCAACATCACGGGTGTCATGGTAAGCGAGTCGCTTCAGACTGCACTAGAATTTTTCGAAGACAATGACAAGGATAATGCACTCAAAATTGCCGGTGTTGTGTGAAATTTTGAGTCCGGTGCGCACCGTTATGTACAAAAGCAGTCGTTAATTACAATTCTCTTTTCTCAATAAAATCCTTTTTGTTTTTTTCATGACTCGTTATTATGGATGACTCGCTTTATGGACAGTTTTGGTCGGAAACCAAAGTGTACATATTAACGAGGCACGACTGTATATGAACCTGTGCATACCCCTTGTTTTGGCAAGTAGATTTCATCATTCCAGGTGGCAAAGGTGGAAGCCAGATGCGTTAGTAATAGTTCTAAAAACCCTGCCACAGACAGGGTTTTTCGTTTCGTGTCTCGTTTCTGGAACACCGAGACACCTTGACGGTCAATACAGCCTTCTATGCACGAAAGGAGCTCGTCATTCGGTAGTGAGTAGTACAAATCTTTCACGTCAAATAAGCAAGCCGTTAGACCTTTATTCTTATGCACTTCGAAAGATTTTAACACATGCTCTGAATTTTTTTACCTGCAAAGGGTCGTCTAAGGCTAAGGAATCTAAGATCTTTAAGTTGCCACAGAGCTTTGGCAAGTAAGACATGATGTTGGGCTAGTCGGTTCATGGTTATAACAAAACAACTGCGCGAAGGCAGCGGGACAAGAAGGCGCGAATACACACACTGCGCTTTGTATGTGTGTATTCGTGCCTTCTTGTCCCGTTGCCTTCGCGCATTTCTGTTTTGTTATGAGCTTTGCCACGTGCCTTTCTCGGAAACAATTACTTGCAATTATAATTACTCGAAAACAATTACTCTGTATTGCACCTGTGCTATGTGATCTTTTAGCGCAAAACAACAGGGAGCTAAGAAAGCGCTTGGAAGGGTCGTCCTGATCGACTTCGAAGGAATTATGCCGGACATTAAATCTATTTTTGAAGAGTGCCTTCATCCGCTGAAGTTAACCTGTGAATTTCCTAAAGATAACGCAATGAGATTTCTTGACCTCAAGCTGTCGGTTTCGCCTAGTCATACATGCTGGATGTACGAATCACGAAACAGTAAACCATTACTTCCATTTGCATCATCTCATTCTGCACTAGCGAAAAGAGCTGTTGTCAAGTCCTGTTATATTAATGCACTTAAAAAGTCATGCTTCCATTCCATGAAAGACAGCTTCGATTGTCAAACCCGACGCCTAGCGGGTATCCCAAGCAGCTGCTTGTCGCAACAGCGGAATAAGTTCTTTCAGGTTTAAACTCGAATACAATTAACGAGGATGAGGAACCACCTACAACCGTTCAGAAAAAAGAAAAAGTAACAGTGGTTCCATACATTCATGGCCTTTCACACAAATTGAAGAAAACAGGAAGCCGATTGAATATCAGAGTGGCCCTTTCGGCACCCAGCAAGCTGGGGATAATATGCAAGAAGGTAAACAACGCTGCGTTTGTTGCGCAGTGTTGCTCAATCAGACACAAAAATCAATTTTTACCCTGTCAGGAAGGCGTTGTTTATTCCATTCCGCTTTTTTGTGAGAAATATATCGGGCAGACTTGACGATGTCTCAGTGAGTGCCTCAAAGAGCATCACTACATGTGTATGAAGCAGTGGAAGGGCACCTCACTGCAGGGACTGTGATAATTGCATGCCCCAATTCGCCCAAACAAGAATGATAAACACCGTAATCAGCTAAGTCAAGAAATTCTGGAAGCCGTTGAAATCGTGAGATTAGATGATGCTTGTGTTAGTAGTGCTTCGGTGGCACTAACAGCGAAGGAATTGAGGTTTTTGAACACAAGGCAATGATGCCACTGTTGTCATCTACAGCTGAAGATATTACACATCCATTTATATCAATGTTATTACGTTTCTTTTGTTGATTGTTCCCAGTGTATATATTTTCTCGGGACAAGCAATAAAGCATCAGTTGAAAGTCAGCGCTCGTTTGTGTACTTCTTAGATCCTCGTCTTTTTCGCGCTGTCTACCCTAAAAAGTAAAATAAAGAGGAAACTCGAAACAGTCGCCATGGAGAAGTGAAAAAGACAGCCCAAAGTATGCACCAGACCACTTTGAGTTATTAATTTAGGTCCTGAATTTGAATAGCATGTTCTGAACTCTTTCAACTCCGTTTTCTCAGCTCACACTTTTTGCAACTGCAAAACCATCAAAAAAAAAGGGAACGACAATTATGTTACTTCCTGATGCGAAATTTGAGCGCAGCTCTTCAGTTGTTTCACCTTTTCGATAGGTTGAGGCAAACATTTCGAGACATATATGTACAATTACAGACAACTTTTTTATTTTTCACGCGTATTCCTTGAAGAAACACTCTACTAACAGTTCTTGACTGTCATGAAGGAAGCTCTATGGTCGGAGAAATGAAGAAAGCAATTAAGTTATCAGGAGGTTGCGGGAAGCAGCGCGTGGGCCTCTAGAAACGTTGCACGGCGAAGAGATAGCAGCAACTGACTGATGCTGCTAGCGAGTGAAGAGAATGTGGCTCTGCGTTTTGGCTTCGGATGCATGCACCTTGATCCGCTGATAGCGAGCCGGTGCTTCGGCAACCGGAGAATACCCTCGCCGCCACGCAGAGGATGAGGGGGGGGGGGGGGGGGAAGGGGGGGGGGGGGGTGGTTGAGCAGTGGTGAACGGGGGTGGCTGGAGCGCTCGCAGCAATCATAACACGTGCGGTTGCTGCCAAGGAGGAAGAGGGGGGCTGAGCTGGGGGGCTGAAAGGGAGGCGGAGCTGGTTACGAGGCGGACGACGACGACTGCGCCGCCGCCGCCGCGAAATGCAGGAATGGGCGCCTAAGAGCTGCGCTCTAAAACTACCATTTTCAAACCCTTTCGCCAAAGGCTGCTTTCAAAGGGGTTTCTGGACTAAACTTTTCTTGAGAACAAGGTAAGGTACTCCTTGGATTCTTAATTGCTTTCTAAGAAAAGAAATGATCAAATATGTGACATATGTTGACAACAGAAAGAATGAAATTCGTTCCTAAAGTGCTCAAAATTTTACAAAAATGTCATACAGAACCAGCAATGGGCCTTATTCTGCACAATGGATTACCTAGAAATTATTTATGCACAAATGGCTAGTACATCTTCATGATTTTTTAAATGATAGTTTTTCTAAGCTGACACATTTAATTACTCAGCACCACTTTCGATACAAATTTCATTGAGAGTGGTGCAGCACTTTAACACTTGACTCTTTTGCATCCCCCCCTTAATGTCCCAAAGCAACTCTTTTCTTTCTTAACTCTTTATGGAGCGTTGTTTCAAACCCGTTGAGAGATACATTGCTGCAGGTGGATTGTACAGCAAGGCACGGGTGAAGTTGGTATGAATACATAGCTCACGGTAGCTATGTAACACGCCTGTACACCTCGTGGTGGTCATGCTGAAAGCGACGTCACAATCAGTGCAAGGGACAATGGCCGCCTAATCATCGACTTGACGACTATGGCTGTTTTGCTCAGATTACTGATAACGAGCTCCTTCGCATGCATGGCACCTCTCTCGTGTTTGAAGACATTTTGCTCCCTGGCTGCTATGTCAACCGAACGACCACACCTTTACGTACTTGGACAATACTGCTGTCTTTGACGGCCTCCACTCTTTGGCCCATCCTGAGATTCTTGCCACCCAGCGACTAGTCAAATCTTGCTATATCCTACCCAGTGTCAACAAAAAAGTTCATTGCTGGACATGCCTCAGCAGTTCAAAGTGCATCACCTTACTGTGGCTGCTTTCCATCCCTTTCAGCGATTTGCACATAGATGTTGTCAGCCCTCTTCTCTCTGGTGGTCACGAACTGTGGTTGCCAGCCTATCTCGTCTTCTCGGTGTCATTCACACCACATCTTTCCATCCATTGAACAGCTCCACCGGCAGCTGAAGGCTTCTCTGATGGCTTCCACTTACCCTTCAACATAGATGGAGTGCTTTACTTTCATTATGCTTGGAACTCGCACTGCACTTCGCAGTGACTCTTTCATAGCAGAGCACCACTGTTCAGGTCCTTGGTGAATTCTTCGACCCCTCCCCAATTGCGCCAGCGGATGCTATGTCTGCCGTCTACGCAGTACAGTGCTCACTGTCGTGCCTCCACAGCAACGCCATTCATTCGTTTTATGTGAGCCCTAGTCTTCAAAGCTGTATGCATGTGCCACGATGCTTCCTTAGTACTTTATGATTCTTATCAACGGTCAGAGGACCACCTCAAACCTGCCTACTTAGACCACCTCGCATCCCCTTCCAACCATGCGTGTGGTCGCCCCTGCACTATCCTTGGCCTTGTCGTGCTGAGGACGATGCACTCCAGCGTGCAAGTGTGAGGACTGAACGCCAGCACTACCCTGCTCTTGCTTGGCAGTCTGGTTCTTGTGCGCCACAGCTATATACAGCAGAGTGGACATTATGAATGTGATAGGGGTCAGGGACTTTTAATTTCAGGGCTATACTAAGAAAATCAAGGGCACCAACATAGAGTCAGTTTTTAAATTTTCTTTATTAGCAATGCAGTTTGAAACATTTAACCTCAAAAAGGCATAGTTTTTGACATAATTTCCTCAACCATACCACGTCCAGCGATGACATGTTAAAAATAGGCATTTCAGAAAGCCAGTTTTTTGAAGGCTTATTTTTGACAATGAATATTTCCAACTGCATTGCCAATAAAGGAAAGTTAGAACAGCTCTCGGCCTTTTTGTTGACGGCCTTGCTGGACGGAAAGCTGGAAAAAGGCAGATTTTTGCGGAAATTCTGCATGGAGTGTGCTATGTACAAATTGCCATTTCCGCAACCATGTCCATTATGGTTGACAGCGCTTAGGCGCACAGACAAAGCATAGAAAACGAATGACGACACAGGGGCTGAGCTTCAACTTTATTCCAGAACTGCCAGAACACTGCTTATGTTCCCAAAAACAGCAGCGACCAGCAGCAATTTTTCACGTTCATGTGAACAAAAAGTGACATGACAGATGGAAAAGTAAAAAAATAAATAAATAAAAGCAAATTATAGAACCACAAGGGACGAAACTGGAACATGGCGAAAACAAAACAGACGTCATTTTTAAGCCGCCGCCACCACGTGAAACAGTGGAGTAATTTGACCAAAATAATTTTGAAGAATTGGATTGCTAACATGTAACTAAAATCATACATACACAGAGATCAAGCACGGTGAATAAAGAAGTAGTTTTTTTTTCAAAAATGGACGAAGCGCTAACAACACATTCACATGAAAGAAGACACGGACAAGTGCTCACTGAAAACTGATCTTTTATTGAAGGGAAACACATATTATATAGGCACACCGTGGCGGCGCTAATCAGAGGCAGCAAACGTCAAAAGGTGAAAGGACCATAAAAGCGATAAAAGACAACAGGCATAAAAGTGATAAAAACAGTTATGATCGATGGCTCGGAAACATCAAAGTGATCTATGACACGTGGTGTATAGGGCCCGATGTAACATGAAAACAATCATAAAAATTGATAAAAAAAAAGCTGACAATCACAACAAAAAATCTTTTCAGACAAACGACTAAAAGGAAAATACTTGAAGCGCTCTAGTAAAATAAAGGTATTAGTTATTCAAGTCATCAGGCATGCGCATATTAATGTGATTCTAAAATTCATGCGGGAAAATTCAACTGCACCCTTCTAAAGAAGATCCCTTCAATAAAAGTTCAGTTGTCAGTGAGCGCCTGTCATGTGAATGTGTTGTTAGCGCTACGTCCATTTTTGAAAAATGCTGCACCAACAAAAAGTCCTTCTTGAAAGGAGTAGTTGAAGGAAATGAGAAGGAAATGGTGAGTAAAGGAAAAGTGAGCCAGCAATTCTAAATGCACAAAATGAGCACTAAAAACAAAAATGAAGCCACAGAGCTGAAGGATGCAGATGTGGTGTGTAAAACGAAAAGGGAAAAATGCAATCAACAAAATATATTGTTACGATGAAATAAGAAGGGGTGTTTATTTACAGTGCTGATGTAGCGGAACAAGATGAAGCCTACTAGCGCCCAGAAAACCAACGTTTCTTCCTCCTCTTCTGCCACACCATCACAATCCTTCATCGTCGTCATTAGCGTGACATTTCCCCCCTACTCAGACGAAGCCTTCTGGGCGTGTTCGTGAGTCGTGCGAGGCTGACACGGCTTCAAGCGGGCAACATGACATAGTTCGGTTTTGGCAGACCGGCAGCCCGATGCTGTCAGGTGGGCTATTGCATAAGTTAAATCACTAATGCGTTTGACAACCATATATGGGCCGTCATAGTGGACCAAGAGTTTTTGATGTAGGCCACGGTGCCGAATTGGACGCATGTGACCTGCCGGTGACTGGCATCGTATCGCACTTTAGAACGTTCTTGTGAAGCACCAGACCGTAATCGGGCGATTCTCCGAGCTTCTTCGGCGAGACAGAGAATCGCCAGTTCTTATGCCCTGCGTCCACATACATGGCTAGCATGTTGATAAGCGTTCCGTTGACGCGCTCAGTCAAGTCATTTGTCTGGGGATGGTATGGCATCGAGTGTCGGAAAGTTACGGCGCATAAACGCATGAGCTCTTCAACAACATCAGCAGTGAATTGTCGGCCCCGGTCAGTGATGACAATTCGTGGCAGCCCGTGTCGTAAGATGACTGAGTGCAGCAAGAAAAGCGACACCTGATGCGCCGTAGCAGATGGAAGAGCGGCGGTTTCACAGTAACGTGTGAGATAGTCCACGCAGATTACAATCCAGCGATTTCCATCCACGGACTTCGGAAACGGACCTACGAGGTCAATGCCTACTTGATCAAGCGGAGCTGTCGGGGTCTTCACAGGGTGCAGCAAGCCAGACGTAGTTGCAGTTGGACGTTTGTGGCGTTGACATTGCTTGCAACTGGCAACGTATTGTTCAATCGTCGAGCGCATTCTGGGCCAGTAAAATCTTTCTTGAGCACGGTGGAGTGTTCGAACCGATCCCAAATGCCCAGAAGTTGGATCATCATGCTTAACACGCAATACGTCCGTGCACAACGTCTTGGGAACTACGAGTAGGTATCGCTGGCCGACAGGCGAATAACTCTTTTTCCATAGGAGGCCATCATGCACACAAAAACGGCTTGTAGGTACGCTGGCTTGGGCAAAGAGAGGCTGCAGACTTCTATCATTTTGCTGTTCCGTTTTGAAAACATTCGTGTCGGGGAATGCTGGGTCAATATATAATTGTCGAAATCGTCGCTTTCAGGTCCAGTCGTAACCAATGGCATCCTAGAAAGACAATCTGCGTCTGCATGACGCCTCCCGCTTTTGTAAACCACGGCAAAGTCATATTCCTGTAACCGGAGGGCCCAGCGTGCGAGGCGACCACATGGGTCTCGAAGGTTCTGCAGCCAACAGAGTGAATGATGGTCAGTTGCGATAGTAAACGAATGTCTGTACAAATATGAACGGAAACGCTGCACAGCGAAAACTACAGCCAGGCATTCCTGTTCGGTGACTGTGTAGTTTCGCTCCGGATTGCTCAGGGTACGACTTGCATACGCGATAACATGCTCTCGTTCATCGTGCCGTTAAACAAGGACTGCACCGAGACCGATTCCAATAGCGTTCGTGTGTACTTCTGTCATTGCAGTAGGATCGAAGTGACGTAGGATGGGTTTCGATATTAAAAGAAACTTCAGTTGACGGAATGACGCGTCGCAGTCTGGTGTCCAGTCAAAAGTAGAGTTTTTGTGGAGAAGGCACGTCAATGGGTAAGCAACGTCAGCAAAGCGATGTATAAAGCGTCTAAAATACGAACACAACCCTAGAAAACTGCGCAACTTCTTCACTGTCTGCGGGGGTTTAAAAGACTCAACAGTGGCAGTTTTCTGGGGATCCGGCATTACACCATCACCATTGACAAGGTATCCTAGCACCAGCGCTTGGCGCTCTCCAAAGCGGCATTTTTTGTAGTTCAGAATTAGGGCGGCATTGTGGAGAAAATTCAAGACACGTACTAGATGGTCATTGTGTTCTTGGAAGGATTTCCCAAATATAACGACATCGTCCAGATAGCAAAGACAAATGTCCCATTTTAAGCCGCGCAAAACTGTGTCCATAAAGCGTTCAAATGTGGCTGGCACATTACACAGCCTGAATGGCATAACATTAAACTCACAAAGGCCATCTGGCGTTACGAAGGCTGTTTTTTTCTTATCCGCAGGGTCCATTGGAATTTGCCTGTAGCTAGATCTGAGATCAAGACAAGAAAAATAGGACGCACCAGAGAGGCAGTCGAGGGCATCGTCTATGCGAGGAAGAGGATAGACTTCCTTTTTCATAACAGAATTTAGACGCCGATAATCGACGCAGAATCGCCACGAACTGTCTTTCTTGCGTACAAGAATAACAGGGGCAGCCCAGGGGCTAGATGACTCCTGTATCACCTTCTTCCGTAACATGTCCTCCACTTGCTCATGAATGACTTTGCGCTCAGATGGGGACACGCGATATGGCTTTTGACGAATGGGACGAGCCGAACCAGTGTCGATGCTATGATGGGTCCAATGTTCAGGGCGAGAGGTTGGTCCATCTGTTTGAGAAAAGTCAAACATAGGCAAAAAAGGTAGAAGAATACCACAAGAGTACGGCGTTGAGGTGAGCTGAGATTGGCGCTGGTCATGCGGAAGATCCAAGTTTCATCAGCAGGCAGAGGTACGGTGGCACTCGTAGCATCTGTGTCCAAAGCAACGACGTGGGGCGCATCGGGTCCACAGGAGGCAAGCTTCAATCCCGTTGGTAAAACTGCGGGCTCGGACGATGGATTGATGTCACGCTAATGACGACAATGAAGGATTGTCCATAACGAGGCACTACCGTGATGCACGGAGATCATACAGTGAGGGATAATTACATTTTTCTTCAGGCATGCTGAGTGAACTTGGTGCACCACGGCCTGGAATGAAACCTTCTCAAGAAGTGGAACGGATACGGGGACGAACATGGCAGACAAGGGTGGAACTACGGTATCTTCGGTAATACTAAAAACTGTTTCTTCATCACGGCCACTTTCAAAAAGTGTCGGCAGATGCGAGCCATCAAAATGAACCTCTTGACTTCGGCAGTCCACGGTAGCGCCACAAAACTTCAAGAAGTCCATTCCTAAAATTATGTCATGCGTAGAATGGGGTAAGACTACGAATTCGGCTTGAAAACTTGCACCACCCACAGACACTTGCGCACTACACACACCCAGTGGCCGCTACGCCTCTCCACTCACACCACAAAGCGTTGAAGCACGGTCATATTCAAACATCACTTTGCGTCCCAACAAGCGCCTAAACTGATTACTCATCACAGACACAGTCGCACCCGTATCTACCAAAGCTAATGTACACACACCATCAATGAACACACGAATTTTGTTTTTGAGCATTGCAGTTGGAGGAATGTTGGCACACAGCACATTTCCAGTGGCCTCACCCCCATCGGTCGCGCTGGTTAGTTTTCCTGATGGGGCGACATGGAGCGCCGCCGCGGTGATGGAGAACGACGTGCACGGAAGGCGGGTGGAGGAGTAACACTTCGCTCAGATGCTGGGGAATGGTCGCGGAGATTCCCGTTCTGGATGTTGCCGAAGTACCCACGGGGAGTATTGAATTGCTGGAAAACGGGGCTGTATTGCCGATTGTTGGGTACTGCTGGAGGCACCGGGCGGTTATAGCGTGGCGGGAACCTGCTGCGGCAGTACCTGGCGATGTGACCTTCGACGCCGCAGTGGTAGCATATCGGTGGGGATGGTATAAAATGCTGTTGTGGATAAGAGCCAGGCACAGCAGGGCGCATAGTTGGTCTGGCTGAATGCTCACACTGCACAGGAATCCTTGTAGATCGAATAGAAGATCTAGGTGCACTTGAGGTGACGTCATACCTTGGGGCTTCAAGCATCGACGCAGTTGGGTTGGCAAAATGCATTGGCGGGTAGTCAATAGAAGCTGCAATTTCAGGAGCTTGGGAGAAAGGCTGCACTTGAATCGCTTGTGGTGGTGAAGCCGGCCGTCTAGAGGCCCTCTGGACAGAAACCTCAGGGGAAGGGGAAGCGTGTTGATCCGTAGAAGTTCTTCGCGCATGATTTGCTGGATAGTTGATGGAAGATCTAGTTGGGCATGGTCATCAAGACTGGCTACGGTAGGAACGTTGGCCAGCCGCCCAAATTTCGGCGCAATACGACGTGTTTTAAAAGCTTGAAACGCGCGGATGTGTCTAATGACATCAGGGACAGTGTCAAGGTTGTCTTTGGCGATTAAGAAGTTGTACACGTCCGCCGCGATACCCTTCAAAATGTGACCGACTCTGCCTTTCTCTGGCATGTTGGAATTGACGCATTTGTATAACTTGAGGATCTCTTCTGTGTAAGTTGTACAAATTTCATCGGGCAATTGAGCTCTTTGAGCAAGGGTCTGCTCAGCCCGCTTTTTGCTGGGAACAGAGTCGCCAAAACGCAGTTTTAACTCGGTGGCGAACCGTTCCCAAGTTGTCAAGTTATCCTCGTTATTCTCAAACCAGGTCATAGCCGGGTGAGTGAGAAAGAAAACTACGTTTGTTAGCATGGTAAGAGGGTTGTACCGACTAACTCATTGATAATCAAGTAGCCACTTCTCAACGTCCTCACCTTCTTCTCCGGCAAAAGGTCGTGTTTCCCGGTAAGGCTGGGACGGAATAGGGCTGGAGTGGGCAGGCATGCCGCCAGCCTGGCTTGCAGCGTCGCGGCTTGCACGGTTTGAGTCTGTGTGGTCCATGATGGTCGTGAGCAGTGGCAGTCCAGCGATGCGGCGACTACGTCGAAGCTCCAGTTGGTCTTGCAGCGCTGTAGGTAGGGATCGTACCTCGCACCTCCACCAAGTTGTTACGATGAAATAAGAAGGGGTGTTTATTTACAGTGCTGATGTAGCGGAACAAGATGAAGCTTGCTAGCGCCCAGAAAATCAACGTTTCTTCCTCCTTTTCTGCCACACCATCACAATCCTTCATCGTCGTCATTAGCGTGACAATATGAATGCTAGAAGGAAAACAGCGAAAAAACCCAGACTAGGTGAAACGTGCCCAGAAAGAAAGGCAACCTCTATTTTGAGAGTGAAACGGAGGATGTGCTTGAGCCTCAAAATCTTGGCGGCTTCCACTATTTCACTATTTTTTCGAACATTGGGTGGCATGGCTTTTTGGAACGCAGTTCCTACAGTGGACTGGCAGATTCCTGAGAGATGTACCTGATAAGTCAATCTTTTGCTCCATTAGTCTTTCATTGATGCATTGGCCTGTTTAGCTGATGTATACCTTACAGCAAGACAAAGGGATGGAATGAACGCCTTCCATGCATGCCGCTGGAATAAAGTTGAAGGTAAAAAAAACGGTGCGCAAACCAGACAATATGGAAGGAAGAAAAATGAACACATGCGCAACTTGAAACTGTTTATTCACTTATGGTTGAGTGAATATATAGACCAAAGAGGGTTGGGCAAAGAGAAAGACTCTACATGCCCATGATCAAAAAATTATAAAACAAAACGGAGAAAATGGCATTATAAGCATGTGTCTCAGAAAAATATAAAAAGAGAACATGGCTCAGAACTTATCCAAAAAAAAACACTTTCATTTTTGTTTATCTCAACCGAGGGAGTACATGAAGGAAACAAGCGAACAGTCGGCGAGGCCAAGGAAAGCATTGGGGATTGTACTTTGTCTTTATTTTTTTTAATTTTTACATCGGTAATTACATAAATTAGTAATGTAATCTGTTTAGGGGAAAGATAAACACAAAGTAGAAGGAAAAACAATGTGCCGATGGTGGGGACCAAACCCACAACCTCCGAATATCGTGTCCGGTGCTCTTCCAACTGAGCTACATCGGCCGCTGTCCCACCTGCTACTTTCTTGGGTATTAATGTTGTCTGTATACGAACCTTGAGAGTGTTCACCAGCGCCACCCTCAACCATAGCGGTGGACGTGGAATGTCCTGTGTTACCGCCAGCGTCACATAGAACATGATCAAGAGCGAGGGCGAAAGCTGTGCTAGAACCCTCTTACGCTACCTATGGCTTCAAGACTGCCAGAACCGAGACCCCCGTAAGCTACAAGCAGATAAAGGAAAGGGAAATGAGGGTACTCGTTATAATACATGAAGGAAAGAAGCCAACAGTCGGCGAGGCCAAGGAAAGCATTGGGGATTGTACTTTATGTCTTTTTGTTTAATTTTTACTTTGGTAATCACATAAATTAGTAATGTAATCTGTTACATTACTAACATTAGATTACAATACATTACATTACATTACTAATTTATGTGATTACCGATGTAAAATAAAAAAAAATGTCAAAGTACAATCCCCAATGCTTTCCTTGGCCTCGCCGGCTGTTGGCTTCTTTCCTTCATGTATTATAACGAGTACCCTCATTTCCCTTTCCTTTATCTGCTTGTAGCTTACGGGGGTCTCGGTTCTGGCAGTCTTGAAGCCATAGGTAGCGTAAGAGGGTTCTAGCACAGCTTTCGCCCTCGCTCTTGATCATGTTCTACGTGACGCTGGCGGTAACACAGGACATTCCACGTCCACCGCTATGGTTGAGGGTGGTGCTGGTGAACACTCTCAAGGTTCGTATACAGACAACATTAATACCTAAGAAAGTAGCAGGTGGGACAGCGGCCGATGTAGCTCAGTTGGAAGAGCACTGGACGTGACATTCGGAGGTCGTGGGTTCGGTCCCCACCATCGGCACGTTGTTTTTCCTTCCACTTTGTGTGTATCTTTCCCCTAAACAGATTACATTACTAATTTATGTGATTACTGAAGTAAAAATTTAAAAAAAAAAGACATAAAGTACAATCCCCAATGCATTCCTTGGCCTCGCCGACTGTTGGCTTCTTTCCTTCATGTATTATAACGAGTACCCACATTTCCCCTTCATTTATCTGCTTGTAACCGAGGGAGTACTTATACAATCGTTTACGGATCTTTTTATGTGATAAGCCTAGACAACAAGTTGACGGCCTGTGGTGTCTGCCCCTGCTTAGGATTTTTGTTTTCCCCAACTTCGCTTCACGTGTTTTTTTTCCCCCGCATGCTATACAATGACGTGGTACGAGAGTACCCGTGCCATTCTTAATTGCGCGATTATGGTCTACAAGGTGATCATTAATACATTGGCTCGTTTGGCCAATGTAGTATGTAGGCCGATGTATTAATGTGTGATAACAACAGAAACCAGCAGAATGATTCCCAGACTGCGGTTTCTGAATCGGCTCTGCAATCATTAACTTGATATCAATGCACAATTGTTCGTTCATCCAAGCATGGGTCGTCAAACCCGACACTCCCATCAATACAACCTGAAACAAATCTTTGCCCATACTAACAGATTCAAGAACTCTTTTTTTCTGTCTCCCAGTGGAATGTACTTCCAAGAAATGTTTTCTCTGCTAATAATTTAACAGTTTTGGAAGAAGGTGTAGCCCTGGTTTGATTTTTTGCTTCACTATTTGCTGATTCACTTTTTTTCCATCATGTGTTTGCACTGTTCGCTTTATATTTTTTGCTTGCCAATGGTGGCACTGAAATGTGGCCTGTATTGCCCTCTTGCTTGGTCTGTATTGACTGCAGTATGTTCTAAATAAAAAAAAATAAATAAGAAAACATCATGTGAGTGTAAGGAGGAAGGTGAGAGAAAGAACACAAGCTGGTTTCATGCTGTCAGCTCTTCTTGACCTGTCACTCTCTCTGGAAGAACCTTTCGTGTAGCATAGCCTCGTCTCTGTGCTAAAAGGGCCCTACAAAGTTTTTATGCATAGTATTGTGGTGCTTAAGCAGCCCAGAGAGATTGCTGCAGTCGTAATACCTTCTGCAGAAATTGTGATGCTGAGCCGATGGCACCTGAACGCAATAGTGATTTTCAGCCTTTCAATTTGTGGAGCTTGGTTCTCTGGGTCCAAAATATGATGTCATGTAAGCACCATCTGAAATGAATGAAAACTACAAGGAGCAACAGTTTTCCTTTGACAACTGCAGCAAGAAAATGCCAAACAAGAAATGAGGGGCTACAGTGTCTTCCAGTGCTTCCTTTGTTGAGTTTGTCACCCCTGTCTACAGGGCACAAGGACGCCTGATCCGGACTGCAGAAAAACATTCACTTGCCACTGGTTGGATTGGCAGTCTTGGCACTATGCAAGTGAAGTGTGTTTTCATCCCATCTTTTTGTTTTGAATTGTACAATAACTTTGGTTTACATGCTTTAATTTCACTAATTCATTTCACACTGTTGATCCCACCACGGTGTTGCAGTGCTGTGCCCAAGGATGTGGGATCAAATCTCGACCGTAGTGACCACTTTTTGATGCAGGCAAAATGCACGGCTCCCATGTGATGTCATTAAAGAACCTCAGGTGGTGAAAATTTCCAGAGCTCTGCACTGTTGGCACCTCTTGTAGACTGAGTTGCTTTGGGACATTGTAAATACTGCAAACGAAACTTTCCACTGCGGCATCTCTCATATCCTGACCGACTTTGGGATTTGGGACATTGAAGCCTGAAAAACCAAACCTTTTCGCACTGTTGTGAGGAATATACGAGGAATCCATTTCACCAAATCATAATACACTGAGACGAGGGACACAGGAAGAAGACGCGCTGACTGCCATCTGAACGCTTGCTAGAAAGAACCACTCTTTGCATCACCATGTGCAACACCAGGAGCGATGCTGATGACTAAATCATCTGAGTGAAGGTACCGTGATAAACAGAAAGGGTTACATCATGGCTTGCATCAGAAAATTGCAGGTTATTATGGTATTTTCCGGTCGCCACCTCTGCCCGATCGATGCTTCCTCCAAGCAGAAGAGTTGGCTGTTGGTCTACAACCATCCTGTTTGGTGCATGGCTCATTGAGTGTCGGGCATTGCAGTGATGGTTTCTTTTGTTGTGCAGCACAGGGCTGCTCACAAAGCATTAGAGGAGGCCTCCTTTGTCAGGGATGTGGTGCAGTCTGCAACCATGCTTCTTCCATTTTTCCTTCTCACTTGTGAATACCACACATGTTCAGTCCTGTGTGTTTTGCACAAAATGAGAGATGGATAGCAGTGGTGGAGAGCCTCCCTGCCTGGTGCTCTTCTGGATTGAGATCACTGGAGGACTGTTTTATATCTTTTCCATATGGAAGTTCCACATTCTTTTGTGAAAAATGAAATGTCTTAAACATAGTAAAAATTTCTTTTCACAGCAGCAGCTGATGTGCGCATTGTGCATTTCAGAGGCATGCCTTCCTGGAGAGCGTGCGTGCGGTGGGCATGTGGGAGGTGCACGGCTGCCTCGGCTGCCAGCGCGACGTGTACGCTCAGGGCTCTTCCGATGGAAGCCTGCTGCTCAGCGCCCACCTGGAGGTTGGTGTTAGCTGCATGCAATCACAGGCCAAGGGGGTTTGTTTTCAGCCAGTAGCTGATGATGCAGAGGTTGTCACATTTTGTGATAGAGGCCGATTGCTGGCTGCCAGGGCATTTCTTTGTTTGATTTCCAAGTGTGCCTCCTGATTCACATGGTCACTTCACATGCGACAAACAAGTGCTCTAACTGAGCCTCAAAATATTTCGTGGGATTAAAGTCGGGGCACGAGTTGCTGAAGCAAAGTTTGTTGGTTTTTCCTCAAAGCAGCATAAAAAAAAAAAGAACCTCACCGATTGGAAAGAAAAATTGATGAGTTTATTGAGTGTCTAGCGTTGGCGTAGAGGTAGAACATCCGGCCCGCATGCAAGAGGACCGCGGCTCGAATCCTGGTGCCGTGCAATTCTCCACCAGATAAAAAAAACAACATTTCCACGTGTCGATGGAATTGCATAAACAGGTTTGGGGTGCGACCTGATGCTGGTGAACACCTCCGGCAATGCACTCCCTCACCAGAACAGGAGTTGGTCACCTTGGTGCAGTAACTGGCCGCAACCTCTCATGATTAGACCTACAAAACCCCGGCCCTCAGTCGCCAGCGGCTGCGGAAAAACTGATCACAGCGGCGGTCATACCTGTGACGCAGCGGGGGGGTGCTAAGAATTTTTGGCTCCGAGGACAGGCCGCCATTGGAAACTGACCCTGGCAATGCTTAACACTAGAACCCTAGCTAGTGAAGCTAGTTTAGCAGTGCTGTTAGAGGAACTAGAGTGTATGCAATGGGATGTCATAGGGCTTAGTGAGGTTAGGAGGCCGAATGAGGCATATACTGTACTGAAGGATGGGCATGTACTGTGCTATCGAGGTTCACCAGAGAGATGAGAACTAAGAGTAGGCTTCCTTGTCAATAAGTATATAGCGGGTAATATAGATGAATTCTGTAGTATTAATGAGAGGGTGGCAGGCATCGTAATTAGGCTCAACAAACGATATAACCTGAAGGTTGTACAAGCCTCTGCACCTACTTGTAGTCATGATGAGTAGGCAGTTGAAAGCTTCTACGGAGATGTAGAATCGGCAGTGCAGAAAGTGAAGACACAGTATACTGTACTAATGGGCGACTTCAATGCCAAGGTAGCGAAAAAGCAGGCAGGAGACGAGGCAGTGGGTGACTATGGCATTGGTTCTAGAAATGGCAGGGGGCAGTTGCTAGTTGAGTTTGCAGAGTGCAATAGCTTAAGAATTATGAACACCTTCTTCAGCAAACGGAAGAACCGGAAGTGGACATGGAAAAGCCCTAGTGGGGGACTTAAAATGAAATTGACTTCATACTGTGTTCTAACTCCGCCATTATGCAAGATGTAGAGGTAATCGGGAAAGTGCGGTGCAGTGACCACAGGATGGTACCGTCTCGAATTAGTCTAGATCTGAAGAGGGAATGAAACAGATTAGTAAGAAAGAAGTCCATCAACAAATTAGCAACGATGGGGATGGCAGAAAAGTTCAGGATCTCACTACAGAATAGATATTCAGCTCTAACCGAGGATGACGACATTAGCCTAGAACCAGTGAACAATAATTTCAGAGGTATCATTACTGAGTGCACTGTAGAAGTAGGCGGTTGGATAGAGAGGATACCGCTAAGTTGTCTAAGGAGACGAAACATTTGATTAAGAAACGCCAGACCATGAAAGCTTCCAATCCAACAGACCAGATAGAATTGGCAAAGATATCAAAGCTAATAAATAAGCGCAAAGTGGCTAATATAAAGAAGTATAACATGGAGAAAGTTGAGCATGTTGTAAAGAACAGGGGAAGCCTAAAAGCGGTGAAGAAGAAATTTGGCATTGGCAAAACTAAGATGTATGCTTAAGGGACATGACGGGCAATGTCATCGCGAATATGGACAGGATAGTCAAAGTAGCTGAGGAGTTCCATAAGGAATCCAAGCCCAAGCTTTGGCGCGCGACTACAGCACCGAGATGGCAAAGCGGCGTTACTGGGAATAGCTGGCGCCGGCGCGGCCTCTTTGACACTGGATGCAGCGTGCATGCACACGTGTTGCTCTGTCCAGTTGGGGCACAGCGGAGTCTGGTGCACTGCTTTGGCAGCGGTGTAGAAGGCGTCTGGTACGCACGCTCTCACAGTGGACGTCTTTGTACGAAAAGATAAGATTTGATTCAGTAGGTATTCATTCTCAGAATGATGGTCTGTTCCGGCTATGAAAGGTGAGATGAGAAGTTAACGGTTCGTCCCGAGTGGAAGCTTCCCATTATTTATTTATTTATATTTATTTATTTATTGATACTGCAACCCCAGTGTCGGGATTTTAGCAGGGTGGGAATAGAAACTATGTAGTTTAACAAAACAGGCAAAAATAAACAATAGTTACAGTGCAAGTTGAAGCTCTTCTGAACAATTAATAATAAAACCAAACATATACAACACAGCAGTGAAATAACAAAAGCAATAAAAAGAAAACTAGGTGATATGTTGCGAGAACAACGTAAGTGATGGCTGCAGCACTTCATTGTTAGTGAGGTTATTAAATGAAAAATGGACTCTTGCTCACCGGTAAGCGTTTCTCGTGGGTTCAGAATTCACCCATTGATTTTACCGAAGAACTGCATTAATAGCATGGATGTTCTTCCATCTAGCGAGTGAAGACGTCGAAACCTTGGCTATTGTCCCACTGGTGCATTAGTTTACTTTGTAATAGTTAAAAAAAAAGAGCCCGCCGCACATTCGTTTTGTAGTAAGCGTAAGTTCCATCTCTGCAAGGGCATCTTCCGCGTAGAAAAAAAAAAACACTTTTCATGGAATGACCATGCCTGCTATGAATAAGCAAATTTTAGGTAGCATTGACTTTTATCGCTCTCTTTAAGGTGATATTAGCTTCGCAAACTTTCCTCAGCAAATGCTAACCTTGTTACATCCTCAGGGAGTGGATACAAAGAAACATAAAGTACTAAAACTTGTTATAAATATCCTGAACATCGATGCGCATGTGTTTGCGCTCTAGCTCTTTAAGCGTGCACATCGCGTACACTGCTTTGGCCCCATCGGCACCAAACACTGTGTTTTCACAACCAGTTGTGCTCCAGTGTATCCCATATTCTAAAAAAATTCATCTGCAAACACGTCGTGAGAACCGAAATAGATGCACTGTAGAAGAATGGAGGTTTGGGCTAATTGGTGATCATCCATGTTTAAGCAACAGCGCAAAAGGACAGAGACGAGTGGAAGGAGGCACACAGCGACGGCGCTGAACTTACAGCTGTCTTTATTAGGAAAACACACATCAATTTATACTCTACTCAGTCATCGCACATGCGCAACGTCAAAAACATGCGTCAAACCCAGATGTACTTATCAGGATAAAAACAATTACAAATCACATGTGTGTGCCTCTAACCTTTGTGAAGTAGGCTCATTTCTCTGGCTGATAAAGACACGGATGGTGTGCTGACACACCTGTCTGTTTTTCTGATGATATGACGTTTTTGACGTTGCGCATGTGCGCTGATTGAGTAGAGTATAAATTGATGTGTGTTTTCCTAATAAAGACAGTTGTAAGTTCAGCGCCGTCGTTGTGTACCTCCTTCCACTCGTCTCTGTCCTTTTGCGCTGTTGCTTAAACATGGACAAAATAGATGAGATAAGCATCTTCAGAGTTAGTTAGCAGAGCATAAGCGTTCCGCTGCCTCATGAACAATTCAGTGGGGAATAGTTCAATGAATGGAGAATGTGTGTTTATTAAGTAAGACGTGATGTTGGGCTAGTCGGTTCATGGTTATAACAAAACGGAACTGCGCGAAGGCAATGGGACAAGAAGGCACGAATACACGTACACAAAGCGCAGACTTCCAACTGACTTTATTTAGCGAAAGCAGAATGCTTATAAAGGTTATCACAAAAAAAATGACAGTGTCAACAAGACCACGTGAGGTTACGACCTATGGAAAGCTCGGATGTGACCATCTAAGAAGCCCATTTTTGAGATTAAAAAAGCCTCGATAACTTCTCTTTCAGTTTTTGCTTTAGCCTTAGAAATGAACTTGTAGGAACGACCGCAGGACAAAGGAATTTCATAAATAACTGCGGAAACACATTTTGTGAACTTGCTCTGGTGGTTCTTCTTGCAAGTGGTTGACTCCTTTCTCGTACCAGTCAGTAGAGGGCACACTTTTACGAGAAAGGAGTCAACCACTTGCAAGAAGAACCACCAGAGCAAGTTCACAAAATGTGTTTCCGCAATTATTTATGAAATGCCTCTGTCGTGCGGTTGTTCCTACATAGGCCAGACTGACCGTTGTTTTAATGAGCGCGCCTTGGAACATAGGCGATCCATCAGCAGCGGCACTGGCAGCAATCTGCCTTTGCCCTTGCTGCGACACCAAAAATTGTTCTCCTTTCTTGGAAAAAACAAAGTTCCTTTCTAAGGCTAAAACAAAAACCAAAAGGCTTTTTCATCTCAAAAATGGGCGATAAGTGCGTTAGCGCGCCTTCTTTATCTCTTTCAAGGCAAGAGATAAACTTCTTAGATGGTCACATCCGAGCTTTCCATGGGTCATAACCACACGTGGTCTCGTTGACACTGTCATTGCCGTGCGCACGTTGCTTTTTCTTGTCTCTTCGTATTTTTTTTTTTTTGATAACCTTTATAAGCATTCTGCTTTCGCTAAATAAAGTCAGTTGGAAGTCTGCACTTGTGTGTGTGTATTTGTGCCTTCTTGTCCCGTTGCCTTCGCGCAGTTCTGTTTTGTTATAGCGTGTTTATTACCTGCCAAGTTGATAGATACCACTTTCACACAAAAATGTATCCAACACGCAGTTAACTTTCATCCCAAAGAGACAATGTTTAGCAAAGTAGAGTTCTGGGCTAGTTGGTAAGACACGATAACTGGGAGATTTAGCGCAGAACAGACAAGGGCAAGGGAAGAGATTACCTTTCCAGTCATGCAAATTCAGCGCTTTATAGAGCATGCACACATATTTTTTTCCGAGTTCTTACATTATCCCCTTCCAATTTCGATTGTAAGTTAGTGCTCGTCCTGTGCGCCTCTCTTGTCCTTGTCTGTTCCACGCTAAGCCTCCCAGTAGACAATGTTTACTTATACAAGGATGCTATACGAAAACGAAAAAAGCGTGAGCTTCATATTCGGCAGCGCAGAACATTGATCGAGTGCGCCACTGTGTGCTTCAATTCGTAGGGCTAATCGAGCGTTCAGTATTTGGAGCATGTACTAATAATTAGATTTTCGAGGCAGGAGAAAAGAAATGCAAGGGGCCCGAGTGCTGTGCGACGTCAGTGCGCGTTAAAAAACACCATAGCCTGAGTCGCTTTGGCACATTAAAGCCCACAAACCAAACTGTTTTATACACCTATACTTAGCATCGACAAACACTAGCCTTCCATTCTGAGCAGTTTGGCACCTTTGAATGCTTTTTTTCTTTTTTATTACTTGAATTAATTATGAGTCACACATTTTCAAATTTGCATTACAATTTTTTAATTAGCATCACAAGGCATTGTCGTTTTATTGTGAGCATTTTGACACCTTTAAACCCCTTTTTTAATTTTTTTATCTCTTATTCTCTCATTAATGAATTAATTACATTGATTTCATAAACTCATCGCCTGTCAATCAGTCATCAACCGCTAGAACCACAAATGACTTTTGTATCATTGTTTACAATGATGCAATTTTTTATGCAGCCCTCGATTAAATATTTTCGACACACGGTGTGGTTACTACTACATCAGCGGCTTTTCGAGCGAACGAGCTGTATCAGCTATAATTTAAAACCACTAAAACAAATAACGCAGCATTTGCAATGTGATCGTTGACTTCCGAAGCACACATTGTGTCCAGTATTTATCGTAGTTTGTCTGCTTGAGAGAGCACACATTGTGAACGAACTTCTAGACTTTATTCAAGTTCGATTTAGGAAAAACAAGGAAGCAGATTTTTCTCAAGCCGCGCTGCTGACGGTACTCTGCGACGCGCCGCAGATGCAGCGCGAGACCTCTGCACATGCTCGGAAAGGAATGGGAATGCGGAAGTGCAAGGAGAACGCTTGGCTGGCGCAGCCCCATACATGGCCTCCGAGATCACCTCCGCGCGCACGTTTCTCTCCGACCGTTCCAATCGGCCGGAGAGAGCGTAAGTTGGAAAAGGGCCGTGGCAGCGTCTTTCGCCGCACCGCGGTGCTCGCCACCTATGCATCAAGTGTTCCGCCGCAGCTTGGCGCAAAATATAAAACACGAGTTTCCTCAGCTTGCACTCGTACCACAGTCGAGCTGCCAGCTTTAAAATGCCACAGGCAAGACGGCAGCCAACAATTTCGCCATCATCATCATCATCATCATCATCATCATCATCATCATCATCATCATCATCATCATCAGCCTGATTATACCCACTGCAGGGCGAAGGCCTCTCCCATATTTCTCCACTTAACCCGGTTCTGTGCTAGTTGCATCCACTTGACCCCTGCGAACTTCTTAATCCCATCCGCCAACCTAACTTTCTGCCGCCCCCTGCTACGCTTTCCTTCCCTTGGAATCCAGTTTGTTACCCTCAGTAACCATCGGTTATCCTCTCTTCGCACTACATGTCCTGCCCATGTCCATTTCTTCTTCTTAATTTCTACTAGAATGTCGGTAACTTGAGTTATTTCTCTGACCCACTCTGCACGCTTTCTATCTCTTAATATTACCCCTACCATTTTTCGTTCCATAGCCCTCTGGGTTGTCCTCAACTTAAGTAGAACTCTCTTGGTTAGCCTCCACGTTTCAGCCCCATATGTGAGTACAGGCAAGATGCAATTGTTGTATACTTTCCTCTTGAGCGATACCGGTAAGCTGCTAGTCATAATCTGCGAGTGCTTGCCAAATGCGCTCCATCCCAATCTTATTCTTCTTGTTATCATTAAAGTACTAATAATATAAGGCCCACATGCGCAAAGTTAGGCAGCGACTACCCGAAGCTGCATGCCTGCCCTAAGCATGCATGCGTGCTCTGGCCCTCTCTGCTGCGGTTCCGCGTCTTTTTTTTTTTTTTGTCAGTGTGTATATACACGCCGTACATTTGCAAGTTCATTAAGTCGCTAAATACAGTATTTACGAGTGCGGCGACTTACATAAACATCCATCGCGCGAATGCAATTCTCTAAATGATTCTGTCACAGCAACATGATTATTGCTTACTTAGATGCATGTCACGATAGCTTTTTTTTTTATTTCTCGCACGGTTTTAAAGCAGCCTTAGAAGATCGTAAGCACGCAAGTTCGATAAAGCCCTTACGGAAAACAATTTACATGGGTTTTTATAATATGCCTTATGGCAAGCTTGCGTAATAAAAAAACGTTCGATAAAGGTGAAAGGTAATCGGGGCACGTTCAGGCACCTCTGCCGTCATATGAGTATATGCGAGGTTTTCGGAAGTGATCCCATTAAAAATGGATAAGCTTATACGATCGAAAGTGAGTAGAAGCTATTACCTCGTTTGTAAACTACGTGGCCTACCATAGTATAAATGTGCCCAATTATCACGCGAGTTTCAGCTTATTTCTTGTTTTTACATGTTTGCATATGCTACAGACTGGGTGCAGTGCTTTTATTTTTAATTTTTACTCCTATATGCCTATACGCGTAGAGGGCCAAGCCGAGCAAATGGGTTAATTCAAATGAATTATGCTTAGACTATAGAATGGCACTATCATACACGCCTGCCACACTAGTTAGCAATTTTTCATTAACTTTCAATGATATGCAAAACTTATCAGAACATTTTTGGCACTAAACATCCTCCGGTTGTAATAATACTAGCCACTTTCTGAACAAAATTACGAGGCAAACACTGTGAGCAATTTAAAAAAGACATGTTTCTTTATTTACAAAACTCATGAGGTGGACAAAGAGAAAAACAATATGAGCAAGCACAATCAAGAAGTACACACAAACATTTCATTATTTACAAAGTTCAATCACCACATGATGACTACAGTGAAACCTCGCTATAACGAACAGTTAAACAATCAGAAAATAGTTCGCTCTATCCATAATTCGTAATATAAAATTTCATAGAAAATCCATGCAAGAGCAGCAAAATTCAATCAGAGAAGGCACAGCAACTCGCAGGGTGCCTTCTTGGGTCACGTTCGTTTATTTGCACGCAAAGAACTGCGTTATCGCGGCTTGCTTTTTTGTGTTGATCGCGTTCCGTATCACGCCCTGTTCCACAGTTTGCAAACGCTCAACAAGGGCAAACCCACTGCTGTCAATAGCACTGTAGTGGCGGCGCAGTAAATCCAATGCAGCAGGCGCTTCTTGTGAAGTCGGAATGTTCTCATCGTTTGCACGGTCAGCCTGAGCTTCGTCTGCGGTATGTTCAGAAACTTCCACAGCGATTTCGGCGTCCGTCAGTACAGCCGTGGGCGCCGCGATGTCGTCGCCGCCTACAAAGTCCTCTACAGTCATTGTTGCGGGCATGTCACCCCATCGAGCTCGCGGAGCTCTGCTTCTGCTTCGTCTCCATCGTCACTTGATGCGCGGGCCTCTGCTGGAACAAAAGCTGCATGCTGAAAGCAGTTGGCAATTGTTTCGCCTTTCACGCTGTCCCATGCCGCTTTAATGCTCCCAGCAAGTCGATCTTCAAGTCCTGCTTCATAAGAAGCTTCACGAGAAGAGTGTCAATCAGTCTTCTCTTGTAAACTGCCTTTATCTTGAGCTTGGTCTTTAACGTCAGTTCTGCTCTTTTTTTCACGTTCACCGCCATCACAGTACTACGCACACCCGCGCACCACACTCGACACGACGACCGACGCAGCCTCCGCCAAACGCTACGACGGCCACGCCGCTGCTAACACTAAAACCAAAAAACGCGAATGGCGCAAAAACCAAAAGAGCAAGTTGTTTCCTTCCTCCATGCAAAAAAAGGCAAAAAACAACATTCGATCGTGCCGCTGCCGCCGCTGCTGAAGCGGCGCTGTCGGCGATTGTGAGATGCAAACGATTTCTAATGGCCTCCGAGATCACCTTCGTGCGCACAAACAGGCACACGGAGGTAATCTCGGAGGCCATAGATTTCTTCGGCTCTCAACTCCCAATGCTGTTGTGGCATCTGTGGCGCTGTCAGCGCCTGCGAGGTAATCCTGAAAGTTTGCTGCGCCACATCACACATGTAGTGCAACGAAGCCGCTATTAAAGTGAGATAGTGCTTGGCGTCGCGAAGTTCGTAATATCCGTTTTATGCCGAACTGCGTTCGCTATGGGAAGTTAAAAATACATGTGTTTGACAAAAATATTTCGGAAGAGTTCGCTATATTCAATAATTCATTATATGCGTGTTCGTTATATCAAGGTTTGACTGTACTTGCATAGTTTTCTATTCACAAAGATAAACCTCGCCAGACTAAACACGCAGCTCCTAATCTTGCTCAGTAGTGTTTTTTTTTTTTCCGGTAAGCTGCTTGATCAATTACTATTTTTCCTGCGTTGATAAGCTGTGACCTAAGCAACTTTTCTATGATTATCTTCGTTGTTTCAGTGGCGTGGTCCTTTCTTTCTGCACACAGCTAGAAGAGAGCACCTCTCGAAGTAAGCGACATAAGCTAGCGACATGTACGCTACACATGAAATGTTGCGGTGTACACTCCACTGGAATTTGATATATTTGCGAGCAAGCACAGAAGCCTTAGGATTAAAAATGGGGAGGAAAATGAATGTCTCATCAGTTCACCAAACTGCAACAAGACCTTGCAGCTGAGAAACATGCATTCCTTTGACCACTCGAGCATACGCTCGTAACGTTGATTGACTGCCAGCTTCACGAGTGACCGTTAGGCATTCAAGGACTACCACCTACACGAGGTAGTCTTGACGAGTAACTGTTTCACAAGCAAAGAAAACTATCTACATGAGCCCAATGCGTAAATTCTAAGTAGAACGGAACGCATTATGTGAACGCAGCAAGAACATCAACACTCCGCTTCGGAAGTAAACACAACACTTAAATTGTGAAACATTTCGGACACACCTTGCGGCCAGTTTTTGCTGGAAAACCAGCTAAAAATGAAAGGCTACATGACACGCTCGTAGCCGTGACACGTGACAGCTATGTGACACGCGCAAAACAACGAGAGAACTGCCAGCGGAGATACGCCGTGAGCGGGCTGGACGATGCATCGGATGAGATGGATGGATGGATGGAATATAGGAGCGTCCCCTTTGAAACGGGGTGGTAGCAGTAGCTATCATGCTCACTTTTCTCCCTATATCTTAATTATTGATTTAGATTGGTTCACTATGCCATCATTCTATTTATTAAATTTTTGTTTCTACATTACTAACATTATGTCACTTCTCTGCTTTTAATCCACCAATCTGCCAGTCGTTTTTTGCTAGTTTCCACCGCTGGTTCATTCACCCGGTCACTGGTATCTCTAAACCCCAGAGCTTCAGGAACAGTGATTGCGCCTGCATCAACTTCCAGGTGGATACCATTACATTGGAGTATAATATGGTCAGTTGTTTCACTGGAGTTACCACATACAGCACATGCGTCATCTTCATTGCTAAATTTCTTTTTGTAGCTGCGTGTTCTAAGGCACCCTGATCTAGCTTCAAAAAGTAGGGCACTGCCTCTTGAGTTATCGAAGAAAGTTTCCTTGTGAATCTTGTGTGGTATTGTGTGAATTAGAGAAAGGAAAGGCGACTGATCAACTAAAAGACACAGCCCTTGCTGTGTTTGAAGAAAGTTGCCCTGATCTAAGATTCACCTGGGAACTTCCAAAGGAAGGTGTTTTGCGCTTCCTGGATTTGAGTCCTGAATTCTTACCAGAACACTTATGTTGGACTTACCAGTCAAGAGCGAACAAGCAGTTTCTTCCGTACATGTCCAAACATTCAAAGACTGTGAAAAGAGGTGTTGCGAAGGCTGCATTGACGTCGGCTCTCAACAAATCATGCCACCACCATGTCAAAAAACGTTTTCTAAGCCAGACTGAGAGGCTTTTGGAGGCAAGGTATCCTGAGCATTGGCTGTGTAGCATAATAGAAAGCATTGTCTTGCCGATCAAGTGGAGGATTCGAAAAGAAAACCTTACTCAAGGAAACAAGTGGTTAGTGGCACCATATATGCATGGCTTCACCCATAATCTACTGAAGATTGGTCAAAGACATGGCATCCGGATTATTCCGACGGCACCAAGCAGGGCTAAAGGGATGTGTGTGCAGGTTAATAACCAGGACTTCAACTCTGGATGCAAAACTTCGCACCGGACTAGGTACTCTAAGTTTATTCAGTGGGTTGTTTATGAGATTCGCTTGCATTGTGGAAAGAAGTATATTGGACAGACAGGAAGATGCCTCAATGAAAGGATTAGAGAGCACGCTAAGGCAATATTGGACAAGTCTTGCAGAAATCTGGCTGTGCACTGCAAAGACTGCGTTGATTGTAGAAACCAAAAATGGTCCGGCTGACCTTCACATTGTTAAGGTTATGAAAAGGATGAAGGACAAGTTAGCCAGAGAGATTTATGAAGCATATGCAATCTGTGACTTGGGAGACCGATGTGTCAGCATGCCATCGGTGGTTTTGTTGAAGAAGGAAGTAGAATTTTTGCGCAAATCGGCAGGATGTTAACGACAAGAAAGAAGTTGGCTGCAGACGTAAAGTGAAGGAAGAAGATGTGCGGTTTCCAGTTTATATAGTTGTCAGTGCGGCGTTGTTCTTTGTGTGCGTGTGTATGCCTCTTGTGCATTGTGTTGGTGTTACCTGCTCTGCTGCCTTTTTCCAAGAGCTGTCCTCAATCACCGCTGCTGTTCATGCTTTATATGATAAACCTGTTTACGGAGCATACAAGAAAGTAACCTAGGTTTTAACCTGTCATATAGATTAGGTGAAAACACGGTTGAGCAGCGCCTTCCCGGTTTGATGTATGCAGACGATATTGTGCTACTAGCTGAGAGTCAGGAAGAATTTCAAACTCTAATTAAGTATTGCGCAGACGAAGGGGATGCTCTAGGCTTCAGTTTTAGTGCAGTTAAACTGGATCTGATGATTTTCAACGGCTAAACTGATCAGAATCTTAAAATACAAGGCCATGAAATACCCACAGTAGCTGAATATGAATATCTCGGGGTATGGGTAAACGAAGAATTGGCATACATTGAAAAGCACGAGCAATCACTTAAAGCAAAAGAGCGAAGAAATTCCAGGATAATGAAGCATAGGGCATTGTGGGGATATAACAAGTATGAGGTTTTGAGGGGTATTTGGAAAGGAATCATGGTGCCCGGGCTTACTTTCGGAAATGCGGTTTTGTGCCTAAAATCAGAGTTACAGTCGGCATTAGAAATAAATCAGAGAGCCGTCGGTTGATTAGCTTTGGGTGCCCACGGCAAAGCCACAAATGAGGCGGTACAGGGAGATATGGGCTGGGCATCTTTCGAAGTACGTGAAGCTCAAAGTAAAATATTATATGAGGAACGCCTGAGAAAATTGGACAGTAACGGATAGTCAGCTAAAGTATTTAAATACCTATACCTAAAAAGTGTTGACTCACAATGGAGGAAACGAACTAGGAAACTAACCAGTAAGTATGCTGGTCACAAGGACGAAGAAATAAAGAGCGTTAAGCAGCAGGTGAAAAACGCAGAAGGTAAAAATTGTATAAATTCGATGGAAAAGAAACAGAGAGTGGAACTATACCGAAAGTGGAAAAGGAATATCAGGAAGGAAGGTTTCTTTGATAACTCGGGAGTCAGTGCCCTATGTGTTGAAGCTGGATCAGGGTGCCTTAGAGCACGCAGCTATAAAAAGAAATTTAACAATGGAGATGACGCATGTGCTGTACGTGGTAACTCCAGAGAAACAATTGACCATATTATACTCGAATGGAATGGTATCCATCGGGAAGCCGATGCAGGTTCAGTCACTCTTCCTGAAGCTCTGGGGTTTAGAGATACCAGTGGCCGAGTGAATAAACCTGCGATTGAAGCTAGCAAAAAACGACTGGAAGATTGGTGGGTTAAAAGCAGAAAAGTGACATAATGTTAGTAATGTAGAAACAAAAATTCAATAAATGGAACGATAGTATAGTTAACTAATCTAAAACAGTAATTAAGATATAGGGAAAAAATGAGCATGATAGCAACTGCTACCACCCCATCTCAAAGGGGACCTATATTCCATCCATCCATCCATCCGGCAGCGCCGCCGTGCGTTGCTTTGGGAGCCTATACTGATCTGTACAATAACTAAAGTAGTCAGGGCAGTAATGAGATTGGCAGTAGGGAAAAGCAGTCAGATGTTCTGCCAATGACTGCAGATTTGTTGAAGGGTAGAGGGGATATTGTGCTAGGAAAACTGGTCGCCCTGTATACACAATGCCTAGTGTCATCTACGGTACCGGAACCATGGAAGAACACAAACATTATCTTAATAAGAAAGGGGGCGCTAAAGACTAAAAAATTACAGACCATTCAGCTTACTATCTGTTACATAGAAGGTATTTACTAAGGTAATAGTTAATAGAATCAGGACAACCTTACACTTCAGTCAAGCAAAAGATCAGGCAGGGTTTCGGAAAGGTTACTCTGCTATCGATCATATTGCCGTGAAGCCTTCAAAACTGTATTTGTTGGTTTTTAACAGCCGCCGGCATGTGGCCTTATCACTGTGATTCTGGCACGCGTATCAATTCTGTGTTTTTTGTTTGTTAACGATCGATGTCGCGAGACGCACCTTTATCAGTTTCTTTGTCGTGCAAGGTGCGCCAAGATCTGTCTAGAAGATTACGGCCACTCGCGTATGTTCCTACAATGTTCCAGGTTGTACTAGTGACAGTTTGCGATGTTATCTAGATGGTTCTGGGCGGCCTTTAAATTGAGCGTTGACGAATGCGACAGGCATCTTAGTTCGGCGATCGCCAAGCATGTTTGTTGCTATTGCCGCCGCCGAGCTGCTTAGTCCTTTTGCAGGCGCAAGTCAGCCCAATAAAGAGTTCCTTCCCTGCACTCAAAGATTCTTTATTTGTGTCCTCGACCTTGTCATCACTACGTAACAATATCCAAACCATTAACCTGGTGATAGAAAAGTGCTCGGAATATAACCATTCATTGATCACGGAAAAGCATTTGGCTCTGTAGAAAGCTCAGCCGTCATGCAGGCATTGCGAAATCAGGGTGTAGACGGGCCGTATGTGAAAGTACTAGAAGGTATCTATAGTGGCTGCACAGCAATCATAGTTCTGCATAAAGAAAGTAACAAAATTCCAATTAAGAAAGATGCTAGACAGGGAGACACGATCTTTCTAATACTATTCACAGCTTGCTTAGAAGAAGCACTCAGAGACTTGGAATGGGAACAGTTAGGGATAAGGGTAGATGGAGAATACCTCAGTAATCTGCGATTTGCTGATGGCATTGTCTTGCTTAATAACTCAGGGGATCAACTGCTAAGAATGACTCATGACCCAGACAGGAAAAGTGGAAAGGTACGCTTGAAAATCAATATGCAGAAGACTAAGGTAATGTTCAACAGCCTAGAAAAGGAACAGCAATTTACGTTAGGTAGTGAACCACTGGAAATAGTAGGTGAATATGTGTACTAAGGGAAATTCACATAAATAAAGGTGTTAGCTGAGGAGACACAATATGTGCAGTACTATTCACTGCTTCCTCAGAGATCTGGGTCCGTGTTTCAAGTTTGCAGTATGTAATATTGCTGGAAGGTATCTATAGCGGCTGCACAAAGAAAGTAATGAAGTTCCCATAAAGAAAGGTGTTAGCCGAGGAGACACAAGATGTGCAGTACTATTCACTGCTTCCTCAGAGATCTGGGTCCCTGTTTCAAGTTTGCAGTATATAAGATTGCTGGAAGGTATCTGTAGAGGCTGCATAAAAAGAGTAATGAAATTCCCATAAAGAACGTTGTTAGCCGAGGAGACACAGTCTGTGCAGTACCATTCACTGCTTCCTCAGAGATCTGGATTCCTGTTCCAAGTTTGCAGTATGTAATATTGCTGGAAGGTATCTATAGGGGCTGCACTAAAAAAGGAATGAAGTTCCCATAAAGAAATGTGTTAGCCGAGGAGACACAACCTGTGCAGTACTATTCACTGCTTCCTCAGAGATGTGGGTCCCTGTTTCAAGTTTGCAGTATATAAGATTGCTGGAAGGTATCTATAGGGGCTGCATAAAGAGAGTTATGAAATTTCCATAAAGAAAGGTGTTAGCTAAGGAGACACAATCTGTGCAGTACCGTTCACTGCCTCCTCAAAGATCCGGGTTCCTGTTTCAAGTTTGCAGTATATAAGATTGCTGGAAGGTATCTATAGGGGCTGCATAAAGAGAGTTATGAAATTTTCATAAAGAAAGGCGTTAGCCAAGGAGACACAATCTGTGCAGTACCATTCACTGCTTCCTCAAAGATCTGGGTTCCTGTTTCAAGTTTGCAGTATATAAGATTACTGGAAGGTATCTATAGGGGCTGCATAAAGAGAGTTATGAAATTTCCATAAAGAAAGGCGTTAGCCAAGGAAACACAAGCTGTGCAGTACTATTCACTGCTTCCTCAGAGATCTGGGTCCCTGTTTCAAGTTTGCAGTATATAAGATTGCTGGAAGGTATCTGTAGAGGCTGCATAAAAAGAGTAATGAAATTCCCATAAAGAAAGGTGTTAGCCGAGGAGGCACAGTCTGTGCAGTACCATTCACTGCTTCCTCAGAGACCTGGGTTCCTGTTTCAAGTTTGCAGTATGTAATATTGCTGGAAGGTATCTATAGGGGCTGCACTAAAAAAGGAATGGAGTTCCCATAAAGAAAGGTGTTAGCCGAGGAGACACAACCTGTGCAGTACTATTCACTGCTTCCTCAGAGATCTGGGCCCCTGTTTCAAGTTTGCAGTATATAAGATTGCTGGAAGGTATCTATAGGGACTGCATAAAGAGAGTTATGAAATTTCCATAAAGAAAGGCGTTAGCCAAGGAGACACAATCTGTGCAGTACCATTCACTGCTTCCTCAAAGATCCGGGTTCCTGTTTCAAGTTTGCAGTATATAAGATTGCTGGAAGGTATCTGTAGAGGCTGCATAAAAAGAGTAATGGAATTCCCATAAAGAAAGGTGTTAGCCGAGGAGGCACAGTCTGTGCAGTACCATTCACTGCTTCCTCAGAGATCTGGGTTCCTGTTTCAAGTTTGCAGTATATAAGATTGCTGGAAGGTATCTGTAGAGGCTGCATAAAAAGAGTAATGAAGTTCCCATAAAGAAAGGTGTTAGCCGAGGAAACACAAGCTGTGCAGTACTATTCACTGCTTCCTCAGAGATCTGGGTTCCTGTTTCAAGTTTGCAGTATGTAATATTGCTGGAAGGTATCTATAGGGGCTGCATAAAGAGAGTTATGAAATTTCCATAAAGAAAGGTGTTAGCTAAGGAGACACAATCTGTGCAGTACCATTCACTGCCTCCTCAAAGATCCGGGTTCCTGTTTCAAGTTTGCAGTATATAAGATTGCTGGAAGCTATCTATAGGGGCTGCATAAAGAGAGTTATGAAATTTTCATAAAGAAAGGCATTAGCCAAGGAGACACAATTTGTGCAGTACCATTCACTGCTTCCTCAAAGATCTGGGTTCCTGTTTCAAGTTTGCAGTATATAAGATTGCTGGAAGGTATCTGTAGAGGCTGCATAAAAAGAGTAAATGAAGTTCCCATAAAGAAAGGTGTTAGCCGAGGAGACACAAGCTGTGCAGTACTATTCACTGCTTCCTCAGAGATCTGGGTTCCTGTTTCAAGTTTGCAGTATGTAATATTGCTGGAAGGTATCTATAGGGGCTGTACTAAAAAAGGAATGAAGTTCCCATAAAGAAAGGTGTTAGCCGAGGAGACACAACCTGTGCAGTACTATCCACTGCTTCCTCAGAGATCTTGGTCCCTGTTTCAAGTTTGCAGTATATAAGATTACTGGAAGGTATCTATAGGGGCTGCATAAAGAAAGTTATGAAATTTCCATAAAGAAAGGTGTTAGCCAAGGAGACACAAGCTGTGCAGTACTATTCACTGCTTCCTCAGAGATGTGGGTCCCTGTTTCAAGTTTGCAGTATATAAGATTGCTGGAAGGTATCTGTAGAGGCTGCATAAAAAGAGTAATGAAATTCCCATAAAGAAAGGTGTTAGCCGAGGAGGCACAGTCTGTGCAGTACCATTCACTGCTTCCTCAGAGATCTGGGTTCCTGTTTCAAGTTTGCAGTATGTAATATTGCTGGAAGGTATCTATAGGGGCTGCACTAAAAAAGGAATGAAGTTCCCATAAAGAAAGGTGTTAGCCGAGGAGACACAACCTGTGCAGTACTATTCACTGCTTCCTCAGAGATCTGGGTCCCTGTTTCAAGTTTGCAGTATATAAGATTGCTGGAAGGTATCTATAGGGACTGCATAAAGAGAGTTATGAAATTTCCATAAAGAAAGGCGTTAGCCAAGGAGACACAATCTGTGCAGTACCATTCACTGCTTCCTCAAAGATCCGGGTTCCTGTTTCAAGTTTGCAGTATATAAGATTGCTGGAAGGTATCTGTAGAGGCTGCATAAAAAGAGTAATGGAATTCCCATAAAGAAAGGTGTTAGCCGAGGAGGCACAGTCTGTGCAGTACCATTCACTGCTTCCTCAGAGATCTGGGTTCCTGTTTCAAGTTTGCAGTATGTAATATTGCTGGAAGGTATCTATAGGGGCTGCACTAAAAAAGGAATGAAGTTCCCATAAAGAAAGGTGTTAGCCGAGGAGACACAACCTGTGCAGTACTATTCACTGCTTCCTCAAAGATCCGGGTTCCTGTTTCAAGTTTGCAGTATATAAGATTGCTTGGAGGTATTTGTTGAGGCTGCATAAAAAGAGTAATGAAATTCCCATAAAGAAAGGTGTTAGCCGAGAAGGCACAGTCCGTGCAGTACCATTCACTGCTTCCTCAGAGATCTGGGTTCCTGTTTCAAGTTTGCAGTTTATAAGATTGCTGGAAGGTATCTGTAGAGGCTGCATAAAAAGAGTAATGAAATTCCCATAAAGAAAGGTGTTAGCCGAGGAGGCACAGCCTGTGCAGTACCATTCACTGCTTCAAAGACCCGGATTCCTGTTTTAAGTTTGCAGTATATAAGATTGCTGGAAGGTATCTGTAGAGGCTGCATAAAAAGAGTAATGAAATTCCCATAAAGAAAGGTGTTAGCCGAGGAGGCACAGTCTGTACAGTACCATTCACTGCTTCCTCAGAGATCTGGGTTCCTGTTTCAAGTTTGCAGTATGTAATATTGTTGGAAGGTATCTATAGGGGCTGCACTAAAAAGAGTAATGAAATTCCCATAAAGAAAGGTGTTAGCCGAGGAGGCACAGTTTGTGCAGTACCATTCACTGCTTCCTTAGAGATCTGGGTTCCTGTTTCAAGTTTGCAGTATGTAATATTGCTGGAAGGTATCTATGGGGGCTGCACTAAAAAAGGAATGAAGTTCCCATAAAGAAATGTGTTAGCCGAGGAGACACAACCTGTGCAGTACTATTCACTGCTTCCTCAGAGATGTGGGTCCCTGTTTCAAGTTTGCAGTATATAAGATTGCTGGAAGGTATCTATAGGGGCTGCATAAAGAGAGTTATGAAATTTCCATAAAGAAAGGTGTTAGCTAAGGAGACACAATCTGTGCAGTACCATTCACTGCCTCCTCAAAGATCCGGGTTCCTGTTTCAAGTTTGCAGTATATAAGATTGCTGGAAGGTATCTATAGGTGCTGCATAAAGAGAGTTATGAAATTTTCATAAAGAAAGGCGTTAGCCAAGGAGACACAATCTGTGCAGTACCATTCACTGCTTCCTCAAAGATCTGGGTTCCTGTTTCAAGTTTGCAGTATATAAGATTGCTGGAAGGTATCTGTAGAGGCTGCATAAAAAGAGTAATGAAGTTCCCATAAAGAAAGGTGTTAGCCGAGGAAACACAAGCTGTGCAGTACTATTCACTGCTTCCTCAGAGATCTGGGTTCCTGTTTCAAGTTTGCAGTATGTAATATTGCTGGAAGGTATCTATAGGGGCTGCACTAAAAAAGGAATGAAGTTCCCATAGAGAAAGGTGTTAGCCGAGGAGACACAACCTGTGCAGTACTATTCACTGCTTCCTCAGAGATCTGGGTCCCTGTTTCAAGTTTGCAGTATATAAGATTACTGGAAGGTATCTATAGGGGCTGCATAAAGAGAGTTATGAAATTTCCATAAAGAAAGGTGTTAGCCGAGGAGGCACAGTCTGTGCAGTACCATTCACTGCTTCCTCAGAGATCTGGGTTCCTGTTTCAAGTTTGCAGTATATAAGATTGCTGGAAGGTATCTATAGGGGCTGCATAAAGAGAGTTATGAAATTTCCATAAAGAAAGGTGTTAGCTAAGGAGACACAATCTGTGCAGTACCATTCACTGCCTCCTCAAAGATCCGGGTTCCTGTTTCAAGTTTGCAGTATATAAGATTGCTGGAAGCTATCTATAGGGGCTGCATAAAGAGAGTTATGAAATTTCCATAAAGAAAGGTGTTAGCTAAGGAGACACAATCTGTGCAGTACCATTCACTGCCTCCTCAAAGATCCGGGTTCCTGTTTCAAGTTTGCAGTATATAAGATTGCTGGAAGGTATCTATAGGGGCTGCATAAAGAGAGTTATGAAATTTTCATAAAGAAAGGCATTAGCCAAGGAGACACAACCTGTGCAGTACTATTCACTGCTTCCTCAGAGATGTGGGTCCCTGTTTCAAGTTTGCAGTATATAAGATTGCTGGAAGGTATCTATAGGGGCTGCATAAAGAGAGTTATGAAATTTCCATAAAGAAAGGTGTTAGCTAAGGAGACACAATCTGTGCAGTACCGTTCACTGCCTCCTCAAAGATCCGGGTTCCTGTTTCAAGTTTGCAGTATATCAGATTGCTGGAAGGTATCTATAGGGGCTGCATAAAGAGAGTTATGAAATTTCCATAAAGAAAGGCGTTAGCCAAGGAAACACAAGCTGTGCAGTACTATTCACTGCTTCCTCAGAGATCTGGGTCCCTGTTTCAAGTTTGCAGTATATAAGATTGCTGGAAGGTATCTGTAGAGGCTGCATAAAAAGAGTAATGAAATTCCCATAAAGAAAGGTGTTAGCCGAGGAGGCACAGTCTGTGCAGTACCATTCACTGCTTCCTCAGAGACCTGGGTTCCTGTTTCAAGTTTGCAGTATGTAATATTGCTGGAAGGTATCTATAGGGGCTGCACTAAAAAAGGAATGGAGTTCCCATAAAGAAAGGTGTTAGCCGAGGAGACACAACCTGTGCAGTACTATTCACTGCTTCCTCAGAGATCTGGGCCCCTGTTTCAAGTTTGCAGTATATAAGATTGCTGGAAGGTATCTATAGGGACTGCATAAAGAGAGTTATGAAATTTCCATAAAGAAAGGCGTTAGCCAAGGAGACACAATCTGTGCAGTACCATTCACTGCTTCCTCAAAGATCCGGGTTCCTGTTTCAAGTTTGCAGTATATAAGATTGCTGGAAGGTATCTGTAGAGGCTGCATAAAAAGAGTAATGGAATTCCCATAAAGAAAGGTGTTAGCCGAGGAGGCACAGTCTGTGCAGTACCATTCACTGCTTCCTCAGAGATCTGGGTTCCTGTTTCAAGTTTGCAGTATATAAGATTGCTGGAAGGTATCTGTAGAGGCTGCATAAAAAGAGTAATGAAGTTCCCATAAAGAAAGGTGTTAGCCGAGGAAACACAAGCTGTGCAGTACTATTCACTGCTTCCTCAGAGATCTGGGTTCCTGTTTCAAGTTTGCAGTATGTAATATTGCTGGAAGGTATCTATAGGGGCTGCATAAAGAGAGTTATGAAATTTCCATAAAGAAAGGTGTTAGCTAAGGAGACACAATCTGTGCAGTACCATTCACTGCCTCCTCAAAGATCCGGGTTCCTGTTTCAAGTTTGCAGTATATAAGATTGCTGGAAGCTATCTATAGGGGCTGCATAAAGAGAGTTATGAAATTTTCATAAAGAAAGGCATTAGCCAAGGAGACACAATTTGTGCAGTACCATTCACTGCTTCCTCAAAGATCTGGGTTCCTGTTTCAAGTTTGCAGTATATAAGATTGCTGGAAGGTATCTGTAGAGGCTGCATAAAAAGAGTAAATGAAGTTCCCATAAAGAAAGGTGTTAGCCGAGGAGACACAAGCTGTGCAGTACTATTCACTGCTTCCTCAGAGATCTGGGTTCCTGTTTCAAGTTTGCAGTATGTAATATTGCTGGAAGGTATCTATAGGGGCTGTACTAAAAAAGGAATGAAGTTCCCATAAAGAAAGGTGTTAGCCGAGGAGACACAACCTGTGCAGTACTATCCACTGCTTCCTCAGAGATCTTGGTCCCTGTTTCAAGTTTGCAGTATATAAGATTACTGGAAGGTATCTATAGGGGCTGCATAAAGAAAGTTATGAAATTTCCATAAAGAAAGGTGTTAGCCAAGGAGACACAAGCTGTGCAGTACTATTCACTGCTTCCTCAGAGATGTGGGTCCCTGTTTCAAGTTTGCAGTATATAAGATTGCTGGAAGGTATCTGTAGAGGCTGCATAAAAAGAGTAATGAAATTCCCATAAAGAAAGGTGTTAGCCGAGGAGGCACAGTCTGTGCAGTACCATTCACTGCTTCCTCAGAGATCTGGGTTCCTGTTTCAAGTTTGCAGTATGTAATATTGCTGGAAGGTATCTATAGGGGCTGCACTAAAAAAGGAATGAAGTTCCCATAAAGAAAGGTGTTAGCCGAGGAGACACAACCTGTGCAGTACTATTCACTGCTTCCTCAGAGATCTGGGTCCCTGTTTCAAGTTTGCAGTATATAAGATTGCTGGAAGGTATCTATAGGGACTGCATAAAGAGAGTTATGAAATTTCCATAAAGAAAGGCGTTAGCCAAGGAGACACAATCTGTGCAGTACCATTCACTGCTTCCTCAAAGATCCGGGTTCCTGTTTCAAGTTTGCAGTATATAAGATTGCTGGAAGGTATCTGTAGAGGCTGCATAAAAAGAGTAATGGAATTCCCATAAAGAAAGGTGTTAGCCGAGGAGGCACAGTCTGTGCAGTACCATTCACTGCTTCCTCAGAGATCTGGGTTCCTGTTTCAAGTTTGCAGTATGTAATATTGCTGGAAGGTATCTATAGGGGCTGCACTAAAAAAGGAATGAAGTTCCCATAAAGAAAGGTGTTAGCCGAGGAGACACAACCTGTGCAGTACTATTCACTGCTTCCTCAAAGATCCGGGTTCCTGTTTCAAGTTTGCAGTATATAAGATTGCTTGGAGGTATTTGTTGAGGCTGCATAAAAAGAGTAATGAAATTCCCATAAAGAAAGGTGTTAGCCGAGAAGGCACAGTCCGTGCAGTACCATTCACTGCTTCCTCAGAGATCTGGGTTCCTGTTTCAAGTTTGCAGTTTATAAGATTGCTGGAAGGTATCTGTAGAGGCTGCATAAAAAGAGTAATGAAATTCCCATAAAGAAAGGTGTTAGCCGAGGAGGCACAGCCTGTGCAGTACCATTCACTGCTTCAAAGACCCGGATTCCTGTTTTAAGTTTGCAGTATATAAGATTGCTGGAAGGTATCTGTAGAGGCTGCATAAAAAGAGTAATGAAATTCCCATAAAGAAAGGTGTTAGCCGAGGAGGCACAGTCTGTACAGTACCATTCACTGCTTCCTCAGAGATCTGGGTTCCTGTTTCAAGTTTGCAGTATGTAATATTGTTGGAAGGTATCTATAGGGGCTGCACTAAAAAGAGTAATGAAATTCCCATAAAGAAAGGTGTTAGCCGAGGAGGCACAGTTTGTGCAGTACCATTCACTGCTTCCTTAGAGATCTGGGTTCCTGTTTCAAGTTTGCAGTATGTAATATTGCTGGAAGGTATCTATGGGGGCTGCACTAAAAAAGGAATGAAGTTCCCATAAAGAAATGTGTTAGCCGAGGAGACACAACCTGTGCAGTACTATTCACTGCTTCCTCAGAGATGTGGGTCCCTGTTTCAAGTTTGCAGTATATAAGATTGCTGGAAGGTATCTATAGGGGCTGCATAAAGAGAGTTATGAAATTTCCATAAAGAAAGGTGTTAGCTAAGGAGACACAATCTGTGCAGTACCATTCACTGCCTCCTCAAAGATCCGGGTTCCTGTTTCAAGTTTGCAGTATATAAGATTGCTGGAAGGTATCTATAGGTGCTGCATAAAGAGAGTTATGAAATTTTCATAAAGAAAGGCGTTAGCCAAGGAGACACAATCTGTGCAGTACCATTCACTGCTTCCTCAAAGATCTGGGTTCCTGTTTCAAGTTTGCAGTATATAAGATTGCTGGAAGGTATCTGTAGAGGCTGCATAAAAAGAGTAATGAAGTTCCCATAAAGAAAGGTGTTAGCCGAGGAAACACAAGCTGTGCAGTACTATTCACTGCTTCCTCAGAGATCTGGGTTCCTGTTTCAAGTTTGCAGTATGTAATATTGCTGGAAGGTATCTATAGGGGCTGCACTAAAAAAGGAATGAAGTTCCCATAGAGAAAGGTGTTAGCCGAGGAGACACAACCTGTGCAGTACTATTCACTGCTTCCTCAGAGATCTGGGTCCCTGTTTCAAGTTTGCAGTATATAAGATTACTGGAAGGTATCTATAGGGGCTGCATAAAGAGAGTTATGAAATTTCCATAAAGAAAGGTGTTAGCCGAGGAGGCACAGTCTGTGCAGTACCATTCACTGCTTCCTCAGAGATCTGGGTTCCTGTTTCAAGTTTGCAGTATATAAGATTGCTGGAAGGTATCTATAGGGGCTGCATAAAGAGAGTTATGAAATTTCCATAAAGAAAGGTGTTAGCTAAGGAGACACAATCTGTGCAGTACCATTCACTGCCTCCTCAAAGATCCGGGTTCCTGTTTCAAGTTTGCAGTATATAAGATTGCTGGAAGCTATCTATAGGGGCTGCATAAAGAGAGTTATGAAATTTCCATAAAGAAAGGTGTTAGCTAAGGAGACACAATCTGTGCAGTACCATTCACTGCCTCCTCAAAGATCCGGGTTCCTGTTTCAAGTTTGCAGTATATAAGATTGCTGGAAGGTATCTATAGGGGCTGCATAAAGAGAGTTATGAAATTTTCATAAAGAAAGGCATTAGCCAAGGAGACACAATGTGTGCAGTACCATTCACTGCTTCCTCAAAGATCTGGGTTCCTGTTTCAAGTTTGCAGTATATAAGATTGCTGGAAGGTATCTGTAGAGGCTGCATAAAAAGAGTAAATGAAGTTCCCATAAAGAAAGGTGTTAGCCGAGGAGACACAAGCTGTGCAGTACTATTCACTGCTTCCTCAGAGATCTGGGTTCCTGTTTCAAGTTTGCAGTATGTAATATTGCTGGAAGGTATCTATAGGGGCTGTACTAAAAAAGGAATGAAGTTCCCATAAAGAAAGGTGTTAGCCGAGGAGACACAACCTGTGCAGTACTATCCACTGCTTCCTCAGAGATCTTGGTCCCTGTTTCAAGTTTGCAGTATATAAGATTACTGGAAGGTATCTATAGGGGCTGCATAAAGAGAGTTATGAAATTTCCATAAAGAAAGGTGTTAGCCAAGGAGACACAAGCTGTGCAGTACTATTCACTGCTTCCTCAGAGATGTGGGTCCCTGTTTCAAGTTTGCAGTATATAAGATTGCTGGAAGGTATCTGTAGAGGCTGCATAAAAAGAGTAATGAAATTCCCATAAAGAAAGGTGTTAGCCGAGGAGGCACAGTCTGTGCAGTACCATTCACTGCTTCCTCAGAGATCTGGGTTCCTGTTTCAAGTTTGCAGTATGTAATATTGCTGGAAGGTATCTATAGGGGCTGTACTAAAAAAGGAATGAAGTTCCCATAAAGAAAGGTGTTAGCCGAGGAGACACAACCTGTGCAGTACTATTCACTGCTTCCTCAGAGATCTGGGTCCCTGTTTCAAGTTTGCAGTATATAAGATTGCTGGAAGGTATCTATAGGGACTGCATAAAGAGAGTTATGAAATTTCCATAAAGAAAGGCGTTAGCCAAGGAGACACAATCTGTGCGGTACCATTCACTGCTTCCTCAAAGATCCGGGTTCCTGTTTCAAGTTTGCAGTATATAAGATTGCTGGAAGGTATCTGTAGAGGCTGCAAAAAAAGAGTAATGGAATTCCCATAAAGAAAGGTGTTAGCCGAGGAGGCACAGTCTGTGCAGTACCATTCACTGCTTCCTCAGAGATCTGGGTTCCTGTTTCAAGTTTGCAGTATGTAATATTGCTGGAAGGTATCTATAGGGGCTGCACTAAAAAAGGAATGAAGTTCCCATAAAGAAAGGTGTTAGCCGAGGAGACACAACCTGTGCAGTACTATTCACTGCTTCCTCAAAGATCCGGGTTCCTGTTTCAAGTTTGCAGTATATAAGATTGCTTGGAGGTATCTGTTGAGGCTGCATAAAAAGAGTAATGAAATTCCCATAAAGAAAGGTGTTAGCCGAGAAGGCACAGTCTGTGCAGTACCATTCACTGCTTCCTCAGAGATCTGGGTTCCTGTTTCAAGTTTGCAGTTTATAAGATTGCTGGAAGGTATCTGTAGAGGCTGCATAAAAAGAGTAATGAAATTCCCATAAAGAAAGGTGTTAGCCGAGGAGGCACAGCCTGTGCAGTACCATTCACTGCTTCAAAGACCCGGATTCCTGTTTTAAGTTTGCAGTATATAAGATTGCTGGAAGGTATCTGTAGAGGCTGCATAAAAAGAGTAATGAAATTCCCATAAAGAAAGGTGTTAGCCGAGGAGGCACAGTCTGTACAGTACCATTCACTGCTTCCTCAGAGATCTGGGTTCCTGTTTCAAGTTTGCAGTATGTAATATTCATCATCATCATCATCAGCCTGATTATACCCACTGCAGGGCGAAGGCCTCTCCCATATTTCTCCACTTAACCCGGTTCTGTGCTAGCTGCATCCACTTGACCCCTGCGAACTTCTTAATCTCATCCGCCCACCTAACTTTCTGCCGCCCCCTGCTACGCTTTCCTTCCCTTGGAATCCAGTTTGTTACCCTCAGCGACCATCGGTTATCCTCTTTTCGCCCTACATGTCCTGCCCATGTCCATTTCTTCTTCTTAATTTCCACTAGAATGTCAGTAACTTGAGTTATTTCTCTGACCCACTCTGCACGCTTTCTATCTCTTAATGTTACCCCTACCATTTTTCGTTCCATAGCCCTCTGGGTTGTCCTCAACTTAAGTAGAACTCTCTTGGTTAGCCTCCACGTTTCAGCCCCATAGGTGAGTACAGGCAAGAATATTGTTGGAAGGTATCTATAGGGGCTGCACTAAAAAGAGTAATGAAATTCCCATAAAGAAAGGTGTTAGCCGAGGAGGCACAGTCTGTGCAGTACCATTCACTGCTTCCTTAGAGATCTGGGTTCCTGTTTCAAGTTTGCAGTATGTAATATTGCTGGAAGGTATCTATGGGGGCTGCACTAAAAAAGGAATGAAGTTCTCATAAAGAAAGGTGTTAGCCGAGGAGACACAACCTGTGCAGTACTATTCACTGCTTCCTCAAAGATCCGGGTTCCTGTTTCAAGTTTGCAGTATATAAGATTGCTGGAAGGTATCTGTAGAGGCTGCATAAAAAGAGTAATGAAATTCTCATAAAGAAAGTTGTTAGCCGAGGAGGCACAGTCTGTGCAGTACCATTCACTGCTTCCTCAGAGATCCGGGTTCCTGTTTCAAGTTTGCAGTATATAAGATTGCTGGAAGGTATCTGTAGAGGCTGCATAAAAAGAGTAATGAATTTCCCATAAAGAAAGGTGTTAGCCGAGGAGGCACAGTCTGTGCAGTACCATTCACTGCTTGCTCAAAGATCCGGGTTGCTGTTTCAAGTTTGCAGTATATAAGATTGCTGGAAGGTATCTGTAGAGGCTGCATAAAAAGAGTAATGAAATTCCTATAAAGAAAGGTGTTAGCCAAAGAGGCACAGTCTGTGCAGTACCATTCACTGCTTCCTCAGAGATCTGGGTTCCTGTTTCAAGTTTGCAGTATGTAATATTGCTGGAAGGTATCTATAGGGGCTGCACTAAAAAAGGAATGAAGTGTCCATAAAGAAAGGTGTTAGCCGAGGAGACACAACCTGTGCAGTACTATTCAGTTCAGTTCAGGCGTTCAGTCGTGTCCGACTCTTCGTGACCCTATGGACCATGTCACGCCACGCTTTCCGGTCTCTCACTATCTTCTTAACATCACATAGCTTCATCTGCAATGCCTCGAGAATGCCATCTAACCATCGCGTTCGCTGCCTACCCCTTCTCCGGCGACCCTCAACCTTTCCCAACATCAAATCTTTCTCCAGCGACTCCTCTCTTCTCATCAGATGACCAAAGTAGCTGAGCTTTAACTTTAGAATTTGACCCTCCAATGAGCAGTCAGGGTTTATGGTCGACAATATCGACTGATTTGATCTTCTGGCAGTCCAAGGAACTCTTAAGAGTCTTCGCCAGCACCACAATTCAAACGCGTCAATTCTTCGGCGGTCAGCCTTTTTCACAGTCCAACTCTCGCATCCATACATCACAACTGGAAAGACCATAGCACGGGTTATACGGATCTTGGTTGGCAGACTAATGTCTCTGCTCTTTACTAGGCGGTCAAGGCTAACCATTGCTCTCTTTCCCAGAAGCAGGCGTCTCCTAATTTCATGGCTGCAGTCTCCTTCCGAGGTAATCTTGGCGCCCAAGAACAGAAAATCTGTCACAGCTTCCACTTCTTGTCCATTGATGCTCCAGGACTTGATAGGGCAAGACGCCATGATCTTCGTCTTTTTAATGTTCAGTTTAAGCCCAAACTTCTCACTCTCTTCTTGTACGCGCATCAGAAGTCTCTTGAGTTCCACTTCACTTTCTGCCATTAAAGTGGTATCATCCGCATATCTAAGATTGTTGATACGTTTCCCAGCAATCTTCACTCCAGCTGAAGACTTGTCCAGACCGGCCTTTCTCATGATGCACTCTGCATATAGGTTAAATAGGCAGGGCGACAGTATGCAGCCTTGCCTCACCCCTTTCTCAATCGGAAACCAATCAGTAAGACCATGCCCAGTTCTGACTGTGGCCTCTTGCCCTTCATAAAGGTTCCTGAGGAGACAGATGAGGTGAATTGGAACTCCCATCTCTTGGAGAGCTTGCCACAATCTGCTGTGATCTACGCAGTCAAACGCTTTCGCATAATCAATAAAGCAGAAGTAAATGGGTTTCTGGAACTCTCTTGCTTTTTCCATGATCCAGCGAAGGTTGGCAATTTGGTCTCTAGTTCCTCTGCCCTTGCGAAACCCAGCTTGCACGTCCGGAAGCTCCCGATCCACATACTGCTGCAGCCTACCTTGCAGGATTTTTAACATCACCTTGCTAGCATGCGAAATAAGCGCGATCGTGCGGTAGTTGGAACAATCTTTGGCACTGCTTCCTCAAAGATCCGGGTTCCTGTTTCAAGTTTGCAGTATATAAGATTGCTGGAAGGTATCTGTAGAGGCTGCATAAAAAGAGTAACGAAATTCCCATAAAGAAAGGTGTTAGCCGAGGAGGCACAGTCTGTGCAGTACCATTCACTGCTTCCTCAAATATCCGGATTCCTGTTTCAAGTTTGCAGTATATAAGATTGCTGGAAGGTATATGTAGAGGCTGCATAAAAAGAGTAATGAAATTCCCATAAAGAAAGGTGTTAGCCGAGGAGGCACAGTCTGTGCAGTACCATTCACTGCTTCCTCAAAGATCCGGGTTCCTGTTTCAAGTTTGCAGTATATAAGATTGCTGGAAGGTATCTGTAGAGGCTGCATAAAAAGAGTAACGAAATTCCCATAAAGAAAGGTGTTAGCCGAGGAGGCACAGTCTGTGCAGTACCATTCACTGCTTCCTCAAATATCCGGATTCCTGTTTCAAGTTTGCAGTATATAAGATTGCTGGAAGGTATATGTAGAGGCTGCATAAAAAGAGTAATGAAATTCCCATAAAGAAAGGTGTTAGCCGAGGAGGCACAGTCTGTGCAGTACCATTCACTGCTTCCTCAGAGATCCGGGTTCCTGTTTCAAGTTTGCAGTATGTAATATTGCTGGAAGTGTCTATAGGGGCTGCACTAAAAAAGGAATGAAGTTCCCATAAAGAAAGGTGTTAGCCGAGGAGACACAACCTGTGCAGTACTATTCAGTGCTTCCTCAAAGATCCGGGTTCCTGTTTCAAGTTTGCAGTATATAACATTGCTGGAAGGTATCTGTAGAGGCTGCATTAAAAGAGTAATGAAATTCCTAAAAGAAAGGTGTTAGCCGAGGAGGCACAGTCTGTGCAGTACCATTCACTGCTTCCTCAGAGATCTGGGTTCCTGTTTCATGTTTGCAATATGTAATATTGCTAGAAGGTATCTATAGGGGCTGCACTAAAAAAGGAATGAAGTTCCCATAAAGAAAGGTGTTAGCCGAGGAGACACAACCTGTGCAGTACTATTCACTGCTTCCTCAAAGATCCAGGTTCCTGTTTCAAGTTTGCAGTATATAAGATTGCTGGAAGGTATCTGTAGAGGCTGCATTAAAAGAGTAATGAAATTCCTAAAAGAAAGGTGTTAGCCGAGGAGGCACAGTCTGTGCAGTACCATTCACTGCTTCCTCAGAGATCTGGGTTCCTGTTTCATGTTTGCAATATGTAATATTGCTAGAAGGTATCTATAGGGGCTGCACTAAAAAAGGAATGAAGTTCCCATAAAGAAAGGTGTTAGCCGAGGAGACACAACCTGTGCAGTACTATTCACTGCTTCCTCAAAGATCCAGGTTCCTGTTTCATGTTTGCAATATGTAATATTGCTAGAAGGTATCTATAGGGGCTGCACTAAAAAAGGAATGAAGTTCCCATAAAGAAAGGTGTTAGCCGAGGAGACACAACCTGTGCAGTACCATTCACTGCTTCCTCAAAGATCCGGGTTCCTGTTTCAAGTTTGCAGTGTATCAGATTGCTGGAAGGTATCTGTAGAGGCTGCAATAAAAATAGGCTGCGGAAATGCGATTCTATGAAGGCGGAAGAGTGCCGCTGCTCGTCCTCTCCCACCGTTGCCCCGCTCACTCCTTTTGTCCCCGCAGTAGGAGTAGGTTCGCATTTCGCGTCGCGCCAGTCTTGGTACGACCTCGGGCAAGGACGAAACAGAGCGCAGAGAGGAAGAGAGAGAAAGAAAAAAAAAAAAAGAGCATGCACGGCCCGGCCAGCAAAACTAGCGAAACGCGGGAAAAAAAAAACGGTGAGAAGAAAAAGCAGCCAATGATGTTACCCAATGGTGATCACGTGATAGTGTCGTCATGCTAGTGCTACCGAGCTCCGCGCCTTTGCTGATCGCCAACGGCACCTACTACGCAGTGCGCAGATCCATTGTTCGTGGCGGGTGTGCGCGTCGTGTCCCGCAATTTTCTACCAGGCTGTACGCTGTCACCTCGTGGTGTGCGCCGTTTGTTTTCGTGCGCGCCGTGTTCGCTGTGTTGCTAGTATGGCTGGTTGGCCAACAACTCGAAAAAAGCCGCTTGAGCTTCGTGAGAAGGCTGAAGTTTTGACCGAAGTTCGCGCCGGCCGGCTTTCAAAGACTGAAATAGCGTGCAAGTTCGGCATCGCGAAAAGTACCGTGAGCGGTATCGTGAAGGACAAAGTGCGGATTACCAGTGCTTTGGAAGATGGTGAGTTTGCGCCGAAGCGGAAGAGGATGCGCACAGCTATGCACAAAGACCTTGAAGACGTTCTGCTTGCGTGGGTGAAGAGAGCGCGCAGTGCGAATTTGCCAGTGAATGGAGTGCTACTGAAAGCTAAGGCGGTAGAAATTGCCCTGTGACTGAATGTCGAGTTTGCGTGCAGTGATGGGTGGCTCGGCCGTTTTCGGAAAAGGCATGGACTGGCCTTTCGTTGTGTTGTCGGCGAGGCCGCTGCAGTGGATGAAGCGGTCTGCAGCGATTGGAGGCAGAACAAGATGAATGAACTCATGGACGAATATGACCCTCAAGACATATACAATGTGGACGAAACTGCGGTTTTCTACCAGCTACTCCCAAATAAAACGCTCGCATTTGCTAGTGATGCTGCGTGGCGGGCAAACGGAGCAAGCTTCGAGTAGCGGTCCTCGTGGGCGCAAATATGACTGGGACTGACAAACTAAAGTTGCTGGTGATTGGCAAATCTAAAGCACCACACTGCTTTAAAAGCATAAAAACCCTGCCGGCCACGTACATGGCTAATTCAAAAGCAGGGATGACGCCGGCACTTTTCGAGCAGTGGCTTCAAGAGATGGATCGCCACTTCCAGAGACAGAAAAGTCCTCATTGTTGTTGACAACTGTCCCGGACACGGCCACGTCGCCGGACTTCATGCCATTCGACTGGAGTTTCTACCAGCGAATACAACGGCGAAGCTGCAGCCTATGGACCAGGGAGTAATAAGTAGCTTGAAGAGGCACTATCGTCGCTCTCTGCTGCAAAGGATGCTGATTTGCATGGAGAGCAGTAAGGAGTACACAGTTAACCTGCCACTATTGCCAACGCCTTCCGCCATGCAGGATTTGTGGTGCTTAGTGATTGCTCAGTGCAGAATGACTGCGATACTATGAATGAGGACCACGCTGCGAACTTGGAGGATAGAAGCATTGTTTCTGCGCTGAGCAGTAAGGGTGTGTCCATTGACATCAGTGCGTATGTCAGCATTGACGAAAGTGTGGAAACGTGTAGGGCTGACACACTGGACGCTCTGATTGAAGAAGTGCTTGACCTACCATCGGAAACTGATGCTGAAGATGACAGCTTGAATGTTATGCCTGAATCTGCACTAGTTACCTGTGATGCAGCTGATGCCTGTCTAGACACTTTACTGCAGTTTTTTGAACAGTGTGAGGGCACTGAAGGGTATCTTCAAAAGTTAAGCGAGATGTCTGCTTTTGTAGCAGGCCGTCGATTTTCACGACAGACACCAAAAGAAATAACAGACTGGGTAACAGTCAACAATGCCTGATGCCTTACTACTGCAAAGTGTAGTAGACAATCATTAGTCCAATAAATGTTTGTATTGCAGTTTATTTTCCTGAAAGGCCATTTTAGTCATTTGTTCTCATATACGAGGTATTTGGACACACTCTGCATGCTCGAACATCATTTTTGGAAGTACTCCTGATTAGACGAACTTCTGATAAGATGAACAATTTTCATGGTCCCTTGGAGTTGGTCTTAAAGGGCGTCTACTGTATTTTGTCATGGGTTTTTGAGACATCGGGGAATACAACCAATAAACATGGTCAGTTTTAAAATACAGCTTAAAACATAAGTATTTGAGAGCATCATCGGGCGGGACTTTAACCGTGAAAGACAGATCAGTGGCACATTCGTGAAGATGTTAACTGTACCTCTACTGAATTTTTCTTTCTCTACTAATATAAAAAAGTCATCAACATATTTGAATATGCATATTGCCAACTGATTGATGTGCTTGTTAATAGCTTTGTCTGTTTGACCTAAGGAAGTATTGCTATGTATCGGTGCCACATAGTGCCCCTTTTCTGTATGTACACTCCACGGCGCCACTTTTCATATGTGGATTGCATCCAGCGGTATTTTGCAACGATCGATTATATATTCTATGGCTTTCATAGTGTGGCAGACAGGTCTTAACACTGAAGCCTGAACATATTCCGTGCTTTAAGAAGAGGACCAGCTTTTCCACTTTTTCTCTTAAAGAAAGATTATGAACCTAATTGAATATAAATGAATGCAATTGCTAGTTTGTTTCCTATAGCACAATAATCTGAGAATATGTTCAGGCTGTAGTGTCGATATTCTTTTTTTTTTTTTCTTGGTGGCGAGGAGGAGTGCCATTTTTAATCTCTTGTTTTAATGAAGCTAGCTGAACAATTGTTCTGGTGAAGTGAAGGAATACCTATCTCTCATCCAAATACTTGTCCTTTGTGTTTCGCGCTACAAGCATATCGAGCGAACAGTATGAACCAACTCACCCAACAAAAAGTTTTATTGATATCTCATCCGCTGCGCTAAACATCACTTTAGGCCTTTCATGGTCCCTTGAATGGAATGCGAATGGAATGGATTTGAAAGATGATTGTGTAAGTTGTGCTGTTGCCAAAGGAACTTCCGGCACTCTACTATCGCATTTTTTGCCCATGTCTTTTTTGCAGAACATTTTTCATTGAAATATGTCTACTTATGTAAACACAGCACCATTAATTTGGAAATGTTGAAATTTTTGCATAGAAATGGAAGAATGAATTCAGCAGGAAGAAAGAAAAAAAAAAACTGGAATGTGCAGGAAGGAGATGCTGGTCGGATTGAGGCCTTGCGTGCATCGGCCGACTACTCTCCGTGCTTCCACATCCTGTTGCCCCCCTCGACTGGCAGCAGCCAAGAAGGAGGCAGCACACAAGGTGGGTTCACCCGAGCATGCCCTGTGAGCCAGAGCTTTTGAATAATACCAGTTGCGAAACTCCACTTCAAAAAGTGACCGAATTTTGTGCACATTTTTCTGGTGTCTTTGAATTGTCATGCCATCTGGAAGCACTCAATACAAGCTTTTTGCTATTGCCACCATTGCCTTTTGGAAATCAAATTTTTCTCTCCACTTTTTCATCTTGATTAACTACGAACCCGGTTATATCGAACCTGGATATATCGAATTTTGGTTATATCGAACTCACGGAATCAGTTCAGTTCAGTCGTTCAGTAGTGTCCGACTCTTCGTGACCCTATGGACCATTTCACGCCACGCTTTCCGGTCTCTCACTATCTTCCTAACATCACATAACTTCATCTGCAGTGCCTCGAAGATGCCATCTAACCATCGTGTTCGCTGCCTACCCCTTCTCCGGCGACCGTCAACCTTTCCCAACATCAAATCTTTCTCCAGCGGCTCCTCTCTTCTCATCAGATGACCAAAGTAGCTGAGTTTTAACTTTAGAATTTGACCCTCCAATGAGCAGTCAGGGTTTATGGTCGACAATTGCTCTCTTTCCCAGAAGCAGGCGTCTCCTAATTTCATGGCAGCAGTCTCCTTCCGAGGTAATCTTGGAGCCCAAGAAGAGAAAATCTGTCACAGCTTCCACTTCTTGTCCATTGGTGCTCCAGGACTTGATAGGGCAAGACGCCATGATCTTTGTCTTTTTAATGTTCAATTTAAGCCCAAACTTCTCACTCTCTTCTTGTACGCGCATCAGAAGTCTCTTGAGTTCCACTTCACTTTCTGCCATTAAAGTGGTATCATCCGCATATCTAAGGTTGTTGATACGTTTTCCAGCAATCTTCACTCCATATGAAGGCGCGTCCAGACCGGCCTTCCTCATGATGCACTCTGCATATAGGTTAAATAGGCAGGGCGACAGTATGCAGCCTTGCCTCACTCCTTTCTCAATCGGAAACCAATCGGTAAGACCATGCCCAGTTCTGACTGTGGCCTCTTGTCCTTCATACAGGTTCCTGAGGAGACAGATGAGGTGAATTGGAACTCCCATCTCTTAGAGAGCTTGCCACAATCTGCTGTGATCTACGCAGTCAAACGCTTTCACATAATCAATAAAGCAGAAGTAGATAGGTTTCTGGAACTCTCTTGCTTTTTCCATGATCCAGCGGAGGTTGGCAATTTGGTCTCTAGTTCCTCTGCCTTTGCGAAATCCAGCTTGCACGTCCGGAAGCTCCCGATCCACATACTGCTGCAGCCTACCTTGGAGGATTTTCAACATCACCTTGCTAGCATGCGAAATAAGTGCGATCGTGCGGTAGTTGGAACAATCTTTGGCACTGCCTTTCTTTGGAATGGGGATGTAAACTGACCTCCTCCAATCCTGTGGCCACTGCAGGGTTGTCCAAATCTTCTGACATAATGTATGCAGAATGCTAACAGCGTCATGGTTGAGATTTTGAAGCAACTCAGCTGGAATGCCATCACTTCCGCTGGCTTTCTTCTTAGCAAGACTGGCTAAGGCCCATTCAACTTCACTCTTCAGGATGCCCGGCTCGAGATCAGTAATCACAACCGTCTTATGTTGGGTTTGCACATTCGGGTCCTTCTTGTACAGTTCTACTGTGTATTCCTGCCACCTCTTCTTTATCTCTGAGGCTTCAGTGAGGTCCTTGCCTCGTTTGTCCTTTATCACGCCCACGGAATATCCCCTTGAAAATCCCATGTTAAAGTATCGGAAAGCCGCGTCATATATCGAACTTAATTTCACCGGTCGTTGGATATATCGAACTCCGCACCAAGCACTGGAAAGTGTGCCTTCCCCAAAGACGATCGCATCACCCTTGGTCGTTTGCCGCGTGACGTTTTCAAGCCATGCGCGGAAGGAATGAGAAGGAACAGTTCGGCGACGGCTGGTCTGGGCAGCGCCGCGCCCATTCCCCAAAGGCGCGCGCATCTGCAGTAATCGTTTCCCGCGCGCCAACACATGACGTTTGCCAGCCATGTGCGTGGGTGTGCCCATCCTTTTGCCGAGGTATCTCTCCCCTTCAGCACGCGCTACGCATGCGCCAAGCCAGCTCAGCCCGTTTTCGGAAAGGCGTCGAACGCTTTCTCCAGCGTGTGTTGCAAACCCTCTGCGCGCGGCGGCTGACGTGGCTATGGTGCCTGTGGACGTTAAAAAGCGGCAGCTCTCTGGTTTTCTTTTTTTCTTTTTTTTTGCGACTTATTATTTTTGATCATTGTGCTGTCCGAACGTTAAGAAGCGGCAGTTTTTTTTTTCTTCTTCTTCTTCTTTTTTTTTTTTTTTTTTTTTTTTGCGGGAGTCGTTTGTGCTTGCATGTTAAATCGACGAAAGCACGCGGTCAGCTGCTGCGATCATGACGCCCGCCCCAAGCGCGGCGTGATAAATCGAACCAGGCTTGTGCTATCAAACCATCAAGCCATCACGGGCACTCTGCCAAGCTCGCTCCCCACCACCACAGGAGCTATAAAAGATAAACGCGCCCCCCACGTTATCGCTGCGCAGCATCTTGGCACGCTGCCAAGAAATGAGCTGTGGATGAGACGACCGAAACGGAGTGACCCGCGCCATCGACATACAAGCGAAAACGCTGGCGATTTCTGCCGCGGCGACACAGAAACCTTGTTTTGAGCTGCCGCGGTGTGCTTGCACAGTTTCAACAAGATAGACATTTTTCGCTCTGTCGCTGCCGCTTGTCGCTGAGATCGCTCAATCGCTTGCATGTAAGCGAGTTGGCCTTAACGATTTTTTTTTTTTTTTTCAAATTCTTGGTGAAAAAGTGGAGGGTGGGTTCATTATGCGAGTGGGTTGATTACGCGACAAATACGATATCATTTTTTCGCATTGTAAGTGCCGTCACAAGCTGATTTCTGTATATCGAACTATTTCGCGATCCCCTTCGAGTTCGATATATCCTGGTTCGACTGTATATGGCTGTTATCTTAATAATTTTTGCCGCTGCAAGCCTTCAACTAATTTTATTTTCCATAATGGTTGCGCATTTATCAACAATGAGAAAGTTTAGAGTTTAGACGCAGTTTTCTATTATGGCCACGGGTGCCCACCATTTGTAAATACCTGAATTTTGACCAATCAAGGTTTCGCAACTGGTAGTATTGAGGAGCTCTGCTGTGAGCAAGGTGTTGCCCGATGCATTCTAACCACATGGGTGCAGCCCAATTAAATTATTCGATTGTGGCAGCAACTGCAACTTTATTTTGGTAATCTGCCAACTACATACCCGCAGGAAAATGCCCACGACAGGGGTAAAAAATATAAGCACAAAAACGTGGCATATACCAGAGCAAAGCATTGACAAACGACAATAATTTCTTATATCAGCAAATCGATAAGTCTAGCCCACGATTAACAGAAAAAGCAACCTGAATAAACATTGGGAAATAATTTTTCTCACGATTACAAGACTTACAGACTCATGACCATAACAGTTGCATATTGGTCTCACATGATGAATAGGTATATTTTTATTGGACCTATATGACAACTTAGCTAAGTGAACGAGTCACTTAGCTTCCTACAAAACAAGCACCCAACCACACAAATAATTTTGGCTGGGGATTTCAATTACCCGGGAATAGACTGGCAGACGGGTAAACCCACTTGCGGTACAAGGCAGCGCGAATGTTTGGAATTTGTTGATCTGCTTTCTTTGTTCAAACTGACCCAAACCGTATCTTGTCCAATACGTTGAAACGCCATCTTAGATCTAGTGCTTACGACAGAACCAGAACATGTGCATGTAAATGTGCATTAGCGACCACAATGTTTTGCACTGTGAGTACGCCTTAGAAATGAAAAAGCCTAAACTACAAAACAAGGTCATATACGATTACACGCGAGCAAATGTTGACTGCATCATCGGAGAACTTTTATCATTTTCTGGAGAATTCTTGAGCGCAATTTCCCGTCGTGATAGCACAGAAAATTGGAGAATAGTTCAGAATAAGTTAATTGAATTAATAATGTATTTCTAAAATACAACTCATGGTTCACTACACATGTAAAGCGATTGCACTCTAAAGCGAAACTGAGTGCTTTGGATGGTGACTGGAAGCTTCACAGGGATCAGGCAGAAATATGTAAGAGAGAAATTGAAGCCGCTAAAGACAAATTTTCTAATCATGATATGTCAGAACTACTAAAAAATAGCAGCAAGAAGGTTTGGAAAGTAGTTAATCCGAAGGCCTCCGCAACAAACGCCATATCAATTATCAAGGACGGTGAGCTTCTTCCGCCATCAGAGGTAGCTTCAGAGTTGAATTCTTTATTTAGCTCCATTTTCACTAACGAAATTTCAATCCCTCCTGATCTTAATTTAACTTCACTTAGTGCCATCATGAATGATCTCATCATCACTCATGAAGGAATAGAAAAAGCTATTGACCGGCTCCAAATAAACTCTTCCCCTGGTCCTGACGGTATATGCCCAAAATTGCTTAAGTTAACAAAACCAGTTATCTCACATATTCTTGCCGCCTTATACCAGCAATCTCTTGACACTGGATACATCCCTGAGTCATGGAAACTTGCCCGTGTTACCCCTGTATTTAAATCCGGTGACTCATCAGGGGTAACAAATTACAGACCCATCTCATTAACCAGTATACTTTGCAAACTGCTAGAGCATTTTATCTGCTATTATGAAGTATTTAACAGGACACAACTTTTTTTCCCCCAGTCAGCATAGATTCCTACATGACCGTTCCTGTGAGACTGAGTTGTTTGAATTATTAACTGACCTCTATCATGCCGTCCATGCTGAATTAAGAACTGACGCTATATTTATTGGCTTCGCGAAAGCATTTGATAAGGTGCCCCATAATCATTTATTACTAAAACTAAATAGTATTGGCATAAACAACAAGGTTATTACCTGGATTGCTAACTTTCTTACCAACCATTATCAGTATGTTCATATAAATGGGTGCTGTTCTTCCTCAACCTTGGTAAAATCTGGCGTTCCACAAGGCTCAGTACTCGGACCGATTCTATTCTTGATCTACATTAAGGACATAAGGGACACCATTGCTTCTACTACAAGATTATTTGCTGACGATTGTGTTGTCTACAGCCTTGCTAATACTAACTCCTTACAGACTGACCTCGATAGAATTGCCGTTTGGTGTGAATAGTGGCAAATGCAGATTAACGTCTCTAAAACAAAGACACTGATACTTACCACTAATCCTAGGCCTCATAACCATTTTTACTGCATGAATAGTACTCCTATCGAGAATGTTAATACACTGAAATACCTAGGGGTTCATCTTTCCTCTGATATAATATAGAACAACCACATTGATGCAATTGTAAGCAAATCATCCAAAGCACTTAGCTTCATCAGGCTCACTTGCACCAAGCTAATCCTGCTACCAAACTTTTGGCATACACGGCTCTCGTTTGCTCGAAAATAGAACACGCCTCTTTAATTTGGAATTCGCGTCAAATGTACCTAATCAACAAATTGGAGTCGGTTCAGAATAAAGTAGCCAGATTTATAACAAAAAACTACTCTCGCCATTGCAGCATAACCGCCATCAAAGCATCGCTAAACTTATCACTTGAAAAGCGAAAACTGGTATCACTATTATCTTTTTTTCACAGGCTCTATCATAGTCACTCATCATTCGCTACATGTTATATCAGACCCGCCCACCGGATATTTCCGTGCTTAGATCATAACTTCAAAATTGAACTCACGTTTTCAACGCATCTCCTTAGTCACTCCCCATTATTTCTTGCCATCCACCAACAAATTGCCTCAAGATATTGTTTCCACATTAAATCATGATGCTTTCATACAGAAGCTGAAGAAGTTCTGGAAAACAAATTCTTAGTGAATAGGCCGCATTCAGCACCAGGTCAATTTAACATTTCTGTTAATACTATTAACCACAGTCTCTGTTATTTTGTCCATTTATATGTGCTTGAGTTGGTACTGTATTGAAAGTGTAGAACATATTGTCTTGTATTCAACTATGTAACCCCTCCTATGTAAAAGGGCCTTTAGGGTATTTGAATAAAAAAAATACAAAAAATATTTAAAGATGAATTGGACCTACACATCCAATTCACTTCATCCAATTCATCTTCCAGAAACCTGCCAGTTCTCAAATGTGGGAAAATGTTCAAACAGATCATCATCATTAGCCTGACTATACCCACTACGGGCCAAGGCCTCTCCCATATTCCTCCAATTAGCCCGGTTCTGTGCTAGCTGCATCCACTTGACCCCTGCGAACTTCTTAACCTCATCTGCCCACCTAACTTTCTGCCGCCGCCTGCTACGCCTTCCTTCCCTTGGAATCTAGTTTGTTACCTTAAGTCACCATCGGTTATCCTCTCTTCACACTACATATCTTGCCCATGCCCATTTCTTCTTCTTGACCTCCACTAGAATGCAGGTGACCATTCTGAAAAGATGCCATAATCAGCTTATATGTCAAATAGTGGAAGCCAGCCTGATCGCGAAGCTCAAGGATGAATGCGTCAGCACGGCTTCTCTTTGCCTTTATCTCTGGGGTTTGCCCGATTTGCTGTAGATAAAAAAACGCGTTCTGCTTGGTTTTTGCTGAGGTTGATTCAGCTCTTAAAAAAAAAAGCTTGATATGCTTTAACAAAACTTGAAGTTGGGCTAGATGGTGCATTGTAATTTGACTGAACATAAAGCGCACGGGAAGACGCACACAAGAGAAGAAGACACAGGACACGCGTGTCCTGTGTCTTCTTCTCTTGTGTGCGTCTTCCCGTGCGCTTTATGTTCAGTCAAATTGATATGCTTTCTTTGCTCTTCAGGGGTAACCCACCCTTTAGGATTTGGAAGTACTTTTCAAATGCGCTGCATCCTCTAGTTAACACTTTCCTTTCGTGCTCTGGGTCTACTACTTGTCCTAAAGTATATGTATTTCTCTACAACTTCCAGTGTCTTGCTGCCTATTCTCGGGCTTTTGAGCCCTAATTCAGTCTTGTGCGTATTGATTTTTTGGCCTGCCATTCTGCATTGTCTTTCTGGATCATTAATCATTCTTTGCAATTTGTACCTCGAATCATTTTGCAAAGCAATGTTACCAGCGAACCTCAGGTTACTGAGTAACCCTCATCTCTGCCTGTTTCCATTCCAGCCCTCTTCCTCTAAGAGAGGTTGTATCTGCTTGACCTTCCTTACTAGAATTTTTTTTTTCCTTTGTAGAAGTATATGGTCGCTGCTGTGCATAATAATAATTTCACATATTGCTCTGATACACCCTCATTTTGCAATGTCTGCACGACTTGTGAGGTTTCCTCTGACGCTTTTTCATAGTCTGGGAATGCCACGTCAAGTAAAGTTTGGTCACTTCAAACTTCATGGGACCAGAAAAAAGTTACATTATCCCAACTTGGATTTATCAACTGAAGAAACTGGCATGAACCACTTGCATTGGGGTAAATTTGCCTGCTTTCTGGGTGACAAAAAGTGACTATTTTTTGCATCTCATTAATGCATTATTGTGTGCACAGTCTCGGGAGGATCAAGTGTTTGAAAATGGGCATCCTTGACGGTGGGTGGTTTCCCCCACAAGCAACCACTGCACCAGAAGAACTGTGGGAAATGATCATCCAAGATGTCTGATGCCATTGGTGCACAGCTCATAAAACTGAAGATAAGTACAGGGTCTTGAATATTTGAGGCCCGGGTTTTAAAAAAAATCCTATGCGAAATCTACTGCAATATTCGAGCTGAAATAACGTTCACAAAGTAGCAAAATATGGTCTGCGTTATTTGATAAGTGATCCAACATCGGTACTTGCATAAATTTTCCTGAATTGACGGAAAACTGCTCTCTGCGGCGTGCACAATTTTCGCGCGCTTGCCTCGCTGCTCGACAGATAGCGCACCATGTCAAAGCAGCTTTGCAGCTCTCTTCTGCGAAAATTGTGCACGCCGCAGAGAGCAGTTTTTCGTCGATTCCGGAAAATCTAGGTGCAAGTCCCGGTGTTAAATCACTTATCAAATAACGTAGACCATATTTTGCTATTTTGTGAACATTATTTCGGCTCGAATAGTGCAGTAGATATCGCATAGAACGTTTTTAAAACCCGGGCCTCAAATATTCAAGACCCTGTAGTTACAAGAGCTGCTGTGCACACATGACAGGCGTATGTCCAACTCTGTGACATACGGATCTTTGAGGAGTGCTATTTTTATGAGCACTTACCCCATCATGGTGACTGCGCTGCTGGACGACTGAACCAAAAGATGTGCAATCGAATCCTAGCGGCAGCTTTTCAATGGAGGCAGATGGGAAGGCATCCATGTACTACACAATTTGAAGAACCAGAGAACGGGAAAATTTTCAAAGCCCCCCACAATGCGTCTCTCTTGAGTCATGAGGAAGAATACAGTTGTGCCCGTTAATACGACCCCCGTTAATATGGAGGACCCGAATTATGGACAGTTTTTTTGGGGACGAAACTTTTTCAATGTATTTATGCCTCGTTAATATGGAAACTCGCTGTCTGGACAATGGACAGGGGAAGAATGCACACGGCCCACTTGGGCCCATGTATTTTTGTCTCGTTAATATGGACAGTGCTTGAAAAAAAGCAGAGAAGTCCGAACGCAAGTTAAAGAAGAATGCGCCACCCACGAACCTACACGACAGCCGACAACGGCCGGATGCTTGAACGAGTCCTGTGGGTTTTGAAAGAACCAAAGCGGGCGTGTCGCCGTTTTAGGGAGAGGGGAGCGCAAGGTGGAGAGGAACGTACACAGCAAACCGAGGGTCAGCGTAAGATAGACTCCGAAAGGGGGGGACCAGGAGATGTCTGGGTGCAGCGGCAGTGCCGCTGCAGTCGGGAAAACAGTAACATGTGGTTGCAATAAATTCTGCTGAATGTGAACAGAGAGGCCGTTAAAAGCATAAGAAAGAAATGACAGGAAGAAAGACAAGTGCCTACAGTGGCGGCAGGAACTGAAGTTTTCTTTCCCAAAGCACAGTATGTGTTCCATGAAGCCGTTCACTTTTCGGTGAGAGTTAAGGCACACTTACAAAGTAGAGCGACAAAAGAAAGGTGACGTACGAGCATGCAACCGAGAATGGGCCTCCCGTCCTGCACGCGCTTCCCTCTCATGCTCCTGGTTTTTGTCCCTGTTGCTTTGCCGAACTGCCACATTTTGCACCCCAGGTGGTCCGCATGTCGGCTTCGCTTTGAGTCAACGATGCAGCCTTGATAAGCTCTGAGCTCTTTGTAGTCGGCTAGCCGTCGTTCTAAACTGTATTTCAGCTTGCAAGGTTTGTTTAATAGGAACACATAGAAACGACGCCAAGAAGATGGGATGTTCGATAGCCCTCTGCATAGCAGCTTGCCAACTTGACTCCCTGTCTTCCTTATGGAAACAGCACAAGACAAAAAAGAGAATCAGAAGAACGGAAAGGCAGAAAGGTTAACTAGGAAAAAAAGTGCAAAGCATCAGGAGCTTGCAACCCTCAACTTGAATCTGGATTTTGGCATGGCGGAAGTTAAATGCAACAGAACAGAGCTGAACGTAGGTGCGAAACAAGCAATGTGTGAATATAAGCGGCAAAAGCCATCTCAGTCAATCCAAGCCGTGAGGGATTAGTGTCGACAGCTCGGCTGTTTCCTCACCTCAGAAGAATCTCAAGCAGCTACTTAGTGGCTACTTTGCTCAGTGACGAGGCCATTTTGGAAGTGGCGGTGAGTAGAGAATCGGACACTGATTCATCAGCCAGTGAGGAGTTCATGCTCGAAAGTTTGACCAACACAAAGCCCACCATCATGTGTGTCATGATACGTGAGTCGCTTCAGACTGCACTACAATTTTTTGAAGACAACAATGACAAGGATAATGCACTCAAAATTGCCTATGTTTGAGTCCACTGCACATGGTTATCTACAAAAGCAGTCAATAATTACAATTCTTTTTTCTCAATAAAATCCTTTTCGTTTTTATTCATGATTTATTATTATGGAGGACTCGCTTTAGGACAGTTTTGGTCGGAAACCAATGTGTCCATATTAACGAGGCACGACTGTAAATTGCACTGCCCAAACAAATTAATGAAATGACGTCTTTGCCATCTTTCCTCATGTTTTATCCCGACCAGATGGGTCATAGCCAGAGTCCTTAACTGTTTCGTTACCATGCCACCCGATTCAATCAGTGGTGATCAAAAAGCTTAAGTTTAAAATTCCCGCCCTTGACGCCATAACAGACTTGCTGCGCCCTTTAGTTTGTATTTCAGATACATTTTTGTTTTTGGCATGTTTTGCATTTTTTTCGCGTTTTCTTTTTCTTTTTTTTTGCAAATGTCTTTGAAGTTCAGGTTACGGCGCGAACTCTTCCAACATGGCATGAACCTTGGAAACAGCGGTCGCTCACAAAAAAAACTGTATTGGGCACCTGGAGCAGAGTTGCTGGGTCCTACTAGCAGCAGAGGCTTAGATATTGCATCCTCAGATTTTGATTGCAATATTAAAACTGAGGAACAACAACTGTCTGTGCGTACACTTCGGTTTTTGCCTATAATCTACTTGTTCTTCTTTGGAGCTGATTCACTCAATGGAAATACTATGTCATGACTGACATTTTTGTCACCTCAGCAACAAATGGGGAGACATCGTTTTGCCATTGCAAAAAGCCGGGCATCGACCTTAAAGGTCGATACAGGCCTAGCCGACTTCTTCAAAGTGTTCTTCTCTGCGGTAGTTCTAAATGTCACGTGTGTGCTTTGCAGTCATCGAACGAAAATTTCGATTGCTCATTTTTTGGATATGCTCGATTAGTCAGTCTTCTTCACAGAGCTAATGCGTATGAGCAGCTGAAATTTCAGATGCATTGTGACTGATTGCTTGATTTTATTTATTTATTTTCAGTACACCCTGCAGCGCTGAAGAATTATAGCAGGGGAGTAGGTACAACATTAAAGTGACGAGCAGATAAACAAAAAGAAAAAAAAAGAGGAGCAACAGTGCATTCGGTCAACAACGATAGTTTGAAGGAACAGTAAAATCACAAATCATTGATTAGCCCTAAAAATACATCTCGATGTACACTCAAAACATCAGCTGGCAGCTTGTTCCATTTTCGAACTTTATTCACCCCTCCATTATCTGAGACCGCAGGGACTGCGAGGACTGTACAATGAAGCACTCGCAAAACGCAGCGGTTTTGCGAACCTGGTGTGGCATGTTCTTTTTCACGTCTGTTCATCGTCGAAGCTCTCGCAATACATAACGGCAACACATTGACGGCACTACAGCCATCGAATGCTTTGTGAATAGGCATTTCGTAGACGAAAAGCTCTGCATACCTTATTTGATTTCATCATCTTTGTTTCTAATTTTCGTATCAACAGTTCTGTTAGGGTGGCTATACTTCTTGTTTCTGTAATTGTTTCCGTTGTTCTCAAAAGCAACCTCAGCTGAAACGAAGAATGGTTTAAGTTACCGCTATTACAGTTTACTTAAGTAAAAAATTGTGCTTTTAATTTTATTGGTGAGCAAATTTATTTCAATTTAAAGGCTCAAATTAGCCTGTTGCGGTAGTATAAGGAAAAAATTACTACCTCAAAAACACATTTGTATTATAATCTTAAGATTTTGCTGGCAAGTTTCAAGGAAGATTTAAAACATTTTGTTTAGTGTAGAATTTATCTTGCTAATTTTCTTCAAGGGTTTTTATCTTGTAAAATGAAAATTTTGAATCCCATCCAACTAATTTTGTGCTTTCTGAAATTTTTTTTTTTTTTGCATTTTTCGCTCTGAGTATTTGCGTTAAAAGAAGTGTTTAAATGTGCATTCTGTTGCTGTCATTGGTATATATCTTACCTATTTTTATGTCTGATCAAATTTGTTGGAAAAAAAAGTTTGTCAGAAACCTTGAAAAACATGGCTGAAAAAAGTGCGAACTGAAAACAAGGACAAAGAAAGAACGATGAGAACTTCTTGTGCTTGTTTTCAGTCAAGAAAGAACGATAAGGACTTTTCCTGTGCTTGTTTCCAGTCCTTTTCTCCAGTTTGCACTTTTTTCAGCCATGGATGTCAGCCCAACTTTCTTCTCTTCTATAGAAAACAGCCCTGGTAATGAAAGAGTTAAACCAAATTAAGTCTCTACAATACACTGGCTTGAATGGTCTTATCTGGCACATTAGTAGAGCCCTCTTTTCAGTGGACATGCGATCTGGCTGCCAGGTTCAGGTTTGTCTGTGGGCACTCTGGTGGCAGGCATCTTTGTGGGCTGCAGTTGTGTCACCAGCACAATCACACGTGACGATTTGTGTTAGATGCATCTGCAAGGTGTGCAGAATGCCTGTACCAGCCTTCATCGCAGTGGTGGACTGATGAAGTTGGGGTGTCAGGGCTTGCTTCTTGAAATGAAATAAAACAGCGCAACGAACGGGACGAAACACGAAGAAAGGGAGACAAAGACACAGGCGCTGACTAACAACTGAAATTTTTATTCCGAAGCAGGACACATATATAAGGTACAAAGAGAGGGGTGTGGCCAAATGCGATCCTGCACAATCACCGAAACAGTGTAGTCATGTCCAAGAGTAAAATACGATAAAAAGGTGAAAAGCCGAAAAGACTAAAAGCGATAAAAACCACGGTGTAGGAGGCCGAGACGGAAAGTAAAACCGGTAAAACAGATATATACATAGCCAAAAAGGCAAGTAAAAGCATTAAAATATAACGGTAAAAAAAACAAAAAAACACGGGACTAAAATAGTGGCACAAGGTGATTAACAAAAGTAGCGGAGAGGGGCATTCGAGAAAAAAGTTAAACATTTACCCTGCCTCTGAGGAAATCCAATTCTTTTTGTGACAAGCACAGGGAGGGTGCACTCACACATTGCTCATTTGCGCTGTGGATTTCGAACGCTTCTGCGATTTTCCTGGATATCCTATCCCGTCCTCTAGCAAGAATTGTGCAGCGATTGAAATGTGGGTAACAGGTTTTGTCCGGATCATCATCATTATGTTTACACTTTTTGCAGTGCATGGCTAGGTGCCAGGAAATTGCAATGCTGTTTACGTTTTTCTTGTGCTCTTGAAGCCTAATGTTGAGACACCTGCCTGTCTGGCCAATGTATCTCTTCCCACAGGATACAGGCAGGGAGTAGACGACGCCGGTTTTGCAGGGGACGAGTTGTTCCGAATGATTTAGCCCACATCCACGGGCGATCAGACGTTTGTTTACCTTCGCGCAAAGGTCGGAAAGCTTATTAGGCGCTGAAAGGACGACGTCAACCCCTGTTCGTTTCGCGACTTTTTTGAGGCGGTGGCTGACCTCATGAATGTAGGGCATTACGACCACTCTTCTGTGCTCCCTGTTGGACGCCGCCTGTGCGTGTTGTCGTCCTCGTTTCTTGGTCGCGGAACCGACCACGGACACCAGAACGTTCAGGGGGTATCCGGCGGCTGACAGGCGCTCGACCTGGTTGCTAAAACTATCCTGGAAATGATTTTCACAGGACTTCTGAAGCTCATTTTGAAAACAAAGTCTTACTATCCCTCTCTTAACGAGTTTTGTATGGGCAGACATAAAAGGCAGAAGAGGTTTCTTACCCCTGGGCTGATAGGACCAGCAGGTATGCTCGTTGGAAAAATGCAGTTGCAAGTCCAGAAACCTGATTGAACATTCATGCGGCGTTTCATGCGTCAAAGCCAGAGGAATACATTGGCCAAACATGGAAAGAATTTCGGATACCATTGGGTTAAATGCTTTGTGGCTGCAATTCAAAAGGACGAGATAGTCATCCACGTAATGAAAAATTTTTACTACGCTCGTATCAGCGATCCTGTCATTCAACATCCTATCGTATCTAGCAAGAAACAGTTCGCTTAGAATAGGTGCTACGCAAGAGCCTATGCAAACACCTTGTTTCTGTATATATGTATGTTCATCTGACGTAACATAGGAAGAATTCAGATAAAAGTTCACAAGTCGTAGAAAATCATCGTTTGCGCGAAGGTAAACAAACCTCTGATCGCCCGTGGATGTGGGCTGACTCATTCGGAACAACTCGTCCCCTGCAAAACCGGCGTCGTCTGCTCCCCTGCCTGTATCCTGTGGGAAGAGATACATTGGCCAGACAGGCAGGTGTCTCAACATTAGGCTTCAAGAGCACGAGAAAAACGTTAACAGCATTGCAATTTCCGGGCACCTCGCCATGCACTGCAAAAAGTGTAAACATAACGATGATGATCCGGACAAAACCTTTTACCCACATTTCAATCGCTGCACAATTCTTGCTAGAGGACGGGATAGGATATCCAGGGAAATCGCAGAAGCGTTCGAAATCCACAGCGCAAATGAGCAATGTGTGAGTGCACCCTCCCTGTGCTTGACGCAAAAAGAATTGGATTTTCTCAGAGGCAGGGTAAATGTTTAACTTTTTTCTTGGATGCCCCTCTCCGCTACTTTTGTTAATCACCTTGTGCCACTATTTTAGTCCCGTGTTTTTTTGTTTTTTTTACCGTTATATTTTAATGCTTTTACTTGCCTTTTTGGCTATGTATATATCTGTTTTACCGGTTTTACTTTCCGTCCCGGCCTCTTATCGCTTTTAGTCTTTTCGGCTTTTCACCTTTTTATCGTATTTTACTCTTGGACATGACTACACTGTTTCGGTGATTGTGCAGGATCGCATTTGGCCACACCCCTCTCTTTGTACCTTATATATGTGTCCTGCTTCGGAATAAAAATTTCAGTTGTTAGTCAGCGCCTGTGTCTTTGTCTCCCTTTCTTCGTGTTTCGTCCCGTTCGTTGCGCTGTTTCATTTCATTATGCAGTACCAACTAGCCCGGCATCTTGCACTTCTGATCTTGCTTCTTGGTTTTAAAAGCCACTCATGATGATGATAACTCATGAGTGAGTTATGATTTTTGCGCCCTTTTCTGTCACTGACTTGCCCAACTATGCCCAATTATCTATGCTCATGAGTTGGTTCTTGCCCTTGGCCCAAGGGATCATATCCTGGCCACAGCTGTTGCACGTCAAAGATCCCTGTGTGGTTGAAATTGGCATAGCTATGTGAAAGTTGCTCTTGTGGCATTCAAGTACAAATTCACAACAAGATGAGTACGAGGAAGAAGAATCTTATATTGCTTGGATTCCCTCTTGCACTTTGTTACATTGGACGCCTTTTTTTTTCTTTTTCCTTTTTACATATTCTTTTATGCACCGAGGCAGTAAACAGCATTATAAGGAGAAAAAGGACAGGAGAGTGTCCTTTGTCCGTGTCTTTATCTTATTGTAAGACCATTTCACGACCTTGGAAGAAACTTGTTTAACTGGGCTGTTAAGAGGACAGTCGTCAAATCTAAAGTGCGATGAGGTGAAAGCCTGTATTGCGCGGTGATCCGAAGCCCTCCACTATGGCACCTCTCTCCTTTTACTCCCGCCTTCACGATGACGCAGTAGCGTAAGCTACCAGCCAACATATAAAGCCCCGCTTTAACCGAGCCGTATGAGCGTGTCTGCGTGGCCTAGGCAGGCTGATTGTGATATCTTACATGAAAGACCCAAGTTGGCAGCGCCTGCCAAACATAGTGTCAGGAGGCCAGTTAGTCCATGTGAGCCTCCTACGTAATGAGCCTTAAAATGATGTGTGCAGGAGGGGAGGAGGAGGCCCTGCTACGTGTGCAGCAGTTGGCTGCCCAGTTCCTGCAGCAGGAGCTGGAGGCCATGGAAGCACGGCTCAGGTGGGAAGGCATCATCCCTACTTTGCAGCCATCATCTCAGGCTGCTGCTGATGCAGGCTGTACCAGGAGCAGCAGGCACAGGCCTTGGAGCGGCTGCGGTTGCGCACAGCACGGGACCGGGATGCCCTCTGGCAGATCCTGCACCACAGGGGCCACTTGGCTGCTGTCCCAACAGGTGGGTCGCTTATGAATGTTATCACTGAAAATTGTGACGGCAGCATCATATAAGTAACCAACGACAGAGTTGAGAAATAGTAATCTAATCTACTGCACCCGAATTTGGGAACAGTGGGAAGTTCTAAAATGCCACACAACCTGGGGGAATTAAATGCTCCAGCACAACCTTCCTTGATTGTTGAATGTTCTTGAAAAAGGAGGCATTAATATACTCAATATAAATAAAGCAGAAATCTGGGTGAGTTGGTGAATGTTCATGATGTAAAATATAGCGCAAAGAAGACACAGACAGAAAGGATGACGCAGACAAGCGCTTGTCTGCGTTGTACTTTTTGTCTGTGTCTTCTTTGCGCTATTTTTTACATCATGAACACTCAATATGTCTCTCAAATGTGTGCGAATGTTCTGCTGCTCATTCTCCCTTCTATGGATGGGCATAACCATTTTTCAGTAAATAGGATTTCTTTCTAGAGATGTTCTTTTGAATCTGTTATTTATTCCGGTTTCTGATGCCCACCATGTAGTTTTCTTTTTCGCCTTGTGTCCCACTCTGCTGCTGCCTTAAGGGGGACTTCTCAAGCTACATGGCCTCCTTCCATTCCTTCGTGGAAAACGTGTCTGTTTTAAGAGAGTTAACTGCTATGGGGGGGGGGGGGGGGCTGCTCAACATATTAACGGGGTATTTAGCTCAGGGGAAAACAGCCGGCATTCCTAGCTGTTGCGTACGCAAACCGACGCACTGCCACACCGCCTCCTAGCAAACGGACGCACGGCCACTCCAGTTGCAATGCCTCCTTGCATGTGCGAGCCAGCCGCTTCGGACAGACCAGCGGGGGTCCCCTCTTCCCGCGCCGACGACGATGCTCGGACCAACGAATCCCGAGCCGTGCGTTGCTTTGAAACTGGACCGACACGAGAAGCAATGCCTTTTTTACATGCGCTCGCGTTTCTCTCCTTTCTCTTCTCTCTCCCAAAGCGCAATAAACACAGTCTCTACCAAGCCACTGAATCGAGAGGTTCCTCGCTCACGGGGCTCCCACGCCCCAAGCATAACAGTAGCCTTCTCAGCTAATGTGCATGCGTACAAGGCATCTAATAGAAGAGACATCTGGGATAGTTGGTACGGTGACATGACGAATAAACAACGTTACAGACGAGGACAAAGAGCAAGAAGCAAACAAGACGGGTGCTGACTCACAGCTCAAGCTTATTGAATAAAACGCAGAATAAAAACCCAAAACAAGCTGCACTAAACCACACGTCAATCAAGCACCAAGTCATGACAACCCAGCACACACATCCGAAATGTCTGTCTGAGGGAGAAAAGGTTGGCAGCCAGATTAACCAGGAAACCATTGAGGCCAGGCATATCATGTGATTAGGTGAAGAATGTGTCAGTGACCCGTCAATCGCTTTAACAGATATTGAGGTTGCATTTCTTGAACGTGGCATGTGTGTTGGATTGTCATGACTTGGTGCTTGATTGGTGTGTGGTTTAGTGTGGTTTGGTTCAGGTTTTTATTCTGTGTTTTATTCAATAAACTTCAGTTGTGAGTCAGTGCCCATCCTGTTTGCTTCTTGCTCTTTGTCCTCGTCTTTAGTGCTGTTTATCAGGAAAATGTCGCTGGTTTTTAGACATGAGAGAAATTTCTGCTCAGTCCCATAAAGAAAAACGGACGTTTCAGTGGCACTGGTCGAAAAGGAATTTTGAGTTGTGACACTTTTATGATGCTGAGCAGAAATTTCTCTCACACCTGACACCTTGTATGCGTGCACATTAGCCCAGAAGGCTACGAATGCCAGCTGCTTTCTTCTGAATAAACAAAGCGCCCATGGTGTCTTCTTTATAGTGTGTCACACTAAATACCCTGTTATTATTTATGTTTTTACAAGCTTCCAACTGGCATGGAGCTGCTTGAAGAAACTGTTGGTAGACGAACTGCCAGTTGCAATGCGTGTCACATATTGAAATGTTGCCTTAATTACTGTATTGTCACATAGTAGTGACAAGGCACTCAATCGAGGAGAAATACACTGGAATAAAACCTTTACTGGGATGACTTACGCCCGCGACAGAAGAAGCAACTCGGCAGCGGTGATAACAACAATAGTGCTGGGCGGACGTCAAAGTACAAATGCTCGTTGCAATTGGCAGTGCTCAATTTAAAGTCACTACAGAAACATCTAGATAAATAAGTCAAGAGATGCTTGGAAACTGTGCAACATTATGGAAGTACTTGTGCCTGCCTGCGATCATTCCAGACTAATCTTGGCACATCTCGTGCCACAAAGAACGTGATAAAGGCACGTTTCACGGTACTAAGCATGAGCAAAGAAAAATCACAAATTTGGTATGTGCGCCACAATTACAGTGACTAGGCCGCATGCTGGTGGCTGTTGAAAAGTACTAAACAAAGGTTTGAATGGTTCACAGCAATATTTACTCGCAGAAAGAACCCCCGGCCATCGGAAGCTGTGTTTCAAATGTCAGTGCATGTAAAAGAAACCCAGGTGGTTGTAAGAGTCCTTTCACTAAGGCGTCACCTGAGACGCTTTGGGACATTGAACCCTATAAACAAAACCAAACGAAACGTTGTTAATTTATTTTCTTTTTTTTTTCAGGAAAAGTTGACATCAGTTGAATCATTATTACATGGAGAAAGAAGCGTAGCTTTTTGGGCTTGTTGATGCGTGAACATAGCGATATTGTAGCACAAAACAGACAGGACACACCAGAAGACCAAACAACACGAGCGCTGTTGTTCAGAGTGTTGTTCGGTCTTCTCGTGTGTCTTGTCTGGTTTGCGCTACAATATCGCTATGGGGAAAAAGTTTGACAAATTGATTTTTGCAATATTGATAATCTCATATCATGTGTTCATCAATGGACAAAACCACACAGTCAACCACAGTCACATCACCAGATTTTACCATTGCTGTCTCCAAAAGATTATCATACCATGATCCAGCAATTGCCAGCAATGGCGAGATAAAAGGAACGTGGGAAGTATACAACAGTTGCATCTTACCTGTACTCACCTTTGGGGCTGAAATGTGGAGGCTAACCAAGAGGGTTCTTTAAGTGGACAACGCAGAGGGCTATGAAAAAAAAATGGTAGGGGTAACGAGCATAGTGGGTGGAACAGCGCGAAAAGACGAAACGCACAAGAAGAGACGCACAATAGACGAGCGCTGACTCGCAACTAATTTTTTATTAGGAAGAAAGCGGGTTCTTATACAAAAAATATATCACATGATGTTACAAAGAACTGAACCCTTGACCAGGCAAAATTCAAGAGATATCTTCTTCCTTCATCAGCCACGTGGAAAACCCTATCAAGCAAGACCAAACATACAAGTCCCCCCTCCCCTTCTTCCCAATGGCCCGTTTTACAAATTATAAATTATCACCAAACATTATCCAGAAAAGAAACCTCTTTTTCGATAAGTACCAATAAAGGCTGGCTGACACACTGCGACTGCTTCTTACTGATGTAATATGCCTCAGTACTTTCTCTCGTCATTTTGTCCCTATGGCGAAACAAAATCTTTGTTTTTGAAACCAAGGGGCGGCAACTTTTGTTTTTCTGCTTTCCTTCTTTCTCACAAGCCCTACAATGATCTTTCAAGTAAGAATATCGTGTGTCCGACAGCGAATTGAGGTGTTCACGCAGACGAATATTTATGCACCGACTCGTTTGACCTGTGTTTACCTTACTGCATGACAGTGGAATTTCGTACATGACAGCGCAGGTGCAATCTACTAATCTCGACCTATGCGAAACCTGGCATTCAAACGGATTACTCTTCTTTAGCTTTTCCTGGCGGTTCCTGATAGTGCAGCAGAGCCCGCCCAACTTATGCGGCGCCGAGAAAACAACATTAACTTTGAATCGCCCAGCTACATTTTTTAGGTTATGTGCAATCTTATGCATGTAGGGAATCACTGCTAGTTTTTTTCTTCTTCTGTGCGCTGTCCCTTATTCTAACCAGAAAATCCTTCCTAACCATCCGCAAAAGCTTTTCACATGTTGCCGAAATAACCAAATCCAGGAATCCTGCAGTTTTTAGCTTACGAACCTGTAGCAACACACTATCATGAATGCAATGATGACATGAGCTCAGCAAGCTTGAGCGAATGCAACTACTAGCAATACCATTTTTTACAATTTTTGAGTGTCCAGAAGAATAGCCTAACACCTGCTTTTGGGACCTCTGGGAGTACATGAAATATAAGTGGTCGCGTTTAAAAATCAGTTTTATGCTCAGAAATTGGAGGGTATCATTCGGCGGTACTTCAAAAGTGAAAGACAAACCTTTTGCACACTCCTGAAACAGCTTTAAGACGTCCACCATTCTCCTGTTGAAGTTGTCTTTTTCCATTAGCACTAAAAAATCGTCAACATATCGGAAGATGCGTATCACCAAACTATCGGCATGTTTACTAATTTCTCTATCAACTTCACCTAAAAAAATATTGCTCAACACAGGCGCTACCTTTGATCCAATACAAATGCCCTTTTTCTGTGCATAAACATCGTCTCGCCAACCTACGTAAGTTGATTTCAAATAAAAGGACAACATTTCCAGGAAAGAATCAATAGAAACTCCGCAATGACCCATGAAACCTGCTTCATCATTCTCCTTGGTGATACATTTTTTAACCGCGTTCATAATTCTCTTGTGAGGCAAAGAGTAATATAAGTCTTCTATATCAATGCTGAAACCTGAACACAAACCAGGATTACTATGCTTCAGGAAGTTTATCATATTGTTCGTTTTTTCCACCAAGAAAGTGTCCTCCGCAACCAATGACGAAAGATGCTTCTGCAGACAGCTAGACACTGAGTACTGCCAAATTCCAGCTTCCGATATGATGGCTCTTAAAGGAATGTTAACCTTACGAGTCTTTGCGGAGAAAAATAATTCCAACTGATAGCCTTTTGTCTTCAGAACTGCTGCCGCCAACGAATCAAGATTACATCGGTTCAGTAACAATACGGCCTGCATCTTTACACTTCTATTATCCACACTTACACGTTTAAAACACTTTTTGACAGCCTGTAAAGCCTTTTCGGCAAACAAGTCTTCCGGTGTTACAACAAAATGGCCTTCTTTATCCGACAGAACTAGTCGCAATCTATTGCACTCAAAGTAGTCCACAAGAGAACGTAAGTCCTTACATCGTCGTGGTGCCGCCGGGAATGCAATCAGGGCGTTGACGCTCTCTTCTAGGAACCTCGGGCGTACTCCCTCGGTGACTTTTTTGGAGATGTTCCTCGAAAGAGTCAGTCTTTCCACAGGTGAAAGGACAGGCTCGTTAGCGTACTTTGGTCCCCGCTCAAGCGTCTTCCGATGTTGCGGAGGTAGATGCGCATCACCCAGCAGCTCTACTTTCCCGGTAGGCCCATCAGCTTTCTTTTTAGGAAGATGAGGAAGGGCGGATGCCCACAAAAATTTTATTGTCTGTTGCAAAGTGGCGACCCACTCCTTGTACGTCCTGTTTCGCTAATGTTCGCTGCCAAACTTTCCACATGCCACCTATAAGCACTCCTTAAAATAATGAGCTTGTCGCCAAAGCTCAGAGCGCAGGATGCGGCACATCCTCTTGGAATGCCCCGCAGACGGCTCTAGCGGCCCACAGAGGAGCTGAAGATCCATGGGGCAAAGGACTAAATGCCAGGCAAGCACTCGTGCTCTGCGTACGCACACCGCATAGAGCGTTGCGATGCATGCTGGATTAGTAACGTTGAAGTTTAACCATGGAAAAGGGCCCTGTGCAAAAGAAATACATTGAAGTAGGATGGACAGTGGGGTGAGTTAGTACAATTGCGTAGTGGGTGGAACAGCGCAAAAAAGTAAAGAAGAGTAACCCGTTTGAATGCAAGGTTTCGCATAGGTCGAGATTAGTAGATTGCGCCTGCGCTGTCATGTACGAAATTCCACTGTCATGCAATAAGGTATACATAGGTCAAATGAGTCGGTGCATAAATATTCATCTGCGTGAACACCTCAATTCGCTGTCGGACACACGATATTCTTACTTGAAAGATCATTGTAGGGCTTGTGAGAAAGAAGGAAAGCAGAAAAACAAAAGTTGCCGCCCCTTGGTTTCAAAAACAAAGATTTTGTTTCGCCATAGGGACAAAATGACGAGAGAAAGTACTGAGGCATATTACATCAGTAAGAAGCAGTCGCAGTGTGTCAGCCAGCCTTCATTGGTGCTTATCGAAAAGGAGGTTTCTTTTCTGGGTAATGTTTGGTGATAATTTTTAATTTGTAAAACGGGCCGTTGGGGAGAAGGGGAGGGGGGGGCTTGTATATTTGGTCTTGCTTGATAGGGTTTTCCACGTGGCTGATGAAGGAAGAAGATATCTCTTGAATTTTTGCCTGGTCAAGGGTTTCTTTCTTTGTAACATCATGTGACATTTTTTTCTATAAGAATCCGCTTTCTTCCTAATAAAATATTAGTTGCGTGTCAGCGCTCGTCTCTTGTGTGTCTCTACTTGTGTGCTTTACGCACTGTTCCACCCACTATGCAATTGTACCAACTAGCCTCCATCCTACTTCAATGCAACATTAAGAGGTAAGAAGCGTGTAGAGGGGGTCAGAGAAATAACTCAAGTAACTGATAGTCTAGTGAGGATAACCGATGGTCGCTTAGGGTAACAAACTGGATTCCAAGGGGAGGAAAGTGTAGCAGGGGACGGCAGAAAGTTAGGTGGGCAAATGAGGTTAAGAAGTTCGCAGGGGTGAAGTGGATGCAGCTAGTACAGGGCCGGGTCAATTGGAGAAATATGAGAGAGGCCTTTGCCCTGCAGTGGGTATATAGTCAGGCTGATGATGATGATGGTGAATGAACACACCAAGCTTGGGGTTCATAGTGGCACGCTGGGCTATAGCCACGACCGCAGTGTCAAGCTCGTAGAGCACATCACTCTCACAGGTGCACTGCTGTAAAGGTGACACGCTGAGAAAAGCTCTTCTTGTTATTTGAATTCCCGATGACTGAAGTCGGGGAATGCCAGTAATTACGGTAATCAGAGAGTACTAACTGAAATCACTGCTGTTTTTAATGAATGTTTGTGTGAGCACTACATCAGTATTTGAAATTATAAAAAAAAAAAAAAGTGGCTTCCTAAAGTGCGTCAGTGCAAGTAAATCAGAACCAAAGCTAAACACATAATGAATTTTAATCGCTCAGCTTGGCAACCCAGGAAATTTGTCCACTGCTCAGAGAAGGCATGTCCAAAATGGGGACAGGTAACTGATCCAAACTGACAGACAAAGTTTGTTGTCCATTGCATCACGCGGATGAAGCAGCCATTGTAGCCTGCACCAGGTAATAATTATTGGTCGGTGAGATCGCCCTCCTGAAACTCATTGACTGGAGGTTGAATTGTATTTGGTAGAATAGAATTACCATCTATTTTAGTCCAAAAGATGTGATTTTGGGCTCCACAGTGGTGCAAGTGTTGATTGGGAATACATACTGGTGACAATATCTGTACAACACATGCCTGGTGATGTTGAACTGGAAGCGTGTTGTAATCTAATAATTGCCTGGTTTCTCTAGCACACAAAAATGGTGCGGTGCTGCTGGCCAGTAAGAAAGCTGTGTGCTTTGGTAGCGATTTGCATGTTCCAGAGCCTTTTATCTCCGATAGTTCCAACGGTGGTAAAGTCTGAAACATTGCCCATATTGTTGGAGATATCGGCCAGCTACTGTGGCAGTTTATTCTGATGAGGAACCAGTGTGTGAATCAGCAGGGATGTTCTGTTTGCAGGGGCCGCTGTGAAGGTGGGCCGCCCCAAGCGCAAGCCGGCTTCCACCAGGCACGAGGGAGGTGGGTGGTCATTTGGTTTGTCTCCTTCATTGCTATGGAGAGCACACTTTGTTGTCTGTACGTCGTGCTGCATCCAGGACAGACTGCTTTCACCTCCCGAGTGAAATGAGCCACTCAAATGGAGCGAGGAGATTTTGAAGATGCACCAATCACACCATACGGTTTGCAGCCAGTGCAATCTGTTTTGTAGCTATGCATATCCAGGCGTGTTGAGACGCCATCAATTTTCTTTTACTCCCTGCCAGAGATGGCACTGCAGTTATTGCTTTCAGCTGGCAGCTCAGAACAATAACTGCCATAATGCAATGCCTTATGGCAGCTGAGGTGTGCCTTGGAAATGTTGGCCTTCTTCCTCTGTGGAGCAGCTAAGATTGGGTTCACTTCGTGAAGGCTCCATGGACAAGCTATCGAAATAATTCTAAGCTGGTTCCTTTGTTTATTTTTTTTCTTAACACAAACTACTTTTTGAAAGTTGGCAAACTAAGCCTGAAGTCAAAGCAGAAAGCTGGATTAGTTGGTTGGAATCCATTTGAAGTTTAAGAATAGCGCTTAAGACGAGGACACAGAAAAAAGGGGACATGCAGGAAGAGCGCCAACTAGCGTATACCTGCTGTATACCTGCATCACCAGAACTACGATCTCACTCCAAACTTTCAGCGGCGTTGTTGGAAGACTCTTTGCGACTGCATAAACACATCTAAGGGCCGGACATTTTTTTCCAGATTCGAAGGCCAATTTTCGGGGTGCGGTCTATACACGTAACATACGGAAAAAAAAATGTTTTTTCAGGTAAAAACAGATCTGTCAGTGAATGTGCGCCGTTTATGGACCGTTCAGTTGTCCAACTCCAGGCTGGTGCTGTGCTATGGTGCACATTCAGCCAAATTGTCATCTTCAGTCCCATGCCATTGTTAATTTAAACAGCGTCAACAGGAGGACAACTCAGCCTCGGCCTTTACCCCAAAGACAAAAACAAATGTGACGAAAATGAAGCCTTCGCGTGAAGCAACCCCTGGGTTCATTTTCATCACATTTGTTTTTGTCTGGGCCTTGGAGTATGCTGTGGCTGAGTTGTGAGTCAGCGCTTGTCTTGTGGCTTCCTTTTATCTTGTCCTGAGTCTTGCTGTTCGCGCTGTTTATATTAACAATAGATGTTTACCAACTCGCCCAACAAAGTACAGTCGAACCCGGATATATCGAACCCAGATATATCGAATTTTGGTTATATCGAACTCACGGAATATCCCCTTGAAAATCCCATGTAAAAGTATAGGAATGTCGTGTCATATATCGAACTCAATTTCACCTGTCGTTCGATATATCGAACTCCGCACCACGCACTAGAAAGTGTGCCTTCCCCAAAGACGATTGCATCACCCTTGGCCGATTACCGCGTGACGTTTTCAAGCCACGCGCGGAAGGAATGAGAGGGGACAGTTCGGCTAGGGCAGCGCCGCGCCCTTTCCCCAAAGGCGCGCGCATCTGCGGTTATCGTTTCCCGCGCGCCAGCACGCGACGTTTGCAAGCCACGTGCGTGAATGAACCAGAGAGAACCGGTGGGAACGAGAGGGGAAAAAAATTACCGACAATTACGTTACTTCCTAATGCGAAATTTGAGCGCAGCAAATAAGCTGTTTCACCTTTTCGATAGATTGAGGCAAAGAAATCGAGCAACACATGTATGCGCTATCACAGAATTTTTTTTTTATTTTTCACATGTATTCCTTTAACAAAGACTCCACTAACAGTTCTTGACAGTCATGAAGGAAGCTTTGTGGTCGGAGAAATAGACTGATATATGTTCGACTTGGTACACCAATGCTTGATTCTCAAAGACGAGATCTATACAAGTGCCTCGCGAGGTTGTCACAGCCGTGGGACGCGTTACAAGCGAGAGGAACGGGATGTTCTCCCGCATAAGTGTGAAGAAATTCCTGTTTGTCTTTATGTCAACATTCGTCTCGCTTATGGCTCAGAAAGAACTGGCAGATAATTTCGCAGTGGCGAACGGCAGCGGCAATTTCGGCTCGGGCGGTGCACATATACAGATCCGCCGCCACCGATCTGGCTCTCTGATTGCCACTGCACAGGGGTTGCATTGGAGGAGGAGCAAAGAAAGGAATTAAGTTCGAGCCGGCGCTTTGACAACCGGAGACTCGCAGGAAGAGGGGGGAGGGGGGCGGCGTGTACACCCAGTGGCAAACGATGGGGGCAGAAGCGCGCGCAGCAAGCGGACAACGCGATAAAGGGAGGAGGGAAGAGATAGCAGCGACTGACTGATGCTGCTGATGCCGATAGTGAGTCAACCCTAGCTGCGGAGTTGGTTTCAGGGACAACGCCACCGATGCCGACGCAAACAATATGATACCCTCGCTTCCGCAGCGCCAAGAACCAGGGGCCGTATTACGCACCGCTCTCAAAATCGCTCTCAAGTTTGAGAGCGTGACGTCAAAATGACGAGGCTCAGACATGTGAAGTGTGACGACATCACGGCTTTAGCCAATTACAAGCAGGCGAGGGTGCTTAATAGCAAAGCCCCGCCCCGGAAACTTTTATTTGCACGATAAAGGGGCCGTGTGCAAACATTTTTCGTGAAAACGCAGCGAATAAAAGTATAAATGTTCTATTTACCTAAGAAACATTGTTCGAAGCTATAATACGGCAACTAAAAATAGAAGCATTTTCAGTATTACAATTAAATGTGCTCCTAGGTAACGATTTTCGCCGCGAGGGTCAGCTGACGACAGCGAGGCGTGAACATGGCGGCCTGCAAAGAAACAGCTGATTTTCCCGTCTAGTTGCTGCTTTTTACGTGTAGTTTAAAATCGAGGTCCTCTGCGGATGTTGTAAGTTGCCGGAAAAATCTGACTGAAAGCAGCAAAGGCTACGAACCTGCAGTAAACAGCTTGGTGAATGTGTTTGTCACGAAAATAGCTTGCTGAAGAGTTTTTCATCAGTGCTTACCAGCGATGACAAGAGCGACGAGCGGTAGCCGTGTGATCTAGTGTTGTTTCTTTGGAAAATACAAGAGGAAAATGAAGGCTACACTATTACTTCTGCCGATAGATGGAAGCTGACAGTATCAGTAAAGTAGGTGTCAGCCGCTATGCAAGAGCTCGCGACTGCAGTGCGGGAAACGAGATCTGACGCACGACTCTTCACCACTGACTTGTCGTGCAAGCCACAGTGACTCGCTGCTGTGCTTCGCAACCAGTTGACTTCAGGCACATTGGGCTCGGTTCTTCATATTGCGATTGATGCTGCTGCTGCTCCATTCCGTTCATGTTCAGTAGCTGATGTTCTGTGTGAGGTACAGAAACCGACGTTTACGCTCCGTTTTGGTTTGTTCAAGAGAAAGAAAGCACTTTTTTTTTAATTGTCACCGAGGCGAGAACGAGTTTGTTCTACCAGACCTCAGTTTAGAGGCGATAAAGGTAGGCCTGAGCAGGGATGTCTAGTATGTTGCATTTCGCGCAGCGGTAAGAGTGATGGTGTTGGTCGCACATTGTTGCAAGGCCTCTCTGACGGTGTCATAGTTTCTGTTCGTGCTAGACGGTGTCCACTCTGTCGGCAGGAAAAGCAAGCGTATCATGCATGTGATGCCGCGAGCGAGCTCGAAATCGGCTCAATTTCTGCGATCGCACTATGACAACTAGCTTTCAAGTGCCTTTATATCCATCAGAGTCTTTAGTGTTTCAAAATATGTTCATTTTACACACATTACGCATTCTCTTTCAATATTATGTGAATTATGTACAAGCCTTTTCTATTAAAATATCAGTTTGAACAGAAGACGAATTTTTTTGGTTATTTGTTGAAAAGACTTAGAAAATAAATGCCAATGACAAAAGTAGCTGTGCAAAATGTGTATATCACACATTTATGGCGTAGTCATTTATTGGATGCTTATAGTTTAGCTTCCTCTACTGTCTTCAAGCTGTTTAGCATTCTTCTTGACAGTGTTGCACGTTTTATTAGTGTAAAATAACCTTTATTCACACATAGTCCCAGCAATGCATTTGTTATGATTGCAGTTATTTTATTGTCACTAAGATTTTTGTCATTCAGCAGTCATTCTGGGCACTGAAGCCAAGTAAAATGCACTATTCTCCTAGCAGCTGCTACAGCAGAGCAGCAGCTACAGCTTTGTTATATCTGATATATAAGCATTTTGTATACTGCACCATGCATACAGTACCTATTTGTATAGGTAGCTTCAATATGCAATGGAATGGCTTCTTTGGGCCTAGTAATTTATTCTCGAATGTACATGTCAATGTTGTATGGTCAATGTATATCAAGGTACATGTGCTTCTCTATATGCTGCCTCTTTTGCAGTACAAACACTCAAGTGAAATGCTGCTGCCAAGAAATAAGTGTTTCTACTGAATATAAGTGGCAGTGAAAAAAAAAAAATCTTTGTTGGTAGTATTTTCTGATTACAATCAGCATCATGAACATTTACTGCCTTGCTGTAATACTGCACTTTTCAGTTTAAGCATGTTTACACCACAGTGACCACAGCCAACTGTACCAGGCTGCAAAGACGGTAGCAGAGAAGAGACAGCGAGCTGGGACTGGGATGGCTTGGCGCTGGTGTAATCAGCCATGACTTCAGTGGGTAGTTGCCGTCTCATGGGTAACCAAAATATGACATCCACTTAGGCCCATCTTTTGCTAATCTCAACAGCTTTTGAGCATGCTTTAGCACTCAATTGAAGATCCATACTAAGTAGCCCACAGCCAGAATCGTAAACATTTGCAGGAATGCTTACAACGTGTGCCAATGCTGTTTAGGCAGGCATCATTGTAAGGACAGCCTTGTAACTTGGTAGTGATGATTACCTGCATAACAGAAGCACCCCGATTTCTTAGGCAGCAAATAAATTTAAACACAATAAATAGTTGTCTCCTATTGCTTTTGCCATGAACAAAATTTCACTGCAACATGCATTCTTTGGCATATAGCCCGTCTCAGCATATTCAGGAAATTACCTCTTGCCAAAGCCGAAATCTAAGTCAGTCTCTCCCTGCAAGGCCTGTCTTTTTTTTAAAAAAAAAAAAAAAAAAAAAAAAAAAGTCTTGTCCTCAGAAAAGACTCCCGGTCTTTGCAGAAATGAAAAGAAGCAGGCGTTTTTATGGCGCATTCACTTCCAAGCCGCGAATGTGTCGCAGGCAGGGAGCGTGACAAATGGCCCGAAACCAGTCATTGAGGAGCAAGGCGCGCTGGACAATCAATAGTCCCTTCATCCTGTGCTTTACATATAAAGGGCAGGTATACAGAATCCTTTCGACAGCTCTCGCTAGGTCATTTTGAAGACAACTGTTAAAAAACAATGCACGAGTGGGAACGAGACCTTTTGGTTGGAAAAAAAGCCTTGCAGAGAAGCCGACTTACAACAAGTGGTATTGCACACATCAATGCATATAATCAAGATCGTTTGATGACCAACACGGGTTTTTAGAGCTTAATCAGGAAAAAGACGCAGGTGTTCAGCAGACCTTCGATCCCCTTTCAGTGCACAGGAGTACCGCTATCAAACATTATGGTGTCGCAGCGCTGGCAGACAATTGGGACAAGACTAGGGACACACACAACTGCACTGAACTTACAACTTTATTTTGGACGCTTTTGATTCGCGCATATATAATTGATAGAAGGATGAAATGAAAAGAAGCAGGCGTTTTTACGGCGCATTCACAAACGCTAGACGAACGCGCCGTGCAGGAGGCGTTGGTCCGGCGGGGCAGCCAGGGTCACGAAATGCGCGTGTTCGCTTCGCAGATCTGAGATAAAGCAGGCACAATACAAGTTTACTATGATCTTCAGAACTCTTCGGCAAACACACGCAGTCAATAACAAAATCTACTCACTATTGTGATGTTCACAACGTGCGTAGAACCCCTTGCCTAGCGACTTGTTTCCGTATCCTTGACGGCAATCATCGTTCCGCCCGATGGCTTCCGCTACCGACGCATTGCGTGATGCAAACGATCTTACATTCCCTACGTACGTTGGAAGCACGGTATAATCGTGGTTTGAAGCCTCTGGTAGCAAAAAAATGCGGTGCGCTTGCCGCTGCAGTGACGACGCACTCGCCCGCAAGCCGCCGTTCATCGATGTCCGTCGGCAATCGTCGCGCAGTCACTACACTTTCTGCTTGTTCCCGAGTTGAACAGAGCCGGAGCAACTTGTCCGGCAAGTCAAACGCGTCCTCGTGCTTCTTTCTTCGCTGTGGATCGCCGATACACTGCCTCAAAGCGGCGCATCGCAATTTACGCGGCCGCCATTTTCGCTCTCAAACGTTTGAGACTGCTTCTGTCGCTCTCAAAAAAACGCTCTCAATTGACGGCCATATTTAGGTGCTCAACGTCATCATTTCTTTCGTGTTCATGACGTCTGATGACGTCCACCGGTGCGCAGAACTCACCGGTCAGAACTGACCAATAGGACATAGGCCTTTGAGAGCGATTTTGAGAGCGATCCGTTTGAGAGCTGTGCGTAATACGGCCGCAGGTCTAGCCGTGGGAAGGTGGTCACGTATTCGTCGACGTGCCAGGGCCTACGTGAAATAACCGGCGCGTCGGCAACTGAAGATCACCCTATCCGCCACACAGGAACGGGAGGGGGGGGGGGGGGGGGGGGACCTCCCCTCCTCTTTCTGCATGGCGGCGACGGTGTTCTATGCAGTCACGTTATCTTGACTCTCTAGCGGCGTCAGCGGCATCCAGCGGTATCAGTCGGTCGCTGCTAGCGCTGGGGGGATGAAAGGGGGGCGGAGCTGGTTATGAGGCCGACGCCGACGCTGTTAAGGGACGAGATGATTGCTACTCTATTTCTGTGATGCGGTTGGATGTATCGTCGAAAATGTAACGTTTAGGGCCAATGTACAAAGTCTTGTAGCGGAGAGAATAAGCTACTGATCTGGGTTTAGCAAATGACAGATGTTTTCTTGCTTTCTGAACTGGGCGAGTGAAGTCTTCGCCGATACTATAGTTTGTTCTTTTGAGCATTCGGCCTTTTGATAGAAGAGCGTCCTTCATTTTTTATTGTATGAATTTTACTGTTATGGGAGGATTTCGATCCTCTGAGTGTTTCCCTAAACAATATGCGCGTTCTATATCTGTGGGGTTAATATCAGTTTGTAGGTTATCATGACAAACCTTTATAACTAGTTCCTCAGACTGAGCATAGGTCTCATTAGTAGTGGTGTCAGGGATTCCATAGATCAGATTATTACGGCGCGACCGGTTTTCAGCATCATCAATACAAGCCTCTAACTCCAAAACATGGCGAGCTGTTTCAGTTGAGGTCGTTTGCAGGTTTTCTGTGTCTTGGCACAGGGGCATGAGTGCTTGATAATGAGCCTCTAAGTCAATCAAGTGCTTGTTAAGGTCGTTTATTGTTTTATCTGCTGTTGTAAGCTGTCTTTTGAGGTATTTTATCTCTTCTACAAGTTGCGTTTGCCCTGCGGTTAGTTTCTACAATTCGGTTAGGACATTGTCTAAGTTTGCTGGACCAGGATTTGTTTCTACATCACTGGATAGGGTTAGTATCAGGCGGACCACATGAACAGATTCACAAGCAATAGAGGCGCAAAACTGTGGGCTCGGGAACTGTACCAAGAAATTATTGCTCGATTTTTTAGCATAGAGTGCATATATTTGACTGACCTGCATGGCGAAGGGAAAGCGGTTAGCAAACTGCGCTGTGGCACAGTCACCAAGCCCACAAAGCTGCGTCGACAATGGCTCTTCTTTTATAGATGACGGGATAGCTGCTCTTGATGGCGATTCGTCTTTCCAGGGTGGCTCGAGAACAGGCAGCTCATGTTCCAGTGATAGGATTGACGGAAATGGCAATACGATGAATCCGTGAATGGGGTGGTGTATGGCCGCCCCATCTTCGTAGCCTGGGGACGCCCGTCCTGACGAGGCACCCGAAGACACACAAGCCAGGGAGTGAATCAGCAGGCTACTGATTAGACAGACGACCATCTGCAGGGCAAAGGGAAAGCGAAAATGCGAAAAAGGTGCGAAAATGCACAATTTTTTAATTAAAAGCTTAGCATCAGCATGAAATCTCGCTTTTCCCTGCTTGTTGGGGAGCAAATATGAATACTCCGCGCACAATTTTCACGACGGAGCCAATGGTCTCTCGGGGAGCATAGCGCGCGCATGTGTTGGCCGCTGTGGCGAGGCACGACAGGGGCTCACGCCATGACGAGGCAATGGCGATGACATTCCAGTCAGATGCCTGTCAGCCGTTGCATGGCCGGACTCAAGCTGTGGCGGTGGCGACGACGTTTGAGTCCGGCTATGGCCGTTTATGACCTCGGAGATCACCGCGCCGTGCGCAGTGATCTCAGAGGCCATGGGCTGTTTGTGCTAGTTTTTGTCTCCGCCGCTAGATAAGGCAGAACGTGAATGCGTGGGTCATTTAAACGCACTTCGGCGGCAGCGTTCAACTGCGGCTGGGGCCGTTCATGACTTCCGAGATCACTGCGTGCAGGGGTGCGATCTCGGAGGCCATAAACCATTGGTGGTAATTTTTGTTTTTTGCCGCTGCTAAATAACGTTGCACGTGATCGCACGAGCAATTTAAACACACTTCTGCGGCGGGCGATTCGAGTGGTTGAAAAATTGTGTTTGTTGAAGATTTTCCGGCTCTTTTACACATTTTCTGCTGTTATAATGCAAAAAAACTGCTTTGTTATAACCGATATAGCGTCAAAATTTGAAATTTTTTTTTTGGTATACAGAAAGAACTCCCATAGAAATAAACCACAAACCAACCAAACTTTGATTTTAGTTCGTTTTATCTGATAATTCGCTATGTTTGTGTTCGTTATAGCGAGGTTCGACTGTATGTCAAATGTGGTGTCATTTATGACATTCCCTTAACATGTGGGAAAGTGTGAATGATTTGGCAGCCGAGCACAAGTGTTCCATGAAAAACAATAAAAATTTACCCACCCACTGCTGATCTTGCAATTTCAAGCCAAAGTGTGAACCAAAGCTCACAGGAGTCAGAATTCCTGGGAAATAAGATATAAGACCTTTAGGCAGGTCCAGGTTTTATGCACGGACAAATTTAACTTTAACTGCAAAATTTTCGAGAAAGCTGTCTAGCTTGGGTGAATGTCAGGGAGTAATTACTCCCTTATTACAAATCTACTCTGCCTTTTGGATTCCCCTAAATATTCGACTGAAATAAGATTTTTAAGTGGGAACAAGGACACACTCGTCCATGAGTTTCGTTAAGCGTCTTATATCAAAAGGCTGTGGCGCTCTGTCCCGTTCTTCTTTTCTTGTGTGTGTGTTTTGGCACCTTTAACTTATAATGAATAGACACCAACAAGAAGTTCTCTTAATCAAAAGGCTGTGTTTGTTGCATGAGTGACACTTTGGTGTCTCAGTCAGGATGTCTAGCAACCGGGAAAACCGAGAAATCTGGGAATTGTAAGGGAACATTTATGCACTGGGATAAGTCGGGGAAATATCAGGTAAACTATAAATAATTTCGCCAAGTCAGGGAAAATATGGCACAATATATTCTGCAGTGCATTTTCATTTTAAGCTGGTGCACAGCAAGTATGTTGTTCATGCATATTTTTGTGTGTGTGTGTGCTGTCACCAGCACGCAGCCTCCATGGTGACCACGCTGCAAGCCGCGGTATATATTACGTTGATGCCAGTGCATGGCTGAGCTTCCACAACAGAAGAGCCAATACGCACGTGAGGGGGGTACACAATAAAATATGCTAAAGCATTGCATGGGAGCAGTACGCAACAAAAAGCAAATAACCTCACGATCGGCAAGCTGTGCTGCCAAGCGTTCTTAGATCATCATCATCATCAGCCTGACTATACCCACTGCAGGGCGAAGGCCTCTCCCATATTTCTCCACTTAACCCGGTTCTGTGCTAGCTGCATCCACTTGACCCCCGCGAACTTTTTAACCTCATCCACCCACCTAACTTTCTGCCGCCCCCTGCTACGCTTTCCTTCTCTTGGAATCCAGTTTGTTACCCTAAGCGACCATCGGTTATCCTCTCTTCGCACTACATGACCTGCCCATGCCCATTTCTTAATTTCTACTAGAATGTCGGTAACTTGAGTTATTTCTCTGACCCACTCTTCTTCTTAGAGTGGGTTCTTAGATAGAGACAATTAGAAAACTATGCTGGCACGCCGCATTGCGGAGTAGGCCCAAACAGTCGGCTGTGTGGCGCTCGCCAATCTCAGAACGACAGCAGCACCCCACACTGTGGTGGAGAAATTTTAAATGCTACTAACCCTATTCTTTCAGCAACACAACGAAAAATAGAACTGCATTTGCATTTTTTAAACACATGCTTGTACACAGATGAAAGCCACCACGTCTGCTGATGCGTCTGAAGCAGGGAGATTGCAGGCGCGGCTCAAGCGTGTCGTCTGCCTGTTTCAGATACGTCTGCAAACGTGATGGCTTTTCATGTGTACAAAGGTGTGTTTAAAAAACAAATGCAGTTTTATTTTCCGCTGTGTGGCAGAAAGAAGAGAGTTAGTAGCATTTAAAATTTATCCACCGCATTGTTGGGGAGGGGCACTGCGTTCGATTTTGAGATTCGGTGCCAGATGGCCTTTTCATGCTTTTTCATGATCGATGAATGCTATATATAAGGGCTAGTTATATTCCGAGCATTTTTGATCATCTGATTGATGGTATGGATATGATCGATAGTAGAGTACCCTTTCCGAAAACCGGCTTGATCTTTTGCTTGATTGCAGTCTAAGGTTGTGCTGATTCTGTTAGCGATTACCTTAGTAAACACCTTGTACAGTAGAACCCCGTTCATACGTTTTTCACCGGTCCGAGAAAAAAAGGCGTAACAGCCGGGAACACGCAACAGTGAGGAAGGCTCCAAAAAGGAACGAGAACAGTGCAGCACTTCAAACAATTTATTTCCGCAAAGTGACGTTAGGACTTAAAAAAATCAAGAATAATGGACTGCCATTTCTTTCGCTCGCTAGAAAGCACCAGGTGCTTCTCATTAGCCTGGCAAGCCGCATTGCTGTCCACGTCGCTTTGAGGTGCGACATACCTACGGAGGAGGTCTAGAGCCGCGACCGCTTCTCCAAAGCTAGGATCTGACAAATCCTCGGAATCGTGTGATTCGAGCTCGTCATCACAATCTGCGGCTTCACTCGCGACCGAGCTCGCAACAATATCACCGATACTGTGGCACTCCGATGTCACGACGGCAGCATCCACTGCGACGTAGTCGTCGTCGTATGTGAGTCTCGTGGCACCCAGCGCATCCATCACCTCAGTGAGCTCTTGATAGCAAGAGGCTGCTTCCGACTCCCCAGCGTCTATGTCAGGAAATTCCCCTTCGCCGTCCGTGCGAAAGCCACACTGCGCGAAGCAGTGCTGTGCAGTTGATGTAGCCGCTGCAGCCCACGCTGAAGCGACATAGTGCATAGCGTCAAGCACCGAAATGGTCGTAGGCTGCTGTCCACGATCACTACGCGCAAGACAGTGCTTCACAACACACTTCCGGTAGGAATGCTTCAGGTTCTTTATGATGCCGGCATCCAGCGGCTGCGGATGGCTTGTAGTGTTCGGTGGGAAGAACACAAGCTTGACTAATTCATTTACACTTCTTTTTGGGCGAGTTGGCACATTTTTGGAAAACTTTAAAAGAGCGCAAGCACACACGACCACTTCTCGTCTCTTGTCCTTAGTGGTCGTGTGTGTTTGCGCTCTTTCAAAGTTTTCCAAAAACAAGCTTGACGTTCCGAAGAAACTCCGGGTCTCTTGGATGGGCAGCACAATTGTCTAGAAAAACGAGAACGCTCCTGCACTGGGATCCCATCTTGTCGAAGTAGTGAAGGAATTCTTCGAACAACGAACATGTCATCCACGCACGACTGTTACTTCTGTAGTGACATGGCAGCAGGCGAGTGTTCTTCAAGCACCACGGGTTTCGATATTTGCCGATTACCCATGGCTATAACTTATCGGAACCATCCATGTTGCAGCAAAGGAGCACCGTCAATCACTCTTTGCTTGCTGTTTTTGCCTCCATGACACGCTTCTCCTTTCAGGCTTAGGGACTTCGATGGCTGCACCCGAAAAAAAAAAGGCCCTGTTTCATCGGCGTTGTAGATGTCATGAGGCGCATAGGCCTCAATTAGTATAGCAGATAGTGTGGCCTTCTAATCGTCGACTGTTGCCAAATTCACACTTGCTGATTCACCACTTACTGTCTTGTACGCGATGCCGTGCCTCTTCCGGAAATGGTCGATCCAGCCATTCGACGCCACAAAGTCCGTGATGTCCAGTCTGCTGGCGATGCCTTCTCACGCAAAATGCTGCCATCAAAGTTGACGCCGGCAGTGCCAGCTTGCTTGAACCAGGTCAGAAGAGCGAGGTTTCGATACTTGGCCCCACGAGCCAGCTTAGCTTTCGGGCCGAAAAGCGCTGCATTGCCTTCAATCTCGGCACGCTTTGAGACGATGCTGTTAAGCGTCGACCGTAGCAGACCAAGGTCACTGGCAATATCAATTCTTTTCCGCGCTGGCTGCCTGTCGACAGCGTTGAGTGCATCCAGCTTTTCCTTCAGCTTGCGTGACGCCATCGAAGTACGTCAGATCACGATCGTCGGATACAAAGGACAGGGGTTAGTTCGACTGGTTCACGACCGGCTTTGTCGTGGACTGGTTCGACGGATGGATGGATGGATGAAGCTGTACCCTTTGAATCGGGCGGTGGCGGTGCACGCCACCTAGCCGACGTTCACAAGGCAGATGGCCATCTAGTGGCGGCCTCTCCAACTCGCGTGCGGCTTCTTGAAGTTAGTTCCGCAGCCAAGCCTAGCCAAGACCGTTCAAAAATCAAAGTGGTGATCGGCACGCGTTGCCTCAGGCGGGTTCGCGGTGACCAGTTGCGACGTATCATGCGGGAACGTTTTCACAGCTACAACTTAACAACGATGATCCCAATACATTGGATCCTACGGGAGCAATGCCGGGACCAGATGAAAGCGATGTAACAGCCGGGAAAATGCAGCAGTGAGGAACGTAACAATGGGGTTCTACTGTACGTAGCAGATAGTGAGCTGATTGGTCTCTGTAATTTTTTGAGTCCCTAGCATCCCCTTTCTTATGAATTAAGATAATGTTAGCGTTCTTTCATGATTCCAGTAACGCCATGACAACAGGCATGGCGTATACAGGTTGGCCAGTTTTCCTAGCGCAATATCTCCCCTATCCTTCAACAAATCTGCAGTTACTTGATCCCTTCCAGCTGATTTCCCCCTTTTCATAGTTTCTAAAGCTTTCTTAACCTCGTCCTTCATCATTGGTGGAACGCCTGACTGCTTTTCACTATTGCTAACCTCAATATTGTCCTGACTACTTCAGCTACTGTAGAAATCAGTATAGAACTCCTCGGCTACTTTGACTATCCTGTCCATATTCGTGATGACATTGCCCGCCTTGTCCCTTAGCATGTATAGACTTTTTTAGTTTCGATGCCTGGGTGCAGCCATCTTAGTTTGATGGTGGTACCCCGTATGAGCCCAACTGGGAACGTCCGCTCCGGCTCCTCTTGACACCATCTTGAGCTATGCTGTGCGTGTTGATGCTGCGGTGCGGCAGTGTAAAAGTGCTGTTTTGCGGTGCTCGTGAAAGCTATTTGACACCTTGTTGCTGTTTGTGCTTCGTTTGAGCACGCCAGCAAACCATATACCATCCATTTGGCATGGCAGCAGCTGTTGGAAACAGCACTCGGCCGGGGTGACTGCGAAAGACTGCGCTCCACTTCCGCAGTGAGGATGTATCTGTCATATCTTTCACGATACATGTATTTTCAGTTATATTTTATAATCGCGATGGTAACTGTACACACAAACACACAGCGAATGAACAGTACGGGCAGCTACCGAACGCGGAATGCAGATACTGCGAAAGATTCTTTCTAGTTATCGCCGCATTGATTTAACATGAAGTGCGACCCATTTCAATATAGGATCGAGCTGTCCTGCTTCTACAATGTATACTTTCAAGTTAAACCACGGTTCAAGACCAGCACATAAAAGAAGTATTGTCTAAAGTACCATCCGTCGACGTTTTTATAAAACATTGGTATTTGTCCTGTGGCGCAACAACATCGTATACCCCCATCCCGTACCAGCATCGTTTGCACGATGTGTTGTTGAGCAAAATGTCAAAAAACGTGCACTCTCAGCTGCACCATGAAAGAAGGCGACAAATTCGCAGCACATACAGCAGCGCTTATACGAAAGCGGCGCCGCCCGCTGGCACGGCGGACTACGGCACTCTCGTTGAGCGCTACTCCCTAATCCTTGCTAGGCCTAAATTGTTTCGCATTGAAGGCACATCCGACGACGCTTTGTAATTGCTCAGCGCTAGAGTAAATAATCTCTCATGGAACTGCCTTACTGGCGATCCCATAGTATCAGTAAAAGAAAGATGTAAATTTCGGTGACGCCTTAGCAGCGAAGCCAGCATGCAGACGAAGAGCCGAGCGCCGCATTCCACCCATCGGTAATGTGTTGCGTAACTTATTTGCATTGCAATTATCAATAACACATCTTTCTTTTTTTGTCGGCTTATAGTTTGAGTGAAGAACAGATTTTAGCACGCTCTTGCGTTGCCGGAAGAGATCCACCGTATCGTTGGTGCTGAGGGCTTGCAGGAGGCACGGCCTGCCCGGCGTGCGTGGCTACTACAGCAGAGGAAGTGAAATTGGCATCATATTCGTGAGTCTGTTATTGGTACTAAGTCTATCTGGCTTACATAAAACGTTCATAGGCGAATTAAATAAGGATAGACTGGAAAGCAGTGAAGCAGAAACATATCACAGCCGAACTCGGACTCTCGATGCATGCTTTCCGCATACGCTTTCGGCAATCATATTGCGATTCCTTTGATTGTTTGTGCAGTCCACGATCACGCATTGCTGTCCCGATGACATTACCACTAAAAGGGGTGCTAATAAAGGTATTTAAGTCTCTCAAACGACAATATACCGAGGTGCAAGGCCGCTCTGCTATGCATGAAGCGTGCGAATGCGCAGCCCGCTCGGTACTGGCAACAATGGGCCGGCGAAAGGAATCATGGTTAGAGAGTATTTTCGTCCTCTCCTGCTTGCTCTCATTAAAACGGTCTATACATCTGATTTTTGCCTAAGCCCAATTTTCTCTTCACCACTTTAAGGCTTCCCCTGTTCTTTAGAGCGTGCCAGTTCTATCCTGTCTGTTGGGTTTGAAGATTTGAGACTTTGGTGTTTATCAAATCTTTCGTCACCTTAGATAGTTTACCAGTATCCTAACTATACTACTGCCTACTTCTACCACGAATTCAGTAATGATCTCTGAATTTATCGTTCATTACTTCTACGCTAAGGTCATCATTCTCAATTAAAGCTGAATATCTCTTCTGTAGCGAGATCCTGAATTCTGCCCTCCCCCTCACCGCAAATGCGTTGATGCACTTCTTTCTTACTAATATGTTCCATCCCCGCTTCAGATCTAGACTAATTCGAGACCTTACTATCCTCTGGTCACTGCATCACGCCTTTCGGATTTCCTCTACATCCTGCATACAGGGTGCGCACAGGTGCTTGAAGACCTTGAATACCATTAAATTCAAGGCTTTTAAGGGCCTTGAAAACAAACTTCCGTAATTCATGACTGGTCCTTGAAGATTCTTGAATTCCTTGAATACTCAGTTCAGTTCAGTTTATTACCTTAAGGACCCCCGTGGGGGTATTACATAAGGGGTGGATTATACAAAAAAAAATAAGTACAATGGTTGCCATATGGGTTCAACATACAATATGATCTGTTAGTGCTTTGGAAAAGTTGGATGGGCAGGTGATAGCGGCGATGCTGTGGGAAAGGCCGTTCCAATCTAATGCTGCTCGGGGGAAGAAGGAGGCAGCGAACGTGGTCGTATGGGTCCGAGGCCGGGCAACTTGAAGAATGTGACCAGTGCGATGCGATATGCGAGCTGGTGATGTGATATAGCCTGCGTAACCATGGGTGCTGTAAAAGAACTTATGAAACAGGTTTAGGCTGGCAATGCGGCGACGAATAACAAGGGTTGATAAGGCGGATTCTGCTTTTAAAGACGGACGACACGCTGACTTGGTATGAATAGGTATTGGGGATGAATCTAGTGGCACGGTTCTGGACGGATTCGAGGGCATTTATGAGGTATATTTGATGTGGATTCCATATGGGGGATGCATATTCTAGTTTCGGTCTGATTAGCGATTGGTAAGCCAGGAGTTTAACTTGTTGGGGAGCGTGACGTAAGTGGCGTTTCAAAAAGCCTAGTGTTTTATTCACGGATGATATTGCATTAGAAATATGTGTGCGCCAAGATAAATCATGAGATAGCGTGACTCCTAAGTACTTAAATGAGTTAACTGCTTCTATTGGGATTTGAGCTATATTGTACAAAAAAATAAATGGTTTAGTGCGACGGGTGAAGGATACAATCTTGCATTTCTGAAGGTTAAGTGTCATCATCCACAGGTCGCTCCATTTCTGAACGTTAGTTAGGTCAGTCTGGAGGGCTTCTTGGTGGGAAGAGTTATTAATAGTACGATAAATGACGCAATCATCTGCGAACATACGAATGTGACATGATACGTGAAGGGGCAAGTCATTAATGTATATTAAGAATAATAACGGTCCGAGCACTGATCCTTGGGGGACGCCTGAGGTTACTGGAATGTAATCAGAAAATTCGTTATTAACTATGACTAATTGGGTTCGATTTGTTAAAAATTCCTTAATCCAGTTTAGAATGCTAGGGTGAATATTTAGGTAAGAGAGCTTAAGTAGTAATCTCTGGTGTGGTACTTTGTCAAAGGCTTTTGCGTAATCTAAAAAAATAGCATCAATCTGTTGGTTGCAGTCAAGGTTGGCATGTAAGTCATGAACAAATGTAGCCAGTTGTGTCTCACAGGAAAGGTTTTTACGGAAGCCATGTTGTGATGAATGAAAGAAATTGTTGGAATCGAGAAAGTTCATGACTTGAGAATAAATTACATGCTCCATGATTTTACAAGGAATGCTTGTTAGAGAAATGGGTCGATAATTTAAGGGCGAGTTTTTGTTACCAGACTTGAAGATTGGGACGACCTTTCCCACTTTCCAGTCATGCGGTATGTTACCTGAAGAGAGAGACTGAGAGTACAATAGTGATAAGTAGGCCGCGGAAATGTGCTTAGTATTTTTCAGAAATTTCGAGTTAATTTCATCGATCCCGGCTGATGACGTTAGCTTGATGTTTTCGATACGAGATGATATACCATCTGCAAAGAAAGAAACTGGATCCATGGTTGACGCTGTGAAGGAACTTATGAAGGCGTTAGCAGGTAAATCACACTCTTTCGCAAAAACAGTTGAAAAGGCTCTATTGAAAATGTCAGCACATTCACAATCGCTGATGGTTTGACCCATATCGTTAGTAAGAATAATTGTATGTGTATCCTTCGGGTTTACTACGTGCCAGAATTTTTTAGGGTTGTGTATTAGCATTTTTGGCAAGTCAGAATGGAAAAAGGTGTGTTTTGCGTTGCGGATAGCAGCAAGGTAATCAGCTTCGGCAGTGTAGTACTTTTCCCATGATGCTTGGCTTGGGTTCCGCTTTGCTGCCCGATAGTGATGCTTTTTCTTGTTTTCCAGGCGTTTCAGGGCCGTAGTAAACCACGGTTTTTGCTGGTTAGCACGGAAACTAGCTACCGGAATGTACTTGTTTGTTAGTTCGTTAACTTTGTCCCTGAAAATCGTCCAATTTTCGTTAAGAGACTTTGTGTGGAAATCGGTTTCATAAGTTGTAAAAAAAAGCAGTTAGTTCTTCATTTATTGCTTGAAAATCACCTCTTTCATAAAGACGAATTGTTTTCCTGGAAACTTGACGAAGCATGGGTGTAAAACTGAAGGTAGCATGAATGACTTTATGATCACTTATTTCCCTTAGGTATGTAATACTTGTTGCGCTATCAGGGCTGTTGGTTAATATCAGATATAGAGTGTTGGCGGAATTCTGCGCAATGCGCGTTGGCTCTAATATTAGCTGGGTAAGGTTGAAGTTAAGACAGACCTCGACAAAATTTTTTGCTTCTGAAGAATTTGTCATGGAGGTGTAGTTACGCCAGTCAATAGTGGGAAAATTGAAATCACCAAAAAGAACAATATCTGCGTTAGGATACGATGATGTCAGTTCACTCAGCACATTGTTTAGTTTGTAGGAAAAGTCCGGATCATTTTGCGGTGGCCTGTAACAGACTCCTACCAGCACAGTTCGGGGGGCAGCGTGGCAGAGCAGCCATAGCAGCTCTAAGTTAGAATCTACATTGATTAAGGATGCTGAAAACTGCTGATGTACGGCTATGAGCACGCCACCGCCACGGGCTATTTCCCGGTCTTTACGGTAAACTTTAAAGTTGGGCAGCGCAGCTAAAATTTCGGTATCACTGATATTGTCTGCTAACCACGTTTCTGTAAGCATGAGAAGGGTGCTGTTGGTTGATAAGACAAGACTAGATACGATTTCCCGTTTCGGTAAAAAGCTTCGTATGTTAGTAAATACTGCAGATAAGGTAAGATTAGTTCGGGGGATGTGCTGTCGGGGTGTTGCTTTAGAGCGAGCAGAGTGTGATTGCTATGGCACTTCTTTTACCGTTTCCGTCAAGTCGTCGAATATATACTGCTTGGGGCCTATGTACAGTGTTTTAAAGCGCAGTGCGTACTTATCAGATGTTTCTTTCGCGAAACGTAATAAATGTTTGCGTGCCTTACGGACAGAATGTGAAAAGTCTTCTCCTATGCTGTAGTCGGTGTCTTTTAGTTTCCGGGCGTTTTTTAGGATGGATTCTTTTGTCTTATGGGAAGTGAATTTAACGATAATGGGTCGACATCGTTAACTTGAGTGACGGCCAAGACGATGTGCTCTTTCTATTTCTTTTGGGTCTATGGTGATGTCCAAATTTTCACTGCAAAGGCGGGTGACCAGTTCTTCAGACTCGGAGGATGTTTCCTTTGAGCTAGTATCAGGTAAGCCATAAAATAGCGGGTTGTTACGGCGCGACCGGTTTTCGGCATCGTCTACTCTGGATTCGAGGTTACTGATTTGGCTCGCCGACGTGGCGGCATCAGTCTTAATGGATTCAACTTCTGTTTTAAGTGATGCGAGGTCCTGATAGTGGGTTTCTAATTCGGTAATGCGCTTACTTAATTCGGTGATCGATTTGTCTGTTGCTACTAACCTGCTGCTGAGGTCTTTTACTTCGCTGATTAACGTGCTTTGGCCCGATGTTAGTTTCTGTAGTTCTGCAAGTATGGCGGCAGTGTCAGGACCAGGGTTAGTTTCTATGTCACCGGATTGCATAAGCAACGAATGGACAACAGCAAAGCATTCAACGACAATACAAGTACAACACTGCGGGCTGAGCAGCTGAATTAAGAAGTAGTTGCTCGATTTCTTTGCAAAAAGAAAGTATGATTTTCTAACCTGCATGGCGAAGACAAGAGGGTTACTCGTCCGCGCAGTGGCACAGCTGCCGAGCCCACAAGGCGCCGCGGTCCACAGGCGATCTTTTATAGTTGGCGAAAAACATGATGTCTGCGGCGATTGTATTTCCCACGACGAACGGATGGTCCCAGAGCCAGGTGGTGGCGAAATCCAGGTAAACGTGACGTCAGCCGCTGTTACGGAATGGGTATCAGCTTCATGACTGCCGTAGTGATGACGATAACGTGGCCGCACGTCAACGCAGGCAGCAGCCAGAACAGGCAACAGCACATGTGTGAACACAGGAAGGAGCACCTGCATGGCGAAGACAAGAGGGTTACTCGTCCGTGCAGTGGCACAGCTGCCGAGCCCACAAGGCGCCGCGGTCCACGGGCGATCTTTTATAGGTGGCGAAAAACATGATGTCTGCGGCGATTGTATTTCCCACGACGAACGGATGGTCCCAGAGCCAGGTGGTGGCGAAATCCAGGTAAACGTGATGTCAGCCGCTGTTACGGAATTGGTATCAGCTTCATGACTGCCGTAGTGATGACGATAACGTGGCCGCACGTCAACGCAGGCAGCAGCCAGAACAGGCAACAGCACATGTGTGAACACAGGAAGGAGCACCTGCATGGCGAAGACAAGAGGGTTACTCGTCCGTGCAGTGGCACAGCTGCCGAGCCCACAAGGCGCCGCGGTCCACGGGCGATCTTTTATAGGTGGCGAAAAACATGATGTCTGCGGCGATTGTATTTCCCACGACGAACGGATGGTCCCAGAGCCAGGTGGTGGCGAAATCCAGGTAAACGTGACGTCAGCCGCTGTTACGGAATTGGTATCAGCTTCATGACTGCCGTAGTGATGACGATAACGTGGCTGCACGTCAACGCAGGCAGCAGCCAGAACAGGCGACAGCACATGTGTGAACACAGGAAGGAGCACCTGCATGGCGAAGACAAGAGGGTTACTCGTCCGTGCAGTGGCACAGCTGCCGAGCCCACAAGGCGCCGCGGTCCACGGGCGATCTTTTATAGGTGGTGAAAAACATGATGTCTGCGGCGATTGTATTTCCCACGACGAACGGATGGTCCCAGAGCCAGGTGGTGGCGAAATCCAGGTAAACGTGACGTCAGCCGCTGTTACGGAATTGGTATCAGCTTCATGACTGCCGTAGTGATGACGATAACGTGGCCGCACGTCAATGCAGGCAGCAGCCAGAACAGGCAACAGCACATGTGTGAACACAGGAAGGAGCACCTGCATGGCGAAGACTAGAGGGTTACTCGTCCGCGCAGTGGCACAGCTGCCGAGCCCACTAAATTTGAACTGGTGTTTTTCGTCATGAAAACTTTTATTCTTGACTGAGTTCTGAATGAAATGTGGGGAAGGAAACGTATCGATTTTTAGCCTATTTAGTGCATTCTGGTTAGGCAGCTGGCAACACTGCAGTGGGCGCGCGGCTGCGTCATCCCATCGCTATCGCATCGCCATCACTCACCGAGCCCAACGTTTTTAGATAGGTTTACCGAGCCGTGCGGCCGTGTCTACGCTGGCGTAGCCCTAGTGCTTGCATTTTTGGAATGAGCGTGGCTTCTGCCTGTCAGCGCACGTGATATTTTCATATGTGACACAATGCCTGGAAAGAGAAAGTTTCAGGCTACGTGGCTCCACCATGACGAATACAAGCAGTGGATTGCGCCTGATACAACGAGTCCGCATCGAGCTAAGTGCAAGCTTTGCGGTAAAACTGTGGATGTGACTGCCATGGGTGAATCCGCTTTAAAAAGTCACATGAAAAGTGGCAAGCATATTGGCGCAATGAAGGTAGCGCAAGGGAGCGCGTTGAAAAGGCACCTGACGCCGTTCGCGGTAGAGCAGTCTACTAGCACGTGTTCCTCGCAGTCGCCAAGCCTAAACGATGCTTGCAAAGCGCACGAGCTTGTCACTGACACTGAAATTCTTTGGACTCTGAAAGTTGTGACATCCCACTTTTCGTACCGGTCGTCATCCCAAGCAGGGGAGCTATTTCAGCGCATGTTTCCGGACAGTGAAGTGGCAAAGGCGTTTTCTTGTGGTGAGAAGAAATGCGCCTATATGACGTGTCACGGTCTCAGGCCTTTCTTTCTTTCAGCATTGCAGCGAGAAATAGAACAGTGTGAATTCTATGTCGTACTGTTTGACGAGTTGGCAAATGACTTTCTGCAAAGTAAGCAAATGGATGTGCACGTGAGGTGTTGGGACTGTGCTCACCAAGTGACGACCAGGTATTACAGCTCCGTTTTTATGGGGCATTCCACAGCCGATGACATTCAGGAAAAGTTGCTAAGCGCCCTCGAGCCTTTGCCTCTTGCCAAGATTCTTCAGATATCGATGGATGGGCCCAATGTCAATCTGAAGTTCTTCAAAGGTCTTCAAGAGCACTTGCAACAAAACCACCAAGTTCTGTGTGTGGACTTAGGCACTTGTGGGCTACACACAGTGCACAATGCTTATAGGGCTGGAGTTTCAGCGACTAAATGGGGACTTGACTGCTTGTTGTCTAATCTGAGTGCAATTTTTGAAGGTGCTCCAGCACGGAGACAGGACTTTTCGGCAGTTACAGGCCAAGATACCTTTCCTCTTAAGTTTGTCGCCCACCGGTGGGTGGAGAATGTTCCTGTAATTGAGAGAGCATTGCTGTTGTGGTGTGACATGAAAAAGTACATTGAGGCTGCTAGAAAAAAAGAAGTCAGCCTGCCAAAATGTGCATCGTTCAATAACTTGTGGGAGTTCTGCTGAGATGCTTTGCTGCCAGCAAAGTTGAATTTTGCCTTATGTGTGGCGATGGCACTGAACCCTTTTCTGGTAGAGTACCAGACAGACAACCAATGGTTTTTTTCCTTGCAAGGGATTTAGAAACTGTTCTCAGAAAGCTGCTGACGAAGTTTTTGAAATGTTCGATCCTGTCTGCCAAAGGGATAGTGGGTCTGCTGAAGATCGACATTGATAATGCCTAGAACCATATTCCACTTGAAAGGTGGATATAGGCTACAAAGCAGAGCAAGTTCTCAAGAATTCTAAAGTGAGCTCAAAGGACGTGTTTCAATTCCGGATGGAATGTAAACAGTTTTTGATCAGTGCCACAAAGAAAGTTCTAGACAGAAGCCCCTTGAAGTGTTAGGGGCCTTTCTTCACTAGACCCACGACAGATGTGCTCGAAGCCAGAGGAATGCCTTGCAGGTTTCAGAAAAGTGTTGGACACCCTCATCACTGCAGGTAGAATGGCTGATCACCTTCGAGACACGGTGCTGGCCGAGTACACGGAGCTCCTGCACGAGCAGAAACATCAGCTTAGACAATTTGACAAGTGCGCTGACAGACTGGATGAATTTTACCCTGATCTCTTGAAGTTCAGTTCAACCTACTCGAAGTTGTGGAGCATTGTGAAACTTCTGCTTGTCCTCAGTCATGGCCAGGCAACTGTCGTGCGTGGATTCAGTGTAAACCGACAGGTGTGCGTTGAGAATCTAAAGGACCTTTCATATGTTTCACAACGGATCGTGTGCGATGCGGTTGAGAAAGCAGGTGGTGTTCTAAACATTCCAATCACCAAGGAACTGAGGATCGCTGTGTCAGCTGCAAGGCAAAAGTATGGAGCCTACTTGGAAGCCCAGAAAAAGCAGGACCTTGAAGCTTCAAAGCAGAGAAAAAAGCACTGCATTGAGGAAGAGCTTGATGCAATGAAAAGAAAGAAAAAGAAGCTGGAATTGACAATTGATGATCTCATGGCATCTGCAAATGCCTATGCTGATAAAGCAGAGGCAGAAAACAATGTGACACACATTGTAAAGTCCAATAGCCTCAGAAAGACGGCCAAAGACAAGAGTGAGGAGCTACACGCCATCAAGCTCCAAATTCAACAAAAGCTGCTGGAGCTCCCCTGAATTAGCCCTGAGGAGCTGCTTCCTAAGGATTTTTTTGTTTTGTGCAGTTGAAGCAGTGGACAATATTTTGTGAGGGTATAGGAAATAACCAACAATTTTATAAAACTAATTTTTTACTTTTCTGCGGGATATGACCAAACTTTCACTGTGATATTTTATGAAGCTATATTTAATTTTTTTCTGTGCAATAGAAGCAAATTTGATGTTTTTTTTCTTTGTGGAATAAATATTTCAGACGTTTTGAGAGCACTGTTTGAAGATCTTTGACATGGAAAAAAAAATTAAGCCCTCGAAGGAGGCCTTGAAAATCCTCCTATGGGGGCTTGAAATTCCTTGAATATCCTTGAATTTTTTTCTTTGCCACCTGTACGAACCCTGTGCAAAATGCTAGTGATAGGACACCAATATGAAGTCAATTTCATTTTAAATATCCCAGCTAGGGCTTTTCCATGTCCACTTCCAGTTCTTCCATTTGCTGAAGAAAACATGATTCTTAAGTTATTGTACTCTGCAAACTCAACTAGTAACTTCCCCCTGCTATTCCTAGAACCAATGCCATAATCACCCATTGCCTGGTCTTCAGCCTGCTTTTTCCTTTTTATCGCGAAGCAATACTACTTTAGCTACCACTTCAGCCAGTGCCATGCCGCGGCCGCATAGCCACGCTTGACCTTTCGCGTGCCCTCGCTGCGGGATGTCATACCATCTGTGTAAAAACGGGGCCCCATCACACGCCGTCGCCTTGCGCGGCGCATAGCCACGGCTGCGGCCTGACTCCCGCTCTTCTCGTCAAGCCCATGAGATGCCGCCTCCAGCCTATACGCTTCGGCAGGTTGCAAAGAGAAAGCATCAGCGAGCTACGGAGACAGAAGAAGGAGAAGAAAAATCCCAGAAGAGACCCATCGTTCATTGAAGTCCTCGACTCCAGATATTCCCTTGAACTATGCCAACTGCAACCAGTGTCAACAACTCAGTGGGGAAGCAGTTTAGACAATCATGTACGGACCTGATGAATATATGATGAGTGATGTGCAGACCAAGAGTCATTTCTTCACAGATCACCGAAGCATATTTATAGGTTTGAATAAAAGATGAAAACGAGTGACATGTGTGTGTCGTCATTCTTGTCTGTGCATGTTTACCCATGACAAACATAGCAGAAACAAAGCACAACCAAGAGTATCACCATAGCCATACTAGCATAAGCATAACCAGAGCATCACCACAAGCGGTACAATAGCAGAACCCACGTATTGCTTCGCAATTACCAGGCTTAACCAAGCTAAGCCACAGCCAATTTTTTGGCATTAAAGTCACCCATTAGTAAAGTAGAATAAGAGAGTAATTACTCTTGGACATCCACCCAAGGGAAGCTATACGGCTACAGAGGAAAGCTATACAGCTTTGTCAGAAGCTTTGGAATGAAAGAAAAATTTGTGCAGTCCGCACCACTGTCTTTCCTGAGGCAGTCGCTCTACCAACTGAGCTAACAAGGACGGTCAGCAGAACAGATGGCAGGGCGAGAGTGAATTTTTCAGTAACTCGAAGGGGCAGTGGTGTTGTTCGAATATTTAGGGGAATTTGTATTAAGGGACTAATTGCTCATTGACATCCACCCAAGCGCAGCTGTATGGCTACAAAGGAAAGCAATACAGTTTTCTTCAGAAGCTTTGTGGTGAAAGAAATATTTGTGCTAGTCCGGGGATCGAACCCAGGACCGCCGCCTTTCCGGGGCAGTCGCTTTACCAACTGAGCTAACCAGGACGGTGATCAGAACAGATGGTAGGGCGAGCGTGAATTATATGTAATTCGAAGCAGGAATAGTGTTGGTCGAATGTTTAGGGGAACTTGTATTAAGGAAGTAATTATTATTGACATCCACCCAAGCACAGCTGTATGGCTACAAAGGAAAGCAATACAGTTTTCTCAGAAGCTTTGTGGTGAAAGAAAATTTTGTGCTGGTCGGGGGATCGAACCCGGGACCACCGCCTTTCTGGGGCTTTTGCTCTACCAACTGAGCTAACCAGGACGGTGATCAGAGCAGGTGGTAGGGCGAGCGTGAATTATATGTAATTCGAAGCAGGAATAGTGTTGGTCGAATGTTTAGGGGAACTTGTATTAAGGAAGTAATTATTATTGACATCCACCCAAGCACAGCTGTATGGCTACAAAGGAAAGCAATACAGTTTTCTCAGAAGCTTTGTGGTGAAAGAAAATTTTGTGCTGGTCGGGGGATCGAACCCGGGACCACCGCCTTTCTGGGGCTTTTGCTCTACCAACTGAGCTAACCAGGACGGTGATCAGAGCAGATGGTAGGGCGAGCGTGAATTATATGTAATTCGAAGCAGGAATAGTGTTGGTCGAATGTTTAGGGGAACTTGTATTAAGGAAGTAATTATTATTGACATCCACCCAAGCACAGCTGTATGGCTACAAAGGAAAGCAATACAGTTTTCTCAGAAGCTTTGTGGTGAAAGAAAATTTTGTGCTGGTCGGGGGATCGAACCCGGGACCACCGCCTTTCTGGGGCTTTTGCTCTACCAACTGAGCTAACCAGGACGGTGATCAGAGCAGATGGTAGGGCGAGCGTGAATTATATGTAATTCGAAGCAGGAATAGTGTTGGTCGAATGTTTAGGGGAACTTGTATTAAGGAAGTAATTATTATTGACATCCACCCAAGCACAGCTGTATGGCTACAAAGGAAAGCAATACAGTTTTCTCAGAAGCTTTGTGGTGAAAGAAAATTTTGTGCTGGTCGGGGGATCGAACCCGGGACCACCGCCTTTCTGGGGCTTTTGCTCTACCAACTGAGCTAACCAGGACGGTGATCAGAGCAGATGGTAGGGCGAGCGTGAATTATATGTAATTCGAAGCAGGAATAGTGTTGGTCGAATGTTTAGGGGAACTTGTATTAAGGAAGTAATTATTATTGACATCCACCCAAGCACAGCTGTATGGCTACAAAGGAAAGCAATACAGTTTTCTCAGAAGCTTTGTGGTGAAAGAAAATTTTGTGCTGGTCGGGGGATCGAACCCGGGACCACCGCCTTTCTGGGGCTTTTGCTCTACCAACTGAGCTAACCAGGACGGTGATCAGAGCAGATGGTAGGGCGAGCGAAAATTATCAGTAACTCGGAGCAGGAACAGTGTTGGTCGATTATTTAGGGGAACTTGTATTAAGGAAGTAATTATCATTGTTATCCACTCCAAGGGCAGCCATATGGCTACAAAGGAAAGCTATACAGCTTTCTTTGAAGCTTTGTAGTGAAAGAAAAATTTGTGCTAGTCCGGGGGTCGAACCCAGGACCACCACCTTTTCGGGGCAGTCGCTCTACCAACTAAGCTAACTAGGACGGTGATCAGAACAGGCGGTAGGGCGAGTGTGAATTTATCAGTAACTCGAAGCAGGAATAGTGTTTGTCGAATATTTAGGGAAACTTGTATTAAGGAACTAATTACTCATTGACATTCACCCAGTCATGGGCAGTATCGAAGATACATGTATCTTCGATACTATGTTTAGATACATTTTGAGTATCGGTATTAGGTATCGTGTGCTGAAAATGAAAGTATCGGGGTATCGGTATCGAGAATACATTTTTAAAGTGTCGTGTATTTTTAAGATACTCGATACTAAAGAACACTTTAATGAGACTGGGTTGACGGCGCTCGCTCAGATGGTAGTACAGGCCCTAAGACAGCTTAGCTTGTAGTACCGCCTGATTTCCCTACAAATGCCTCGGCCCCTCAACATCAACCACAGTTCCAGATTTCTTTTGTTTTTAAAACTGAACAAGGCAATGGTAACTAGGTGGTCGTGAGGTGCTTTACATTTAAGCATCAAGTGCATACCTCGAAGCTGCTAAGCTTTTAACAGACATACAGAGAGATATGAACAAAGCGGAAATGCAAAGCGAACACATAGTAGGCCTCACACCCACTGCTGTACCCCTAGCCGCTCCTTCCACCTTTTGCCATCCGCCCCCTGTCGGTCTCTGCAGCGTTCGATTCTCGTCAAGCAGTGCCCTCTGTATGCTGACAAACGCCGTTACTTATGCACAACCTTTCCCAAAACCCCTGGGCTCTGCGTGCCAGCTTTGCTTGGCGGCAAGAACACAGGCCGCTGAAGTCTAAGTCCACCACGATGCAGTCGGTTAACCATGTTCTTGTAGTTACGGTGTATGACGGAAAATGAATGCATTCTTTGTAACTGCACAGGGCTTCCACTAGACTTTAAAAAAAAGTTACATCTAAAATTTTATGAAATGCACGACATGAAAACTATGAATGCAGTTTTCCAGCACAGTTCGAATAACAAATTATGCATTGTCAAACAATTTTTTTTTTTTTTTTCGAAAAACATTTGAGCAAACCTTGAATAAAACTTGTAAAGATATCTCTATCTAAAAAAAGTTATAATTTTTGTAATGTGCGAACTGTTTGACACCATATTAGCCACTTTCTGTTAAAAAAAGACACTTCTATTTTTTATCTACAACCAGCCGTACTTCTCCAGCGACGCTAAAGAACTTCGAGTTTCCTAAGTGCATTCAGTCAGTGCGGATATGGTTCACCCTCGCACGCTTATAAAAGACATATTCATCAAATACAACACTGCAGTTTGCTCGTGTGTGTATGTAGAGAAGCTTTTCTCATTTGCGTCGCTTTTAGCATGCCCTCATCGTGCTCTTTTCGGACTAAAAGGTCAGCCATTTTATTTTTCTTGTTTTCCTTCTAGCTTTTAACAATATGCAGAGTTTCAATAGTTTGTTATCGCACTTATGGCAATATCACTGCTCAGTTCTCCAATCGCATGCAGGTTGCCGCTTTGTATTTGTATGTACAGCCAGTGCTCACAGGTCAGTGCGCATGAAGAGCATTAGTTTAAAGATTTTGCTAGGCTGCTTGTGGAAGCAATCGTTTAATGATAAGCATGGTTTCAATTCAATGGGAAATTCTGACAAGGACAGCTGCCCAAAAATTAACTTATTGCTGGGTATTCGTTTAAGCCCTTTCAGAAAAACTATGGTATAGGAATGCTCTAAAGATTCCAGAAAACACAGTAAAATTTCCTCATGCTGCTAATCGTATTAACACCTTTATTGTGTTAGGATTTCAGTGATGTATCGAAGTATCAACTATACAGTACGGAGTATCTGTATCGAAACTCGATTCCTATTCGAAGCCGTGGCCCAGTGGCTTGGTTGCCCGTCTCAGCTGCGGGAGGTGTGGTGTTCGAGGTTCGATCCCCACCGCCGGCCACCCAACCGGTAAAAAGTGGGTACAGGCTTCCCCCGACCTGGTCTGGGAGGAGGCTCCTAATGTATACGGGCCACAGACCCGGTTTAAAAAGTCGCTATCATGATTTCAGTACCGGTGTATCTTAAAAAGGGCCACATAATGGGCTTTTGCCGCACAAGGCGGACTTATTGTTGTCCGATGGCGGAACTGATCACTACCACATCGGAGCAACTATTTGGGACCTATGACCCCTTTCCCAAACATTTCACCCTGAAGAGCCGAGCACCAGACCGGGGGAAAGCTTGTACTCATTGAACAGCCGGTGGGTACCCGGCGGCACCAGGGATCGAACCCGGTACCTCCCGAATGCGAGGCGGATGCTCTACCACTAGGCCACCGGAGCGGTGGCCTTGTGGTAGAGCATCCGCCTCGCATTCGGGAGGTACCGGGTTCGATCCCTGGTGCCGCCGGTTACCCACCGGTTTTTCAATGGGTACAAGCTTTCCCCCGGCCTGGTGCTCGGCTCTTCTGGGGTGAAATGCTTGGGAAAAGGTGCCACGGCCCAAATAGTTGCGCCGATGTGGCAGTGATTCGTTCCGCCATCGGACAACAATAAGTCCGTCTCGCGCGGCAAAAGCCCTTTACGTGTATCCTGTATCGGCACCGGAAATACAATTTTTCAGGGTATCGTGTATCGGTATCGAAGATACTTTTTCGAAGTATCTTGCCCAGCCCTGCATTCACCCAGGCGCAGCCATATGGCTACAAAGGAAAGGAATACTGTTTTCTCAGAAGCTTTGTAGGGAAAGAAAAATTTGTGCTGGTCCGCCGGGGATCGAACCCAGGACCACCGCCTTTCCGGGGCAGTTGCTCTACCGGCTACCACGTGACGGCTCCTCGGCTCGCCGCGTGAGGGCGCTCGCTAGGACAGTATAATAAGGCTCCTCCATTTTTTAAAGGTAGCGACAGGTCTTGATCTAGCCGCCGCTCCCTCCGATAGGCGGGTTGGCTGCACGTTACCTCTTCGCCGCCAAGCTCCGCCCAAAGGGTCCAGAGGTGCTCGCTGCGCCGCTGAAATGCACGGTGATCTGCGCTTGCCAGCGAGATATTGGCCGATTAGTTAAGCAAAAAGTACTTCACATGCATCTATTGCATTTTTAGGAGTGTATGTGCAGTACTTAGTGCTTCTGACAGATGGTAGGGTGAGCGCGAAATTATCAGTAACTCGAAGTGGGAATAGTGTTGGTCGAATTTTTAATGGAACTTGTATTAAGGAACTAATTATCATTGACGTCCACCCAAGCGCAGCTTCGTAGGTAAAGAAAGTTTGTTTAACTATGGAGCTTCTGAGAAAGCTATATAGCTTTCCTTTGTAGCTGTATGGCTGTGCTTCATTGGATGTGACCGAGTAATTACTCCCTTATTGCAACTAGAATATTGATGGTACGTTTAGTGAAGCAGCTTGATAAGGATGTGTGCTCTCTTGTGTACGCAGAGGTGTTCCGGTTGGACGGGTTTGAGGATGACGAGGCAGCTTTCCCGTCGTCAGAAGAGGAGGACTCGGATGGTGAGCAGGATGGGGCCATTTGTTACTGGTGAATGGGCACTGTGAAAGTGCTCCAGGACTTACCAGCGGTGCATTGTGTTTGAACTTTTGCATGAACCGGTCAGCACATACCTGGCAGCCAGCCACAATGATGGGTCATTCTTTCTTGCCAAGGCTGGTTAGAATACTGTCGAAATTACTGCTTCTGGAAATTTTTACACACCTCTCCGGGGTGGCGCAGTGGTTAGAGTGCTGGACTACTGTGGCCAAGGACGCGAGATCGAATCCCGGCCTCGGCGGCCGCTTTTCGGTGGAGGCGAAATAAAGAAAATAAGTGCACATTAAAGAACCGCATGTGGTCGAAACTTCCCGAGTCCTCCACTACGGCGTCTATCATAGCCTGAGTCGCAGCATTGGGACGTTAAACCCCACAAAAACAAGTTTTTACACACCTTTGAAATCTTCTTATATGAAGGGCCGTGATTCATTGTCAAGGCATGTAGTTAAGGTGATAGGCTGGGTATGAACATGGGAAAAGCCTGAATACACCGCATGAGTCATGTTTATATAAATGTAACAGCAGGGCAGGATATCAGGTTTCTGTCAAGTTGCACTCATGCAAAAGATAGCAATGCTTTGCCATATCTTCAAGGTATACTGCGCACACACAAAACAAGGATGAGAAAGGTACGCAACAAGCTCTTCAGTTCAGTTCAGTTCAGGCGTTCAGTCATGTCCGACTCTTCGTGACCCTATGGACCATGTCACGCCACGCTTTCCGGTCTCTCACTATCTTCTTAACATCACATAGCTTCATCTGCAATGCCTCGAGGATGCCATCTAACCATCGTGTTCGCTGCCTACCCCTTCTCCGGCGACCCTCAACCTTTCCCAACATCAAATCTTTCTCCAGCGACTCCTCTCTTCTCATCAGATGACCAAAGTAGCTGAGCTTTAACTTTAGAATTTGACCCTCCAATGAGCAGTCTGGGTTTATGGTCGACAATATCGACTGATTTGATCTTCTGGCAGTCCAAGGAACTCTCAAGAGTCTTCGCCAGCACCACAATTCAAACGCGTCAATTCTTCGGCGGTCAGCCTTTTTCACAGTCCAACTCTCGCATCCATACATCACAACTGGAAAGACCATAGCAAGAGTTATACGGATCTTGGTTGGTGGCAGACTAATGTCTCTGCTCTTTACTAGGCGGTCAAGGCTAACCATTGCTCTCTTTCCCAGAAGCAGGCGTCTGCTAATTTCATGGCTGCAGTCTCCTTCCGAGGTAATCTTGGCGCCCAAGAACAGAAAATCTGTCACAGCTTCCACTTCTTGTCCATTGATGCTCCAGGACTTGATAGGGCAAGACGCCATGATCTTCGTCTTTTTAATGTTCAGTTTAAGCCCAAACTTCTCACTCTCTTCTTGTACGTGCATCAGAAGTCTCTTGAGTTCCACTTCATATTCTGCCATTAAAGTGGTATCATCCGCATATCTAAGGTTGTTGATACGTTTTCCAGCAATCTTCACTCCAGCTGAAGACTCGTCCAGACCGGCCTTCCTCATGATGCACTCTGCATATAGGTTAAATAGGCAGGGCGACAGTATGCGGCCTTGCCTCACCCCTTTCTCAATCGGACTCCAATCAGTAAGACCATGCCCAGTTCTGACTGTGGCCTCTTGTCCTTCATACAGGTTCCTGAGGAGACAGATGAGGTGAATTGGAACTCCCATCTCTTGGAGAGCTTGCCACAATCTGCTGTGATCTACGCAGCTGAAATTCATATGGAAGGAAACACATCTTATATGCCTTGCAAATTTCGAGCGCTGCGACTGAGAACAACAACGAGAGAGTAATGACAAGGATTACTTTCCGTATTACTGCAACTTATATGCCTTCAAGCGTCATATCTAGACCCATGCGCAGTTCAGAAATCTGCCTTCTTTTTTTATAAGGTTGGTTGATTGTTTTATAATTTATTGTGTACCTTGTTTTTTGTGTGTGCAGTATACCTTGAAGATATGTCTGACCGACTCGCCCAACAACGCACTCTTTTAAGCTTTGCCATGTAGTAAATTGAAAAGGAAAACCACTCTTGTTTTCAGATGCCAATCAGTGCAGTGTGCTCAAGTATCGCACCTCCAAGAGAGCGAATGAAAGTGTTTTTGTGGTGCTGTGTGCTGGCAGTGTGGGGAAATTAGCTACGAGATTATCTTCTGACCTTCTTGTTGGTACGGCTTGTTTGTTATTCTGGATTTAGCATCATGGCTTCCACCGCCCCAGTTCAGGTGCTTCAGATAGCAGGTACCGGGGCTGGCAAACATCTCCTTCCTTTTGCATATATAATAAAATAACCACTACTACTACTAGCCGAGCTGGCCTCAGATTGGGAGGAAGCAGAGCATAAGCAAAAAGGTCGTGTGCAGCCACCCAGCAGAGCCAAAACCGGACAAATCGGGCAGTAGTTTAAAATTTCAAACACCCCAGCACCCTTATGCATGGGTGTGATTTCCACAATTTTGAGTTCCTCAGGGTAATCTCCGGACAGAAGCATCGCAATAACGACATTATTATATGTACAGACTCTGGCAGGCTATTTACGTGCACCTTCTTGGCCCTGGGCTGATGGTGATGATTAATTTCCTCTGCCCACTCGCTGTCTCTTGGCATTTTTTTCACACTGGTCAGTGTTTTCCTCTAAAAACTGTGTATCACACCCCGGATTTTTCTCTGATCTCCAGTTATCTGAGTAAACTTGTGCGGTTAAAGGTCAGTTTTTGTTCAAGTTCGATTTCAGTCTATTCCAGATTTTTTAGCACTCGGCAAACAAAGCAGGATCACAGTTGTGTATGAAGGCATGATATGTTTTATCCTTTCCTTTAATTCTCTTGTATAAATCGTTGTTACCCAAGGTTTCTTATTTTTCCACATCTTTTGCTCTGAACTCTCGAAGAGGAAAAGTTGCATTATAGCAGAGAAGAAACTGGCAAAGAAACTTCTGGTATGCTGTGTTGGGATCAGTATCTTTTTTATAAGGGATTCCAATTTGTGTGCACTAAGAAACAACGGAAATTTTCCAACCTTTGTTCGTTTATTGCCTGAACCAAAAATGTTCTCGGCTTTTTTTTACCGTTGTTTTTCTTGCAACAGAAAGTAGCCAGAAGACATGCATGTGGTCGCTGATCTCATCCCACCAGCACTAAGTGTTTGTGATGCAGACATCAATGCACGTGGCTGTTTGTATCTTCAAATTCTCTTTCGCACTAGATGTAGCATCAATGTTCTTGTCACTGAGAATAATAAAAGAGGCAGCTGGATGCCCAAGTGGTTAAAAAAATCCAAAGAATTCCTCTACAGCACCGGATGGCTGTCTGTACACAGCACCACCTTTGAGACCTTAACAAATAGGCATTCATTATTTTCATTCAGCTTCGTTAAGTCTAAGCTGGAAATAAGAGCACACAAAGGAAGACTGGACATTCCAGAAAAAGGCAAGAAGAAAGAAAAGAACAGCACATTGACATCCTCATTCGAAATGCATGCTTGATAGAACCACCCGTTCGCGCCAAATGTTCTCTCACTGACAGATAGTTGGCCTGCTTTCACACATTCTGCAATGCTCGGCCAAATGCCCATCTATGGCAACACTGCCGACTTTCTTTGCGTGCTCTTTCAGGCGTTCCCATTTTCCCAACGTAGAATTTCTCACATGACGGGATGATGAATAAGAGGGTGCAAATGGAACGTAGACACAGAGAAGAATACAGTCGAACCCGGATATATTGAACTCGAAGGGGATCGCAAAATAGTTCGATATACAGAAATCGCCTTGTGACAGCACTTACGATACGAAAAAACGATACCGTATTTGTCGCGTAATCGACCCACTCGCATAATGAACCCACCCTCCACTTTTGCACCCGAGAATTTGAAAAAAAAAAATAATAAAAATGCGTTGAGGCCAGCTCGCTCACATGCAAGCGACTGAGCGATCTCAGCGACGAGCGGCAGCGATAGAGCGAAAATTTTCAAACTTGTTGGAACTGCGTCCCTCTCGCCACTCGAGCCACCGCAGCAGCTCAAAACAAGGTTTCTGTTGCGGCGGCAGAAATCGCGAGCATTTTCGCTTGCATGTCGATGGCGCGCGTCAGTCCGTTTCGGTCATCTCATCCACAGCTCAATGGCAGCGTGCCAGGATGCTGTGCAGCGATAACGTCGGGGCGCGTTTATCTCTTGATAGCTCCTGCGGTGGTGGGGAGCGAACTTGGCAGAGTGCCCATGATGGCTTGATGGTTTGATAGCACAAGCCTGGTTCGATTTATCACGCCGCGCTTGGGGCGGGCGTCATGATCGCAGCAGCTGACCGCGTGCTTTCGTTGATTCATACATGCAAGGATAAACGATAAAAAAAAAGACTCCCGCAAAAAAAAAAAAAGAAAACCTGCCGCTTTTTAACGTCCGCAGCCGCCATATCTTACGCTACACCGTGCGTACAGCACAACGATAAGAAAGGATGACTCTCGCAAAAAACAAAAAAGAAAACAGAGAGCTGCCGCTTCTTAACTTCCGCAGGTGCCATAGCCGCGCCAGTCGCGCGGCGCGCGCAGAGGGTTCGCAACACACGCTGGAGAAATGTCCGACGTCTGTCTGAAAACGGGCTGAGCTGGCTTGGCACATGCGTAGCGCGTGCTGAAGGAGAGAGATAGCTAGGCAAAAGAATGGGCACACCCACGCACATGGCTTGCAAACGTCATGTGTTGGCGCGCGGGAAACGATAACTGCAGATGCGCGCGCCTTTGGGGAATGGGCGCGGCGCTGCCCAGACCAACGTCACCGAACTGTCCCCTTTCATTCCTTCCGTGCATGGCTTGAAAACGTCAAGCGGCAAACAGCCAAGGGTGATGCGATCGTTTTTGGAGAAGGCACACTTTCCAGTGCGTGGTGCGGAGTTCGATATATCGAACGACCTGTGAAATTGAGTTCGATGTATGACGCGGCTTTCCTATATTTTTACATGGGATTTTCAAGGGGATATTCCGTGAGTTCGATATAACCAAAATTCGATATATCCGGGTTCGATATAACCGGGTTTGACTGTACAACAAGACAAGCGCTGTTTCACAGCTGGTTTATTGGGAAAAAAACGAAGTCTTAAAAATGAACTGGTGTAGAAGAGAACAATTTTAAAATCTTCGCAGATATCCTATTTCTCTCTCAGATAGCGAAACAGAAGGGTTGCATACACAGTTACCCTACGAGGCGATGTAGAACGCTTCCATCACCTCTTTGGTTCTTTGTTGAGGATGACGAAACAGGACCTGTGTATCTTCATAGATAGGGCTGCAATTATTGCACTCTCGCAGGTGTTGTGTTCTCGAAGACGGATATTTAAACATTGCCCGGTTTGTCCTATGTATGCCTTACCGCAGAGAAAAGGAATTTTGTAAACCACACCAGATTCGCAACGGGGCAGGAGCGGGAAACATTGGCTACATTTCCTGCCTTTCTTTGCACAGGATGACGTAATCTTCCTTCAAGGGGGTGGATGGGGCTATTCCTACATCATATCTTTTTTGCAACGTGATTTAAGCTATGTAACAGGCGATGGATGTATGGAATGGCAGCATGCTTCTTCAAGTTCACTTGAGCGGGTGATACGCAGCTTTTGATCCATTTCAATAACTTCATGCATTACTTCTTAAGATTGTGTGAAGTCTTATGTATGTGAGGTATCAAAGCTAACTTTTGTTCATTTTTTTCTTTTTCCTGTTCGCTGCTCTTTCTTTGTCACTCAGACGTCATGCTTCCTTTCTTTTTTTCTTCAAGCTTTCAGTTACTGAAGCAATCACTTGTCTTGGAAAGCCTGCCACCTCCAACCGTGCCACTTACATGCAATACTTTCATTTGTTTCATGAAGACATGACTTCTGAAGAGCATTGGACAGAAAAGAAGACAGAATATTTCTTTTAACAAGCTTTGAATGTGCGGAACAGTATGATCGAGGAGGCTTATTGGCTCTAGGCTCATAGAGCCAACACACGTGATCGTTCCTAAATCGCAGCTGCCAGTCTAAAAACCTTAAACTGTCATTCTCAAGCATTTTGAAGAAGAGCGCGACTTAGGCAAGGACTTCTTCATAATGTTCTTCATTGTTCATAGTGCTCTTCATAATGGCATACCAACTCGCCCAAGCATCAGTCCTAACGAGTTCCGCAGGCATTTCACAAGTGAATGTCAACGGGTTGAAACACACCAAAAGAATATAAAATTCGCGTGACAAAGGGTTATAATGAAAGGAGTTACTCCCTTCGACAAAAGGGTCAGTAAAAATATCATCATCATCATCAGCAGCAGCCTGACTATACCCACTGCAGGGCGAAGGCCTCTCCCATATTTCTCCACTTAACCCGGTTCTGTGCTAGCTGCATCCACTTGACCCCTGCGAACTTCTTAATCTCATCCGCCCACCTAACTTTCTGCCGCCCCCTGCTATGCTTTCCTTCCCTTGGAATCCAGTTTGTTACCCTAAGCGACCATCGGTTATCCTCTCTTCGCACTACATGACCTTCCCATGCCCATTTCTTCTTCTTAATTTCCACTAGAATGTCGGTAACTTGAGTTATTTCTCTGACCCACTCTGCACGCTTCCTATCTCTTAATGTTACCCCTACCATTTTTCGTTCCATAGCCTTCTGGGTTGTCCTCAACTTAAGTAGAACTCTCTTGGTTAGCCTCCACGTTTCATCCCCATAGGTGAGTACAGGCAAGATGCAACTGTTGTATACTTTCCTCTTGAGCGATACCAGTAAGCTGCTAAATATAATCTGCGAGTGCTTGCCAAATGCGCTCCATCCTAATGTTATTCTTCTTGTTATTTCCTTTTCATGGTCCGGATCTGCGGTTACTACCTGTCCTAAGTAGACATAATCACCTACTACTTCCAGTACTTTGCTACCTAATGTAAACTGCTGTTCCTTCCCGAGGCTGTTGAACATTACCTTAGTCTTCTGCATATTGATTTTCAAGCCTACCTTTCTACTTTTCCTGTCTAGGTCATCAATCATTATTTGCAGTTCATCCCCCGAATTGCTTAGCAAGGCAATGTCATCGGCAAATCGCAGATTACTGAGGTATTCTCCATCTACCCTTATCCCTAACTACTCCCATTCCGTCTCTGAATACTTATTCTAAACAAGCTGTGAATAGTACTGGGGAGATTGTGTCTCCTTGCCTAACACCTTTCTTATGGGAATTTTGTTACTTGCTTTATGCAGAACTATGGTTGCTGTGCAGCCACTATATATATCTTCCAGCACTTTCACGTACGGCTCGTCCACCCCCTGATTTCGCAATGCCTGCATCACCGCCGAGGTTTCAACTGAGTCAAATGCTTTTTCGTAATCAATGAATGCTATGTATAAGGGCTGGTTATATTCCGAGCATTTTTCTATCACCTGATTGATGGTATGGATATGATCGATAGTATTCATGGAGGGGTTATAAGCAGCTGCAAATGGGGGAGCGCGTGCAGCAATCAGATAACACGCCCAGTTGGCGGCACGCAGGAAGAGGGAGGCTGAAAGGGGGACGGAGCTGGTTACGAGGCTGACGCCGACGCAAAACCCAGGAACGGGTACCAAAGACCTGCGCTCTAAAAATCATTCACATAGCAAAAAACACATAAATCTCAAGATCAGCTATGCACTCATGAAGAGCCTTGTCACAATGAGCTAAAGCAGATCACTAAGCACAAGCTCTATGCTGGACCCGATGCAAATACCCTTCTTTTGCAAGAAATTGTTATTGTCGTTGTTGGGGTCGTCACCTATGAACTTACCAGTGGCGCCATCTAAGCTGAAGCCCAGCCGGGGGTGCTTGGAATAAATCAATTTTGTGTTTGGTTCTGGAGCGGCGTGGTTGCCTGGCTCTCTCTCTCAGCCTCCCAGCACGACAGCACAGGAACACCCACACAACATGGCGTCAGAAGTGACAGCAGCATGAAAAACTCGTCTTGAAGCAGCTCTCAAAGACCGTCAAAGACAAAAAAGATGCTCCCGAACGAAAACGCCCGGCAGGCCCAGTGGCTAGGCCTCACTGCAACCGCCGGGCGCGTTCAACTTCTGCAACCCGGCAAGTTGGTCTTCATGGAAGTCTCGCTTCGACAACTACACTGCTCAGTTCAAAGTAGACTCAGGGGCCGAGGTTTCCGCAGTCTCAAGTGGCTTCCCTGGAGTCCTGGTTGAGCTCGCCAAGGTAGATGCTATTTTGACAGGGCCCCTTGGCCAACCTCTGCGTGTACAGTGTTCATATTTGGCACATCTATCTTGGCAAGGGAAGACCAGCTCCCAGCATCTTTACGTCATTGAGTCACTTTCAGTACCTTCACTGGGTCTACCAGCCATCCAAGCTCTTGAATTTTTTAAATTTTTGGGTACTGTCAACACTCCTGAGCCAACGCTTCATGCTGAACTGTTCCGTGGCCTCGGCACGCTGAGAGATGAGTACACCATTCGCTTGAAACAAGATGTTGTGCCGGTCTCACTTAGTGCACCTCGACGGATACCAATCCCATTGCGTGAAGTTGTTCGGCAAGATCTTGAAAAACTTGAAAGCGACAGCGTCATTTGCCGTATTGATAAACCAACTCCGTGGTGCACCGGACTAGCGTAGTACCAAAAAAGAATAGAAAGTATCGTCCGTGTGTTGATCTGACTTGACTAAACAAAGTGGTTCTCAGGGAAAGACACATTTTGCCTACCGTTGAACAATTTCTTGGGCTCATTGGTGACGCAGCCATTTTTTCGAAGCTGGATGCAACTGCAGGCTTCCACCAAGTCAAGCTGTCAGCGGACTCGCAAGAATTGACAACTTTCATCACACCTTTCGGTCGCTATTGTTTTTGCCAACTGCCCTTTGGCATCACTTCTGCACCGGAGTATTTTCAAAAGCAAATGGCCAGGATCGTTGAAGGTCAGGAGGGTGTTGTCAACATAATTGACAATATTGTTTTTGGACGTACTAAGCAGGAACATGATGAAAGACTTGAGCAAGGGTTGACTCTTCTTGCAACTGCAGGCATCACCTTGAACAGAGACAAGTCTTGTTTTGGGGTTTCCGAAGTCTTCCTAGGTGTCGTCGTCTCAGCAAAAGGCATCAAACCAGACTCAGGCAAGATCAATGCAGTGTATGCAATGCCACCTCCCACAGACGTTGCAGGTGTCAGACGTTTACTCGGGAGGGTAAATTATCTTGCCAGGTTCTTGCCTCATATTTTGGAAATCACTGCTCCGATATGCACCCGTCTCAACAAGAATGCTAGTTAGACTTGGCAGCATCAACAGGAAGCTGCATAAAAAAAAGTCAAGTGTAGAAGAAGGATGTTGAGGACGGCGGGGAAGCGGGGCAATCGAGACCAACACGATCTGTGTGATGGTAATTCCACAACTTCTTCTTTCTCATCAGCGCCCAGCGAAGGGGTCCATCTTCTTCACATAAGGAACTTCTGACGTCCGAGCGCTGCTTGGCCAAGTACCACCCATCGTATGCCACAACAGTCTTTGCCAACGCCAGCTACTTTGGACTCGGAGCAGTCCTGCTATAAGCACAATCGACTGGTGAATGAAGGCCAGTAGCCTTTGCTTTAAGGGCAGTGACGACCACAGAACAAAGGTACAGTCAAACAGAAAAAGAGGCCTTGGCTACAGCATGGGTCATCCAAAGTTCGACGAGTTCATCAGAGGCATCATCTTTACCGTAGAAACTGATCACCTTCTTCTCGTGTCATTGTTTGGCAAAATGGAACTTGAAGTGCTTCCTCCGAGGGTGCAAAGACTCGGGCTTAAGACAGTGCCTTACCAGTTTCAGATAATGTATGTGCCAGAAAATTGTTGGCTACAGTGGATGCATTGTCTTGCATCCCTTCCAAAGTGCATCCAGTAGACACCGTGGAACTTTTTGCAACGGAAGTCATGGCTTCTGCTCCAGATGTGCTTCCTGTGAACATGCAGGATATTGGGAATGCCCAAAGTTGTGATGGAGAATGCACCACGTTCATCTCTTTCTGCCAGCATGGCTGGCCTAAGGAGTTGAAGATACCTCTTCATGGATCAAAGTATGAATCAGTGAAGGATGAACTTTCTGTTTGTGATGATCTCCTCAAAGGCCTCTTGATCCCCGCAGCAATGAGGCCAGCAGTCTTGACGCTTCTGCACGAAGGACATCAGGGCATCGGTCGCACCAAGGCCCTCGCTCGTGAATCTGTGTGGTGGCCTGGCATAACAGCGAAGATAACCTCCCTCGTGACCAGGTGCTTCTAACTCGAGTGAATTCAGCGGAACCACTCCTTCCTAAAAACCTCCCTGGTCGTCCCTGGGAAGTTCTGGGCATGGACCTCTTTCACCACACTTTTCTGAAACCTTGATGGAAGTGAACTACTACTCCCGGTTCCCAGAGGTGCTTCTTACTCGAGTGAATTCAGCGGAACCACTCCTTCTTACAAACCTCCCTGGTCGTCCCTGGGAAGTTCTGGGCATGGACCTCTTTCACCACACTTTTCTGAAACCTTGATGGAAGTGAACTACTACTCCCGGTTCCCAGAGGTGGTGACACTGAAAAGTACAACAGCTCCAGTGGTCATTGAGGTGCTCAAAAGTCTGTTCACCCATCATGGGATACCGCCACAGGTTAAGTCAGTCAACAGTCCGCCCTTTTCTTCACGTGAATGTGCCGCATTTGCTGCATCTTATGGTTTCGACCACATCACCAGTAGCCCCCTTTACCCACAGTCTATCGGAGAGGCAGAGCGAATGATCCGAACTGTGAAAGACATCTTCCGTAAGCCAAACGATCCTCAATGGCCCTTCTCAGCTATTTGCCGCGAGATCGACCTAGAGGTGGCGCCACCATCGCTCCGGTAGTGTGGATCGGAAGCCGGCGGCGCTCGCAGAAACGCAAGCTGCGTAGGTCTGCTTCCGAGTTTACGGCGGGTTTGTTGGTGATGAAAACGTGTATTCTGCAGTATTTCTGCAATATTGCAGAAAAATATTCAAGGATTTCACCAGTGCAGCAGAAGAAGCGCGGATTTTAGGAAAACAAAGCACGCAACCGCCAGTCTTCTAGATTTACTTCGCACGTTTCTTGCGCTGTACCGGGCTCACGTGCCTAATACTTGGGCCTACCTAATGACAGCTTTGTTTTTCTTATCGACTTTTAAACAGTTTGCGTGGGTCTCATGCGAGTGAGACCGGCGAATTTAGTGTCAAGCCCACGATAAAAGGTTCGTGCTGTGTACTTTAGATTGAATCGAGAAAGCCTGGTTCATTATCGTACTTGACTCGAGCATTAAGCAGGTTAAATGTAGCACTAGCAGCGTACTGCATGGCGAGTTGCTTTAGACTGAGTGCACATCAACTCTGGCCCAAACAACCACGCACAAGTATTCCCCAAAAATGAGATCACGCCGACACTATACAGGAAACCTCGCCACACAGGAAAGCTGATTGTTCACGTGTACAGCGCTAAGTGGATTGAATTTGCAGAGATGCTTTTTGCGGCCACTGTCATAGAATGTGACAGTGTATTACTGCACGCGCCACTAACTGTAAACGATTTCCTGAAACCGAGAAAAGTATAAGGAATTTCTGATGTGTGTGATGTTAATATATAATGGTAAATTAGTAGTGTAATTATTTTGTTTTGCATTGCCAATAAATTTCACCGTGTGAGATAACTTTTACACACTTGACAGAATCTACAATAATCAACGATTAATTTTCAGTAACGTTAAAGTTCAAGCTACGAATTACTCGCTGCGAAGACATCGTTATAAACTGCGCATGGGCACTGTCATGTTCTGGGAAGCAATTTTAAAGGCTGAAAATTTCTTTATCGCTAATTATTTAGCAGTGACTAAATCTTATGCGAAGTAAAATATTAGGGTTGCTTCCATAACAGGTGCCGGATATAAACCTATTTCAAAAGAAATGGAGGTCATCTTATCATGCGACTATAAAAATGTATTTATTCCCGAACTAAACACTGATATTTAAGCCCGCATGAAGCTGTTTTACTCCGCTTGTCTGAAGCGACTAGCTTGCTCGGAAGACAGCACATGGAGGAAAAGGGATTACAGTCATTATAATAGGCTACCAGTAAACTACGTTAATCGAGGTGTATTATGCAATATTTAGTGTAACAATTAGGTGCAGGGAAGATGTTTCCCAAACATTCAAACATTTCTCTGAAGCAAAATGTGCTCACTACCACTTTTACGGATGCACAGAAGCCTTCAACAGCAAAAGAAAAAAAAAAAAGAAATGCATATTGGCTCGGGTTTAACGCATGAAAGCGGCATCGGCTATGACGGATGTTTGCAGAGGCTGGGTTTGGTGTCGCTTTTTTTTCTTCATTATTAACACCACATTTACCACGTGGGATTGTTTATTGTGCAGAGGAGCGCGTTTCGAAACGGTCGTGTCGTGAGTGAATACCCCGTTCTCGAAACCAGCAGTCGAGCGCCCTTACCATTCAGACACTGCGACAGTGGTTTAAAAGCAAAAAAAAAAAAAAAGTACGCACACAACTCTATCGTGCATACAGAAGGCATAGCAGGCATAGAGTGGTCTGTTCAAACTGCATTCTGCTATATGAAGCAGTCTGCGGTGGCATATGTTTTAGTAGCTGCTGTATTCTAAACAGAAACAGGAATATCTTTAACGTGCGCTGACATTGCACAGCGTCCGTGTGCTGTGCGATGTCAGCGCACGTTAAAGATCCCCAGGTGGTCAAAATTACTCCGTAGCCCTCCACTACGGCTCCCCTTTCTCTCCTTCCACTTTCACTCCCACCTTCATCCCTTCTCTTACGGCACGGTTCAGGTGTCCACATAGCAGGTGTGACAGATACTGCACCTTTCCCTTCCTGTGAACCAATTATTATTATTATTATATTATTTCTGAGCGTTTGCATTAACTTTTATTGACGGCAGCGACCTGTTTTGCTTTGACACGGCGGTAACGACAGTACCACTTCGTTTTAGACATTAGAGACTTTTAGTACAGCGTATGGACTCTTTCGTACGATAAACGCTAGAAAATTATGGGACGCTATTCCGTGTGTGGCATCGGCGCTTTTAGTTGGCCGTACAAAAGCGCGAACGCTAACTACAGTGGCGACATCTAGGTTTAGAATAAGAAAACATACTCGGGATTTTTTTTTACTCGCAAGTCGCACCGGAGCCAGTTTCTTAGCTGTGGCAGTTTTGTTGTACTCCCTAACGCTGGTATTCCTGCGCTGACGACTTTTACCTTGTATTGCCATCATGGTGCATAACGGCCTCCTTTCAGCCCCGTACTGCCAAGCATATTTTTACGGATACACGCGTGTAAGCAGTCAAGCCAAGACGATTCACTTCATGGCGTTGCCATACCAACAAAGCAACGCTACTCGTCAGGCTTAAGGACTGCGCTGCCGCGGTGCAAAATAAAAAATAGAGGTAAATATTCGCTAATTATTTGTGCTAAATGCTACACGAGGCAAAGCGAAAACCCCGTGTGCCATTTATAGGCGCCAGCGCGCACAAAAACGTGGTAACGAAGACAAATTCACTCTGAAGCGGTAGGCCTGGACGCCGCCATCTTGTCAACGCTGATCTCCCATCGTACGTGAGGGCTGCGTACGATAAACTCAAGTTTCAGCGTACGCTGGCCTATCGTACGAAAGAGTTCGGTCTCGGCTATCGTATAGCGCATGCGCAGTGCCTGTCACGATATTTTTGGCGTGCGCTATTCCTTTGCGTGTGTCTGTGTACGCTATACTAAAAGTCTCTATTGCATGTCAAAGGATCTCAAGCGCCGAAGACCGCGAAGGATGATGTCCTTATCCATTGCAAGCATGACATGCTCGATACAGACAAGTATTTTTTTTTTTGTACTGAAGCGTGGGGTTATAGACTGTTCATATTTATTTTGCAAGAGGTACATAGGTAAGCAAAAGCGCACAGGAACCGCGAAACAAACAAAAACACTCCTGTACACGCCGCATGCGCACGCGTAAATCACTGCGGGCTGGCACGCGACGCGAAAACGCATCCACATTGAGTAGGTTTCGCCGCTGAGCCGCAAGGTGGCGACTCTGCTCGATCTCGAGGCCAATAGGGATACACCATTGTAAGTGGCTTCAGCCCGGCTTAGCTCCTAATGGGAAGGCAACGATGGAGGAAGGAAAAACTAGGAGGGAGCACATGGCAATACTCTTGAAGCCCAGTCATAAAAGTAAAAGGAAGGAAGTCGGTCTCCACGTGATCAGACCACGTGATAGCGTGCGGTGATACCTACTATCGCTGCCCATCGCGCATGCGCGAATCGGTGCCGTGCGGGGGTTGCCGAACGCGGACCACTGAGAAATCAGCGCGATAACCCATGCTCTACAGCAGACAGCAGCGCGCCTGCGCCAAGGCAGACGCGCGCATTAAAACATACCGACATCAAAACATAGGGACAGACTGGGAGAGCGAAAAAACGGGGGAGGGAATGGCTTCATCGGCGCTTGGCTTGCGAAGGTTGGCCGCAGGACGTGATGTTCCCTCCTAGTTTTCCTTCCTCCATTAAGGCAACTGAGAACTTGAGTCCCAAAGCCGGATGAAAAGGTTCATCCACACTGGCCCGAAAAGGAGGAGGTAGTCCTCAGAGATGACCCTTAGAAGAATAGGACTGCAAAGGACTTCAACCGACGTCATCGCATCGGGGATCTGCCATAACTTCAGTCCTGCGAACAGGTCTGGGTTCGACCCGACCAGGTGCATGCTACAGTTCTGAGCAAGGCGCAGCGTCCAAGGTCCTTTGTCGTCGAAAGGGAGCAAGGAACGATTCTGTGGAATCATCGACACCTTGTCTCTTTGTGCTGAGGGCAGCAGATGCCGCACTTCTCCATCCTCATCCCCTAACTCAAAAGGCAGCAGCACCTGATCCACTGCCTGTTACAGCGGGACCTTCTTCACGTCCTGATGATAGTTGTGTTTACCCATAGTGGCCGCCGTGTAGTACCACCGGACCCCTTGGACTTGTGACTGAGGGGGGGAAAGATGTTGAGGTCGCCACCTATGAACTTACCAGTGGTGCCCTCTAAGCTGAAGCCCAGGCAGGCGTGATTGGAATAAATCAGTTTTGTGTTTGGTTCTGGAGCGGCGGGGTTGCCTGGCTCTCTTCCCAGCATTCCGGCACGACAGTATGGGAACACCCACACAACAGTCGTAAGTAAAAAAGTGGATGTCAGGTAGACCAATAAAAGCTCTAAATAGCCCCTCATCGTCATGCCACAGTCATTTTGAAAGTCATCATCACCTCTGGTTGATGGCAGCCTCGACACAAACCCTTTGGGGCAGCGTCTTTAATAGCCACTGAAAAAGCAGTAATTTTTCTGTGGTCATCGAATTTCAAGAAATCAATAATGGCTGCTGAATCTTTCGTTAGGAAAAAGTCAATCAAACTGAGTAATTCCAAGTTCGTCTGCAGATAGTCCGCCACACATTTTTGCCACGACCCAGACTCTGAGACGATGACACGAAATAGGCATTCAGTTTATGCATTTTAGCAGAGCAGAGAATAACATTTCCAAAAGATCCTTGCTGCTACTCTCTATACGCTTAACAACATTTGTCAGGCCGCGGAATGTGTGACAGTATTCCTCCCTGCTGACCGATGTTCGAGGAAATGGTTGTAATTTACTTTCCCCAACTCACTCGAGAGGTTGTTGAAGTGTCCAAGATTGCGCAAGCAGGAACTGGATGTGTCGGCACGCTGTCACTACCTTTGTCAGTTAGAGAACTTGAATATTTGGCATGAATGGATGGTGGCAGCAGGTGCTAAGCATGCATTTCATATGAGGGTGTCAATGTTCTGTTATTTTCTTTCTTCTTGTATTTTTCAGAAATGTATATATTGTGAGCCACCGCTTGAACAAACGTCTCCATTCCAGCCACAATTTGGAACGCTGCGCATAATCTTGCGAACACCGTTGAATGATGACGATGCTGCGTAAGTACAGGTGAAAGAGGTGAAAGTTCTGGCACTGCGCTCACACAAATTCCCCCGGCAAGGAAGCGGGCATCCTGGTCACTGTTTAGATGGAAGCGGGTTGGTGTGTGTACGGCTTCATGTGCAAAACATGAACATATTCTTCTGAGCACCGACGCTGATCGGCGACGGTATGCGATGGGACAACGCAATAGTTCACGGGAGATGTTTGCTGGAGCACGGTGTAAGGACCGATATAGCGATGGAGGAACTTCTCACACAATGAGGTGTGCGGATCACCATCCAGAGTAGCATTTCATCTCCGGTTGTGAAGGATGCAGTGCGGTGGTGCTGGTCATAGCGGTGCTTCCGTTCTTGCTGGGCGGCTTCAGTGTTGCGGCAAGCAATTTGCCGGTAATGGGCCATACGTGTAGAAAACTGGTCGCCCAACGATGCAGATGGGGAGGCAGGAGCAGAGAAGATGATGGTGTCAAATAGAGTTATTGGTTGATGGCCATAAACTAAGAAGAATGGGCTGTAGCAAGTGATGCGTTGAACGATTGAATTATAGGCATAGCTAATGAAAGGCAAAATGGTGTCCCAGTTCTTATGGTCAGGACTGATGTACGTGGATATCATGTCGGACAAGGTGCGGTGAAAGTGTTCGATGAGACCATTGGTCTGAGAATAACTAGAAAATGTCTTGTGGACGTTGTTGGCAGCGTGGAGTACTTCCACGAAGACTTCGGAAAGAAATATTTTCCCCATGGTCGCTAATCAAGATACAGGGAGCACCATGACGCAAGACGATCGCTCGCAGTAAAAACTCGGCAACTTCAGAAGTGGCACCTGAGCAAAGAGGGGCTGTTTCAGCGTAGCGCGTCAGATGGTCAATGGCGATTACAACCCATCGATGACCGGCGACCGTGAGAGGTAGGGGGCCGAATAAGTCAATGGTGACAGAATCGAAAGGCATGGGCGGGCAAGGAAGAGGTTGCAGGGGCCCGGCAGGAAGAGATGTTGACCTTTTACAATGTTGGCAAGGCACACATGATGATATGTATTCGGCGACGCTGGTAGAAAGCCCGGGCCAAAAGTAGTGGCTTTCTATACGGTTGTACGCCTTGTGGTGTCCTAAGTGACTGGCAGTGGCATCGTCATGGTAAGCCTCCAACACTCGATGATGAAGAGAGCGAGAAACAACGGGAATCCACCGGTTACCAGTCGTGTGGTACACAGAGCGATAAAGCGTTCAGTGTTGAATCCGGAAAAGGGGAAGCTGACGATGCAGGCGACTGTAGGGTGCCGGTGGTTGACCTCGGAGGCGAGCGATAATTGTGCTGTAGTGAGGATCAGCCTACTGCAATGACCAGAAGTTACTGCTTAGGTCCAGCGGAGAGGCCTCGATGGGTGCGACATCTAGATAATCACCAGAAGGCTGACGTGAGGGGCAGAGTGTACTGGCCGCATGGGAGTTGGTTGGAGTAGAAGACAGCAGGCAGCGAGAGAGGGCATCAGCATTGAGGTGTTTTCTGCTGGATTTGTACGTGATGGTGAAGGTATACTCTTGTAAACGTAGCACCCAGCGGCCGAGCCGACCTGATAAGTTCTTTAATGACAACAGTCAACAGAGGCATGATGGTCGGTGACGATTGTGAAATGGCGGCCATACAAATAGGGTCGAAGTGTTTGGACAGACCAAACAACGGCAAGGCATTCTAGTTCCGTAATGCTGTAGTTAAGCTCAGCTGCCGTGAAAGAACGGCTAGCGTATGTCACAACCTGCTCTTCGGACGCAGCGTTGCATTGCAAAAGAATGGCACCAATGCCTTGTCCACTGGCGTCAGTATGAAGAATGGTGGGAGCTGTCTCATCAAAATGTCCAAGAACAGGCGTTGAAGTGAGTGCTTGCTTGAGGGTTTGGAAGGCCTGTTCACATTCATTGGATCATAAAAAAAAGCACATCAGACTTCAGGAGTTTGTGTAAAGGGGCCGCAATACAAGCAAAGTTCTGGATAAAACGCTGGAAGTATGACGCCAACCCAAGGAAGCTGCATAGTTCTTTCTGGCGTTTGGGCTGAGGAAAATTATTTACTGCTACAATTTTGTCGGAATCAGGCTCTATGCCCGCCTTGCTAACGACATGGCCGAGGCCTTTGATGGTTTTGCTGGTGAAGTGGCATTTTTGAGTGTTGAGTTGGAGACCGGCTCGTGCCAGACATGTGAGAACTTCTGTTAGACGGTGCAAGTGCTTGGCGAAGTCCGACGAAAAGATGATAATATCGTCTAGGTAACATAAGCGAGTCTTCCATTTATTTCCTCGAAGCACTGTCGATCATGCACTTGAAGATGGCTGGAGCATTACATAAACCGAAAGGTATCACATTTAATTATAAAGACCATCGGGAGTAGCAAATGCAGTCTTGTCCTTACCAGATTCATGCATGGGAATTTGCCAATATTCTGAATGCAAGTCAAGACTTGAGAAATACTCTGCTCCCTGAAGGCAGTCCAGTGCGTCATCGATGCGTGGTAGCGGGTAAACATCTTTGAGGGTTATCTTATGAAGCGCCCGGTAATCCACGCAAAACCGCACAGAACCATCTTTTTTTCTTTTCGAGGACAGCAGGAGAGAACCAGGGGCTGCTGGATGGCTGGATGATGTTTCACGCGAGCATGTTGGCAACTTGATCCTCAATGATTTTGTGTTCGGGCGGCGAAGAACAATGGCTGATCCCTCAGTCTCTATGCGGTGGGAGATGACACAAGTTTGGCCTAAATTTGACGTACACACATCAAAAGAGTCTGTGTTTCAAAAGAACTGCGAGCAATGCCGCCGACTCTTCAGAAGGTAGTTCAGTGCTGATGGTTGCCGCAAGTGGTGAGGAAGGTCGCTGAGGTAGAGCATCAGATGGTGGAGAAGCACAGGAAAGCGTGGCGAGGGGAACAGAATCTCCTTCAAAAAGAAAGCCAACAGTTCCTCTTATCGGTAAAAATAAAGGCTGGGTACGAGTGTTCATTGCCGCGACAACCGCGCAACCGCAGTTGTCGCCGACGATAAAAACTCGCAGCCTAAAATTAGTTCATGAACACATGACGGAATCACCACAAACTCAATATGATGCCACTGGTCATCGATGAGAACGCGCGTTGTGCATTGCCCTATGGGTGTGATGGCAGTACCATTGGCTCCACGGAGAAGGGGACTGATGTACGGAGTTATTACTTTGCGGAGACGATAACACAAGTTGCTATTAATGACGGAATAAGCGGCCCTGTATCGATAAGGGCTTCAATGTACACTCTTTCGATCATAGTTTTTGCAGCACGTAGCCAGACAAGGACAAAGATGGAGGAACACGTAAGATGTCCTTGTCCGGCTACGTGCTGCAAAAACTATGGAAAACCAACTAGCCTAACAGCTTGTCCTCTCCTTCGATCAGCACTTTCAGAATGTTAGACGGGTGTTCGAGAGGAATTTCAGAGTTCATTTGTGAAGCAGCTTTTCCTCCAAAAACTGTTTCTGCTAGTTTTCTGTGCTAGGAAGGAACGATTGGGAGAGCGGTCGAAGTGGGGACGGGTGGCTTAAAAGCAATGAGGAGCGGCGTCGGGTAGAACGAGAGGGTCAGGAATTATCCCGGGAAACTTGTGGCGAAGGAGAACGACGAAAGGAATCGGAGTATGGGATCGTAGAAGCTTCAGGCTGGCGTAGGCGGGCATTCTTGAATGGAGCATAACCGCGCTGTTCGTCTTGCTGGCGCCGGCGACAGATGCGGGAGATGTGACCGTGTATTCCGCAGAAATAGCAGACTGGGCGGGAGGGACGCCAGGATTGTCGATAACGGGGCAGTTGAGAGCATGGGGCTACTGGAGCCACATGACCACACACAGGAGCAGGACAAAGAGAATGAACTGGGGCAGGTGGCTTCGAAGTCATTTCAGCATATGTTGGGATACGGCAGGCGGTAGTCAACGTGGCTGGTGCTACGGCGCAGGTGAAGGTGGCCAGTTCTCCTTGACGGTACTGTGCAAATCTGAAGTGGCTGGCAGGAAGTTCGAGCTTCCAGGAACTCAGTTCAGTTCAGTCGTTCAGTCGTGTCCGACTCTTCGTGACCATATGGACCATATCACACCATACTTTCCGGTCTCTCACTATCTTCCTAACATAACTTCATATGCATCGCCTCGAGGATGCCATCTAACCATCGCGTTCGCTGCCTACCCCTTCTCCGATGACCCTCAACCTTTCTCAACATCAAATCTTTCTCCAGCGACTCCTCTCTTCTCATCAGATGACCAAAGTAGCTGAGCTTTAACTTTAGAATTTGACCCTTCAATGAGTAGTCAGGGTTTATGGTCGACAATATCGACTGATTTGATCTTCTGGCCGTCCAAGGAACTCTCAAGAGTCTCCGCCAGCACCACAATTCAAACGCGTCAATTCTTCGGCAGTCAGCCTTCTTCACAGTCCAACTATCGCATCCATACATCACAACTGGAAAGACCAAAGCACGAGTTATACAGATCTTAGTTGGCAGTGTAATGTCTCTGCTCTTTACTAGGCGGTCAAGGCTAGCCATGGCTCTTTTTCCCAGAAGCAGGCGTCTCCTAATTTCATGGCTGCAGTCTCCTTCCGGGGTAATCTTGGAGCCCAAAAAGAGAAAATCTGTCACAGCTTTCACTTCTTGTCCCTTGATGCTCCAGGACTTGATAGGGCAAGACGCCATGATCTTTGTCTTTTTAATGTTCAGTTTAAGCCCAAACTTCTCATTCTCATCTTGTATGCGCATCAGAAGTCTCTTGAGTTCCACTTCACTTTCTGCATTAAAGTGGTATCATCCGCATATCTAAGGTTGTTGATACGTTTCCCAGCAATCTTCACTCGAGCTGAAGACTCGTCCAGACCGGCCTTCCTCATTTTGCACTCAGCATACAGGTTAAATAGGCAGGGCGACAGTGTGCAGCTTTGTCTCACTCCTTTCTCAATCGGAAACCAATCAGTAAGACCATGCCCAGTTCTGACTGTGGCCTCTTGCCATTCATACAGGTTCCTGAGGAGACAGATGAGGTGAATTGGAACTCCCATCTCTTGGAGAGCTTGCCACAATCTGCTGTGATCTACGCAGTCAAACGCTTTCGCATAATTAATAAAGCAGAAGTAGATGGGTTTCTGGAACTCTGTTGCTTTTTCCATGATCCAGCGAAGGTTGGCCATCTGGTCTCTAGTTCCTCCGCCCTTGCGAAACCCAGCTTGCACGTCCGGAAGCTCCCGATCCACATACTGCTGCAGCCTAACTTGGAGGATTTTCAACATCACCTTGCTAGCATGCGAAATAAGCGCGATCGTGCGGTAGTTGGAACAATCTTTGGCACTGCCTTTCTTTAGAATGGGGATGTAAAGTGACCTCCCCCAATCCTGTGGCCACTGCAGGGTTGTCCAAATCTTGTGACGTAATGTATGCAGAATGTAAATAGCGTCATGGTTGAGGGTTTGAAACAACTCATCTGGAATGCCGTCAATTCCGCTAGCTTTGTTCTTAGCAAGGCTGGCTAAGGCCCATTCAACTTCACTCTTCAGGATATCCGGCTTGAGATCAGTACTCACAACCTTCTTATGTTGGGTTTGCACATCCGGGTTCTTCTTGTACAGTTCTGTGTATTCCTGCCACCTCTTCTTTATCTGTGAGGCTTCAGTGAAGTCCCTGCCTCATTCGTCCTTTATCACGCCCAGCTTAGCACAAAAGCTTCCTTTGATATCTTTGATTGTCTTATACAGAGCTCTTGTGTTCCTCAATTGACTGTTGTCCTCAACCGCTTGGCACTGTATGTTCAGGAAGGCATTCTTATCTCTTCTTGCTATTTTCTGAAAATCTGCATTGAGAACCTTGTATCTTTCTCTTTCCCCCATAACCTTTGCCATCCTCCTTTCCTCAGCTATTTGCAAAGCCTCTTCAGATAACTAGTTTGCTTTCTTGCATTTCTTTTGCTTTGGAACTACCTTAGTAGCAACTTCTTGTATTATATCACGAACATCAGTCCACATCTCTTCAGGCTCTCTGTCTTCTAGATCTAATTCTTGAAATCTATTCCTCACTTCCACAGCATATTCTGATGGAATTTGATCCAGATCATACCTGTAAGGCCTTCTAATTTTCTGTGTTTTCCTCAATCGAAGCTTAAATTTGGCAACAAGAAGCTGATGATAGATGCCACAATTGGCCCCAGGCCGTGTTTTTACTGCTAGTATAGCGCTTCTCCATCTCTGCCGGCAAATAATATAATCAATATGATTCCTGTACAGACCGTCCGGTGAAGTCCATGTGTACAGGCGCCAGGAACTAAACTTGGTTAATTGGCGAGCTCCTCTCTTATGAAATGGCACCGATAATGGTGCGCATGTTGCCGTCAACAAGAACGCCGTCATTGATGCTGTCTTTTTGCAGGCTGCATGACTGAAGTTTGTCCAGGCGTTGGCAAGTAGTGGTTATGTCTGACACAGTGGAGGGGTTCTGAACCAACAAGGCGTTGAATGCAACGATTCCGATGCCCTTAACAATATGGCAAACGCGTTCAGCTTCTGTCGTAGTAGCATCGACTTGGCGGCAAAGGGCTAAAACGTCCTCGATATATGATGTGTAAGACTCACCAGGCTGCTGAAGATGGGCTTCGAGCTTCCTCTTAGCCAGCTAAGAATGACCAGATTGCATGCCGAATATTTTCTGCAGCTGCTGGGTGAATGTTGACCAATGAGGGATGTGGTCCTCGTGATTGAGAAACCACATTTTTGAGACATCAGTCAAGTAGAAGACAACGTTCAGTAGCTTGTGGGAGTCATCCGAGCGGTTGAAGGAACTCACTCTGGTATAATTATTATGCCAGTCTTCGACATCATCGCCTTGAAGGTCGTCAAAGAGCTGGGGATCGCGCTGGCAGCTGGTGATGATCCAGGTAGGGGTAGCCACAACATCAGGGTCAGATGCCGGGAGTGGGCGGATCCCGTTGCCCTCGTTCTTGTGAGGGCAAGTGAAGGCCGGAACGGAGCTCCAGGGGAAACTGTATAGGGAACCTGCGCTGCCTAGGGAGCGCGCTTAAAATCAGACATCCAGTGCCGTCTGGTTTCAAAATGAGCAAGCGTATAGTAGGACTGAGCACGCCGCTCGTCGTACCGTGGCTGCACCCATCGGCTGATTTGGAGCTGTCTATTTCGTGCGTAACGCTTTTATCGCAGGTTTAATGTTGTGAAGAACTTGGAGTTTCCTTTTTAACTGCTTGAAGGCGCCACCTGACCTCCTCAGCTGCATGCCATCTTGGCTACAAGCCGTGCCGCTGCTGCATCATGGAAGCTATAAAGTCACTACGCATAGGTTTGAAACGGTTATGAGTTCAGTCTTTTTTTTTTTTCTTGCTATTGGGCGCTTGCAAAGTACAGCGTCTCTGCACGGTAAATACGGGCACACTTTCTGGCAAATAATATCTCCTGCTATGAAGCATCGCTAGTGGAGGGTAAATATATCACAGCAAAATGAAATGACCTCACTGCTATAATAGCATTCAGTAGGGTTCGGCAATACTGCGCGCGTTAAGAGCATTGAACGCATGCAGTACTCACCTACTGCCCATTTGATGAACACTAATGATTCAGCTAGCTTCATGAAGAGAAAATTTATCGATTAAATTGGTCCTCGTGTGATGCACTGTTGTTAGGGCGATGCCGTTGAACGTTTCTGTAGAGAAACAAAGGCCTGCAGTTGCGTTTCGGCACTTGCCTATTCACGTAAACAAACGACAAGCAACGGATGGGTTTATTTGTCTTTTGTTTATTCTTTGAAGCGAATAACACGTACTGAGATCCGCTGCGTAGCATGCATCTAAAAGGCTCGCACTGCTAGCACTATGAAAAGTCAAGTGGCTGCGATTGTTCTGTTCATAAACATTAGGCAAAAATTATCGGTGCCCGACAATGAGAGAGCGTAGGAGAGAGTTGTCATACTTTAAAACTCCTTAGTCTAAACCCGCGCTCTCTATTTTAAGAGGCAAGAATGAACTACATCGAAGGATGGCGTTATTATCAGTGATGGTTAATGCAAAAAAATAAATCAGTACGACCTTTAAACAACAAAGTTGCTATGGTTTGTTCCTTGCACAGAATGAAAATTGTAGCAGGCACCATTTAACGGGGGGATGTGAGTGGTTATATACACTGACACACTGGCATATCCCCCACCCCTTCCTCTTTCCACCCGCCCTGTATGCCGACTGCGACTGGAGATCGGCTTATCTATACTATTTTGTGCCCAAATAAACGACTCGAGCAATCATGGTCAGTTCTCGGCATGCGGGCCTTGCAATAATCATTCAACAATATTTACAATAGGCAAGTTCTCGATTGAATATGGAGGATATTTACCAATTAATTCGTAGGTGCCCTGAAACGAATATCGCATGAATATTTTCAGCTGTACTTCAGTCAGCAAATTAAATCGTCCAACTTAAAAACAAAAAGTGCTTTCTCTGAAGCAATACGTCTTTTATTCGAAGCAAACAATGAACAGATTAATTCTCTAATTGTGGAGCTTTTTTCAATCACAGCTGACTTACTGACCTATTGAAAAATTATTGAATGGTCACTAGGTGAGTTGCGATAGTTTAATGCAGGAAGTAGTCTGAAAGCATGCCGGCTAAGGCACTACGCAACTCTGCAATTCCGACAAAATACTGCGTGTTCGGATAGGTTGCAAACTCTCTCGGTTTGTCATCTAGATGATCACAATATGCATATCGGGATGCCACTTACTTGTTTACTTTAAGTTGTCGTCCATTTTGCAATAGCCCCACTCATACCCTAAAAGGTGCCCTTCACAATACGTTCTCATCAGGTTGCGAAATTGATAAACACGAATAAACAGAACTTTATGTGTACAGGTGCGGTCATAAGTAAACGGAGCACGCTTTTCTGTTCAAATTGAAATCACACCTTCTACACTGGAGATAAGAAAACAATATTGTCCTAGTGAAAAGGTACTAGCATCTAGTACCGGATCGCACATACCACGACTGCCAATTTCAATTATGCAACGCATGAAAAATAATAGAAGAAAAAAGTGCGCTCCGTTTCCTTTTGTCCGCAGGGGTACGGTACGGCACAGCGGAAGCCACGTTATGAAATGCAATGAGCAGCGCTCAAACGAGAAGCTCAACAATCCCCCGTACTCCTCCAGCCTCCTGAATCGAGCTGAGTTTTACCGCCGCTGCGTTTTGTGCAGCTGCGGTGCAATAGAGTGCAGAGCAGTCTTTTTATCGTAACCGAGTCTTCTAAACGCAGCAGTGTGCCTTTGGTTTCGCGATAAATTAGACGCACTTCAGCGCCTCCAGCTGCGGCTATCTTAGCCATCTGCCAAGGTAGTGGCACGACGGCCTCTAGGCGGCGCTGGCGGTACGCCTAGAGGCCGTCGTGTCACTACCAGAAACAAAAATTTAATAACTAGAATGATGGTTTAGTTAACCAATCTGAATCAATAACTAAGATATAGGTAGAAAAATGAGCATGATAGCTACTGCTACCACATCGTTTCAAAGGAGACGCTCCTATATTCCATCCATCCATCATCCGTCTGTCCATCCATCCATCCAAACTCCTGCGCAGGTTTCCTATACAGGTCGAAAGCGAGAGGCTTGGGATACTAAGGGCACCTCCGCCACTTGTGAGCCACCGCTCGAACAAATGTCTTTATTACAGCCAGGATATGGAACGCTGCGCGTGATCTTATGAACACCGGTGAATGATGACAATGCTGTGTATGTACAGGTGAAAGTTCTGGCACCGTGCTCACAATATTTACATCTGATTATGTATTAAAATCTCAGTTGATCGTTAGCGCTTTTGCGTGTCCACTCGCTCGTTCCATCTTTCTTTGTGCACTATTATTTCCAGCTTAGAACGAATCACCATCATGTCCAAACCTATTCTCTGCTTTCATTAAGTCATCAAGAATTACATATGGGTATAATAACTTTTAAAATGAATGGCTACACCACCACCTCTTCTGTTTTTTCTGCTAATGGTTGCACTCTTATAGCCATAAAGGTGAGGTTTCACGTTATTCTTTGATAGTCAGGTTTCATTGAGAACTGTTACATCATATGAATCCAGGTACATATTTTTAAATCTTGTGTCTTGTTTTTAACACTTCTCATATTGAGAGAAGGGCAATCGTAATATGAACAATTTTGCTGCCTTTCCATTGTTGGAGCGTCGGAAGTACACAAGAATGAGGGTCATGTTATCTAGCTTCCAATTTTATCAATATCTGCCATGTCTGTTCCTTGGTCTTTTCTGGCAAGAGTTCGGTCACGAGTAAACGACACACATTTCTATCGTGCTCTTTTGAGCAATGGCTGCACCAAGAAGTTTCTTGTTTGCGTCAGTCAGGCACTCTTTTACAGAGACACATTTTCAATCCTCTGCTTTTTACTTTTTGGCAGGAGCTTTGTGCGCTGCACACAATGGACAACAATGTACTCAGACTTGAAGGTACTGACGAACAATTGGCTCATTCACCAAATTTCCAATCCTCATTGCCAGATTGTTTGCTCTCTGGTACTCTTCATTCCTTTCAGCAAGCTTTCAATTTTTAGCATTTCTTCATTTTGTTTAGTCAGCCATTCAACTTCCTTCTGAAGTTGCTTTAGCTCTGTTTTGATTATTGATTGATGGCATATGTCGCTTCAGTGTCTTTCAGATCATTTATCTCGCGAGATCGTCAGCAACTTTTGTTAAATCTTTTACTTCCTTGCTCATTGTTAAAGAAAGGACAGAACAGTTTACAGACTACAGCTTCAAATCCCAGAGTCAAGGCACACCAAGACCAGCAATGCAGCGGTGCGGGCCTAGTTCCTTATGATTACCACAGCAAAAAAATATTAGCCGTGGTTTAGCTTATGGTTAAGCCTGGAGTTAAGCGAGAGCTATCTGCATGGCTACGCTTAGCTTCAGCTTGAAAGTAAAGACATGGCATTTGCACGTAGTAGTTTACTCTATGGTTCCACCTTTACGCCATAGGGGGCACTTTTGACCACTAAAGTGTGATGAGGCCTCTATCACGCAGTGGTCCGAAGACCTCCACTACGCCACCTCTCTGTTTTCATTCCCATCATCGCGATGACGGAATAGCGTAAGCTACCAGCCAACATATAAAGCCCTGCTTTAACCGAGCCGTATGAACGTGTCTGCGTGTCCTATGGATAACGTGAAATGCGAGGGTTTTTGCAGGATGATAGCGATATCACCCTCTCATATGAAAGGAGAGCCTCGAGTTGGCAGCTCCTGCCAAATGTAATGTCAGGAAATCTTACAGTTAGTGCTCGGCCATGTGAGCTTCCAGTTACCGCTTCCCGCGACTTCTTCCTTCGCTCGTCGTACAGGCACGGCGAAATGGCGAGATGTGGCCAATGTAGCTCTCGCTGCCGAGTACTTGGTCGTCCTGAGAAAAATGCCATTTTATTGCGAAAGCAATACTACGACAGTCAAAGCGAGACCTCGTGTGGCCGCAGCTACGCTGTGAGGAGGCGTCGCTGTGATCTTCTCATAAAAAATCAGCCTGTCATGACATTTGAATTCACGTTACCCTTATGCCACGGGAAGGAGCTGCCAACTGTGGTCGCTCTTTTCATATGAGAGGGTGATATCAGAATCAGCCTGCCAGAACCGTTTGCAGCACTCTTGTTACCCCTACGGTACTCAGGCACGTCCATATGACTTTGTTGAAGCATGAGTTTATATGTGGGCTGGTAGCTATGCTCTCCATCATACCCTTAAAGGATAAGCTTAAGTGTCCTCAATAATGTAGCACCTTACACTGATAGGGCGTCATAGGGGAATAATGTAGCAGGCAAAAGAATCTTCCGCCATTGCTTTCGCAATTCAGCTAGGGTTAACCAGAGCTAAACCACAACTAATCTTTTACAGCCTTCAAGTGGCTTGTTGAAGTGCAATGTAGTGAGGGTAGCGCCAACAAAAATTGCTCTGGTCGAAAGGTAGCGGCACATTCAGCATGCAAGTCCTTGCATTTGGTTGACCACTGCCTGGAATGTGAAGATCTAAACCAGTTTGTAAGCTAGAGTGTAAGGAAGGTTGTAAGCCCCTTTACAAGCGAGCCAAAGTTTTATTAACCAAGAAGTAACGTCTCCAATGTAAAGTCACCAAAAGCATTTTATATTTTAAGACCGGGAAATTCTTGTACAAGTGCCAATTTCTTTAACAGCAAAAGAACTAGCATACCTAGACCATACATTGAAATAATTTCTTCTGTTTTATCTGTTTTGGATTTTTGGCTTCCGTGATGATGACGACGTTTACTGCTTTTTGTGCCCTGTCTCTTTTTATTCAGCACCTCTGCACTATGTTTGTGTTTTGCCTTGCTTTTTATGAGGTGTATATATTCTGTGTTTTTCCAATAAAACTTTGGAAAATAGTGCTCAGTCATTTTTTTGCGCTAACTTAACCACGAATCGGATTTAGCTCACCTAACTTCCATTTAACTTTGAGATGGAACTAAAGCTTGTCGGCGATAAGCACTGGGCGAGTTAACGGTTGTTTTTTTATTTGAGTTGAAAACCGCAGTTGTGCTAAGAGAGCACGGCTCGTTTTTGTGGTACTGATCATTACTTGTACAGTATTGTTTAACTTTGAACCCCCGTTTGAAAAATTCTCCTGCCTCAACCGGAGGCTCATTTACTGTGAAACTGCGCACAAAACTTGCTTGTTGTTGACCTTTTTGATGCGTATTAAAGGGACACTAAAGAGAGAAAGGAAGTGTGTTTGCATCGATAGAATGCCAGTTCCTGATTACAAAAAGACCACTCTTACTGAAAACAAAGCTGTTATAAGGTAGTAAAGAAGAACAACAGAAATACAGGTATCGCCACCATAGCCAAACGGCCGAGGCTCACAACCACAAATCACGTGACGCGCTAGGGATCCCGGAGGCTGACAAATGCGAATTACGTTGCATGTTTGAATGCGGTAGTACGTTTTTTCTCAAAGATAACACGCTTTTATCATATGTAAACGACGGCGAAAAGACAACATAAACGTTGCAAGGCAAATACAAAAATATACTTGGAGGTGCCACAGGCGCCCACTTCAGTTTTGGTTATGTTTCAGCTGAGGCATTTCGTGCGCACTCGGATAGTTTGTTTGAACCTGCAGCGCCTGAATTACGAGCTTGGAGCAGCAGGTGCGCCTTGATGGTTCCCATTTGAGCATTCGGAGGCACGAGCGAGCGAAATCCGCTACTGCCGACACACTCCTTCGTTCACACTTCTGCGCCAACATATCGCCGCCGTTGCCGCTTCGACTGTGACCTGACCGCTTGACTGCAGCTACGTACGCCACGAAAAGCATACATATGCTAAGTACCGAAGGAAAAACGCATTATCATTCAATTGTTCACTAAATCATGACATATCTGACCAACATATACTGCGTCAACAAGACCTTCAACGTGCAATTTGCAGGCGTCGTAAACAAAAGGGGCATACTTGCCGCTCATACCAAGGAGAGCGTCGATATATTGCACTCGTCGCCCGGCGAAAAAAAGGGCCTTGGGTAAAAAGTAAAAACTAAAAATAACGAAGCACCAGAAATACATTACAAAAGGTTTAAAAAAAATCGATTTGTAAAAAAAAAAAGAAAAAAAAAAAACCGCCAGAAGCGGTAAGACTCGAACTCGCTACTGCTTGCTCCGTAACGTTCGGCGCTAACCGCTCGGCTACGCCGCGCCACAAGAACCTTTGAAATATTTCTAGTTTTTATGTCATGACCCCATTTACAATAAAGTGTTTCTGCTGCCAGTCTAAAAATTACAACTTCTTGATCGTCGGCGCATGCTGCCTGCTCTCACGTCTTGCAACTAATGTTCTGGATGCCTATGCAGAACACTATATTGTGCACTGGATCCATTTTAACATGTGGAATTTCACAGCGCTGGCAAATGTAGTGGCGCCGGCACTTCGGTCATGTTCTGCTACCGTGGACGTAATTTTCGCTGAACACGGAGCTATAGCACAAACCTTGAAGGAAAAAAGTGCGACGAAGCTTCAAAACTGACAAGCGCAGCAGCGAGGACACTATTTTGCTGGTAACTAAATCTTATTTGTATGTAAACATGTCAGGAAGCGTTGCGATGACCGAGGGCTCGGTTTGTTTATACACAGTGCAAGAAGGAGCGCAAAAGCTTGAGAAACATGTAAAGTAGTGTGCATTACAAACGCTCTATGTTTTTTTTTCTTCCTTTACGGGCCCATCGCTCGGTAAACTACTCTCTTCATCGTTTTGTTTATTTCGGCTGAGGCCGTCATTGCGAGTACGCTGTTGCCAAGTTGGCCCTCGAGGGATGCGACGCCGCGGGCCGCGCTGGCTCGCTAGCTATCACGGAGTCTCCGCTTACGTCATAGTGTGCGTCACTCAACTCCAACTACGTAGTTGGAGGCCACAGTTTGAATTCGACCGGCGGGAACAAGAAAAAACCTCAACTTCTTATCGCAATATCTCAGCAATTATTCGATTTTTTGCTGCCGGATATGCGGCGACAGTGTCACCAAATGTAGTTTATTAGATTTTCATACCGTCTTTGGCTGTCTTTAGTGTCCCTTCAAATTGGGTAATGGTGCTTGCTTGGTTTGGCTGCACATGATGAAAAACCAGATCTCTCTACGTAGAGTTTGAGGTGGCACACAGACTTTTTGGCAAAGATAACTGCTGGCACCATCTGTCAACAAAAAGGTCAACAACAAGCAATTTTTATGTGCAATTTCACTGTAAATGAGCCTGCAGTTGAGGCGGGAGAATTTTTCAAACGGGGGTTCAATAAAGTTGGAGAACACTGTACTGCTAAGGGGAAGTTTCAATAAAACTGAAACTGGTGGTGTTGAGAGTAAGTGTGTCTCTCTAGATGGCGGCCGCAGCAGCAGTAGCAGCAGTGGCGGCAGTGCCCTGGAGGAGGAGGGGGAGCCCCTGCGTCTCCACTGTGCCTACTCGCTCCCCGTGGACATGCCTGGTTGGCGACCCCGCAAGGAGGACGACCACGAGGCAAGCATCCACTAGTATACGGATTAGATGGAAGGAAGAAAAACCATTGTCTTTGGTACTAAAGAAATTTCAAGCTTTTTTTTTGTGGAAAATAATTGCAATAAGTACTAGTGACATGATGAAAAAACAGCGCTACAGACTAGGACGAAGATTAAGAAGCAAACAGGACGGGCGCTGACTCGCAACTGAAGTTTATTGAAAAAGCACAGTATAAATATCCAAGCCAAGCCGATTTAACTTCAGTTGCGAGTCAGCGCCCATTTTGTTTGTTTCATGATCTTCGTCCTAGTCTGTAGCGCTGTCACCGTACCAACTCGTCCAGATGTCTCTTCTATTAAAGTACTAGTGAAATTGTCCATAGTAATGTGGAAGTATTTTAGGCTCATACTAGTATAAGACGCAGTATACAGTACTAATGGGAGACTTCAATGCCAAGGTAGGGAAAAAGCAGGCAGGAGGTGACTATGGCATTGGTTCTAGGAATAGCAGGGGGGAATTACTAGTTGAGTTTGCAGAGCGCAATAACTTAAGAATCATGAATACCTTCTTCAGCAAACGGAAGAAGACTAAAAATGAAATTGACTTCATAATGTGTTCAACCCCCGCCATTATGCAAGATGTAGAGGTAATCGGGAAAGTGCTATGCAGTGACCACAGGATGGTGAAGTCCCGAATTAGCTTAAATCTGAAGAAGGAACGCAACAGATTAGTAAGAAAGAAACCCATCAATGAATTAGCGGTGAGGGGGAGGACAGAAGAGTTCAGGATCTCGCTACAGAATAGATATTCAGCTCTTAAACGAGGATGGCGACATTACCCTAGAAGCAATGACAATAATTTCAGAGATATCATTACTGAATGTGCGGTAAAAGTAGGCGGTAGGATAGTTAGAGAGGATACCGGTAAGCTGTCTAAGGAGACGAAATATTTGATTAAGAAACGCAAGAGAAAGCTTCCAATCCAACAGACCGGATCCAATTGGCCGAGATATCAAAGCTAATCAATAAGCGCAAGGTGGCCGATATAAGGAAGTATAACATGGAGAAAATTGAGCATGCTGTAAAGAACGGGGGAAGCTTTAAAGCGGTAAAGAAGAAATTGGGCATAGGCAAAAACCAGATGTATTCGATAAGGGACAAGGCGGGCAACGTCATCACGAATATGGATAAGATAGTCAAAGTAGCCAAGCAGTTCTATACAGATCTCTACAGTAGCCAAAGAAGTCAGGACCGTAACGAGATTGGCGGCAGAGAAAAACAGTCAGACGTTCCACCAGTGACGAAGGACGAGGTCAAGAAAGCATTAGAAACTGTGAAAACGGGGAAATCAGCTGGAGAGGATCAGATAACTACAGATTTGCTGAAGGGCGGGAAGGATATCGTGTTAGAAAAACTAGCCACCCTGTATACGCAGTGCCTGGTGTCATCGACGGCACCGGAACCATGGAAGAATGCAAACATTATCCTCATTCATAAGAAAGGGGACCCTAATAACCTTAAAAATTACAAACCAATCAGCTTACTGTCTGTTACGTATAAGGTATTTACTAAGGTAATCGTAAATAGAATCAGGACAACCTTAGACTGCAATCAAGCAAAGGATCAAGCAGGTTTTCGGAAATGGTACTCTACTGTCGATCATATCCATAGCATCAATCAGGTGATAGAAAAATGCTCGGAATATAATCAGCCTTTATACATAGCATTCATTGATTATGAAAAAGCATTTGACTCAGTTGAAACATCGGCGGTGATGCAGGCATTGCGAAATAAGGGGGTAGACGAGCCGTACGTGAAAGTGCTGGAAGATATATATAGTGGCTGCACAGCAACCATAGTTCGGCATAAAGAAAGCAACGAAATTCCCATAAAGAAAGGTGTTAAGCAAGGAGACACAATCTCCCCAGTACTATTCACAGCTTGCTTAGAGGAAGTATTCAGAGACTTGGAATGGGAGCAGTTAGGGATAAGGGTAGATGGAGAATACCTCAGTAATCTGCGATTTGCTGATGACATTGCCTTGCTAAGCAATTCGGGGGATGAACTGCAAATAATGATTGGTGACCTAGACAGAAAAGTAGAAAGGTAGGCTTGAAAATCAATATGCAGAAGACTAAGGTAATGTTCAACAGCCTCGGGAAGGAACAGCAGTGTACATTAGGTAGCGAAGTACTGGAAGTAGTAGGCGAATATGTCTACTTAGGACAGGTAGTAACCGCAGATCCGGACCGGAAATAACAAGAAAAATAAGATTGGGATGGAGCGCATTTGGCAAGCACTCGCAGATTATGACTAGCAGCTTACCGGTATCGCTAAAGATGAAAGTATATAACAGTTGCACATTACCTGTACTCACCTATGGGGCTGGAACGTGGAGGCTAACCAAGAGAGTTCTACTTAAGTTGAGGACAACCCAGATGGCTGTGGAACGAAAAATGGTAGGGGTAACATTAAGAGATAGGAAGCGTGCAGAGTGGGTCAGAGAAATAACTCGAGTTACTGACATTCTAGTGGAAATTAAGAAGAAGAAATGGGCATGGGCAGGACATGTAGTGCGAAGAGAGGATAACTAATGGTCGCTTAGGGTAACAAACTGGATTCCAAGGGAAGGAAAGCGTAGCAGGGGGTGGCAGAAAGTTAGGTGGGCAGATGAGGTTAAGAAATTCGCAGGGGTCAAGTGAATGCAGTTAGCACAGAACCGGGTTAAGTGGAGAAATATGGAAGAGGCCTTTGCCTTGCAGTGGGTATAGTCAGGCTGATGATAATGATGATTTTAGGCTCAAAATTCGTGTTGTTAGTGCAAAAGGACAGTACACACAGTAAGCGCCTGTGGTGTACGTGTCTTGTTACTGTGTGCCCTGCCCTTTTGCGTTAACAAGGTGAATTTTGAGACTGATCACCAACTAGTCCAACAATTAACGCTTTTAAAGTATTTTAGGGCATACTACAACCTCAGGAACGACAAGGGATGAGACAGACAGGATGAAGCATGGAACTTCACTTGAGTTTCACTTTACAGATACCACATATTTATGCAGTTTCCATAATTACATCTGAAAAATGACAAGCAACTATCACCGTGGCATGTGTGGGACAGATGTTCACCTAGACATGAGACCTCTTTTTTTTGGCTTGCAAAACGGGTTTTGCTAAGGCATGGCAAGATATCCTTCCTTTATATGGTAAGCTGAGTATCTTCTAAGATGAGACGTGAACTTTTTCAAAATTGCGTTTCGGGGAACTGAGGCGTGCAGTTACGGCAGTGGTGAAAGTGGCCGCAGCCAGTTGGCCACCCTTGCCAATGTGCCACGTTGTGCTCTTATAGTGTAACGTTTGTACAACATCCAGTTTGTCCAGCGTAGCATTTGCCACAGTACACAGGTATTCGGTGAACGACCCCACTTTTGCTGGGAGGGGAGGAGCCTGTCTACATTCAGATGTCTTCCCTGCACCACATTGCACATGCCAGCAAGGTTTTTGGATGCCGTAAATTCCACCAGGATGTCACCTTTCTGAGCCACTTTTTTGAGACGGTGGGGGAATTCTGATATAAACAATGGCCAGGTATTACCGCACATACACTCTTCCACAAGTGAGAGGTAATTCACAAATTATTCCAACCTTACAACCAACATATCTGAACTTCCTTGGGCATCCTGTCTTGTTTTCTTCACCATTTACCCTAGGGCTTTTCAGCTTGCAGGGCACTGAAAAAACAATGGGAATGTGTATTTGTTGGCTACTCTTGTTAAGTTGTGGGCCACATGGTAAAAATACCTGGGGCATTTTCCTGGTTCTTCTGTCACCTTCTTCCCTATCTGCTGCATCCACGTTCTTTTTTCTTAATTTTTTGCAACATTGTTTCTGCCACTGAAATTAAAAGGGTTGAAGGAAAGCTCGCTGACACCAGCCTAGAAATCTGTGAGTCGAAGCTTTCCTGAACAGCATGACTTGACTTCGTTAATAGCCTCTCGTCAGCACATGGTTGCCCTTTTTACCGTCTTGGACCGGGCTGAATCATATGGCATAATTTCTTTCCGAGCACAATAGATTCCTACTGAAAAAATTGTAGGAGGCAATAACCTCACATTTTCTCACACAATCTCACTAAATTCCCGTAAGAAATCACAAGTTCCATATAATTGCATAAGGTCTCATAGTTTCCTGTACATTATTATAAATTATGTAAGATGTTTTATGATAATGATGTGCACCGAATGAGAGTTTATGCGGTTATATGAGATTTTATGAGGTTATTGCCCCGTACAACTTTTGGTTTTTCAGTAGGAGAGGCTTGTAGCACCAGCAAACAAGCCGTCCTGAAACAGAGATCTGAAGGTCCGGGAGAGTAGATGTGTAGGCCAGTTGGTGAGGGAAAATAAAACTGCAGCAGGCACAGAACCGAGGAATGAGGTCCAGGAACTGCAGTTTCTTCAGAACCTCATGCGTAAAATTTAACCGTCTTCCAAACTGTCTAAAACTGTTTAAAACTTCCACCACAGTGTCATGATAGGTCAAGGAATCTCTTTTTCTTAAAATGACTAGAAAATCATCGATATACCTAAAAACTTTGATCACCTTGTTCCTATCAAATGCGCCATCTAAAACTGTCTATGGAAAAGAGGAAAACCCTGCACAAGACAGGCACCACACAGGACCCGATACCGATGCCACTTTTTTGCACATATGACTTACCGTGAAAAGTAACAATCGTTGCGCTCAGATAAAATTCTAGAAGCGACAGAAAACTTTAAACAGTTTTGAAAAGCGACCAGTCCTTTTTTTCAATACGCTCAAGAACCAAAGTAAACAGCTCTTGGTGGGGGATAGAATGTAATGAATCTTCTACATCAATCGAAAACATGCTGCCAACTGCATTGTTGTCCATAAAACATATCACATCACGCGAGTTCCTGGTTTCAAATGGATCTCTAATAGACAGCCTTTTCATGTTCTTTAAGAGATACCTGCTAAGCAGTAATTGCCAGGTGTCTCATTCCCTTACAACGATTAACGAAATCATCCAGCAGAACGTTTTATTGCAGGTAAAGCTCAGCCAAAAAGCACACTCGTGAAGATCACAACCTCTTTCAAGCAAGCAGCATAACAGGGTGGTTTCCAGGCTGCTCCGAATAGCTAGAAGTAGCCTTCTGTTAATGAATGTGCGTATTGCGTAATTTTTGAGAAAATGTTTTGGAGCGCTGAAAGCAAATTTAAATAGGTGCGAATGGGATACTTAGGTCAGCTATTGTAAATATAACCAAAACATTACTTTCAAGCAGAACTTACCCTTGTTATAAAACAGGGTCGCCAAAAGCAGAAATTGCTAAAGCACTTTATTTACCGCACGCGGCCTCATCATCACTCCCTGCGTTCCATGGTGTAATGCTCACAGCAGACCATACAGTTCTATTCTTGATCAGAGACTTAATCCGAGTTCGTATCGACACCACAATCGCTGTCTCCAGTAGTGCACTACGCAGAGCTTGTTGACGCCGAAATGCCTGCTGGCAGCGTGGTTGCTATGCTGTAGCCCGTACTCGAAAGCTTTCAGCTTAACAGCAACTGTATAACTTGCGTACCACCCCACCGCGATGCGGCACCAAGAGCACGATAGACGGTGGAACAAAGCAAGTAACATGGACAGAACGAAGGAACAATGACAACGAGACGCAGAGACACCTCGCAAAATGGCGACTATGAGCATCATAGAGGTAAAAAAAAAAAAAAAAAAGACGAGGATAACCGATGGTGATATACCTGAGCACGCTATCGCCGCCTGGTAGCGCGTGCACACAACGAGGCCAGCTAGGTTCAGTAGCGCTCCAAAGATGGCACTTGTTGCTACTAGCAGATGACTCTCGCAGTGGTAATATTGGTGGTGCGATGATTATGTGAGGAAAAAAAATTCAATTTTTGGCGCCCAATGTTGGCGGTGCGAGCATTATGCGAGTAAATACGGTATGTTGAGGTGTTAGCACTTTCTCAAAATCAAAAAACAGTGCTGCTACATGGGACAAACAGAGGAGAATAACGGACAAGTGCTGACTAACAACTGAAGTTTATTTGAAAAATACACAGGTAATATACACTTTTTTCTGATGCGCATGTGTCCTGGTCCTTGAGAAAAAAAGTGTATATTACCTGTGTATTTTTCAAATAAACTTCAGTTGTTAGTCAGCGCTTGTTCGTTATTCTCTTTCTTTGTCCCAAGTAGCGGCGCTGTTTTTTGATTTTGCAATGCACCAACTAGCTCACTTTTCCGTTCTTCTTTGGCACTTTTTGTGACACTTCTCTAAAGCACCTCTGTGCGGTGTGACTGTTAAGGTAGCACTTACGCTCACCTTCCTGCTCTCATGAAAATGAAAAGAGTATTTTGCTGTATTCTCATAAAAGAAGTCGCCATCATGTGCATTTGACGACATGCCGTCATGTCACCACATTCGTGTGATTAGCAAGGGGTTCTTCAACCCATCCCTCATTTTAGGTTTTGCACTTCTCGTTGAATAGATATACGCCACTGCCGTAGATGCATGCATATATGTGATAACTGTGATTACCTGTATTTGTCGAGATGTATTTGCAGTTGGAGTTCCCACCAAGCTGTTGACACCTTCAAGCCTATTGCGTTCTGTTTCAGACTCATTTCATTCCTAGCCAGGCATTTGTAATATGCAGCGCATTCAAAATTAGACTGTACTGATTATTTTAAAAAAAGCAAAATGCCGTACGCTCATGCCGTTTTTGTACATGGTAATGCGGCCAGGTGGACACAAATTGGGGTACAGTCGAACCCGGATTTATTGAACCCAGATATTTTGAAATTTGGTTATATCGAACTCCCGGAATATCCCCTTGAAAATCCCATGGAAGAGTATAGGAAATCTGCGTCGTATATCGAACTCAATTTCACTGGTCATTCGATACATCGAACTCCGCACCACGCATTGGACGGTGCACCTTCCCCAAAGACGATCGCATCACTCTCGGTCAGCCCTTTGCCGCGTTTTCAAGCCATGCGTGGATGGTAATGAGAGGGCACAGTTCGGCGGCAGCGCCGCGTCCTTTCCCCAAAAGCGCACGCATCTGCGGTGATCGCTGCCGCATGCCAGCACGTGACGTTTGCAAGCCATGTGCGTGAAGAAACTAGAGGGAACCAATGTAGCCGTGGTGTTAGGGAAAACGCAATAGAGCGAAGTTCGAGGGTGTGCCCACTAGAGCGTTATCTTTCTCGTTCCTCTTTCTTTCCCGGTCTGTGTTCGACGAGCCAGCTCAGCCCGTGGCAGATGCTTTCTTCAGTGTGTGTTGTGAACACTGCGTGTGGCGGCTGATCTGCGATGTGCATCTCGTGTCGTGCTGAACGTGCGTAGGCGGCTGTGGACGCTAAGAAGTGGCAGTTTTTTTTTTTCGAGAGTCGTTCATCATTGCCATCGTGCTGAACGTACGCCGTAGTGTATGCTATGGTGGCTGTGGACGTTAAAGCTGCATTTTTTTTTTTGTCTGAGCTGGCAGGTTTTTTTTGTTTTTTGCTTCCGAGACTCGTTCATTCTTACATTTATGACTCAACGAAGCACGCAGTCAACTACGACCATGACACCGACTTTTAGCATTGTCCGCTTCAAACGACATTTGCAGCTATCACGCTTTCCAGTGATCTTGTGGCAACTATAGTGGACTACACCCGCACCATGCGCAGCATGATAAATCGAACCAGGCTTGTGCAATCAAGCCATCACGGCCACTCTGCCAAGTTTGCTCCCTTCCACCGCAGGATCTATCAAAAGTATAGTAAAAAATAAACACCCCGTGATGTTATCTCTGCGTAGCATCTTGGCGCGCTGCCAATAAATGAACTGTGGATGCGGACGCGGCACCGAATGTGTTTTTTTTTTTCTTCAAATTCTCGGGGGCGAAAGTTGAGGGTGGGCTCATTATGCGAGTGGGTTGATTACGCGACAAATACAGTATCATTTTTCACGATTGCAAGTGGTGTCTCAAGCTGATTTCTGTATATTGAATTATCAATATATCGAACTATTTCGCGATGCTCTTCTAGTTCGATATATCTGGGTTCAACTATATTAATTGTCCCCATAAACTCAGTAATTAACTAAAATTCAATAATTAACTTATATTGGCTGAAGTTAGCATGCATATTGATATTTAGAACTTGGAGGCAAATGCTTTTTAGGGCTATTCCATTTTGTAGAATTTTATTAACGTGCCTGTGTCCTGAGATGCGCATGTCTAAAGTTTCGTCCCAGTTATTACGCATGCGAGACGGCAGCTCTCGGAGTGAAGCACCTCCCACGTGTGATGCAGCTGTTGCATATGGCACTCTGCCTTGCAAGAGTGTGTAGTGAGTGGCGACGTGGATCACTTTTTGTTCTTGACCAGCATTTCTTTCTTGGCGCGCAAAAGCGATGAATCACTGTGCTAGTGGAATAAAGCGAGCGATAACTTTGTAACTTAGCAACTAGGCTTGGTGCCACCGTGGATGAGATAAAACATGGATGAGATAAAATGGGCCATGATATGCTGTTTTTATTCCTGATAGCAGCGCTAGTGCAAGCCATGGGGACAGGCAGATGTGAAATTCTTTTTTACGGTTAGAACTGATGCTGCATTCATGATCCACGTCGCCGCTCGCTACACACTCTTGCAAGGCAGAGTGCCTTACGCAACAGCTGTGTCACACGTGGGAGATGCTTCACGCCGAGAGCCGCCATCTTGCATGCATAATTAGACAAACTGGGACGAAATATTAGACGTGCGCATCTCAGGACATAGGCGCGTTACTAAAATTCTACAAAATGGAATAGCCATGAAAAGCATTTGCCTCCAGTTCGCAATATGAATATGTATGCTAACTTCAGCCAATAAAAAGATAATTATTGAATCTTAGTTAATTACTGAGTTTACGGGGACAATTTATACACCAATTTGTGTCCACCTGGCCGCATTACCAATGTACAAAAACGGCATGAGCGTACGGCATTTTGCTTGTTTTTTTAAATAATCAGTAAAGTCTCCTTTTGGAAACCCTGACAGTGAAGTGTGCGTCTATGCACCAACCACTACTGCGGAAGAAGCTGACATTGAGAGATTTTATGCGGACCTGCAATGCCTTTTAGACCGCACTCCATCATCAGACGTCGTTTTTCTCATAGGAGACTGGAATGCTAAGGTCGGGAGTGAAGAAATATCCGGAATTACAGACAAGTTCGGTCTTGGTGAGCCAAATGAAGCTTGGCAAAGGCTAGTAGAGTTTTGTCAAGAAAACAACCTGACCATAGCGTGTACTCATTTTCAGCAGCACAAGAAGCGCCTGTACACATGGACTTCATCGGACGGTCTGTACAGGAATCAGATCGATTATATTCTTTGCCAGCAGAGATGGAGGAGCGCTATACAAGCAGTAAAAACAAGGCCTGGGGCCGATTGTGGCACCGATCATCAGCTTCTTGTTGCCAAAATTAAGCTTCGATTGAGGAAAACGCAGAAAACTAGAAGGCCTTTCAGGTATGATCTGGATCAAATTCCATCAGAATATGCTGTGGAAGTGAGGAATAGATATCAAGAATTAGATCTAGAAGACAGAGAGCCTGAAGAGATGTGGACTGATGTTCGTGATATAATACAAGAAGTTGCTACTAAGGTAGTTTCAAAGCAAAATAAATGCAAGAAAACAAACTAGTTATCTGAAGATGCTTTGCAAATAGCTGAGGAAAGGAGGATGGCAAAGGTTATGGGGAAAGAGAAAGATACAAGGTTCTCAATGCGGAATTTCAGAAAATAGCAAGGAGAGATAAGAATGCCTTCTTGAACATACAGTGCCAAGCAGTTGAGGACGACAGCCAATTAAGGAACACAAGAGCTCTGTATAAGACAATCAAAGATATCAAAGGAAGCTTCTGTGCTAAGCTGGGCGTGATAAAGGACAAACGAGGCAAGGACCTCAGAGATAAAGAAGAGGTGGCAGGAATACAAAGAACTGTACAAGAAGGACCCGGATGGGCAAACCCAGCATAAGACGGTTGTGATTACTGATCTCGAGCCGGGCATCTTGAAGAGTGAAGTTGAATGGGCCTTAGCCAGCCTTGCTAAGAACAAAGCTAGCAGAATTGATGGCATTCCAGCTGAGTTGCTTCAAAACCTCAACCATGACGCTGTTAACATTCTGCATACATTATGTCAGAAGATTTGGACAACCCTGCAGTGGCCACAGGATTGGAGGAGGTCAGTTTACATCCCCATTCCAAAGAAAGGCAGTGCCAAAGATCGTTCCAACTACCGCACGATCGCGCTTATTTCGCATGCTAGCAAGGTGATGTTAAAAATCCTGCAAGGTAGGCTGCAGCAGTATGTGGATCGGGAGCTTCCGGACGTGCAAGCTGGGTTTCGCAAGGGCGGAGGAACTAGAGACCAGATGGCCAACCTTCGCTGGATCATGGAAAAAGCAACAGAGTTCCAGAAACCCATCTACTTCTGCTTTATTAATTATGCGAAAGCGTTTGCGTAGATCACAGCAGATTGTGGCAAGCTCTCCAAGAGATGGGAGTTCCAATTCACCTCATCTGTCTCCTCAGGAACCTGTATGAATGGCAAGAGGCCACAGTCAGATCTGGGCATGGTCTTACTGATTGGTTTCCGATTGAGAAAGGAGTGAGACAAGGCTGCATACTGTCGCCCTGCCTATTTAACCTGTAGGCTGAGTGCACCATGAGGAAGGCTGGTCTGGACGAGTCTTCAGCTGGAGCGAAGATTGCTGGAAAATGTATCATGTCTGCGGATGATGTCTGCGGATGATACCACTTTAATGGCAGAAAGTGAAGTGGAACTCAAGAGACTTCTGATGCGCGTACGAGAAGAGAGTGATAAGTTTGGGCTTAAACTTAACATTAAAAAGACAAAGATCGTGGCGTCTTGCCCTATCAAGTCCTGGAGCATCAAGGGACAAGAAGTGGAAGCTATGATAGATTTTCTCTTCTTGGGCTCCAAGATTACCCCGGAAGTAGACTGCAGCCATGAAATTAGGAGACACCTGCTTCTGGGAAAGAGAGTCATGGTTAGCCTTGACCGTCTAGTAAAGAGCAGAGACATTAGTCTGCCAACCAAGATCCATATAACTTGTGATGTATGGATGCGAGAGTTGGACTGTGAAGAAGGCTGACCGCCGAAGAATTGACGCGTTTGAATTGTGGTGCTGGCGGAGACTTGAGAGTTCCCTGGACTGCCAGAAGATCAAATCAGTCGATATTGTCGACTATAAACTCTGACTGCTCATTGGAGGGTCAAATTCTAAAGTTAAAGCTCAGCTACTTTGGTCATCTGATGAGAAGAGAGGAGTCGCTGGAGAAAGATTTGATGTTGGGAAAGGTTGAGGGTCGCCGGAGAGGGGGTCGGCAGCGAACGCGATGGTTAGATGGCATTCTCGAGGCGCTGCAGATGAAGTTATGTGATGTTAGGAAGATAGCGAGAGACTGGAAAGCGTGGCGTGACATGGTCCATAAGGTCATGAAGAGTCGGACACGACTGAGCGATGAACTGAACTGAAAGTGTGCGTTGTCCTTTTTATGTTGCACCGCCTTCAAGAAGGAAGCATGTATCCATAATGTTTCCTCTCATAATGCAAGCAGGGTCAAAAAGTTTGGAAATAGAAAAGCTCGATTTCTGCCACAGCTTGCAGTTGAGTTTCTTTCGCAACGTCCATTTCCAATCTTCTGTGGCAGATTATTGACTCCACTGTAAGAACCTAGTCATATGTCCCCTTTTGTTGCTGTCACATTGTCATCATATGTAATTTTGCTGAGCCGCACAAGTTTGATGACGCAGTTTGCTGTCATAAACGGCATGTGAAGGAAGGAATGAGTTTATCTCTTCCCAAGAGGGACACAACAGGCTTGAACCCCAACCAAAAAACATGCAGACAGAGACAGCGTCTTGTGTAGTGTTCTGTTAATAATTAGCAAGATCAAATGAAGTTGATTATTGACCTCAGCTTTTCAAGTGGTGTGGTGCATGGCAGATGTATGTAAATGATGCCAAAAGTGTTGTTTTGACTGTTACAAATAATTCATTGAATTTTGTACTATTTGAGCTGACGGCAACCATGCAACTTGTTTGCGTTTGACAGTACAAGTACCTAGGTCTTCACAATACTCAAGATTTGCATCGGGAACTTGTTATTACCCACACTTACTAAGTCCATCACAAAATTACATTATTTGAAGTGATGTGTCTGTAACTTTTTAAACTTCTCGCCTACAAATTATCTCATCTTACCTGTTTTTAAATGCAGCAATATAATGTGGGATCCGTTTAGTTTAGTTGACATTAATAAAATGCAAAGGATACAAAAATTCAGGGGGCACTTTGGCTCACTACAGTGCTCACTAAAGTTTTGACAAAATTTTATATTTCCTTATTGAACTATTGAGTCGGGATCACTAGTGTTCTTGTCGACGGAGCTATCTATCCAGAAGAAACATGTCGACCCTGTCAGGGAATGAACCCACCGTTCACCTAACCCGCAAAACATAACCTGCAGTTTAGGGTTCACTTTGCATTGGCTCGCGTTTTCTCTGAGCTAAATAACTGCGTCAACAAAAATATTCTTCATTCATGCTGCTACCATGAAGAAATACAAAATTCCACCTAGACTATCATGCTGTTAACCGCTTTGCTTATGATTGTACTTTTGTGCACATTAGAAAAATGGTCTTCAAAACTATTGTTAATTTTCATGATAACTGAGAAATTAAATAATATTTTTAACAGCTAAATTGCATACCATTGCCTTCGCAGTAAAAAAAAAAAAAGGATACAGGACAGAGAAAAATTGAACCGTCACTTGCGTTCTACCATGAAATTTATTCCTTTTTCAGCTATCTTCAACCTGCCAACAAGCATAAAAAGACTTTATAAGCACTTAGAAGGCTTTGGATATTGCTTAAGATGAAATGTAGATAAATCCAGTGAATAATAAATGGAACTTTAGCACACTCACCTTAAGGGAGAGGCCTAAGCACTTCTATAGAATAAAAAAAAAAAATGAGTTCAATTTCATATTTATATTTTTCATTTGCATAATGCAGTAAAAAGTGCCTGATGTCTGCGAAGTACTTAGGATTGTTTTTAGCTGATTTCTATAAAAAATTGATGTCGGAGTAGTTTTGAATATCTGAATTAGTTTTGAATTTTGGCTGATTTCACAATAATATAGAGCAAGAGCGGAAAACTGTGAAGCTTGAAATTTTTTCAGAAATAAAGAACAAGGCCTGGATATTATACACAAAATGTTTCAGTGGCAACGCTTTATTTAGTCATGCCAAAATGTAAGGCTGAATATTGGCAATTTTCAAAGCAATCACTAAGGTTTATATTTATATTTTTAATTTAAACAATATTGTTACGTGGCGGCAAGCGATGACAACAGGAGAACAGAGGACAGAGAGAAGATGCTTGATGGTCGTAAGATGACGTTTAATTAATCTCTGTGCTGGCCTAGCACGCGCGCTCCTGCCCGCGCCACTGCCCTCTTCCTCCTTCATCCGTAACATGACCCGGGGCCACCGAGCGATCGTCCCGATCGTAGACGAGGAAATTTACCAATGATGATTCCATGGCATGATGATGGGCGTGTCTGAATGATTGAAGAAGAGGGAGAAGTAAGAATAGAACGGCTTGCCGGTACGATGTCTGATGCGTGGGTGATCCGCCTACCCTGGAGCTGTCAACCATCCGTCACCAGAGTCCATGGGACCGATGGCTCGAGGTCACGTCGGGCAGCTTGGGTGGGGGTTGCGTGTTTGTGTCCATCGGTTTCTTCGGGTCATTCAGGTCTTTCGGGTCCTTCGTCTCGGTTCTGATTGGTCTGTCTGTTCTTGTCTTCAGGTCCGGGCTGGGGGCTGGGCGGTGGTAGTTGGTCAGGTCTGGGCTTGAAGGGCTGGGTTGAAGCTGCTCGGCGATGTCCCTTGGCCCTCGGTTGATGTTCCCGGCTTACAGATGGCGTCGATGCTCCAAGGCGAGGATGGTGATGACAACCCTGCACCTCCACCAAATGTTACGTGGCGGCAAGCGATGACAACAGGAGAAGAGAGGACAGAGAGAAGATGCTTGATGGTCGTGAGATGACGTTTAATGAATCTGTGTGTGGGCTTAGCGCGCGCGCTCTTGCCCGCGCCACTGCCCTCTTCTTCCTCCTTCGTCCGTAACAATATAATGCAGCACTTTTTTAGTCCGTAATACTTCTCAGGTACTGAGGATTCTTGAGAGGGATTTGAATAAAAGTCAAAGATGATTTTTTCTAAACTGGAATCAAAGTTGCCCCTTTTTTGCTGTTTTCAAATTTCGGGCAACTTTGATGGAGAACACGCCTAATAATCTAGAGCTCCAAATTTTATGTTATATTAAGAATGTTCTGATGTTTTTGAACTTGGAAGTCAGACTCCAGCCATCTCGATGGACAAATAACCCATTTATTCACACATACAATCATATATATAAACGAAGAACAAAACCGCCCCTGGGGAATAAAGAATTCAAATGAAAAACGAAACTGAATACAACACACTCCCCCCTTATTTTTAGTGATTAGTTGTTAGTAAGTATTAGTAAGGAAACCCCAAGGCATGCACACTGTACTCATTGACACATATTTACAGACTATGTACACAACATCACCAACTAATAGGTCTGATAGTCTTGGAGCCAGGCCAGTGGCTGGCGCTCTCAGGTCGGCCGCTTTCAACGCCGCACTGTCAACGCTGGCGACGGGCCTGTAGGCTGCTGCTGCAGTATGCCAGGACCAAGCCTGCGTCCTGGGGGAAGGCGGCTGCAGCACATCAGGAGACCAAGGCTGCTGCGTGGCACTAAATTGGTCTGGTTCACAGGTGCCGCTCTCTGGAACCCTGGAAAGCTTAGAGGCATTCCACGTACGGCCGTCTCCAAGTCGGAAAGGGGCTGGTCCTCTCCTCTCTATCACTTTAGTTGGTGAAGAAAAGGCACAATCTCCCTTGAACTGAGCGGGTGGTTCTTGATATGGACAAAATCGCCTAAGGCTATCTTCGTCTTCTTCTCAGCTCTCCATTTGTCCGTGTAGTGCTTGCTGCTCTGCTGTTGTCTCCGGACCCGTCGACGGAGTCGTGCCAACTCCTTGGCTGGGCCTTTCGCAAATGCTGGTGCTGAGAAAACTATGACGTGCAGCCTGGTTCGCAATATTCTACCATGCAGCATAACTGCTGGAGTGACCCCCGTGGTGGCCTGCAGAGTATATCGATAAATGGCAAAGTATTCTGTGGCTTCTTGCCGAAGTGGCCGTCTTTCAAGGAGCGAGACTTGAATGAAGTTTTTCAATGTGCAATTGAGCCGCTTTATTTGGCCATTCGCTTAGGGATAGTACACCGACGAATGTGAAAGATGGATGCCTCTGCTTTGTAGGAAGGTGATGGATTCATGCAAAGTGAACTGAGATCGATTGTTACAGACGATCTCTTCTGGATAGCGTTCACGGGCAAAAACTCTTGTTAAAAAGTCTTTCATGGTGCTCGTGGACACTTCGCTGCAAAAATGTACCCCTGGCCATTTAGAATGGTAGTTAACAAGCGTTACAGCAAATCTGCTGTTGTAAGCTACATGCGCCAAAGGACCAACAGTGTCTAGGCCAAGCTTCTGCCACGGTCGCTCAGGCCATTCAACAGGTTGCAACGGTGCTGGTGATGTTTTGGCGGACGTATTTGCCTCCAGGCAGATGTGGCAGTTTTTTATTGCCATTTCCACTTGCTGATCCATTTGTGGCCACTAGAATCGCTCACGCAGTCGCACCTTCGTGCACGTGATACCCGGACATGTCTCGTGCGTGGTGCCGATGATCTGAGCCATGAGGGAGGGCGGAACGACGAGGCACTCTGCACGCAGTAGCAGGTTATCAACAACAGACTGTTCTTCCCGAATAGGGTAGAATGGTTTTGTCTCTTCTGGTGTGGACTTCTTTGGCGGCCAGGATCTCAGCACGAATGACTTAATGGTTTCTAGGCAACCGTCGTCGAGGATGGCCTGCCTGCACTTCTCCTTTGTCACACAGGCTGGCTCAATGAACGAGACAATTTCTGCCTCCTTTGCAATCTCTGCCTCTGAGGTAGGGGCTGGCAGCTGAGAAAGTGTATCTACTACAGTGTTTGTGGGCCCCTTACGGTATTGTTAGAGTTTGAGAGAGCGGCACCTGTGCACCAGACCAATTTAGTGCCACGCAGCAGCCTCGGTCTCCTGATGTGCTGCAGCTGCCTTCCCCCAGGACGCTGGCTCGGTCTCCTGGCATACTGCAGCAGCAGCCTACGGGCCCATCATGAGTGATGAATGCTGTCAGATCCCTACTGTCAGGGTGCAAGAGAACCTGATGGTAAGCAGAAGGCAAGTCAAGTTTTGTGAAGTGTGCAACGCCTACCAAAGTATGAAACAGCTCCTCTGTATGCGGGCAGTGGGAAACTGTCTGGAACAATAGCTTTGTTCGGCTCTCGAAGGTCTATGCATATTCTGATGCTACCATCTTTCTTGTCAATAACAACAATAGGGGACACCCATTCAGAAGCATTGATGCATTCAATGATGCAGCCTCTGAAGCTCATTTGACACTGGTGACCGGAGAGAATATGGCAGACGGCGAAGTTTGGAAGCTAGAAGCTGCACGCCTTGCTGCGTCTTAATGTGATGCGTGAATGAACTCTTAGCAAGACCCAACTCTGGACTGAAAAGCAAATTGAACTCATGCTAAGGCTGGTGGAAGATGTTTGTTATGGGGCTGCGCGCTTGATGGTCTGGAAATGAAACGGAATAGCGGGTCATTGACAGTCAGCAGCGGACGTGTATAAGCATTTAAGAGTAAAACCCTGAATGCAAAGGTTCAAGACTTTAATGCCATGAAGACTGACCAGACAAGTTCCTCGGTGAACAACATAAAAACATGGTGACGTTGTGCAGCCTTTAAATCAAACGTTTGCCTGGAAGCGACATAGCACGGAAATCGGCCGTTGGGAGTAGTTAAACAGAGTGACATGTGGAGCAGGCAGGAGCGGAACGCTCTGAAAATATTGACTGAATTCTTGCTTCCGCAAGATTGAAACAGACGACCCTGAATCAACAAGAAATGCCAGTGAGATTTGTGACTTGCACTTGAATATGAATTCCGCTACGCGCAGAACATTGCACAGTCAAAACTTGCTCAGCACTGCTAGATAATGAAACATCTTCATGAAATTCAACTTCACAGACTCTGCCTTGCATTTGAGTTCGTTTGCGGTTGCACACCTTTTGAAAGTCGCCCTTGCGACCACTAAACGAACAAGTCTTGCCATGCGTTGGGCACTGCGGTGCTGATGCGAAGTGCTGCATCGGAAACAGTGCGGTGAACCGGGTTCCGCTCAGGGGGGCGGCTCCGCTGCGGTGCACGTGAGCTGCTCCTCATTAACTTCTGCTAAGAGGGGGCTGCCGGCTGTGCATTTCTTTTTTGTGAAGGATGCGAGGATGGTTTGCAACGCTGCCGCAATGAAATTGTCTCGACCGAAGCAGAAAGCTTCTTTTGCTCTTCCATTGCCTGCTCAAACTGAAGTGCAATTAACTGAATCCTGGAACTACAGGGTGGAACCCTCGAGCAGTAACCGCTCACGTAGGCGATTGGAAGCTACATTGGCAACGAATTCATTCCGCAGAGCATTATCTTGCGAATCAAACGAACAATGTGACGTTGCACGATGTCGAAAACTCATGCCATAATGCCGCGAGTGCAGAGTCATATTTGTCAGTAGGGGCCACGACGCACATTGGCGAGGGCTGCAGCGCTTGGCGCTGCCAGTGCTGCGGCGCTGGTCCCCGCATGCAACGTCCGATAAACACGCTGCCCTCCGCGTGTTTAGAATAGCCTTGCGTTGCTCTGGCTTGAATGTGGCGGCTCCGGATGCCAGCAAGTACACGTTAAATATCTTCTCCCATGGCAGTGATGGACAGCCAAGCGTCAGAAGGAAAAACAGTGGCAGAGCAAGCCCAATGAAGCTCATGGTGGCGGATCCGGATGGTGCAGCGAGATTGGGGGTACGTTCACAACATCCTTGTGCAGTCATCCTGATGCACAAAAAAAATTGTTTATTCACACATACAATCATATATGTTTATATAAAGAACAGAAGTGGTCCCTGGGGAATAAAGAATTCAAATTGTCACGTTTGGTCCCTTGCCGGACGCCGAGAGCGGCCGTGTAGCGTTTGGTCCCTTGCTGAATGCCGAGCGCGGCCGTGTAGTGTTTGGTCCCTTGCCGGACTCCGAGCGCGGCCGGGCAGCGGGCAGGAAGGAACTGAGACTGGTCCCGATCCCGGCACGATAACAACAACCCTTTATTTCACGCAAACAGCATCTTTATTTAGCAAGCACTCATGTGACCAGTGACGTCACGAACAGACAATGTTTCAGACGCGGCACAGGCGCTATCAGCACATCTCCCCTTTTCATCTTAAAGCAGCGCGAAAACACAGGACTAAAAGGAACAGGAGACGACACAAGCGCTTTCTAACAACTGAATTTTTATTTGTAGAAAGGTGAAATTATATAGGAGCCAACCCAGATAAAATCAAGACGAGACACGTGAAAACCACCGCGGTGCCCTTTTAGAAACAGATACACTGGCATTTGCAACAAACTTAGCACTGCTACCAACAAAGGATGAACACTTTTTAATGGATGCAACCAATGCTTAGAACAAAATAACAGTCAGTTACTGAACCCATATCGGTCTGGCGGTCGGACATGACGGCCAAATCGTGTTTATATCCAGGAGGGCCAGTTTGTGGCAAGGGGGTATTAGATGGATCGGCAGGTGTCTTCGGTTTAGATGGATTAGTTTCCTGTTCCATTTCTACCCGACTATCATATGCCTGCGGAAACTCATATCTACCTCCTTCTTCCTCGCAATCATTCTGTTGGGAAACAAAGCGAACCAGGAATTTCCTGTTTCTTTCTAGAACTACACCCTTAGAAGTTCTAACTACATACTACAACCTCGGACATTGTGCAGGACGTAAGACTCGCGCTTTCACTTTGCAGTATGTCACCCATACTTCGGCTCCTAGTTTGAGGACTGGCAGCGGAAGAGCCCTGTGACGACTATTGAAGTACCTACGCTGCCGCTGTCGGATGGTTACATCGCGATCTCTGAACTTTTTCAGGCTCACCTTCTGGGGCAGAAGGCTCTTGGGAGGGACAGGGACTGTTCCTGCCCATCAGAAGCTCTGCAGGGCTTTTTCTCAGTGGCCCTGGGGTGTCCCTGTACGCTAGCAGCGAAAGATAGGGGTCCTTAGCTGTTATAATCAGCCGTTTAATTGTTTGGACCATCCTTTCTACTTCCTCGTTTGCCTGAGGGTATCTGGGGCTTGTCGTCACAGTGCGGAAGCCATAGTCGCGAGCAAACGACTGGAATTCCTGAGATACAAATTGTGTTCCATTATCCGAGATGACAACCTCTGGTATGCCATGTCTTGCAAAGAAACTTTTGAGGTGCATAATGACAGTGACACTTTTTGTCGAAGATAGCAAGGCTACCTCTGGGTATCTAGAAAATTAATCTACTACCACCAAATACCATTTTCCCTCAATATGGCAGAGATCAACACCTAGCTTTTGCCAAGGACACTGTGGAGTGTTTGTCAGAATCATTGGTTCCGACTTTTGTTGCCTGTGTTCCGCGCACACTGGGCAATCAGTCACCAAAGCTCTCAGCTGGCAACTCAACCCAGGCCACCATACTAACTCTTTGGCTCGAGCTCTGCATTTCTCGATTCCTTGGTGACTCTCGTGCAAGCGCGTCAAGACCTCTGCACATAATTTTTGTGAAATCACCAGCCGCACACCTTTGAGTAGCACGCCTTCAGCGACTGTCAGTGTTGCTCTTTCCTGCCAGTATGGACGCAAGACAATCGACAGCGATGAGAACTTGGGCCAGCCTTCCAGGCTGAATTTTACGAGAGCTTGACAGACTTCATCGGCTGCTTGTTCAGCTTTGACTCATTCAAAAAGGCTAGCCTCGACGGCATTTGTCAAACAGCCCGAAACGAATTTGGCAATTTTGCAAATACTCAGCGCATGAGCATCAATTTGGTTTCCCTGAATCGGGGCTCTAGACAATACATCTGCAGTAACGAGGCTCTTACCTGGGACATGCATAACCGTAAAGCTGAACCGCATAAGTCTCATGCAAAAGCGCTGAATACTAGGAGGCAAAACATCTAAAGGTGATTTTTCCAACAACGTTACAAGTGGTTTGTGGTCGGTTTCAAACAAAATTTCAAGACCATTGATGTACCCTTCGAATCGTTCTGCCACCCAAGTCATTGCCAACGCTTCCTTCTCATTCTGAGAGTATCTGGTTTCGGCAGGTGTCAACGAGCATGACGCAAATGCAACAGGTCTTTTTTCATTTTTTGGTTGAAGTTGTATCAATACGGCCCCCAAACCGAATGATGATGCGTCAGCGGAAAGAATCGTAGGGTACTTTACATCATAGTTAGCCATGACACGCTTCGAAGAGATAACGTCTCTCGACAGCGCTTGCTCTTGGACTGGTCCCCAAGTCCATCCGGAACCCTTCAAAAGCAAGTGACGTAAAGGCGCCGTTTTCGAAGCCAAATGTGGTATGAATCTTGTTAGATGATTAGCCATACCGAGCAGCCGTCGAACGTCAGACACGTTAGCTGGCGTCGCCAGTTCTTTGATAGCACAAACTTTTTCAGGATCCGGCTTGATGCCATCTTTACTAAGCACACAGCCAAGAAATTTTATCTCAGTTACCCCAAAGGAATACTTTTCTTTGTTTAGCGTAACACCGGCTGGCGAGACAATCTAAAGTTAGACGCAGGCGCTCGTCATGTTGAGCCTTGTCGTTGCCAAAAATGAGCACATCATCCATCAGGTTTATCACGCCCGGGATTCCTTCAAGTATCTGCGACATTTTCTTCTGAAAGATCTCGGGTGCCGACGTTATTCCAAACGGCAGTCTTTGAAAACAGTATCGCCCAACTGGCGTTATGAACGTAGTTAACAACTGGCTTTCGGGTGACAACTTAATCTGAAAGAAGCCAGAGTTGGCGTCCAACTTCGAAACACAGAGGCACCACCTAAAAGACCGAGGCTATCATCCACAGTCGGCATGACATGGCGCTCGCAAAGTACACTTTTGTTTAATTGAGTCAAGTCAACGCAATTACGAACCGCTCCAGATGGTTTGAGTACTGGCACAATTCCTGCACGTCATTCTGTTGGTTCTTCTACTTTGCGGATCACGCCATCTCGCTCCATACGCTCGAGCTCTTGCTTAACTCGGTCACGCAAGGGTAAGGCTATGCGAAGCGCAACATGAACTGCAAAAGGTGTCGAGTTCGGCTTTAGTCTAATTTTGTATTCTTCTTTTATCGCTCCTAGACCACTAAAAAGCTGCGGGTAGGAAGCTTCGACGGCTGTTGTGCTACTGACCGAGTCCGCAAATTTAATAACTTCCAGAGCCTCAGGCGCTGGGAGTCTCAAAAGTATGGAGCATAATGGTGAGACCACGTACACGATTTGCTGTACAGTGTTTTGTTTCCACTGGATAGTGGCATGAAACTTTCCCAAAACATTCAGTGGCTCATTCGACGGGCCAGTTAGGATAAGGTCGCACTTTTCTAGCCTGGTAGGTAAACCGGGAAATGTTGAGGGCACAACAGAAACTTCGGCACCGGAATCAACTTTAGCGAACACTGGAGTGCCATTAATGACGACCTGTACATACCGAGAATTAGAGTACTCCCCGTTCACCGCGCCAACGAGGTACGCCCCCTTGTCCATATGGAGAGAAGAAAGTTGTACCTTCTTTTCATCACATGTAGCCTTTTTTCGACATACAGCTGCGAAGTGTCCGGAACAACCGCAGTAGTTGCATTTGGCTGCTTTTGCCGGGCACGAGGCTTTGGGGTGCGCTCCTTGACCGCAGTTGGGGCATGACCCCGGGGGTGCCTGGTCGGTAGGACTGGACTCTGGGTCATGGACCTTGTATTCCAGATGAACAGTTCTTTGATGAGCTATCCGAGTGCTGTCCTGAAGAATACTTTCTGGGCTGCCTTTGCTTGCTGACCGCGTCAAGATTGCCGGTCGCCGTTACCAAGGGTTCGTCGCCGGTTTCTCGCAGTTGCAGCTGCTGTCGTTGGACGGTCTCCTTTAAACGCGCTTTTGCCAAAGCGCTGGCGAGAGTCAAATTCGCATCCATTTGAAGCGACTCGGAGAGCTTAGCATCCCTGAGGCTGACCACAAACCTGTCGCGAATCATGCATTTTTTTTCCTTGTAGTCGCACCGGTCTGCCATCGTGTGTAACGCAGTGACGAATTGGTCAACTGACTCTCCAGGTTCTTGAGTGTGACGGTGAAAGCGCGCGCTCTCATAAACAAGGGTCCTTGCGGCAACGAAGTGCTTGTCGAACTTCTTTTTGACGACTTTGTATTGCTTCTGTTCTTCTTCGGGTAATGAAAAAGTAGAGAAGATTTCTCTTGCTTGCCTGCCCATCGTATAAAGTAGCGTCCGGACCTGCGCTTCTTCATTCCGCTCATTTAGGCCCGAGGCGAAGCGGTAGTCATCAAAGAGTTGGATCCAAGAAGGCCATTCGGATGTCCGGTCGAAGTCAAACCTTGGCGGAGCTGGAACCGCGAACATGCCGTGGGAGGGCTTGACTGCGTTGTCCTCTGACATGGCGCCCGTTGACGAAGTGAAGGCAACGCCTCTCAAAAGCCAGAGGATCCCACTTCTGACACCATGTCGCGTTTGGTTCCTTGCCGGACGCCGAGCGCGGCCGGGCAGCGGGCAGGAAGGAACTGAGACTGGCCCCGATCCCAGCACGATAACAACAACCCTTTATTTCACGCAAACAGCATCTTTATATAGCAAGCACTCATGTGACCAGTGATGTCACGGACAGACAATGTTTCAGACGCGGCACAGGCGCTATCAGCACACAAATGGAAAACGAAACTGAGTACAACAAATGTAACCCGCATAATAAAGAGAAAAAGATTTAGTGCAAACAGCTTAAGCCATCGTGCCAGTACGTAAGGTTGAAAATTAACATTTTTTCAGCCCGTTACTCCAGAAGCAAAATTTATTATTTTTTTGCTAAATCAGCTGCAACAACAAAACCGGTTTCAGACAGTTATTTAAAAGTAAAAGCTGCATAGATCTTAGTGTGGAAGCAGCGGGTTACCAAACATGCAACTTTCTGAAATGGCAGAAACAGCGTTTTAGTGATATGCAATTTTTTTTCTGAGGAAACTATGCCGTATCTTGCGAAACTAAGGCTCATTCCTTTGTGTGGAGGCATTTTCCTACCACATATAAAAATTTCATTGAAAATAAAAAATGGTCATGGAACTTTGATTACTGTTGTTATCTGAACACACCCATATTAACAATTGACGTTTTAGACACTGTTGAGTACAAAAGTTCGATTTTTAAGAGCAAAATAGGTGCCAGCAATTCGTAATTTTCTAATGTTCAAAAATTACCAAATAGACCGAAAATTTTCGAATTCACCACAGTTTTGCGGCAGTGCTTGATCAATTATTTTGACTCAGTTATTTTCCTTATCCTCTGTGTTCCACACACGTGTCATCTCGCACAAACTCTCTAGCCTTGGAAGCTCCAACAAAGTAAGTAGATATGGACGGCAGACCTTTTCAGCTGCATTATGCAAAAACAGCGTGAACAATGAAAATTACCAGCAGTAATGAAAGAGCGCCTTGGTTTATAGAAATTGTGTAAACTTAAAGTTGCGAAGAAAGCTTTTGAAAACTGCATACAAATAAAATAAGTTCACAAAGGAGTGAGCAAGTGAAATTGGAGAAAAAGAATATTGCCGAATAAAAATATGTGAGGTTTCAAAAATATCTACCTAAAAAGACACTTGGGTGATTTAGTAATCCATGAGTGCAGACAGCGCAAAAAAGACGGGGTCATAGGAAGGACAAAAATGAGTGCTGACTTTCAACTGAAGCTTTATGGCTTGTCCCATGAAAATATACACTCCGGGCACAACCAACAGAAGAAAACATGATGACAATTACATGAATAGATATATGGTATTTACAGCTGAGGGTAACAACAGTGACATCATTGCCTTGAGTCCAAAAAACTTACTTTCTTCGCTGTTAATACCACCAAAGCACCACTAGCACAAGCGTCACCTAACCTCGCGATGAATGCCAATCTTCATTTCTTGAAGCCGTAAGAATTCATTTTCAAACACAATGGCATATGCTTGTATTTTTTTCATGTCTGTAACTCCACTCCTTATGTAATGTCTCCAGAGAGAGGTCTTTAAGGAAATAAAGTGATGTGATAGGATGGAAGTAGTATATCATAGAAAGATAAACACAGGCCTAGCAGCGTGTCAATACACCGCATTTACTGGGACACTCCTTGCAGACTACCCAAGTAAGCGAAAATTTGCAGAGGCCTCGCTAGAGAATGAGTTTTCTGTATCCAGTAGCCGAGGTGCAAAAACACATGACAGAAAGGCAGTGCAGCACGCAGGCTTGTCAGAGTATCACAAGTGCTTTCTAAGTCAATGCTTAAGTGCACGACGAAGGCGTTGAACACAGTCAGACAAAACGCGAAAACTCAAGGCTCCTGCATGCTGAAATTGAAACCGAGAATGGCAAGTAGAATGATCAGTCACGAAACAATTGTCATACTGGTTCACTAAATACATTGGGAATATAAACGCGCTACCGTGCATAAGTCTAGGTCTCATCAAAAACTAGATTTGTTTTAAAGTGAGCTTGGTGGCCCTTCTTGCCACAAACAGCTTTTTATTATCTTTGGAGATGAAAACGAACTGTGGACTGGAAAAGAAAAAGTTCAATTGTAGATTGCCACCAAAAGTGGCAATATGCACGATGATCTTATGATGAGCGTGGCTCCTTTCATGCTGAATAATGGCAAAATCGCTGAGGTTGCCAGTAAGCACAGAACCAACATGCTTTCATTGCTTGGAAGCACCGGCGACGCAGGAAAATGACACTTTTCTCTATGGTAGATTCCATAAGCACGCTTGTCAGACCCTGATTTCCTGAGGATCTCCAGTGATGCCATAACTTCGATCTGATAATTTCTGGGGCGCTTAAAGCATGTCAAGTGCTGTCTGTCACAAGACACCTCAAATTTTGCCACTAGCAAGGAGCAGAAATACATTCTCAAGCAACGAGTTACTCGTGGACCTTGGTATTTCCACCACCTTGTCCAGTGTTGCCAGACTTTGTAGCACCCCATGTCATTCGAGTTGCAAATATGGGACGATGTTGTAGCCTAAAATTCAGTTGTTAATCACAGTTTATTGATTAACATTTAGTGTAGTGCATTCATACTCAATGTAAGCTATCTAGCAATATATGAATATGCTGTAGCATAAAATTCAATTCAGTTACCTAGTCAACTAACTAAAAACCTGCGATTAATTTAGGGCAGTTGTACTTGACACAAGCTATCCAACAATTTATAACTTGATGCTGTAGCGTTCAGTTATATTTTTAACTAATAACTAATTATGGGATGTAATTAGTTCAGTGGTCAGTTATGTGGTCTCAAAAGATCAGTAAGTCATGCGGTGCTATGACCAGTCCACCATAGCAGACTATACTAAGCAAGATTTGTTGCCAGGCAGACTGTCAGTTTGACCTTGGCTGAACTTGAAGGTCATATTGACGGAACAAGTCACTTTCTGGGTTTGTACCAGGATTAGGAGAGCAGCGAGCTGTGCATGTGTTTATCCCGCCCATGCATGTTTGATCCATGGATGTGCTTCCGAACACTAGTTTGATTTGAGGCCCATTTATTTCCTTCCTAGTTTGCTGTGGACCACGATCGAATTGGTGCCGACATCGAGGCTCTTGCACGGAGCGTGTGTGATGGCACCGAGATGTTTGGAGACCTGCCTCGGCCACGGCTCAACTCGATGATGCAGAGACTGACATAGAGTGCCATGATGATTCTTACCCATCCAGCCTTATAGAGCGCAAATAATAATAAAATGTCATTTCCATTGAATGATTGTCTGCTTTCTGGCTGCCCTAATGGGTTAGGACACTATCACTAAAAACAGCCTAGAACCCACCAGCCCTTTTTGCAAGGAAGCTGCTATTTTCATCTGGTGCGATCCTTCCCGGTCGCCATAAGGATGTATGGGGGTTATTTCTGTAATGACACTCCAAAGGGGGCTAGATGTGAAAGTCGCGCTCGGTCGCAGTAATTAAACGTGTGGGGTTTATTTTTATAATAACCCTCCAAAGGGGGCTAGACGCGGAAGTTGCCTTCTAGCCCCTTGTAGCCAGCCCTAGCAGACAGATTTGTGACCTCCAACCATAGCCTCCTCTATTTTTTCATGCCCGCGCAATGGCGCCGCGGAGACCGTCCGTTGCCCTCTCCTTTCCTCCTCGATTTACGCCTCGGCTCTCCGCGAGAGGCGCTTGCACCCCATACCTTGCACCCCATACGGACCACGTGCAGACTTCTGGGGATTCCGAGGGAATTTGCCAGCGACGTCGTCCGAAGCTAAGTGCGCTTTTATATTTATTGTTTAGCTTTGAAAGCGTATTCTCCTGCATGCGTTAAAGCACTAATTTCAATCATAGGACCAGGGAAAGCGGAGGTAACCGATTTTCCCTAGGTAGGTGGGCGGGCTGCCTATGGGCCGTAAAGTTAAGGAAGACATGGGGGGCGAGGAGCTGGTGCAATGTGACGAGTGCAGGCGCTGGTGCTACATGGACGAAACTGGTTTTGAAAGCTTAGATGACGCGGGGGAGACTAGTTTCTCGTGCAAGTTGTGCGTTAGGTTTAAGGAGACCATTCTGAGGCTGGAGGGTGAATGGGCCGTAAAGATTCAGGAGCTCGGGAGGGACCTGAAGGTTGAGAGGGAGAAAAGGATGGCGCTGGAGGCACAGGCAGTAGAGCTGGTTAGGATGGAAGGGGCAAAGACCGACCAGCTAGAGGAGATAGGGTCTCAGCTCAGGGAAGAACAACAAAAGCGAGCCGAGCTGGAAGGTCAGGTGAAGGCGCTTATGGCGCGGACAGCGAAAGGCCCCGGGTCGGAGCAAAGTCAGGGGGTGGATGAGACCAGTGTTAAGACCCCTCATGATGACGGAGATGGAAAGGAGGCGGGCAGAGAAGATCACCCGGTGGCGGTGGAGTCGCAAGAGGCGGCTACACGATGCTACAGCGAAGTAGCAAAACAGTTGGCGGGAGGGCTAGCGACAAGCCCGGAATCGCGCGAGAAAGGTGAAACGCCGCTACGACAGGAGAACCAACGAGAGCGAACCGGGCGGCAGTTAGCGCAAGCTGGAGATGAAAGGCTGGATCGTAGGAGAGTTCTGGTGGTGGGGGACTCAAATGTAGCAAGGTTTGAGGAAGCTGTCCTAGCAACAGTGAAGGGTGACAGGCGTTTGAAGGTGGAGGCCCAATCGGGGAAAGGTATGGTTGAAGCGATGACCAAAGCCCAGGAGGTGGTAGGGAACAACAGGGATGTAGAAACCCTGGTCATCATCCATGCTGGACTCAATGATGTCTTGAAGGGGACGAGCCGGAATCTCGGGAGGCAGTTAGAGGTAGGTATAAATAACATAAAGGAGGCCTCTGAGAAAGTACACGTGACTGTATGCACAATCCCGGAAGTAGAAGGGCAGTCCAGCAGAACAGAGGGGAGAGTAGTCGAAGCCAACCGGGTCATTAGGAGCCTAAGCCGACGACTTGGGTACACCACAATGGAGGTTAACAGGGATGTGTACGAGGCCGGCCTCCACCCGTTTGCACGAGAAGGCATCCACTACAGCCGGGCCACCGGTAGGAGGGTAGGAGGCAGGATAGGCCGCCAGGCAACAGCTTTTTTAGGAGGGCCCAGGGCCCTGAAGCCACCAGTTTAAACAAAGGCGACCAAGAGGACGAACATAGACTAGGGAAACATAGAAGCCATAGGAGAAGCAACAGGCATAAGCGCAAGAGCCAAATTAATTCAGACATAGGGTACATTAACATGCAAGGAGGCAGGAATAGGCTAAAATGGGAGGAAATAGAAGAGCAGCTTAGGCAGGAGAAGTTAATGGTTTATGGATTTGTGGAGACACATCTTCGGGACATGGAGCAACCACCCTGTAACCCTGATTATGCATGGGAATACTGCAACAGAACAGAGGGCAGCAGAAAGGGAGGGGGAATTGGGGCATTCATCCATAAAAGTACAAATTGGCAAAGAGTCAAACAGGAATGTAAGGAACATTTATGGCTAAAAGGAAAAGTGGCAGGGGAGCAAACACTCCTTGGCTTTGTATACCTGTGGACAGGAGCAACTGCCAAAGAGGAAAACAAAAAAATGGTAGAATGTATAGCAGGTGACATTAATGAGCTAGGAAAAGGATGCGAAATAATTATAGTAGGGGACATGAATGCTCATATAGAAGATATAGATGGATACACAGACTCGACAGGTACCATGCTGCTGGATATGTGTGAAAGACACGACTTAGTTGTCTGTAACAGTACTGAGAAGTGTGACGGGGTCATAACGTGGGAGGTAGGGAGTCGGCATTCGACAATAGATTATGCGATAATGTCACACAGGATGTACGATAGGCTAAGGGTCATGAACATAGATGAACATGGTGCCAGGAGTCTAGGCAGTGATCATAAACGTATCAAGATGAGTTTTGGAATAAAAACTAATTCAGGAATGAAACATGATGACCAGCCAGATGGGATCTTTTACTCGGAGCAGCAAATAGAAACAGCAAGCACCCAAATTGAAGCAGTAATCTCTAAGGATAAGAAAGCAGAGTGGACATACACAAAGTTAATGGGACTGTTTGGGCTAGAGTTGGCTAAGGTGCGAGTCAGGAAAAAAAGGACAAGACGAAAACCAAAGAGCTGGTGGGATGGGGAGGTGAAGAAGGCCATAGAGAAACGCCAGGAAGCCTCCAGGGAACACAGATATTCTAAGCATAGGGGAGACCCAGAAGCAGACGTTGAGAGAAAATGGGATAAATACATAAAATGTAGAAGGGAGGCATCCTACTTAATCAATGAGAAAATTAGAAGACAAGGTTCCCAGTGGCTGTCAGAAGTAAACAAAAGGGATAAAAATGCAGCTAAGAAATTCTGGCAACACTTGAATTCCCTGAATAATAAGACTAGCCTAGAGCAGAGGTCTATTGTTACAGATCAAGGTATTCGGCTAGAAGGGGAAAAGGCAATAGAGCATATACGACTAACGATGTCAGAAAAGTTTAAAGAACAAAGAAATGTAGTAGGTGCCTTAGTAGAGGACGATAGACCGGTTAGTGCAATTGTTCCAATTGGACAAAGAGAGTGGGAAAGGGCTGAGAAGAGAGTACCAAGTAGCACATCAGCAGGCCCAGATGGTATTCCTGTTAGGTTATTAAAGATGTTGGGCCCAAAGTCTAAGGAAACGTTAAGAGAGGTGGTGAGCAAAATGTTAATGGATGGCAAAGCTCCTGATGAATGGAGACTAAGTAGAATGAGCATGATATATAAGGGAAAGGGGGACAAAGCTGACATAGGCAACTACCGTCCCATAACAGTAACATCAGTGGTCTACAGGGTGGTGATGCAGATTATAAAGGACAGACTGCAGGCATGGGTAGAGAGCAAGGGGGTGCTGGGAGAGCTGCAGAATGGCTTCCGGAAACAAAGGAGGTTAGAGGACAATCTGTTCTCATTGACACAGTGTATCGAGGTAGCAGAAAAGGAACACAGACCCCTATGGCTAGCTTTTCTAGATATCAAAGGAGCCTATGACAGTGTACTTCAAGAAGCCTTATGGAGTATTCTGGATGTGTTAGGTGTGGAAAGCGGAGTAACTAATCTTTTAAAAGATATTTATAAGGATAACCAAGTGCTAATAAAATGGGAAAAAAAGGTGTCGAAGCCTGTAGAGGTAAAGAAGGGGCTTAGACAAGGATGTCCCCTGTCACCTTTGTTGTTCATGCTGTACCTGCAAGGATTAGAGGCTAAACTAGAGGGGAGTGGACTCGGCTTCAACCTTTCTTTATTCAAGCAAGGAGAATTTATCCCACAGTCATTACCAGGACTAATGTATGCAGATGATATAGTACTGATGGCTGACAACAGGGTAGATTTGCAGGAGTTGATGGATATCTGCGGTACAGAGGGAGATAAGTTAGGTCTGCAGTTTAGCAAGGAAAAATCGGCAGTCATGATTTTTAATGATAATGAGACCGGCGAACATAGGATACAGGAGGACATGCTGGAAGTAGTGGATAAGTACAAGTATCTTGGGGTGTGGATAAATACTGGAGCTGAATACCTAACGGAGCATGAAAAATATGTGGCAGCTAAGGGAAGTAGAAACGCAGCCGTCATGAAAAACAGGGCGCTTTGGAATTACAATAGGTATGAAGTGGTGCGAGGGATTTGGAAAGGGGTGATGGTTCCTAGTCTGACTTTTGCCAACGCAGTCCTGTGTATGAGATCAGAGGTCCGAGCACGGTTGGAAATTAAACAGCGCGGGGTGGGTAGGCTTGCTTTGGGAGCTCATGGGAATACGCCAAACCAAGGTGTGCAGGGTGACCTGGGATGGTCTTCTTTTGAGAGCAGGGAAGCTGGCAGCAAGATAGCGTTTGAGCAACGATTGAGAAAAATGGGAGAAAAGCGGTGGGCTAGGAAAGTCTTCAGCTACCTCTACATGAGGAATGTTGACACAAGATGGAGAAGGCGGACAAGAAAATTGGCAAGCAAATATTTGGACAGCAGTAGGGGGACCAGCCAGGAATTATCAATTAAGAAAAAGGTTAAGGAAACAGAGAGGGGTCTGTGGAAAACAGGGATGGAGACTAAATCAGCATTAGAAATGTACCGAACGTTCAAGCAGGAAATAGCCAAGGAAAACATTTACGATAATTCTAGGGGCAGCCCATTGTTGTTCGAGGCTAGGACAGGAGTATTGCGGACTAAGACGTACCGAGTCAAGTACCAAGAGATAGACACGCTGTGCAGGGTGTGTGGGGAGGATGAGGAAACGCCTGAACACTTAATAATTTCCTGTAAAGGGCTCCGCCCTATAGTTCAAGGCAATGGGCCAGATTTAGCCAAAGCATTGGGGTTTAAGGATAATGAAGGGAAAATAGACTTTAAAAGGGTAGAAATAACCAAACGAAGGTTAGCTGATTGGTGACTGAAAGGAAGGCAAGAATAGGTCCACACTATATATTACTATTCACGGCTAGGCGGCCTGTGGCGCCTTCGCCCGATTCAAAGGGTTCAGCCTTATCCATCCATCCATCCATCCATCCATCCATCCATCCATCCATCGTTACCCCGCACCCCGTTCGCATACCAGACACAGCTACGTGTTGATGGCCATCGAAGCACCCAAAACGGTCCGTCAAGCAAGAGTTCTGTCCTTTCCCTCGTGTTGGTTGCAGGTAAGAGTGTGCATTTGGCGACAGCAGCATGTTTATATTTTTTTCTTCAAATATCAGGGATGCATGACCGAATTGTGAGCAGTGTACACAAATGAAGCGACCGTTTGTTTACTAGATTTTCGGGACCATGTGTTAGTTGTTGTCGTCGTTGCAACGTATACTGCTTTACTACTATAAAATCAGTGATTTACGATGCATAGTTCTTATCGTTTCTTTGTGTTACTTTCCTTCTGTACCCAATCTGTTCTCTGTCTGCATGCAGTGTTGAATCGGTGGTGGTGCCCTGCGCCCGACAAGATGCCGTACTGCTGTGTGCCACGCTGCAACTCATTCAGTAAACAACGGACACCGGGCATATCGTTTCACGAAATACCAAGCGATCCGGAACTGACCGCGAAATGGCTAAAAGTCATTTCTCGTGAAAACTGGGTGCCGAATACGACGTCGTGCTATTCGACTGTATGCAGCCGACACTTCAGCCTCTCTGACTTCAAGGAAGGTTGCAAAATTCGAAAACTCAAGAAAGACGCTATCCCCAGCATTTTTGAAGAGTATCCGGCGTACTTGCAGCCTCCTAGAAAAAGAGAGAGAAGCAACGCGTCAGTGAAAAAGCGCGAGGCTGCTGCGCTAGCCGACCCACCACCGCCGAAGCGACGAGCAGTCATTGATGACAACCAAACGGAGTCGAGTCCGCGTCCGCTCGACGAATTACCGGCTGTCGACGTCGCCTTTGAAGATTTGTCACATGTGGACTGCACCGCTACCGAACCATTCCCACCCGTGAGAAATGGCGCTAGCAGTCGCAGCATCACCGCGACTGTGCAGATGGATAGAGCAGTGCAGGTGTCCTCACAATTCTCGGTTTCGGCAGTGGAGAAACGAAAGTGGAGACGCAAAGAACGAGATCTAAACGCGCGTATTCAGCGGCTCAAGAACACCGTCGCCAATTGCAAAAAAGAAATGCAAATGCTCAGGGAAGAGTGCTTTGTTCATGCATTCCTCCAAGTTGTGGAGAAATCGCAGGAGAAAGACTTGGCTGCATCAGTATTAGTGGAACAAGTTAAGAATTTCGGGAAAACTAAACCAACGTGGTCTGACCTGACAGTGCGTCATGCTGTGGTTCTACGGAACATCTCGACTCGCGCATACGAGCATATAAGGAGTACAGGCATTCTCCAGCTGCCCAGTCGAAGTACTTTGGAGCGTTTTATGGGCTCATCACGTGGAGAAGTCGGCGTGACGGAGCTCGTGAAGCAAAGGCTGTCATCCGAGCTCGCTTCTCATCCCTCATCGCAAGCCAAAGCGTGCTCGTTAATTGTAGACGAAATGCGCGTGAAACAGAGGCTACTTTACAACAAACAAAGGGACGCCTTCATCGGCGAAGTAGACTATGGTGGGAGCTTTCCTAAGGAAACAACAAAGGCTGTGGCTAAAGGTACGTCGGACGGACCCGATCAATGGTCTTAAAGGTACGTCCGACGGACCCGGTGCGTTTTTCTTCGGGATACGACGGACGGATCCGGGAAATATTTTTTAGAGGTACGGCGGACGGACCCGATCGGTAGGGTTCTTCCGACGGACCCAACGCATTTTTCTCCGATATGGGCCTTGGGATCCGTCGGGAAAGCCGGACGGATCCGAGATCCCCAGATGTGGTTGTAGCAACAACATGGTAGCCATATGTAGCCAAATCGAAGTTTGTATGAGGTGTACGTGCGAGGTGCAAGAAGTATGTACTGCATGCGTGAAATGTGAAATTACAAAGAATAGTACAGTGGCAAGAATAGTGCCTAGAATGGGTGATATACTACGTGATGGCATGATGATAGGTTTACGTGAGTTGGGCCGCGGCAGGGGGGCAAGCACGACCAGAGCGCAAGCGCATGTAATCGCAGTGTTGACGGCCAGCCCGCGGCCCGCTCATTTGGTCCTCGTTATCACGTGGATTAACGTCTACGACGGTCGTTATGTAGTTTTGATTCTTCAAAGTTTGCTCACTTTCATCTGTGATGAGATGCGTCACGTAACGCATCGCTTTCTGCTCGCATTGAAGTTTGGTGCTGCAAGTTCCACGTAGTACATATACAAGCGGCGCTGAAAAAGCTAGGTGCCGCCGGCGTGTCTCTAGCCCAAGCATCGCGTCATTCGTGTTTGTTGGAGGTGTGGTTTGTGCTTACCGTGAGATGCTGTGATGTACGGATTACGTCCTACTAGAGTGGCTGTGTGAGACTACGAAGAGTGCTGTGATGAGTACGCCGATGTCCGGACGGTGTGTCCGTTTATGATCGGCGATGTTGCACGTGCATGTCAGTGTTTATTAGGTGCAGTGGTAATTTATTTACACGCGCTGTGCAAGAATCAGACGAAAATAAGTCATCGGCAATTTGTTAGCCTGCACTACAGAGCTCAAAACTCGGAAAATGGGAATGCACATGATGCAGTTTTCGCATGTTGGAGTGGACCGAAAAATAAGTGCCCAGCCCACACCGCCGGGATGCGCATTACTACAGGTGAAATGGTTCAGGTTTCTGTAAAATAGCTGCCTGGCACAGCACCTTCCTAAATGTTCAGGCTTTGTACTATTGTTGAAGGCCACTTTATCATTAATAAAGGAACGAATATGCTGTATGTGTTAATGACTAGTGCTTTTTCAACATATGTTCATTTTTTTTTTTCGTTTTTCCTTAGTTTCCTTTGTTTTTCATGCTAGACAAAAACAAATAGTACACTTTTAAACTTGTCAGTCCAAAGCTGAACATGGATATCTGCCATGCATGTGACAGCTTTAATGCTAGAAAGGTTGACGTGTATAGCACATGTACGTAGACGCTGCGACATCTTAGTGGCACGTTCGGCTACTTGCCCCAAGGTCGTGATGTTTAATGCCAGTGATGGCAGTCACACTTTGGTGCAGGTGAAATGCAAATGCTTCTGTTTCCTGCAAGATGTTAACGCAAAGTACAAAGCCCGGGCAGTCAAATTAGTCTGGAGCTCTCCACTATGGTATTTTTCATAGCTACATATGTCACTTTAGGATGTGAAACTCTACATGCCACAGGTAGGCTGCATTGTTTTTCAGATTTTGTTACCTCTCATCTATGTTTTGCAACATTTGGCTAATTTTAGTTCTCAAACAGTTGTTAAAGATGAAACCGAAGCAGTTCTTGGCATGGTTTCCTGCTTGGATTAATTTGCTAATTGCAGTTCTTTGAAACTTGCATCAATGCTGGACAGTTCAAATAGCAGGCAGTTGAATTACAGAAATGATGTGGATCGTGCATTTCAGTTCTGACATATGGAAAGTAACGGTCCCCTCCTTGCATGCATAGGTGCCCTTAGACAAATATATACTCAGGTGTGTGATTGTGACGCATATCAAGGGTCAACAGAAGGCCATGTGGAGCCAGTGTGATATTCTTCATGAAGGCTAAAGTAAAATTGTACAACAGCTGTTGTACCATGCAGAAAAAAATTGATCATTTAGTGTATGATTAACTGACCTTGAATAGCATCTTACTCAGAGTATGATGTGATACATATCTGGTTTAGCATCCCAAAATAACTACGGCTGTGAGGAACACGATAGTTGAGGGCTCCGGTATAATTTCGACCACCTGGGGTTCTTTCACATGCACTGACACCGCACGGTGCATGACGGCCTATTGTTTCGCCTCTATTGAAATGCTCCTGCTCTGGCTGGAACCAAATCTGCATCTTTGGGTTCAGCAGCCAAGCACTCTAACTACTGAGCCAGCACAACGGGGCCAAGTATCAAAATGCATGCCATTACATTTTCTTCTAGCCTGTGGTTTTCTTCACAGAACTAATGTATACAAGGAAAAGTAAATAGCAAGAAAACACTAGTTTTATTGCACATTATACTCACATTTCAGCAAATATTCTCTAGGAAAAAAATTCTCATAATGTTTGCATGGAAACCATGAACATCTTACAAAAACAAAACAATGCACTTACTCCACTCCAATTATTAATGGGCAAGGTTGCATCTATGCTACTACACTGCACTTATCACAAAACCACAAGCCCCATCTGCTTCGGCCAATCACTTGATGAAACTAACGGAGACAGATGTCGCACACCACAGACTGGTCGTCTCGCAACCCATGTCTGCATATGTTGCATTTCAATTTCATGCCTTTCCACTTAGCTTCAACTGTTGCCAGCATTACTAGTCACCCATCTTTTCTGAAATTCCTTTTTACGCTGTTGGGATCAGCATCCTTGTTGGTCTCTGGAATTTTCGATGCTATCATTTTCACATCTTCCTCATCTGGAAGAATGAAGGAAATGACAAGCTTTGAGCAGAAAAAAAATTAGACTCCTAATCTCCACCTGTAAGGGTATGGTGTGCCAGCGTTAATGGTTTCTGTCTGCAGATCCCACTGTGGATTCCCGTTAATTTACATGCCCTTTGCTACAAACATAATTACTAATTCCTTAATTCATGTCTCTGTTATCTCAGATATACTCATTAGCATACGGTCGTAGGCTGCCTTGTAAGGTGATAGACAACCTGGCATAGACCTCTGTAAGCCTCAACCTTTCTTAATTGGAGCTGAAACATCCCAGAACATATTTCAAATATAACTTTATAAGCTTGACTTAACAGCTCCTGCCATGTCGTGTGGCCTCGTGAGATTTGGCTCGTGGCTCTTTTGGCTTGTGCACAGGGGTCATCTGTTAAATACTGGTTAACATGCATGAAAAATACATTTTCACACAAACTGGTGGCAAAGGGTCAAGTGGTGCACTGCAGATTCTGAAATGCATACCTATATGCATGTAAGGATGGCATCATCACATAACATGATCACTGTCAGTACCTGTAGTTACATAGCATTTCAATGCCCATTAAAGGACCACCTCAGACAATGGTTGTTGTTACCACAAGACCTGTTCTAACAGCGTACTGACACCATTCCACTCAGCGATGGACATATGCATACCCTAGATAGCTCATGATTGTGGATCTCATTTATTTCTATGACTTCCAAGTATTAAAAGGTGATGAAAAGAAATAACCAGGTTACCTTGACACAATGCTAAATTACAGAGGGTGAATATGCTGCATGAAGATACCAAGAAGCTTGTACAAAGAAAAGTGAAATGGCAGGATTTTTGAAACATTGAAATAAACTACAAACTATACTTGTCAAACCTGTCATTAAGGAATGGAAATCATGCAGTAATCAAAAACACAACATGGAGGCCATTTTAGGTCATCTTCACAAAGCACATATCCACACCTCACACACAGCTTCATACTTATGAAAGAGGACAAACCAATGTGCAAGGAGTGTGGAGATGAACTAACAATAAACCATATCTTACACGTGTGCCAGAGTCGAGAAAATAAGAGGAAACATTTTGTACAATTTTGCAACAGATCCCTTTCCATCCCAGCATGATCCTAGGAGAGACGTGCAAATTTCCTGCATTTTTGGTTTCCTAAAATGTTCCTAAACAAGCTACATCCTAAAAAACATTTTAGTCATTACACACAAAATAAATACATTAAACCTTGTTCTTGGTGCATGGCAGCATTAGTCGCTTATGCACCATAAAAACACAATGCTGTAAGGTATACCTTAGTTAGCTATGTTATATGAGACAAGCTTTCGGTCTGGTGTGGTCCTTATTCACGTGAAAGCGCTGTCATGAGGGTCTATGTCCCAGCGATCGGAAAGTGACCTATTCCAATACTTTTACAAACTGAAGGCGATTCTACAGATTTCTAAAGACTGGAGTGCTCAACTGTTTTATCAACGTCCGCCTGCTTTGACAGCCTGGAGTGAAACTGTTGAAGAGAATACATTTTTGAGCATTTAACGCATTTCTGAAGGCGTTGCTTTCAATTACGGGGCCCACAAAAAGCAGCTGAATGTCAAACGCCGCCTAGGTAGGCTTTCTAGCAAGACAGCGGTGTAGCGTGGAAAATCGCTCCGCCGGTCCATCGCTGGCGCCGCTGACGACAGGCGAACTGTTCAAACTTATAGCTACTGACCACACCTGAAACACTGAATTGCGCATGATCAAGGCAGAATTTCTCTAACACTGAGCACTGGTAGCTATCGATTTCGCGCCCAATATTGTGAAAATCTGTCCTCTCTTCGATCATTGATACGTCCACGGTTGAACATTTATGCGCCTCGGGGTAGGCCAGCCTTTGGAACATGGATGCGTGGTTGTAGCAACGATCACTTGCATGGCGCACTCTGCAAAATTCCAAGAGTCAGCTTCGGCAACGAAATGTGCAGCGCACATTTTCTACCCGTACCTAAGTCCGGCGATGCATGCATATCGATCCGTTTCAAAGCTGCGCGGCCGTTCAGTCGGGTCAGGCTAACTTCGAGCATGCGGGGGTTTAAACTACATGTACGCAAAATTCAACGACAAGAAAAAGATGCAGGCTAAGCACTTTAGTCTAGTCTTACCCTAAATACCAAAGAACATTGCTGTTCACAGGGAATTCGGATCATTCGCGCTTCCGGCTTTCCGGCTGTGCACTCTTGCGGTGCGGTGCAGTAGGTCTTCGCCTCGACGAGTCGATGTGCAGCTCGCCGCAGTAGCAGCGCAGGCCTCTAGTAGATTCGGCATGTCTTCTGCCACGGCTCTGAGGTAGAATTTAAACGAATAATTTAGCTAGAAACATCCTTTTTCCTCGGTCTGCTAAGAGGAACGAGCATAATGCCATTTCACATACATACTTTGGACTGCCGAATGTTCTGCACGGCGAGGTGTGTGTGTGTTGTGCCGGCGCTAGATCTTCGGAGGTCGATGCAGGACCTAAGACAGCGTAAATGCTAGGAATAGCTCGCTCGCATTACGGGCATATCGAGGTGATAGTTTAGTGCGAAGCGAAAGCTGCTCGTGAATGTGCGTATCTCGATGCCAGCTGGTAGAGCTGGTGCAGTACGTAGCATCGCCTGCAGCTATGTGCGTGACAGCGATGCTTGCCGTACACAATCCTGAGTGAAGACCGTGATCTATATGTTAGAACGGATGCACTCTTCGTAACACCTCATCGAGAGTCGCGGATAGCTGATATGGCTGATATCTATTCACGCGTAGCAAGCGGAATGTGGCCGCGCTCGACGTGCATACAGCCATGAGCCTATATATCGACGTCCGCCGTATCTTTACGAGAATCGAATGGATACGTCGGACGTACCTTTAGACACTTCGAACAACAAATGAGCCTGTGCTAGCCAACTCACTTCTGTGCTTCGTCCTCAACGGCCTTTCAGTTCCGTTCAAGATACCCGTGGCCTACTTTTTCACGAGAAATTGCACTGGCCGCGAGCTGCACATGCTCATGCGACACGTCCTGAAGGAAGTTGAAGACATAGGATTTCTCGTCGTGCGCATTGTCGCCGACAACCACAAAATCAATGTCTTAGCGTTCCAACTTCTGTGCACCGGAACCCTCACGCATTGCATTGAGCACCCAGGAACACCGAATCGAAAGCTTTTCTTAGCATTCGATCAGTGCCACTTGATCAAAAACGTGCGATCGCAGTAAACACCAACCCATCTATGAGACGGCTATAAACTGTCTTGCCAAGACAAGCAAGATGCCTGATAGATGTCTCAGTAGACCTCTGAGATGGCTACTAAACATATATAATATTGTCACGGTGTGAAGTCTCTGATCAGAAGTCACCGCGGGACACAGGAGTAACAGAAGTCACAGTGCGGCAGGAAACTAGCAGGCCCGCTTCGACAGAAGAACTTCAGTTTCTTCGCCTCGAGGAGACGAACGTCGGTTTCTTCGCCTCGAGGAGGCACACGCTCGCGATCAGCACTGAGGGAAAATAAAGAATGCAGCGTGTCATTGCCCCCCGGGTACAAGAAGCATCGTCCCGATGCTGGGAGTGTGGGTAGAGGTAAAGAAAAAACCATTGCACGAAGGGCAGTTGCTCATGCACAGAAAGAGTCAACACTATCGGTCGTAATACGGTTTCAGGCGGACCACGTGGACCACGTCCGGGAGCGTGGAGCGTCGGGACTTTTTAAATCCATCAGGAACAACCTCATAGTTTAGGTCCCCAACTTGGCTTACCACTTTGTACGGGCCAAAGTAACGACACAGCAGTTTCTCGCTGAGGCCTCGTCGACGTACAGGAAACCAAACCCAGACGCGGTCTCCAGCTGTGTACCGGGCGTCACGGTGTCGGAGGTTGTATCGCTGGGCATCGCGGCGTTGCTGATTCTGAATTCGCAGCCTGGCCAGCTGACGGGCTTCTTCGGCGAGGTGCAGAAAGGTGTGAACATCTGGTTGTTGGTTGCCGTCGTCCAGATGTGGTAACATGGCATCAAGCATTGTGGTCACTTCGCGGCCATGGACCAGACGGAAAGGTGTCATGTTCGTTGTTTCCTGGACCGCTGTATTGTATGCAAAGGTAACGTACGGGAGCACTTCATCCCACGTTTTGTGCTCTACGTCGACGTACATTGAGAATATGTCAGCGAGTGTTTTGTTCAAGCGTTCGGTCAAGCCGTTCGTTTGAGGATGGTAAGGTGTTGCTTTCCTGTGTTCAGTATGACTGTGAATTAAAATCTGCTGCAGCAATTCGGCTGTAAATGCGGCTCCTCTGTCAGTAATCAAAATCTCCGGTGCGCCATGGCGCAGGACAACGCAATTGATGAAAAACTTTGCAACCTCTAAGGCAGTACCGTTGGGTAGAGCGGAGGTTTCCGCGTATCGTGTAAGGTAATCCGTGGCAATAATGACCCACCGGTTACCGGAGTGTGAAAGGGGAAATGGTCCCAGCATGTCCATGCCAATCTGCTGGAAAGGCCTCGACGGTGGGTCTATTGGCTTCAAGAGTCCGGTGGGCTTAGTCGGCGGCACCTTACGACGCTGACAGTTGCGACACGTTTTCACATAGTGTGAAACGTCTGAGTTAAGTCGAGGCCAGTAGTACTTTTCCTTGAGCCTTGCAAGCGTGCGCGTGACTCCCAAATGTCCAGAGGTTGGTTCATCGTGGCAAGCTTGTAAGATTTCATCACGTAGACACATAGGTACAACAATCAGGTACGGCGTTTGGCTGGCGGAAAAGTTTTTCTTCATGAGGACACCATTGCGCACACATAACGATGACAGAGCACGCTTGAAAGCTCTCGGAGCGGTTGTACATGCACCGTTTAGATAGTCCATGATGTGACGAAGTTCGGGATCTGCAGATTGTCTTTCAGCGAGGCACTCTGTGCTGATGGCATTTAGCAGTATGGCCTCATCAGGAATTTCATCTGCGGGGGGATCTACAGGGGCCCGTGAGAGGCAGTCTGCGTCCGAATGCTGACGGCCAGATTTGTATGTGACAGTTATGTCGAATTCCTGTAATCGTAGGCTCCATCTTACAAGACGGGTTGAAGGGTCCTTTAGGGTTGCAAGCCAGCATAGGGCATGGTGGTCAGTTACTAACTTGAATGGTTTCCCGTAAAGGTATGGCCGGAACTTCGACGTCGCCCACACAATGGCTAGACATTCTTTCTCTGTTGCGGAATAGTTCGCTTCCGCTTTAGATAGACAGCGACTGGCGTAAGCGATTACACGTTCTTGGCCGCCCTGGATTTGAACTAGAACGGCGCCCAGGCCTATGTTGCTTGCATCGGTGTGAAGCTCCGTGTCGGCGTTTTCGTCGAAGTGAGCCAATATGGGAGGTGTTTGTAGGCGGCGTTGAAGCTCTTTGAATGCTTGTTCCTGTGGTGCGTTCCAAGTGAAAGGCGTGTCTGTCTTTGTCAGACGTGTTAGGGGCTCGGCGAGTCGAGCGAAATCTTTGACGTAGCGCCGGTAGTAGGCACATAAGCCAAGAAATCGTCGAACAGCTTTCTGGTCTTTGGGCGGAGGGAAGTTGGCAATAGCTGTCGTTTTCTCTGGATCCGGCAGGACACCAGCGTGGCTTACGACGTGCCCCAAGAACTTGAGCTCCGTATAAGCAAAATGACATTTCTCGTTCTTTAACGTAAGGCCAGAGGATGTTATGGCTTGCAAAACAGTTTCAAGGCGCCGAAGGTGCTCCTCGAACGTTGGAGCGAAGACCACAACGTCGTCAAGGTAAACGAGACATGTCTGCCACTTGAGATCTGCAAGTACGGTGTCCATAAGCCGTTGGAAAGTAGCCGGAGCAGAGCAGAGACCAAAGGGCATAGCCTTGAACTCGTAGAGCCCATCCGGAGTAATAAACGCCGTTTTCTCGCGGTCCCTCTCATCTACCTCTATTTGCCAGTATCCGGATTTCAAGTCCATTGAAGAGAAATATTTCGCGGAGCAGAGACGATCCAAAGCATCGTCGATACGTGGCAGGGGATAGACGTCTTTCTTTGTAACTTTGTTTAGCCGGCGGTAATCCACACAAAACCTCAGCGTACCATCCTTTTTCTTCACGAGAACGACAGGTGCAGCCCATGGACTCCGCGAGGGCTGGATGACATCGTCGCGAAGCATCTCTTTCACTTGGCGGGTGATAGCGGCGCGTTCAGTCGGAGACACTCGGTAAGGTGACTGTCTGAGAGGTGGCACGGTATCATCCGTAATAATGCGATGCTTGGCGAGATCGGTTCTGCCAACACGTGAAGAGTTGGAGAAGGTCGCCCGATAGCGCTGGAGGAGCTGGTTCACTTGGCGATGCTGCAGTTGAGAAAGTGCAGGGTTAATGTCGAAGTGTAAATCGGTGGTAGGCCTCTCCATTTCGGTAAATGACAGCGTCGCAAGTCCAGAGGCTTTTCGAACATGCGTGATACCGCAAATATGGGCCACTACAGTCCCAGTGCTTAAATGCTGGTGCTCACCGCCAAAATTTGTGAGTAGGACGTCTGCTTTGCCGTCTTCGAGGCGAACGACTCCTCTGGCTACAGCAAGACTGCGTTCGAAAAGTAAGATCTGTTTACTCTCCACGACACCTTCAAAGTTTCGCAGTGTATTCGCAGCCACAGACGTCATCACGCTGGAACGGGGCGGAATAGTGACGTGATCATCAAGGATGTGCAGTGCTGTCGGTCGCTCTGAAGCGCTGTGTATTGCGTTCTCAGTCGATAAGGTCACTGACTTAGTCTGCAGGTCGATAACGGCTCCATTCTCTGCTAAGAAATCCATGCCAAGGATGACGTCGCGGGAACACTGGACAAGTACGACGAAGGTTGCTAAGTACGTTTCTTCTTGCACAGTTACCCTAGAAGTGCAGGTACCGGTCGGCGTTATCAAGTGGCCTCCGGCGGTACGAATTTGTGGGCCTGTCCAGGGTGTAGTCACCTTTTTCAGAGTGGCGGCGAAAGGCCCACTCATCACAGAATAATTAAAGCCCCTCAATAAACTAAAAGTAGCGCCAACATGTGAAGTTTGCCGCCCGCCTCCTCTCCTGCGCTCTCCTTCGTCGTTCGACCCTCTCATTGGCCGAGCGCCGTCACGTGCGCGCGCGCGCTTTTTTTTTTTTGCTGGGCGTGCAGCTTCCTCCTTTCCAGCGGGGCGGGCGGCGCGCGCGCGGCACATATCGCCGTGTGTTTTGCTGCCACGCGGACTGCTACTAAATCGTTCCCGCTGGCTATTTATTTTTTTTTTTTAAGCATGTCGCGCTCTTTGGCCGGCGGCTGATAGAAGCACGGTGGTGAAGGCGAGTTCAACCAACGCAGACATCGCATACAAATGGTGTCACGCACTCGCAGTTGAAAACGGAACCGTTTCAGCGCAAAATATATTAAAAAAAAACTGCTACCACGCAAGTTTTACGGTAGCTTACAATTCAGTCCAACCTGCAAAGAAACCACACAGACTGCAGCTTCCGCAGCCTAGTTAATTTTTTTTTCAAGCATGTTGCCCACTTTTGTCAACGGCTGACGGACTCAAGGAGGTGAAGGTGAGTTAAATCGACGCCAAAATCATGTACGTATGGTGACACACCATGGCAGCTGAACACGGCACCGTCTCAACGCCAAATATAAAAAAAAAATAACTGCCACCTCCCTCCCCAAGTTTACCGGTAGCTCACAAGTCAATCAAAGCTGCAAAGACTCCACACAGACTGCAGCTTCCGCCGCCTATAGTTAATTTGATCTGCAGCTGAAGTTGAATATACATGGAAGACAGCTGCTGCCACACTTCTCTAGTTTACCGGCAGCTCACAACCCAGTCAACGCTGCGATGAAACCATACACAGACTGTTCCAAAATTGTTCCTGTCCGCCGCCTAGTTACAAATTTTATAAAGCATGCCGCTGAGTGGCCAAATGTGACGAACTACGGACACACGGAGATGACGGCGAGTTGAACCAACGCCGAAATCGCGTATATGTGGTGTATGACACTCACAGCTAAAACTATTCTGGCGGGAAATCCCTGTCAACATTCGGTAATTATGTTTCAGCAGTGAGTAATATTTTAACCTGAACACATTGCGACAAAATGCAAGGCTCTGGTGAGACCCGGCGCACGGCCGCCTCGATCGGCGCGCGCGCGGCGCTGATCGAGACGGCTGTGAAGGGCGCCTGCTCCGGAGAGCGCGTGCTAGTCGCGCACCCCGTAGGTGGAGCCACGGTCGAAATCCGAGAGGAGGAGCGGCGCCGCCGGAGGAGGAGAGAGGAGATGGCGCTACTTTTAGTTTATTGAGGGGCTTTAAGAATAATCGGCGCCGGTATCCACAAGCGCTGTCACGTCGGTTCCGTCCACTGAAATGTTCAGGTCGGCGGTTACGGCTGTGGTGTTACCGGAACGTCGCGGGGTCCGGTCACGGCTGCGGTGTGGTACTAGCTGATTTCGTGTCGTCGGAGAACTGGAGCGCCGAGGCAGCGGATCATTGTGGGGCGCGTCGTGTCGTCGTGAAACGGAGTGGCCATCCGGTTGCAGCGGTCGAGGAGCTTGAGAATTTCGTCGATGAGCAACCTTCCCTCCAAAGGTTGCCGCGTCTAGTTTTCCCGATGGGGGCTAGGGGAGCGGACCCGCGTCAGGCCGGCATTACCACGTGTCTGCGAGGAGTATTGGCCCGGTGAAGGCGACCGCGAGTAGTCATAGGGCGTTCCGGATGATTCAGCCAGGTACGCGTCAATGGCAGGGGGTCGTTCACCACGCTGCGGCTTTCGCGCGTCGGCGCTAAATCCCGGCAGACCCATTCGTCGGTAATAGCAATCGCGGAACAGGTGACCAGCTTCGCCACAGTGGAAGCACAGCGGGCGATTATCGCGAGTGCGCCAGACGTCGCTTTTGCGTGGACGCACCTGAGAAATTCGAGCGGGAGGTGCTTGACGAGTGTATGCAGGGGCTGCTTGGTGCTGACTTGGAGGTGGATGCTGACTGGGAGGTGGACAGGCACGACGGTGACTGCGGCGTAGGTCATGGCCTGCTGTGGTGGCATTGTCGGGAGTGGCTCGGGTGGGTTGAGTGCCTGGTTGACCTCTTCCCGAACCATCTGAGAAAGGCTGGATACTTGAGGGGGTGCTGCCGTCGAAAATAGTTTTTGCAGCTCCTCGCGTACGATGGCCCGTATGGTCTCACGGAGCACGTCAGTGCTACCAGTGTCCGCGATGGCGGCAGCAATAGGGATGGACGGCCGCTCGTAGTGCTTAGATCGCATCTCTAGAGCCCTCTCAATGGTAGTGGCCTCGGATACAAATTCCCCGATGGTCTTGGGGGGACATCGCACTAATCCAATGAAGATCTGTTCCTTAATTCCCTTCATAAGATATCGAAGTTTTTTTTTCTTCGGACATGTTTGGATCAGCGCGACGGAATAGCCTCGTCATGTCCTCGAAGTAAACGAGGACGCTCTCGTTAGGGAGCTGAACTCTCGTCTGTAGGAGCAGCTCGGCGCGTTCTTTCCGAAAAACGGTGGTGAAAGCTTGCAGAAACTGGTCCTTGAAGGAACTCCACGTTGGGATAGTAGTCTCATGATTTTCAAACCATGTGCGAGCTGAACCGTCAAGCGAAAAAAATACATGTTGCAGTTTCTGGTCGTCACCCCAGCGATTGTACTGGGCTACTCGCTCAAATTTATCTAGCCAGTCTTCCGGGTCGTCGCCGGGAAAGGCTTGGAAGATGGGTATCTCCCGCGGCTGCTGCAACACGAAGGAGGGGGCAGTGGTGTCTACCTGCGTCATTACGGGTGGTTGTGTTGTCTCCGAAGGTGGTGCTGGAGAAGATGGTGGCGGCCTCGCAGTACGAGAAAATTGTAGAGGCGCGAATTCAGGATCAAGCCGTCGAAGCCGTCGGCTACTCTGATGGGTAGGCGTAATCTCGATGGTAGGAGATCCTTGAGGGCTGGAGTCTCGGCTGGTTGGAGGTGTTCGGAGCATGGGTTGCGTTACCCAGCACCTCCACCAGATGTCACGGTGTGAAGTCTCTGATCAGAAGTCACCGCGGGACACAGGAGTAACAGAAGTCACAGTGCGGCAGGAAACTAGCAGGCCCGCTTCGACAGAAGAACTTCAGTTTCTTCGCCTCGAGGAGGCACACGCTCGCGATCAGCACTGAGGGAAAATAAAGAATGCAGCATGTCAATATGTCTCGACAAGATATTGCCAGATGTCTTGATATTTCTTGTAGTGACCTTGTAGTTCAGCTAATGCACCCACTTTTTTAGGCTACAAGACATCTTGCAAGATATCTCCTAGAAACCTGGAAGACAAATAACATACTAAACGGAAGTCAGTCTAGCAGATAGCTATAAGGCATCTTGCCCAAGAAAAACAAGTCACCTAATAGACATCTGAAGTGGCACCCAAGACAGCTGATAGACATTTAAAAGATGCTTTTACAAGATATGAAAGACGCTTTTATACGTCTTGGTACATCTTGTAGCTGCCTTCTAGCTCAGCTAATGCACCCACTTTTTTAGGCTGCAAGACGTCTTGCAAGTCATCATCTAGAAATCATTAAAATAGATTCTGAATGTCTAAAATGAGCTCTAGAATCTCCTGCAATGCTCTAAATTATTTATTCCCTGCTATTTCTCACAAAGCTGTCTGAAATGCTTATGTATTTGCAGAGGTTTTCAACACCACTGCCAGACATAAAATATAGTCTCATCAGATGCTACTACAACTGAAGCTGCATTGCCGTCACACACCCACAGTGCTCTTTCACACATTCAGTTAGGATGCAAGCTAAACTGATGTACAATTGTAAATCATTAATTCTCACGCACTACAACTGTTGTCTAGTAATGAGAACTGTGTTTTTTATTACAAAGCGTGCCACATTTCACTGTTAATGGCCATCAGGTGCTCTTTGGAAAGTTTGGTAGTAACTGCACCCAATGCTAGAAAATGACATGAGTAAACTACAGAACTCTTTAATTTCCTCAACATTATACATTGCAAATAGGCAACTTAAACAATCTCACGCATGTTAAAAGCAAGGAAAGCCACAAGCAACAGTATGCGAATGAAAAAATGTGGTTCTCTGAAGCCTAATGTTGTACAAAGGAAGAAAGCATCAGAAAGAGCCAACTCATGAACACATGACATGTAAAGAATGATGCACATTGTCATTCATTCTCACAGACATTAAAACTGCGAACAGTAAGTGAGATCTGTACACATTCTTTGTTACAAAACATGCCGCACTGCATGGTGGACAGCCATGATTGGGTGCTCTTTGGGAGATTCGGCAATAACTGCAAAAGGTGCTAGGAAACAAAATGTGTTAATCATATATTTGTTGTTTTTTTTTCAACAATGCACTACGAAGTTAAAAGCACAGAAACTAGACACTACAAGTGGTATGAAAATGACAAAATAATAATGCAGTTCTCTCCAAGCTTAAAATGATCTGTTTACAAAAACAATGAAAACATCCATACTCCAAACAAGAACAGGAAATGACTAGAAATAAACAGGGATAGGTATGCAAAAAAGTACAAAACTGGTTGAGTGGTTGAACGAACTATCTGCATAATGTTTGTACAAAATAAAACAAAGCAACAAATTCGAATGAAAAAGCTTCAGTATACAGAAAAAGGTGCTTTCACAAAGGACCATCATCACCAGTGTTGCATTTCATAATACTATATGTGCATGCATGTCACCAACTGAATGCTGGTCATACATACATCTTGTAGAAACTGCATAAACACTTGAGCATTAGGCATGACATCAAATCCATTACAAAATCTACACTGCAAAAGAAGAAGCCGACTGCTTCACTGCTGCTGTTCCTGTTAGCATGACTAGAATGCACTGAAAAACCAATGCAATGGCTGCATGCCTGTCATAGTTACATTCTACTATCATAACTAAAAAGCACTAAGGAAAGGTAGCAGGTAAGGGTCATACATCACTCTACAAGAAACACTAGAAGGCACCATAAGGAAAAAGGAAGGAGCAAAAGGTTTGCATCCCTGTCATTGTACATATTCCATCTCAAAAGCTGTTTGCAGCACTACAAAAGATAAGGGCAGCATGAACCAGCCATGATGGCACAAACTGCCCTTACCTTTTGTAGTGCAGCAAACAGCTTGCGAGGAGTACAGAAGGCACAGCAAAAAAAAAAAAAAAAAAAAGAGAATAAAATTCAGTGTTGCACACGGTGCTGCTCTTCACATTCTGCTGGTATAAAAAGAAGGAAGTTAACTGCTGAGATAGTTGGTTTTCAGAAATAAAAAAGGTATTTAGCATAACACAGACACACACAAGAAAGAAGACACCACGTGTACTTACTACAACTGTTTATTTAGGGGTAAGCAGTCGATGCATAGCTTTCATGCTGATGTGCACATGTACAAGGCAACAGGAAAACAGCCCCAATCTTATCAAAGCAGGTATGAGAAATATCTGTTCAGCCTCAAAGAAAAACTGAAGTGTCGCTGACGCAGCTCGAACCTGTTTAATGTATAGATGGTATCCTTTGCTCCCTGAAAGCTTGCTCAGCTAAGCCATCACATAAGCTACGAAAGCAAACAGGTCGGCTGTCAGAAGAGACATGGCCAGCATTTCGTAAAGTGGACCACAGTCTATAAAATTCTACTGTCATGTAGAAAAATCTTATTTTGCATAGGCAGGATTCTGCGTGAATGGCCAACTTAGGGAACATGCAAAAGACATTAACAATGAAGGTGAGCGACTTGTCTTGCACCGTAGGGTTTGCACCAATTGTGAAAACTAAGTAACGGCTCATGAAACACTAGAAGCCCTTCATATAAAAAAGCAGGTTACAGCTGTGTCAGCAGCAAATTGGTTTTTCTTATAAGACTGAAGAAAAATTTCTCACGCATAGTTTGACAAAATTGGTGCTGTTTCCATGTTGCCTTGTACCCGTGCGCATCACCTGAGTAGGCTATGTGTATCGGCTGCTTTCCGCTGAACAGTTGTAAGTGCTGATGGTGTCCTCTGTCTTGTGTGCGACTGTGTTATGCTAAATAGCCTGTTATTATGCATGGAGAAAAGGCATTGAAAAAAAAAACCAAACAAGGTCTGAATACCACTGCCAACATTCTGGCATGAAAGCATTGTAAAATGAGGGAGCTGGCATGGGTTGTGCATCTGTTATTCTGTACAACCCCTAGAGGGCAGAGAAAATTGAAAAAAAGAAAAAAGAAAACTTCCGGGGCTATCAGATCCACTGCAGTCAGTTACAAATTAAGAATGAAGGGGCGAATATCCCTCAAAGGAGGCTTTTCTGCCAATCAGATCGTTCTCAACACTGGTACCACTCCAGCCCTTGTCCACAGCTAACTAGGCTGGGCAGCTTTTTCTTTATCGGTACTGAACACCAGCTGCACTGCCTCTTTTTTGTCACCTACTACCATGAAAGGGGGAATTCCTTTGTGGCTCAATTGATTGGGAGGCTCCTCTCTGTCAATTGTTGGAGGCCTACCTTTGCAAAATTACAAAGCTTCAAACTTGAGTTGTAAATGAGCACAGAAGGTGCCTTGATCCCAGCTGCTTGCTATTGTGGCACTGTTCATGGTGGCTGTGCAGCGCCTTTAGATGTGGACTTGGTCTTTGTCACAAGGCAAACACCAACCACTCTTTTGTGACGTCGGCAAAACTAAGTTTCATTGATGTTGAAGGCTTTCCATGTCACACCTGCCAGGATTAAAATCAAAAGCACGATTTAGATATATGAGCTCCCAAACAGAAGGAAAAAGTCCCACTGTTGGCAACTCCAAGTTTTTGGCACAGTCAAACCATACCTGTGTATTCAGTCAGTAGCCCGCGACTGCCCAGTGAGATGTCAGTCCTGTGGCCCTCATCGCTAAGTTGTGTTTGCAGCACAGACAGGAAAAGGATAGTTGCTAGGCAGCCGTGGAGGTGGTGGCAACCTGCAAGGTGTTCAATGCTTTAAAGATTTCTTGTGAAGTTTAATAAAGCAAATCACTGACTACAAAACACTGGCACAAATTCCACTAAAGGATAAGAATTTAACCTCAAAATATGTCACAAAGGTTGAGAGTACTGAGTACACAATAGAAATATGTTTAACCAAGACACGCACTAGCAGCACAAAATAGTGCTGAGTGTAATATATGTATATTAATAACTCCTTGATGACCTCAAAGGCTAAACCTTTCCTTGTCTTCACCAACAGACACACCTGAAGAGAACCACCATTTTCCTGATTTATACATTCCTTTTTTTTTATTGAGAGTCACTTTCTATGCTGGGTAAGGTTTCTGCCTCTTAGTTTGCCAAGTGTTTCATTCGACATATGTAGAGAAGAAATAAATCTATGTATCATGTATCTATGTATGGATGCATTACCTATGTGTGTATCTATGCATGTATATATGTAGGTACCTATGTATGTATGCATCACCAGTTTTTCCTAGAACAAATGAAAGCAATATTTTAAACAGTGAGCATGCACCCAGAGCAAAAAAAAAAAAAGAATGCATAGCTCACTTGCTTGAGCTGTTGGGTAGGTGTTTTGTTTACATGAAAATTCGTGCAGACACAAAATAACAAGAGCACCAAACACAGACACAACAGCACAATGTGAAAAAGAGCATTGAATTAAATGAAGGCATTTCACCTTTGATGCTAAAACCTTCACTTTGGGAGGAGTCCATATGCTATCAAAAGGTTTGTGTGGAGTCACAGCTTTGTTGTTGAGGACAGCCAGAAGGCATACACTGAACCCATATTATAACATGGCTACATTCTATATGCCTTAAAAGTAAGTTAAGATTCAGTACTCTCTTTTCTTTTCCCAGTTCTGGATAGGAAGAGTCTATTGGCCTTGAAGCAAGAAAACAAATGAAATTGATATGTTTTTGTGTATTAATAATAGGCTTTTCGTTATACGAGGTCCCTCCGAAAGATTTGCTTTCGACTTCTTTCTGTACCAACTGAAGCTTAATTTCTTAAAACATTTCCGCCAAAAAAAAAAAAAAAAAACCTGAGGACCAAAGCAAATAGAGCACCAGCACATCACACAGCATGCAGTTCAGGAACTTAAAAAGAACTAAATTGAGCTTTCTGACTATATGAAAATGTAAAATCACTTAATCACTGAATATATACGGACTATAGTATTGTTGTGGCAATGTAATGGCTGACTGTAAACATGTTATGAACTATTAAAATTAAATCACTGCAGAATTTTGTGCGCCGTTCCTATCTCGCCATGTGTTTCAACTTGTGCCTGTGAACAGACCGAGAGTATTTTGCTAGCAGTTGGGAGAGTCGCTGTGGCCAGAATGCACCTTACCCTCACCTCTATTGAGATCGTTCTTTTTCTTTTTCGCAACCGCGGCATAACTTAGCGCGCATAGAGCTCTGCAGGCTGCCATAAACAATGCACGGCTTCCACTCGACGGTGCGTATTTTCTGTATCTTGCTGCAGAGTGAAGGCCACACTAAGCATGCAGACTTTCGTGCTCAGTTGTGTTTCCTGGGAAAGTGTTAGAACCAGCAGCAATCAACGAAAGACGTCGGATCGCCAAGCTCATTTTGAAGAATTACATCGCGAGGTTCCGCCGCCAATGGCAGTTCACGAAACGCGGCGAGTGGAATTACAAGCGCAAAACCTTCCTGCATGCACACAACTATAGAAGCGCCATAAAACACCGCCTTTCGTACTGACTAAACGGTCCGCGCGCGCTATCTTGCTCGCCCATACAGCCTGCGCCGGCGGATGCAAACAACGGTCCTTGCAGCATTTTTATCGGAAAAAGAAAACACTCACTCACTTTACTGCTCCATTAAGTGACTCATTTAGAAGAACCAATTTCTTGCCGTTGTCAGATAGGAAGGGGACTTGGCACCCGAGGGTGCCGCGTCCCAGGATCGCACATAATCCATCAGCCCATCATCATTCATCCGACGCCCCCGGCAAGGCCCCCTCCCCCTCCAAGAATGGGGGGGAGAGTTTTTTGTTTTGGGGCGAAGGTCCTACCCGGACAAGGGCCGCAACGCGCCAGGAAGGCGGTTACGGTCACGGGGCATCTGCCCCCTCCTCTGACGAGGAGCTCAGTTCCACGCAGTCGCATTGGCCTGGAAAGGCCCCACCACATAACACACATGGCGCAACAATCACGCCTTCGGTCGCGTACAGCGGCGACGGAGATCGTTCATTGCGCCGCTTCGCCTGAGTGGCAGCTCCCGATGTAGCCGAGCTGCTTGCGGAAGGGGTTCGGTGTCGAATGCGCGGCAGCGGTCTGCCTCGTTTCCTCCGGGTGACGGGAGTAAACTCGTCGTCATCGGACTGGACGAGGCTGCCGCTTGTCTGGCTCTCCAGTTGATCGGCTGCCTGCTGCGTAACGGCCACGTGCTCCAAACTCTCGGCCAATGGTGGCCCTTGCTGGTCGATGGAATCAGCAGGGCCGCTGTGAGCGTGGTCGCTCCGAGGAGCGAGGCGGTTCTGCACGGCCTGCGAGGACAGTTCGGACGCGGTAAGAGAAACGTCACTCACCGCGACTGGGGTGTCAGTTGTCTCCTCGTAGTCCTCGGTGCCTTCCGGCGGTTGTTCAGAGGACAACGCGTCGGTCGGCTCTTTGGCAGCAGGCTGGGTAGGTTGTGGCACAGCTGCGGCTGCAGCGGCCACTACCATGGCGTGTTTGGCCACGGACGCGAACGTCCTAGCACCACACTTGATCAGCGCGTGATCCGCGCCGCACTGGGGGCAGGGGAGGGTGCACGAAGCGTGGCCGAAGGCCCCGCAGCGCGCGCACAAGGGGACATCACACGCAGCGCGCACGTGGCCACTAGCGCCGCAGCGCCGGCAAACACGTGCGACCCCCTCGTACTCGCACTGCAGGGTGAATTCGGCCACCTGCAGGAAGTTCGGCAGCGGTCGTCGCAAGTCCATCCTCACGCGGCGGTTGCCGCTCGGTATTCCCTCGAACTCCGGCACGAACTCGGTGGTGATGGACTCCACCGGTCCGTACCGCTCCAAGGCCTCTCGCAGCTCTCTCACGTCGAGGTCGTTGGGAAAGCCAAACACGCGCACGGTTGTGCTCAGCTTACCGCGGTACGCGAAGCGTACAGCGGTTCCCTTCACAGTGATGACTGGGTCCGCAAGAAAGGCTTGGACCACCTTCTTGTTCTTGAGACAAATCTCGAATCGTCCAGCCTGAAAGTCCTGGACGCCTCCAATTTCAGCTCTCGTAAATCGCTTTACCAACTCTTTGCAGATGTCGGTGCTGTTTACCCCCTTCGGCACGCGGCCGAAGAAGGTAAACGGACGCAACCTAGGCTGCGGCGGCGCCATCGCAACGACTTAGCTAGACAGCTAGCGCAATGCCTAACCCCTCCTAAGCCTTCACGGCTTTTCCGGACGGCTGAGGCGGCATTTCTTACTCACCCAGCGAAGCTTGCCTTGCAGCCAGAATACGGTGTCTAGATGGGTAGGTGTGCCGACCGGCGGGGGTAACGCGTGCCTTTTCTTCATGACGCCGCAGTGGCGCCACCAGCGAAAGCCCGGTTCATGACCGTTTCCTCCGGCTGTCGCCACGTATGACAGAAAGCGACTCGCTTCACTTTTTTCCAAGTGAAAATGAGTTTATTGCAAACAAGCTGTCTTACAGGAATAGGGAAGGGATGTAAACATATTACAAAGGCAGGGGAGCCGAGTTTAAGGCTGTTTTTTTACGTACAGCGTGTTTGCTGCGTTCCCGATTTTTCAGGCAAGCAACTCCAAACACTGTTATGTCACTTCCTCGTTCTTAATTTTTTTTTTCATTAAATGTTCCACGCTATCACAAGGCAACGCGAATATATATTAACACAGTGCTCAGCTGTGATTTATGCGTGTGCATGGGCGTAAGCAGACCTTGCGAATAAATAAAATAAAACGAGCGCATAAGCTTGTATTGCAAAACGGTATCTTCTAGCTGAACTTTTGAAAGTGCAATAAATGGCATGCACACATTAGTGTTTTTGAGTCAGTGAAGTAACACACCCCAAAATCATGCCTATGCGTTCAAAGCACGCGTCTCAATTTCAGGTGTTTTCTTTTTTTTTTTTTTTGCGCGTTTTCACGGGCCAGGTTCTTGCTCTTGACCAAGAAGTGGAGGCGCATGATAGAGTAAAACTTGACGACGCTGTTAGTGATCTCAATCTTATGGTCCTCACAACCGATCATAGGCGAAGGTTTGAGCTGCAGAAAAGAGGCGAAGTCTGCGAGACTTTCTAACTTGTCCTGCTTTCCCAGAAATTCCAAAAATACGTCACATGGAACGATTCCAGCTAGCAGCGTCTGTTGTTATGAAATCCACAAAAAGTGAGGCGTTTTGCCATTATCACACCCTCCACCGTAATTTTTGCTAGCACATCAGCTTTCACGTTCTCCTTCGAGGCGAAAACGCCAAGCACCTGGTGCCACTTTCCCGTGAATGGTTGGAAGAGAACAACTAGGGCGTGATCCGCCAATTCTGAGCTAGATGAAAATTTTTCGAGGTCCACCAAACCGTTCACTTTCCCGTAGTGACTGACCGTCAGGTTCTCGGAAAGTTTAATTTCATCCATCATAATGCTGCCATGACGTTGCTGCTCCGTCATGCATCTGCATTTTTCCTTCAAGGCAGCAAACACCCGTTTGTTGAAGCCGAATCCGCTTCGAAATCCGCGCAGGTACAGTTGGAGACACGTTCTGCCGGGCAGCAGCATGATATCTTCTCCTTGCGCAGGTGCTCATAAAGCCGTTTGCTCCTCATCCGCATTATCAAGCATTCGAGCAGCCACTCGCGCTGGTACTTAAAACCCTTCTTGCTTTTCCGCTTTGAAGCATTTAAACAGGCCATGACTTGTGACTGTTGTCTTACTGGCAAATTTTCTATTATTGACATGAGCGCGCAGCTTTCTAGTTTTGAGTTCTTCCTCCTCATCTCTTCCAGTTTTGTCTCAAGAGTAAACATATTTCGCTTCAGTCTCTTGAACTTTGCGGTTACAAGCTTTCTCTTCTTCTCGCGCTCCCTCGACCTCCGGTCCTTTGTTCTTTTGTACGACAGCTGATTTAGGAGCAACTTTTTTGCGTATCGGCAATGTAAACAGGAGTCTCCTTGACTTGCGGCGATGCCGACGCATTTGGAGCTGAATGAATTGTGTTGCCGTGGATTCTTATATTCTTGGATTTCGCGAGGACGGTGTCAAGTTGGTCATTGCATTTTACGCCCTGACATGGAATCATGGCATCCACGTCAGCCAAAGGTCCCCAACCTGTTCACGAGTTTCCAAATCCAGCTTCTGTCGGTGCCTTGCACGGACGGTGGCTCGCAGTTTTGACGCACAGTGCTCCAGGAGTATTACTTTCACCAGAACGATGCTCTGTCCGCTTTTTCTGCAAGTCGAGAACGCAGAGGCGCCAGAATCTTCAATAGAGTGATGTGTCCAGTCGCTGTGGGATACCGTGCAGGTGGTGAAGTCAATGTCAACCGCACGAGGTACGTGACACTTCGGTTACAGACGTAGAGATACCTTCACTGGAGCTTGAAGGTACTGGATCGTCCGGCACTGTCTCAAGGTCGTGGCTGTCACTTCTGGCAGCCTTGGTTGGGCGGCAGCCTGTGGAATTCTTCGTCTTTCGTTTCGCGGTCACCTTTCTTGACAGGTAAGCAGGAGCATCGGGCAGGGCAGAAGGCACGGCATCATTCGTCAATCGTGGGTGAGAACGTGGGAGGCTAACAACGTTTCCTTCTATCATATATTTGTAATCCCGTTCGATACACTCTTTGTCAAAATGCCGCTCACACACAACGGAGTGTGGCTGCAACCTCTTGTCGGCACGATGAAGAGCAAGCTCCCACCTTTTGAACAGTTCGGGATCCCGCGGCGCCGAAAACAGCGAGACTTTCAGTCCTTTTCTCGATGACTTGTAGCCGGATTTGCAGAAGGGTGCGAAACAAGTTGTGTCCTTTTTGGTCTTCATTCCGATCACTTCTCACAAAAAGCGCAGCGCCTGCTCCGCTACGGCGCTTGCATGTGGACGATGACAGATAGCAAACAGACGAGAAAACAGGTAGCTAGTGTCGTCTGTTTATTGTTTCAATGCCAGACCGCAAAAGTCTCAGTTTCAGCTACTATTTTGACTGATAACGCAAGTAATAAGCAATGTTTTTAAACAAAAATGAGGTTAACAAAACGCGCGATGCGATTGCAACAAGTAGCAGACGATCCGCCGGTGAGCACCGGGCGGAGAACAGCAGCGCCAGTTTCGTCGTCATGAAGCGGAGGCACGCGGAACTACGCTTTGTGCCCTGCCGGTCGGCACACCTACCCATCTAGCCACCGTAGCCAGAAGTAGCAGCCGCTGTGCCGGTATAGTGTTCTAGAATTGGGAAGTGTGCCGTCTTCGGCGCGCGGCAATGGGAGCGACGTGGTCGCCGGAGCGATGAAAAGCGTAGGTGGCGCTGTCAGCCGTAGGAGCGCATCACAAGCGCGCGCGCCGCAGAGGAAACGCTTGGGGCGTCTGCTCCTGCGGCTCGTTTCCTGCGTGAATTTTGTTGCATCGCGTTGCTTCTCTGGCTGTTGTACTATGGCGCGTTGTTGAGAGACGAGCGATGATTGGTCAAGCAGAAAAACACATGTTTGCAGAGAGCACAGTAACAGTTCCGTCCGTCTCGTATGACTTTCGCCCCCCCCCCCCCCCCCCCCCTTCTTTTACTGAATGCTCTTTTCCTTCCTTTCGTTCTTTCTTCTTGCTCATTGCGCGCTCTTTCTGCTGCCTTCCCTATTCGAACCCTTCCCTTCTCGAAATACACTCAAAGCATGGTTGACTCAAAGCATGGTTTCCTAAGAAACAGCACCGCGGAAGGCTTTTGGGTAACTTTGCAGTACACAGTCGACCTCGCGATGACTACTTATCTGCAAAATGCGGTTTTAAATGCATTATCACATCGAGACTAAGCCAATACAAACTAGAAAACCTCTTCGGAATCGTGAGGCAATTTAATGGCTGCAACGATCATCCCACGCCGGCTCAATTTTTAGTGACAGTTAATTCCCTGGCATTTTACAACTTAGCGAAGCCCCCTAAGACAGGAAATTGTAATGCTGAAATTGTAAATGCCTTACTTGGAATTAGCCGTACAAGCGAGAAACCTACCCAGCTTCTTTCAAATCCTATTGATGAGCTTGACCGTTTGGTTGACGAGGGAAGGCTCGAGGACGTCGAAGCTACTTTGAATTCCCTTCTTTCAGATGACCACAGATACGTCACTAGTCACAGTTCTAGCCGTCTCATAGCTTATATTGCAGGATATGTCGCTAGAAAGTTCATGAAGAAGTCAAAATGCAGTACTTGCTCCGCTTATCTCATTTCAAGCAAATCGTGCGCGGCACAAAAAGAAGAAAATCAATTTATCTCAAACTTCGACCACGGAGGTCTTCTTTATCCGCCCTCGGAGCTTGCTAAGCTCGTGCACACGCTGGAAGTCTTTCACGGTTTTTTTTTTTTTAGTTCAAGAAAGATTAACGCAAATAGCATGCGTGAATTTGCTTTGTTTTTGCAAAGCGCAGAGGTTTCCAAGTTTGGTTGCCCTACTCATGACAAAGAAATGACACAACATAGTGAAGTTCTACGTCCTCATGCGATTGCATTTTTATGCCAAGTCGCTAAACCAAGAGCAGACCTCTAAAGCAGTGCAGGTAAAGCAGCTAAAGCTGAGGAGGTGCAAGTAATCGTGTTTGAGGGCTTTAATCATTTTGCCTTTCTCTGGTGTGTTTTCAAATTTAGCAGCTTAATTTATTCACGGCCTAGTACAGTTCATTAATATTCTCATATATTTCTGTACAGTTTTATACGTTTGTACCATATTCTTGCACTAAGTCGCGATTTTTTGTTTTTCACGTCGTCGATTATGTGGTTTCGTTCATTGCTATGTGCTCTCATTCATTCATTTCGTTTTGAGTAGGACTGCCAGTTCATATGTATTCGCCCACATTTAAATAAAGTCATCAGTAAGCGCTGGCATAATTTCTGTCTTCAAGCAATCTTCGCATACCTCTATTTACATGTGGCGCAAAAAGTACGCCTAAAACACCATTCACTGCGTTTTCAGTACGTGCGAGCGTCGATGGAAGACTTCAGTCTAGCCCGCATAAACCGGTGCATCCAATATTAAAAATTTACATGATCATAGAAATACGTTAGACATTCGTCATTGAACCTCCCGCTAGTGTTCGAGAAATAAAGCACCCAATACGTTCAGGAAATATATCTTGCCGTTGCTTGTCAGTTCGTCGGCAATCTGTATCTTACATTGCCTGTATTTGTACTGCCGTTCCCTAACGACGGCCGCTTATTTTATAGGGAACTAGTTGTTTTGTTCATGAACATAACCGTTTTAATACATTTAGACAAGCGTGTGGGAGCTAAAGCGACACAGTTTATTGCTACGCGCCTTCGGAGTCCGATTGAATCGGTGACGAAGGCGGTTCACCCAGCTGTCTTCTCCGCGCTCACTGCGCTCCTCCTGCACACAGCGCCCTCTCTCCTGTCATCGCTGAAACGACCAGCTCGCCGGCGGCAGACGGCACACTTCTCAATTCTAGAACACTATAGTGCCGGATACATTTTCAACGCAGTCACAAATTAACCAACGGCCCAACGTTCACACACGACTAGACACGACGAAATGGCCAGCGGCCGAGCAGCGCATTGATACAATAACTTTAAAAACAATAGAAATCTGAAATATATTCCATAAAACAAGCTATACAAGTAAAATGTAACTGTTGCTTATGACGTATTTGTTTCAAAACGGTAAATACAACCTGCGTCTTGCGTAATTATTTTGGCACACTATTTTCTATCTCGCTGTAAAGAGGAGGGGTGCAAAAAGGCCACGGCGCGCGAAGTTTGGGAATGGCGGATCGTGCATAGCTGGCGTTCCGTATTAACATCGGCGCAGCAAATCGTTCCTCTGTGCGAACTACTGGCTTTTATCACACACGGATACATCGCTAGCTTACTTTGTCGTAGTGAACACTCGGAGTTTGGAGTCTTCCGGCGGACTGGACTGCGCCCAGCGAGGTCGAACACAGTACGCGTGTGGCTATGGGCTGCACCAATAAACGATGCAGAAATGAAGGTGTCAGCGGCTTTTGTACATTATGTTCAGATACCCATCGCCTAAACAGCATTTCTTGGTGCCATGCTGGAAACAGCCCAGATTGCATGCTTAATTCAAAAGCGCAGGCACTTTGGATACAGCATTTTGCAAGCTGAAAAATTGCTAGAACAAACCTTCGACAATTTATACTTAGAGTATGCAGAACAGTGTCGTCCAGTTAAATTATGTACACATTGCACTATAGGCGCATATGTGACCCCGAAACGTACGTCTTGTGAGGAAGTATTGTAGACTTCTGATGCAGAACTCTAGAAGATATCTGGCTTAAGCCGGCTAATAACTGTCTTGCGTAGCTGAAGACATAAAAATTCTTCACAAGACAGATTCCAGACATCTTGCCGATGATGTCTTCTAGACTAGCACCTAGCGACGTCTTGTAGATGTCTTTGATAGCTCAAGATATATGTGACCAATATAGACATATCAAGACAGCTACAAGATATTCTGTGCTCAGTGGAAGAGGCGGCGAAATAACGGCGAGCCACTTGAAGAGCCTGAGGCAGCAAGGCAGCCTTGTAAAGCCAGTTCGATTCCTAACGAGAAAACACGTGTTCCCCACAAATATTGAAAAAATGAACGTGAAAAGAGCAGTTCAAGTTTTGTCTCCTGCCGTGACAGCTGCACTGAAGCTCCTGCAAGAGCAAGCGGGCCACACATGCGACGCAAGTTTCGCCGGTGTCGGACCGACGGTTGAGTTCATGGACACCATGCACCGCTGGTTCACGCTCATGGACGTGAGCAATTGTACCCAGCACATACACCAGAATAATGCCGACCGCAAGCAGTTCGAATCTGCAAGCGATGAACGGCTAATCTGGCTTGAAACAAGCTTCTTCGACTACCTGGCCGATCTCAAAAGCCAGTGCCTGGCGAAGAACTTTATAACCAAGGAGACTTACGAAGGCCTGGTGATGACAACTCGCTCAAATGTTGAGTGCATTCGATATCTTCTTGAAGATATGTGCTTTCACTTTGTTTTAACGAGGAAAATGTCGTCTGACCCAATCGAGTCGTTTTTTGGCTGGCTGAGGAAGTCAACCGGTTCAAATGATCAAACGGATGCTCGAGCTGTTCTCTCAGGTATTGAGAAGACTCTGAAGACTGGCATCGCGTCGGCGTCAAGTACGAGCAACGTAATGGCAGCAGAAGGCAGCGATTGCTTGTCAACGCTGCCGCAGCAGAAAAACCGAAGGGAAGGAACCAGTGAGGAATTCCCCGCAGATGCATGTAGAGAACTCACAGAGCGACTCAAGCAAGAACAGCCGCTGCTTCCTACTCCAGATGTCGCAGCGTTGGCCATGGTCGGCGGCTACTTGGCAAGAGCTGTACAAGAAAAGATCGATTGTGAGGAGTGCGTCAGTCTGCTAACAAAGCCAAACGCTTCGGCGCCCTCGGATTCGCTGATAAAGCACCAAGACCACGGTGGACTCATCTACCCATCTGGAGAACTTTTAGCGGCTCTCTACGCATTGGAGAAATTTATCCGCGTTCTTCTCGCAAGAAGAAGGCACATGAATCACCCTTTGAAGGAGGCTGTGAATAATGCCGCTGTAATACTTCGCGAGCACAAAATCTTGATGTGCTCGACGCCAGAGCACCAAGAGAACCTGCTGCAGCTGTTGTTGACAAAGTTTTTTCGGCCAATATTCACAAATTTTGCAATGAAGGCGACAGACAAACACGACATTGCTAAAGTATTTGAAATAAAAACCGCTGTCACGAAAGAGCCTCAAACTATGAGCGATGATCTCAGGCGCTTTCTGTTGAAGGGCAGGCTTTCCACACCAAGTTTTGTGTTGCTTACTTCCGATGCACATTGTGTACAAACATCAATTCAACGTGCGATTTTATTTTAGAGTTCTATGTCAAATACGAACGCCAAACGTGTCTCCAGGAGCGCGCGCAAGCAGCGTCGTCTGCACTGGGACAGGGTATGGGCTGGCAGCGCAATCTGGTGGCGAGCGCATGAACTAGGCGGTACGGACGGCGCGCTTTGTTCCTCCCCTCAGTGAGCGGGCATGAAAAAATAGAGGAGGCTATGCTCCAACCCGCAGGACAGGAAGCCGCTACTGTGGCGCGCGGGTTCGGTCCAAGGCCGAGTTGCATTCGATGCAGGCTTAATTCGGCTTTATTCTGCCTGCTCGTGTACGGAGGTAAAACAAAACCACCGGGAAGTGGTTTGAACCGCAGGCGAAAAGTTGAGCGTTCTGCTCACCTTGCGGTTTCGTGCTCACGGCCCGCAGCGCGGTAAGGGCGTACGATGACCGAGCGTTTTAGGTGGTGGTCGGCAGAAAGTGAACTACGCGCGTTCACCTGCCAAAAGACCCGAGATAATCGTGAGAGGCGCGCTTGTCTGGTCTGTGGAGGGGAGCTAGCTATGGCGGGGGAAAAGCTCTGCGGGAGAGGCAGTGGGGGGTGGCCTCGCCATTCTTTCTAACGGCGTACAATACGCGCGGCCGTTATGTGTATCCATGCACCAACTAGCTCAGATTCAGATCATCCTGCAGCATCTTTCTAGTTCCCTTAGCCTGTCTACATGTTTTTTTTCTTCTCTTCGATCCCCACCTTCTATGTTTTTTGATCGTCACTACACAGTGCAAGGCAAGGTTGTCACGCGCAGCCTGTATCAAGAAGAAGATTCCACCGGATGAAGTGGTGAAGTTTTTTTGCCTCTAATTCGGTCCATCACCAGGGCACACTTTGCGGATTGCAAAGATACTGCACTCTGAACTTAGGAGGCAAGTACGACTTTTCACGGACTTCCTTTGAGTAAGGTGCACTAATGTTTTTCATAATTAAGATGCTGGCGCTGACAAGGTATTCGACTGAGCTATGGATTTCTCCCTGCCCTACTAGTATGCCTCGCTAAGCGCGAATCAAGGCGTGTGGCAAGAACACCTCTGGTTACTTTCGGTGATGTCGACCTGCCAAAAACGGGAAGTTTTGGAGCGTGGTCCGCAGATTGCAGGGGAGCTGCGTCTCGACACGGCAGACAAGGTGGCTCTGGTTAGACAACTAACCAGCAAGGTGCGGGCGGATGCTTCAAGCCGTGTGATTGAGGATGGTATGGATTGTAGCTCGACAGCAGAGCACCATATGTAGGCTTCACATCTACTGTGAATGAGTTGAAGCAGACGAGTAAAGGTTCCTTTCAGACAAGGAAGGAGGTTTTGTTGTCCTTGATGCTGGAACGTATGAAAGGAAGGCAACCAATGTCATCCGCAAGAACGATCGTCACTGTTGACTTGAGAATGGCTAGGCCGGCAAAGATGAAAGATAGTAACTGCTTGGAACAGAACAACGTGAGCGAACTGGCCGCTCAAGTGAGGGGAACAAAACTGAACGCGCTGTCTTTTTCACAGCCAAAACGCACAAGACGCCTGCCTCTTTCCGTGCCATTGTGTCAGAAAGGATTGGCAAGTGCATGTTTCTACCTTCCTGGCCAGATACCTATCGCAAGTGCATTCGCGCGACCCGTTCAAGATTTGTAACTTCGTCCCTGTTACATAATTTCTTCAGGAGCATGGCGACCAGATTGTGTCAGCTTTTTCTCACGGCCGATCTCGAGGGAGAGCGCGCGCTCTTTCTTACGGCCTTCTCAATCGTCGCGGGAACAATGGGAACGTTTCTCCTTGAGTGACGCTCTCCGCCGCCGCAAGAGGCGCGGGTGGCTTTTGCCTGGTTTCGCGCTGTCGCTCGCGGATCGAAAGTATTCAAGAAACGTCTAAAGCGTTAAAGAAGGGCACTCACTGAAGACACATTTCAAGCCCTATATAGCGACCCATTGAGACTCTCTTCGGGAAAGTAAAGGCCGACCCACATGGAGCGATTTTCCCGCGGCAAACCTTGCGAACTGTCGCCGGGCTATAGTGCTCTAGAATCTTCTAGAGCACTATAGCCCGGCGGCCGTTCGCGGCCGCCGGCGACCGTTTGCCGGTATCAAGCCGGGCCGCGTATTTGGGTTTGCTCGGTACGGTGGTATAGTGCTCTAGAATATTGGGCAGTGTGACGACCGGCGCCGAAGAGCGGGCCGCTTTTGCGATGACAAGAACCGACTCCCGCGAGAGGGCGCGACGTGCAACAGGGGTGCCACGTTCGCAGCTCGGCGCGTAGCGGCCGCGGGATAGCGGGGGTACAGAGGAGAGTTGCGGTTCTCTTTGGAGCGATTTTCAGACGGTACGCAATTAGTGTGATAATTAATAAAGAGGCTACTTATTCCAGGTGCTTAAACTGATCCCTGCCATTCTTTTACGTCTATCGGGAGACATCGTGCACGCTTGGGTAGTCCTTCGGAGAAGCGCGCGATGTTTGAATCGCTATCTGAAACTCTCAACATTTCTTCCTGCAGACAGTTACAAATCGTCCAGATGAGCAATTTGTACTTAATGTTTGCAATGAAGCGTGGTGTTTTGCATTCGTTCTTCCCGTAAGGGAATAAAGGCTGCTGCCCAGGAGTGCTATTAACACGCGGAGAAAAACAGTGTACATGCGAATCAAAGCTTGTGCTTCGTAAGGCTTCTTTAGGAACACCTATTTTTTACAAACCTTATTTACGAACACCTGCTTACATTTTGCAGCTAGCGCTTATTAATACATAACAACGTTTATCTTAAATCGTCAGTAATCTGTAATATATCTCTTTAATCGGTGTTCTTTATGTGCCCTAATCACCGCTTATAGAAATTAAAAATACAGTGTGCGAGCAAAACGCATTTATTCACTACCGTACTAATTTAAAGCACTGTGGCATTTACCGGCAAAAAATAATAAATAAACAAGGTATACGCGACTCAAGCATTTATTCTTTCTTCGTGATTAACAATTACGTATATCGCGGACATTTGTTTGCGTGCCACTAACCAAAGGGTGAACCCGCTGCTTAGATGAAAAAAAAAGACAAAAAGTCAAGTACAGCTAGGGCATTACTTCAAATAAAATATGAAAAATTAAACCCGTCACATACGTAATACGTTCATAGTGGGCACTTGAGTGCGGACGCTTTACTGGCATCAAATGGTACAGAGCAAACAAACAAAAATAAAAGCACTGATAACTGCGCGTCGAATTTGCAGGTATGATGCAGTTCTTGGCGCGCACCGAAAGAAAGCGGAAAAATGCGAAAAAGATGATGAGCACCTAATACGCAAGCAATTAATATAATGCCGAAATCAAATGCGGACATAATGCGTGTTTATTCTTTAAGTGTGTGGTATGAAATATGAGTAATCGACTGGATATACTTTCAACTACTGCTTACTGGACTATATATAATCGGGCTACTTGCCGCGGGTGCTCTTTGCAGTACTAACCAGACTATAATTGTTAACAAGGTTGATATTACACGTGAAATACTTACAAGGGAATTTAATTATTTTCCCTTTGGGAACTCTTGTCGTGATTCGCTTACTTCGCAAATAGCGAAGCCGCAAAAACACATTAAATTTCATTGCTTTAAGTGGGAGCTTTTCTGGTGCTCCAAGTAGGTAAACTTTTTGAACCTTCACATTTTACAGGAAGTTTGCAAAATCTGAAGTGCAAAGCAGTCGAAAAGGACCGTGCATCGAGCCAAATTTTTGAGTAAATTGCGACCTAGCCTCAAACCTATAGCGCTATTTTAGTTCGTGGTGAGAAACTGTGCCGACCTCCTCTCTTTCGCAGAAGGATGATCTAGCGGAAGCAAATAAGCGTATACCCTATAGCCTCTGCGTCCTCTATTTTCCGTCGTTATTTCTTTTTCAAATGTATTCATTTTTTTTTTCTGTATGTATACATAAAACAGGACTAGAGCGATCTTCTAGAGGCATTGACTTGCATATTACCGGTGGCTTGCGCACCCTAGAATGGAAACATTTTCTGGAACAATTAGGTAATTGTTAAACTATAACGCATTGAGATTAAATGTTTTAAGTATAGCGCACATCTCTGGGTATTTATAAAGCTACCCTTTACAACAATGTTTCAGCTTATGGAGAGAAAAGAAAATGGTGTGTTCTTAGATTAGTGTACAGTTTCACAAATTGTTGTCTCTTAAATTTCGACGCTTATATCTTTATACGCGTTCGATTGCAGCCTGTTTGTGAACTGCTTTCCTCTTCCCGGGCCTTCACTTGGTTCTTATGCTCGGTTGTTTCCTCTTTTTTTATTGTTTTTAATATATCTCCATTTTTCTTCCTTTTTAGCTGCCTGCTTTCTTTGTCGTGCGTTTGCCGTGCCGCACGAAAATTCTGAACCTTTATTCACATTCGCGGTCGCTCTTTTCACGGCGCTGCGTGCCTTCAACCAACCCCTTTCTCCCTCCCTGGTAGGCGACACGTTTCTTTCTATTTTCCTGTAAAACCTTTACCTCCAACTTCTTCCACCTTTCCTGATCCACTGTGTTCCGTTATTCAGTAGCCAGTTGGCGTGGTGTCGTTCGTTTTTCATGTCCTTACTTTACTATATCTCTATCTCCATGTGGAGTAGTCCACATTTAATTCATATCCAACTGAATGCCGACTTCTCTTGTGGCTTCAGTGACGTACTGTAGTCGGCATAGATGGCGTGAAAAACAACGGAATATACCATTTTGGACTGTTTTGATAATGGGGTTACTGTGACCAGTTTTAGTCAGCGCTCGAACGCATATGTTTCACTTCTTCATACATCCTGCCTCCACACAGCCCTATTTTCAAAACATCTACATTTCTGGACGTGAATTAGGTGCTTTAGGAATGCTAAAACAAGCTGTACGGCGAGTGAAGCGTGCTGTGCGAGTCGTACGCCGGCCCTCTCCAAGCTCTTTTCTTCGGAGCCAACTCCTGTCATGTTACTTCCCCGAGATATTGCCGACGGCCAAAATGGAAAATAAATTAGGTGATTGCTAACAGTACTGAGCACCGTTAACCGGCATATTTGTAAAATCTTGTCGCGAACAGCTCAAGACGACGCACAAGCAAACAAGAACGTACAGTCCGCGCGGTATCCGCCCCGCCGCACAGCGCGCATACGCGGGCGCCCGGACGGCTGACACACCGGTTGCTGGTGGCGCCCTCTGCGCTGCGGCGCCTCCGTCATCGCAAAAGCGGCCCCCCGCTCCCATGCATTTCGCGGCGCGGTCGACACACTGCCCAATCTTCTAGAGCACTATAACGGTGGCTCCGCAAGGGACAAAACGACAGAAGAGACGAAGAAAGCGGGCTGTTCCGGGCGCGACATTCCTGGTCTCTTCGATTTGCCTGCACCAGCTGCAATAGTTCAAGTAGTGCAGCACCGTCGTCCTCGTTTTGCCAGTGCCGCGCGCACCGTCTGCACTTCTCTCCTCGTTTTGTCAAGGTGCAGGCCTAGTTCTGCACGAGTTCTCGCTTACTCTGCACTCACTCCAGAAGAGGTGCAGAAAAAAGTGCAGCATGGCGTACGCTCCGCTTGGCCAAGAGCAGACGACGCTGCACATCGTTCTGCATAGCTTTTGTAAAGTCCGTCTCCTCCAGAACCCGGACGGTTCGCTGCTAACGGATCCAAAAATGGTTGTGTATACAAGGTAGTTGGGCTGCATGCTGGTGATTGGCATTTTGTTGATGGAGGAGCGGTATTATATGTAGTTGTGGCCACATATGTAGTGGTACGTGGCCGCGATACGGCACCTTCGCGCGCGTTGTCCTATGTAGTATTTTTTTTTTTTATCGCGTTGTGACCTCGGAAGACGGGTGGATGTGAACAGAAATCAGTTGCGATCGATCGAGTTTTTGTCGTGCCAAGTGTGTGTGCCACAACATCTTGCGCAGAGACTATGCGACATCAAACTTGTCGCCCACGAAGCACATAGAATGTCTGAGAGCGCAATGAGGTACAAACATATACGTGCGTCAGCTAGTGCTTTTGGACAGAAGTAAGTTCGTGGAAACCAATCAATTGTTAGGCAGTCTCAATTATTTAAACTAGTACTCGTGGCAACTGCTTACAACGTTAATTCTCTCGTACCCAGGCATATATGGATGGCACCTTCGCAGGCCGTCCGATATAACGATCGTGTGCAGTCGCACGTATTTGGTCAATTGGTGTCACTGTTAGTCGTCGTCACTTTCCGATCGAGAGCTGTAGGCCTACGGCAGCTGGCTTCGAAACTGGACGTGATCATGTTACAGCACGCGACGCATGATGCGCGCACGCGTCTGCTATACTCAGTTTCATACATCAAGTGCAACACTGCTATAGTGCTCTAGAATATTGGGCAGTGTGACGACCGGCGCCGGAGAGCGGGCCGCTTTTGCGATGACAAGAACCGACTCCCGCGAGAGGGCGCGACGTGCAACAGGGGTGCCACGTTCGCCGCTCGGCGCGTAGAGGCCGCGGGATAGCGGGGGTACAGAGGAGGGGGGCGGTTCTCTTTGAAGCGATTTGCAGACGTTACGCAATTAGTGTGATAATTAATAAAGAGGCGACTTATTCCAGGTGCTTAAACTGATCCCTGCCGTTCTTTTATGTCTATCTGGAGACATTGTGCACGCTTGGGTAGTCCTTCAGAGCAGCGCGCTATATTTGAATCGCTATCTGAAACTCAACATTTCTTCCTGCGGACAGTTACAAATCGTCCAGATGAGCATTTTGTACTTAATTTTTGCAACGAAGCGTGGTGTTTTGCATTGGTTTTTCCTGTAAGGGAATAAAGGCTACTGCTCAGGAGCGCTATTAACACGCGGAGAAAAACAGTGTACATGCGAATCAAAGCTTGTGCTTCGTAAGGCCTCCTTAGGAACACTTATTTTTTACAAACCTTATTTACGAACACCTGCTTACATTTTTCAGCTTGCGCTTATTAATACATAACAACGTTTATCTTAAATCGTCAGTAATCTGTAATATATTTCTTTAATCGGTGTTCTTTATGTGCCCTAATCACCGCTTATATAAATTACAAATACAGTGTGCGAGCAAAACACATTTATTCACTACCGTACTAATTTAAAGCACTGTGGTATTTACCGGCAAAAAAAAAAAATAAACAAAGTATACGCGACTCAAGCATTTATTCTTCGTTCGTGATTAACATATACGTATATCACGGACATTTGTTTGCGTGCCACTAGCCAAAGGATGAACCAGCTGTTTAGATGAAAAAAAAAAAAACAAAAAGTCAAGTACAGCTACGGCATTACTTCAAATAAAATGTCAAAAATGAAACCTGTCACATACGTAATACGTTCATAGTGGGCACTTGAGTGCGGACGCTTTACTGGCATCAAATGGTATAGAGCAAACAAACAAAAATAAAAGCACTGATAATTACGCGTCGAATTGGCAGGTATGATGCAGTTCTTGGTGCGCATCGAGAGAAAGCGGAAAAATGCGAAAAAGATGACGAACACCTAACACGCAAGCAATTAAAATAATGCCGAAATCAAATGCGGACATAATACATGTTTAATCTTTGAATGTGTGGTATGAAATATGAGTAATCGACTGGATATACTTGCAACTACTGCTTACCGGACTATATATAATCGGGTTACTTGCCGCGGGTGCTCTTTGCAGTACTAACCAGACTATAATTGTTAACAAGGTTGATATTACACGTGAAATACTTACAAGGGAATTTAATTATTTTCCCTTTGGGAACTCTTGTCGTGATTCGCTTACTTCGCAAAGAGCGAAGCCGCAAAAACACTATAAATTTCATTGCTTTAAGTGGGAGCTTTTCTGGTGCTCCAAGTAGGTAAACTTTTTGAACCTTCACATTTTACAGGAAGTTTGCAAAATCTGAAGTGCAAAGCAGTCGAAAAGGACCGTGCATCGAGCCAAATTTTTGAGTAAATTGCGACCTAGCCTCAAACCTATAGCGCTATTTTTGTTCGTGGTGAGAAACTGTGCCGACCTCCTCTCTTTCGCAGAAGGATGATCTAGCGGAAGCAAATAAGCGTATACCCTATAGCCTCTGCGTCCTCTATTTTCCGTCGTTATTTCTTTTTCAAATGTATTCATTCTTTTATTTTGTATGTACATAAAACAGGACTATAGCGATCTTCTGGAGGCAATGACTTGCATATTACCGGTGGCTTGCGTACCCTAGAATGGAAACATTTTCTTGAACAATTAGGTCATCTCTACCTCCATGCGGGGTAGTCCACATTTAATTCATTCCAACTGAATGCCGACTTCTCTTGTGGATTCAGTGACGTACTGTAGTCGGCATAGTTGGCGTGGGAAACAACGGAATATATCATTTTGGACTGTTTTGATAATGGGGTTACTGTGACCAGGTATATAGTCAGCGCTCGAACGCACGTGTTGTATGTTTCACTTCTTCATACATCCTGCCTGCAAACTGCCCTCTTTTCAAAACGACTACATTTCTGGACGTGAATTAGGTGCTTTAGGAATGCTAAAGCAAGCTGTACGGCGAGTGAAGCGTGCTGTGCGAGTCGTACGCCGGCCCTCTCCAAGCTGTTTTCTTCGGAGCCAACTCCTGTCATGTTACTTCCCCGAGGTGTTGCCGACTGCCAAAATGGAAAATAAATTAGGTGATTGCTAACAGTACTGAGCACCGTTAACCGGCATATTTGTAAAATCTTGTCGCGAACAGCTCGAGACGACGCACAAGCAAACAAGAACGTACAGTCAGCGCGGTATCCGCCCCGCCGCACAGCGCGCATACGCGGGCGCCCGGACGGCTGACACACCAGTTGCTGGTGGCGCCCTCTGCGCTGCGGCGCCTCCGTCATCGCAAAAGCGGCCCCTCGCTCCCTTGCGGCGCGGTCGACACACTGCCCAATCTTCTAGAGCACTATAACACTGCCAAAGTTACAGCTCTTGTTTGCGCCCTCTGCATCCGCGATGAAAAATAGTGCCTGCTCTTGACGAGAGGAAATAATAGTTATTTTATCTGCAAGCTTATTACATCTTACATTTGCCATCAACTTCATAAAGAGCACCTTTTTTAGGGAGAAAGGAACGGATTCAGTGAATTTGTATGCTTTTTATGTCGTTTTCGTTCGTGTCGCGTTTTCGCTGCCCCACAACCTTGCCAGCTATGCCACTAGATGGCGCTGGCTGTGACCTCCGCGCTGCGCATCTCTTTTTGGGAAAATTGTTCTTCGGTGCGCATTTTTTCTAAAATATCTGCACTGCGAAGATGTCTAGGCATGCGAAGCACGTTATTGCAAACGTGTATACTCGGAATAGAGCCCGTTTCTGCAGGAACCACTCGGCTACAAAACGAGCGCGTAGTGATACGCCTCCTTTTTTTTTTCTTGCGGACTATACTTGCGTAGCTTTCGCTGCGTTGCACCTGATGTATGAAACGGAGTTTAGGTTGCAGAGTCCTACACTTGCGTACTCGTTTTGGCAGCTGCTGCCGCACGCCAGTGTCGGAACTGGCACTTGCACGCTCACGTGACCGCCTGGCACCGCTGCAGCACTTTTCAGAACTAGTGCAGCCAGTGCAAATCGAAGAGACCCAGCCCAGATGAGAGCATACGCTGACGTGTCGTCGCCGTCACGCGACGTCAGTTCCTTCGTTTTCGGTTGCTGTGGCAACAGCTACGCGTTCCAAAATGCATATGGCGTCACGCATGTTCGTCGTCTGCCTCGGACTGGAGGAATGGGGTTCATTTGGCGTCGGCCTGCTAGCAACGATGAACGACACACACACGACGCAAACAGCGTGCATGCAGCTGTTGATGGGTCTCACAAAGTGAGTATGTTATTAAAGCGTGTGCTTTTCGGCTCGAACCGAGTTTTTGTGTAAGCGAGATTTGAGAAATGCCAGTCAAGCTCTTACGCTGACAACATAAATACACGCGGGAATAACCAACTAGTGTGCGTTAGGACCTTACTAAATCAACAACTCTGGTGGCAAACATTGTCCCGTTTCTGGGCAATTGCCGCCGTCAAGGGGTCATCGCTCGATCGAGCGATTCACTAGACAGTCTTAAAGTGTTGTATTATAGCTAAACCGTTTTTCGCGGCGTTGTAATCAAGGCTGCTGGTATATAATGCGGGATGAACATACAATTTCGAGAAATGCACGAAACTTTGAGGCGCAGTTGTTTCAGCCTTTCGTGATGCGACTATGTGTGCAACGGAATACTGCTGCGACACTGGAGCCTCATTTAATTCATATATGTGCGATCCAAATTGTGGATCAGCTGCAGTGCATTGTTGCGGAGTGTTCTATGGAGAACGCGGAGCCGTTTACTGCAAGTAATGTCATTTAAAAACAGCGACTGGAAATGACACTGTGCCCTGTATTAATTGTACCGCTGCTTGGTAGTAGCACTGAAGTAACTATGTATAACGCAAAAACATTACTACTATAGCAATTAATTTATTTCACACCATATATATGATAGGAACTCCTGAGTAAAAATATTGTATAGAAATCAAAATGGTGCGTTCTAGATAATGACTGCATGTGTTGTGTGCATGTTAATTGGGCTAAATGATCGCTGTTCACTGGGGGACTCATGCTGGTTAGAAGTTTCCGAAACGGTTTCTTGTACGGAAGCCCTCCAATGAATGCATTAATTCATCCTAAATTACAGTGTGCCTTGCTCAGAACAGCTGTTACAGTCCATGGGATGGTAATGGTGTCGGTGACAATTTGATCAGCCTGCTCAAGAAAATGGTGTGACACCAATGACAACAGTGACTCATTCTATTTTAGTGCTTTCAGGCATTGTACATCCCCCATTGTTCTGAACCCCAAGGCATGCTGGTAAGCTTGTTGCATAGGGCGCTCAGCAACTATAGGGCAGGGGATCTGGGTTTGATCTTGGCCGAATGCAGCGCGAACCTGTATGTATGATATCAGTGCACATGAAAGAACCTCAGTTGGTTGAAATTATTCGAAGCCCTTCACTGCGGCGAGTCCCTCATAGCTTGAGTCGCTATAGGGCAATAATTAAACCCCATAACAAGGCCAACTCGTTGCCAGCTTTATGGGTATCTCACCGGATAGGTCTACTGTGGACACCTTCAGTAGGGACATTCTGCATCGAGAGTACTACACCCAAATAGCAGATCCTAACTTAAAAACTTTTGAAGAAAATACTCTTGAGAGACCCCTATCAGAAACCAAGTCAGTAAAGCTTATGTACTGTGGAAATCCTACTATACATCGTCATTTTGCTAGCATTTTGGCACTCATGGGACAAGAATGCGCAGCTGTAGTTACAAGTTGTCGAATATTATATAATGTTGGTATTGTTGCCGTAAAATTTGATCAGGCAGGAAGGCAAGTGCAGCTATACATTGTGCCTCATCACATTTGTATACCAGGTGCTTTTTTGTTATATGGTGTACAGCTCCAGCAGTGCAGGCCAGAGCAAGTGGAAGCACACTGATCGAGTGTTTTATTCAGTCTGGTTTCACCAAAGGGGGCATTTTCGAAAAGGGTGCAAGTTAGAGAATTTGTGGGCCCTGCTATGCCACACTATCAATGTGTGTGGCTGCTCAAATTAGTGATGAAGCATACTGAACCAAGAGTGCAGGACAAATCACAAAGGTAGGAAGACTGCTATCAACCAAGTGCATATGTTTCTTGAGCATGATTAAATGCATGTGAAACGAGCAAAAACACAAATAAAACAAAATAAAGACCAAGAGCAAAACAGAAACCTGTCTTTTATGTATCAAGCTGGGCAATGTTCTGGTGAAAGAAAGGAATTGAAGGTTTGGTAATGCAAGATGCCCTTTGCATTGTCCTCAACGGTGACCTGTTTGAACAGTGTGATGTACGCTGAGGTACTACTTCAATCCATGGACATAGAAAATTTCCTAGGTATGCATTATTACATATGAAGGCTGAGGTGGTATCATGCATTAACAAATCTTTGGTTTCTTTGTCGTGCCATGAGATTGATTATCTTTATTCATGATTGGCAAGTGTCTGGTGTCTTACTCTCGGTAGTCATCAGTTTTTTTTTCTGAATTTCCTCTTTGATATGCATTTAATGTGCTCACACGGTAAATGGCTTTGGTTCGTATCATTTGGCACCAGGTGCATTGCCTCAGATGCTAAGCGAGTGACTTCGTTTAGCCTTTGCCTAACGTTGACCGGCTGACAAGCAGGAATGTGTGCAGAACCGTTAACATGTCAGGATTGGCTGCGTGTTATTCTCTCGACTCGTTTTATTTCCTTCTGTGTTGTGTGCCCATTGCAATGGTAGCCTTTAGCATGACCAGGACTTGCGATGCAACATTGCTGATGTTCACAGTGCTTAGCCAGAATTTAAAGCACACAGGAAAGTGAAGGAAGAAAGCTGTCCATCGGCAGTTGAGTGGATGCATCTCATGTCCTTATCGACAATCTGATACTCTTCATCAAGGGCTTGCAAAAAAGTTTCATCGAAGTCTTGAGAGCTGCAATATTATTGTAAAGTGGTGTGAAATTATTAAAGGCTTAAATGTAAAAAAAAAGGCTCACTGGCCCGTATGATGGGATACCCTGGCATATCCAGTTTTGCACATCTTTTGTTGGTGTGCAGTACTAGATTTCATTTCATTAAAGGCCCTAAAAGAGATAGTAAAATTAAAAAATACATATCCACAGTTACAGGAAAGCTTTTACGTCTGCAACGAAGTGATGTGAGCAAGTGATTATAGCAGCATTGTCTGGAATGCCGTTCCAGTCTGCATACAGATATTGCACAATGTTGGTGAGGAGCATATCTGGAACCTTACTTTCCTTAGTTTGCTTGGCTTTTGCTATTTGCTTATAATATAAACTAGATGGAGATAGCACTCAAATATATCTAGACTTCCAGATTTGTTATAAGGTGGAAATCTCTGTGTGTTGCCTTTCTTCTCTCTTTCATCCTAGCCTTTTGCACTACCTCTACCACGATTCCAGACTTGGTTCAAGGACTGGCACTGGAACTTTGTCTGGGTCACTGCAGCTGACGCCTACATGGCCAACCCTCGTGCTGAGTTAGTGGTGAAGAAGAAGATGGAACATTAAAGGGCTAGTCCTGACTTGTTCCTGTCGGCTGAAGAAATCTAGTCATAGGGCACTTGTTCTCCAGTGCCAGCTCATGGCAGGTGCTAACACTGAGCTGTTAAGGAGCTGCCAAAGGCTCTTGATACTTGCAGAACACGCCTCGGTAGCCTGCCCAGTAGCTGCATGCTTAGAGGTCAGCTGGTATCAGATAGCTTACAGTACTGGTGGATTTGGGCATATGGTATGCTGTAACTTCATTCTGAGGCATGCTTTATTTAGAGATTTCAGGCACGCAAAGAAGCAGGTGCTCGAGACCTTACTTTATGGGATAATTCTCTATGGTGTACATATGTCTCGATCAGCAGTTGATTTTGAAAATACTGCTACCAGTTATGTGTCACAAATTCGACCAGTTGTACGCTTGTGAAACATTAGGCTTATATATTTCAATGTTCTGAATGTTGCCTCAGAATAATTAATTGATGATGAATCCTGTATGGTACGTACC